>NC_090292.1:36590246-37790246 GCF_037392515.1 Haliotis asinina | reverse complement strand
ATTATTATATGCGGGCAGACGGGTTGTGTTAAGACCATTTTCATGCTGAATTTGTTGGAGGGATATTATAAGGGAGTATTTGAAAAAATCGTTATCTTGTGTCCTAAGATAAACATGAACAAGACCGACACGCAAATCACAGTATCTGGGTGCTAACTCAGAAATTCAACTCGGTGTTGAGTTGAGAGAGCAGACGCGTTGGGTGGCATTATTTCACTGCAAGGACAGGGATTCGTTTGAGGAGTGTTTGAGAGAGAACGATGTCATGAGTAAATCAGAACGGGAACGGGTGAAGAAACAGCTTGCTGAAACTAAACATGCCAAGCCCGTATTGAAAACCGACCTAGCCAGTGGATTAGCACGTGGTGGGGTGACCCCACACCCCTGATAGCTGACTGCAAGTCCCTAGCGCTCGGCTTTTATTTTCATAAAATGTTAGTAATGGCCTAGTAAATGTTAGTAATGACCTGCTGTCGGCCTAGTAATTATCTGGTAATTTTTAGTAATGTTTTAGTAATTTTTAGTAATGTTTTAATATTGACCTAGTAAATGTTAATAATCTTTGTCTCTATGTATTTAGCGTATGTTGGATATCATTCTTTAAAAATAAAAACTAGAGTACTATATTATAAAATGGAGTGTGATGAATTACTAGAGCAGACGGTTCCTGAGGAAAACAAGCAGCGAGACAGACTGATAACGCTAGTCGTGGGTGGTAAGGGAAAGCAATATTTAGGCGACACCATCACTACTGACAAAATTCAGAACATGTTGGATGAGGAAATCAATAAATTATACGCTAGATACGAGGCACAACTCGGGGCTGAGATGACAAAAGTGATAGGTTCTACTATTACCCAGATTTACACCGGCATAGTGTCGCACCTTGTACCGATCCTACTGGAACGTCGTCTCTAGTTGTGGGAGGACTTAGAGAACGACCCGTTTATCGATAATGCCTTGAGTTATATAAGTTGTGCTTTATACCACAAATATGGCATGTATCTGGCCCTGATGACGGCAGCGATCATCACAGCAAAGCATTGTAAATATAATAAAATAAATAATAACAATAATATACTGAACATCATTGAAAACGCACCACCTGTAAATTTTGAAATAAGGCAATAGAATCTTTTGGAAATGGAAAATTAATGGTGGGAATTTTGATAATAACACACTAGATCGTAAATAACGCTCTACAGTAAAAAAACGGATCGTTCGAACACATCATCGAACACATCACATGAAAACAACAAAATTCATGCACATCACACACGAAGGGCACAAATTGCATGCAGAAAGCATGCTGTTCAGGGGTATAAATGACCTTCGGCACAAAACCGTTCTCATTTTCGCAGTACTTTCGTAAGTAAAGTTTTTTCGCCATGCCAAGATTGTCACCAGAGGAACGAGAACAGGCCTTGGGTATGTTGCAGGTCGGCGCTTCAAGCAGAAACATTGCACGACGATTTGGGTGTCATCATTCGACCATTCTGAGGCTTGCTAACAGATACCAGCAAACAGGAACCAGCAGGGACCGGCAACGCCCAGGTCAGGCACGTGTTACCACCCCTCGTCAAGATCGAGACATTGTACGGCGCCATATTCGGGATCGAACCTTGCCCGCTGCCAGAACCGCCAAGGCTGTCCAGGGTCGACGTGGTTTGATCAGCGCTTCCACCGTCCGACGCCGTCTCCGTGCGGCAGGGTTACGTTGTCGACGCCCTTACGTTGGACCCATCCTGACTGACAGGCATCGCCGTGAACGCCGACAATGGGCTGAACAGCATCGTGTGTGGTTGTTACGACGTTGGCATGGTGTGGTGTTCTCCGACGAGTCGCGTTTTCACTCGCGAAATGCTGACGGGCGTCTACGGGTATGGCGTCGACGGGGTGAACGTTATTATCAGGATTGTGTTGTGCAAACCGATCGGTGGGGTGGAGGCAGCATTATGGTGTGGGGAGGGATAAGTTATCACCACAGAACCGCTCTGATTGTTTGTCGTGGCAGAGTGAATGCCGTTTACTACCGTGACAACATTCTTCAGAACAACGTCGTTCCCTTCTTTCACCAGCATCAAGATCTGCACACATTTCAACATGACAATGCACGAGCCCACACCGCACGTGTTTCGATACAGTATCTGGCTAACAACAACATTCCTCTACTTCATTGGCCTGCATTGTCACCAGATTTGTCACCCATCGAACACTTGTGGGATTACATCGGCCAACGCCTCGCACGTCGTCCGCAGATCAACAACCTTGGGGAACTCGACAATGCCTTGCAGCAAGAGTGGAATGCAGTGCCTCAGGACTTTATTCAGAGACTTATCCGTTCAATGAGGAGACGTTGCACAGCTTGTGTTGCTGCTAACGGGGGTCATACACGCTACTGACTTTCCATTTTGACCCCATCTTTATTTCATTGTCAGCTGCATTAAATCTTCACTGTTTTGCTTGATTGTTTTTTGCTTCTTTTCTTTATCAAACATTGGTCTACACAAATATGTAAAATTTACATAGATTGCTCACTTCTGCTTTTAGAAATCCACAATTTTAGGGGTGGTGCGTTTTCAATGATGTTCAGTATATTATAAAAGATGGAAGGTCCTGCGGACAGCAAAGTAAGGACACCCAACACATAATCGGTGGACAACAGCTCAGTGGAGAGCCCGGTGGATACAGCCCAAGTGGGGACCCCCCACACCCCTGTAACACAAGTCACCAAGAAGAAGAACCCAAAAGGAATTGAGCCGGGACAGCCGACAACAAGAGACCACAACCAGGGCTGCAAGTCAACACAACCAGAGCTGTAAGTCCCCCATTTGGGGTGTGTGGGTCTCCCCCACTATCGACCCTCATTTTATGTTATAATCAAAATTATATCCCTATTATTATATATTATGTCTGAGGGAAAAACGTTCGTTAACAACGCACATCACGCATTGGTGGTTTCAGGGTTACTTCATCACATCTTGAGTGACAGCCCAAGTAAGTAAGCCAATTGTTGGCTTCAGTTCATGAAGTTTATTCCTTCCTACATGGGTGACCCTGGAATATTAATTAAAATCGTGTTGATGGGTTTGGTTCCGATGGAGCCAGTGTCATGACAGTCCGCTGGACAGGGGTTGGTGTTAGTCTACAGACATCTGCCTGCATGTATCTGATTCATGTGCATTGCATAGCACATAGGGTGGCACTTGCATCGGCAGATGTGTCCAAAACAACTAACGTTGTCGCAGACAATAGAAAAACTTGAATGAGTTATATCAACTTTATGAATATTCAGTGGTTTGGTACAATAGACTGCACGAACTTTCTGAAGTTTTGGAAGAGAGTGAGTTTTCCAGTGTCAAGCAACCCTGTTGCGTTCAATGGTTGTCGGTAGGGTGTGCGGTTGAATCAACAAAAAAGAAATTGTCCGGCACTTGTGATGGAGATAGAGGCGCAGGCTAGTGAACGAAACAACCCTGTCGCGAAAAACATTAACAAAGGAATCAAAACGTATGGATTTGTTGCAATGACGTATGCATCGTCAGATATCCAGTATTACATGGACAAATTAGTTACACTCTTTCAGAAAGACTCTCTAAATCTTGGCATGGTCATGCCTATAGTGAATTCCACTATTGATGCACTTCAAAGGTTAAACAAAACCCTGGCCCGAGGGAACAGGTTTTCTTCACAACGCAGCTGGTACTGACACTGGTAGGGTATTTAGGGGTGTGACTTTACAGTACGCTGATGACAGGTCAATCACTGTTTCCAAGAAATCTCGAAGCGAGGTAGCAGAATTATGCACGTCACTGAGAAATAGATTTCCAGAGGATAGTTTGACAACATATTCAATTCCTCAAAATACCCTAGTAAAGAGGACCTATCTGAACATGGAGGGGATTCCATGACCGTCCTGTTAGACCACTTCTGCCCAGAGATTGGCCAGGTGGCAGGTGACATAACAGTTATTCAACCAATAAATAGACCGCAAGCGAATGCAGGGGGATTTCCCACACTTTAAGAGTACCATGGTCCGCTTTGGCTCTATGACTTTGGAGCAAACATGCAAAACAATTGCTCGTGAATATGGTGATGTTTACCCTGACTTCAAAACCCTTGCTTCAGCTGCACTGGTGATTCCAGTATCAAGCGTACGAGCCGAGCGTGGTTTCAGTCTTCAAAAGAGGATTCACACAGCCATCTGGAATCAGCTGTCAGAACACAGATTGAACAATCTGATGCTCCTCAACACCCACAGAAAACAGGAGCATGTGAAACGTGCCACAGAAATATTTGGAAGTAAAAGACGAAAATATTAGGAGAGTGTTATCTTTATTTATTTATTACATGATTAGTTGACCGGGAAAAAAATGGGAATGTTAGATAAAGTTAAAGACAGTCGGTCATGATGACTGGCTGTTGAAAATGTCAGTGGAAACACTGGTGCTGCACTTGCAAGTCAAGGTGTCCAAATCAAATATTGGTGAGTTCAAATATGGCAGCGAGGCAGTCCATGCAGTTTTTGTGTCTGTCCTTGGATTCTGGTCAGATTTGGAGTTTGCACGATGAGGGTTGAAACTGGTTTGCAGGGTAGCCATAGAAGAATTGATTTTTTTTGTCATCTACGTACTCGTGAAAGCACAGCAAACAGAGTTCCAGAAATTGTCGAGGGATCTGGTAGCGATAGTAGAAGGTGTAGTCTGATCGCTCTGGGACCCACTGGGACACTTCTCCAGCAGGGTCTGGATTTCGGCCATTTTGAAGCTGCCCCGATTTCGCATACATCGTGCTTGCAATGTGTAGTATTTCTTCTTCGCTTCCCAAAAGCACAAACAACCCAATCAGATCTCGGCGTAGGCTTTGTGCAATAGCTTGGTTCCCAGCATTGTTCTATATCCATGGGTACCTGTACGTCTCTAATTGGGGTGCACCTCCTCCAGTGGTTTTCCTTGATCCATCAACAGCTGTTTTTCTTCTGGATTCCATTTTGTTTTTCGTATACCTGCCTTGGTGTTGTGTCCAAAACTATCCGTGGTAAAAGAGTGTCTCTAGATGTACTCAAATGCACTTTGCATTTTGGGAAATCCCTATGTACTTAACATTTTGCTTTTTGCTTTGCGGTCTTGCACCATCATTATACATACTACTCGGCACCATCATGCACAAAACCTGCTTCTGTTCAAAGGTGAGAATGTGCATGAAAATTGATAACATCCTGAAAATGAGTGACAATTTTAAGAATATGTAAGAGTGATGGCAAGAGTATCCGCCATATTGCTCTTTAATGTAACAAGCTTTGCTATTTTGGTAGTCCTTAACTGAACTCATTGTCAGATTTGTTCACAGCGTGTCATGGCTTAATTGCCAGTCTCATTTCAGCTTTCTGGCCTAGCAACAAAATATCCAGTGTTGACTAAAACCGTTCAATGAGAACAATTTTGTAGTAACAATAATTGTCCCTGTTATTAAACCTTAAACTATTAGTTGCTATCTAAACCAGTTGTCATCTAAATGGTAATGGTTTTACACATGTGCAAAAGTGTGGAAATTCATGCATATTCTCAAATTCGAGCAGAAGTTTGGAGAATAATGATGTCAATATTTAAATGATCGTGAGGCCTATCGCATTCCCTGATCCACCTTACCATATGTCTATGTATCCCATACTTTCCAAATGTCTATATATCCCAACCCTCTTCAAAGAAAAAAATGCCAGGCTTATTGCTTTCCTTGCTCCGCGTCAGTTTTCTTGGTCTTGACCATAATGGTTTTGTTAAAGATAATCATCAAATCGCAGCAATGTATGGTAGGTATAGCAAGTGTGAAGGGCATGATTCGAAGCACATGTCTTCGGAGGCATCGTTTGACCCCAGAAATAAGTTGGACAAATCCACAATGCACGCCTGGCCTGCGGTTTGGGTGAAATTGATGCAGACATGATCGGTCTATTGACATCGGATATCGAAAGGTCGTGTCAGATCCGTTACAGCTCAGATCAGTCCAGTTCAGCTCACACACTGAACCTAAAGTCAACGTGTTCTTTTATCCGATCGTTTAAAAACATAATTGCGTGGCTATTTATGCTGGCGCAGGAGGAGAGCTGGATAAAGGCTAAGCTAGTTACCCAGCGAGGTTGAGGTGTTGGGGTGAAACCTTAGAGTCAACTTTGTGTGCAGACTTTTGCCTGACACAATTGTATTGTTGCGCCGTCAGCAGTCGTGACATCATTCAAATCATATTGTGACGTAAAGTCAGAATGACGTCTAAAATGAACTGTCCCAGATGCTGCTATTTGAACCAGCTGAAAACGGCAAGGTGATCAGATTTTACTGCTGTAAAATGGATGTCAGTGAGTGCAAACAGTGTGTTTGCAGTGTCGATTACACCCGGAAATTGGCCAACACCTAATGTTTATCTCCTAAATATCTCCCTAGAGTCCATAAGACAACGTGGCCATGCTCTGGTGCTAATCTGGTACACAGTGTGTAGCCGTGTGTTTATGGTGCGGCTCAGGAAATAAGAAAAATTCTATTTCCAAATGGAAACCCCTGAAATAGTACCTCCTACAAATACCCTGGTGTTCATTTATCAGGGTCATGGGACAGGACAGGATGCACCCCGCCAAACACACACCACACACGCACTCCTCCCAAAACATTTACCTACCAGTTTGCTTACTTGGGGCTTTTATGTATCACATGATATTGAAATTATATATAGGTGAACAGATCAACTCTAAATTTACTTGTGCGGGGTGAGCTTGGATTTTATTCCATAAAAGCAAACCATTACATAAAAATCAAGCATTGGGTAAGATTCCTCTGTCAGGATAGCAATATTATTTTGAAACATGCTCATTGCATGAAAAGGGCCTTGCAAATAGAGATATTTAGAAGTGGAATGTGAACCTTTTTTCTTATGCCATCGGCTTAGTATGGATCAGCCAGGACACTATAAATACCCAGTTATTTCTTCAGATATTTAAACAAAGATGTATGTAAATAAACAGATATATAATTCATAAACAGATGTGGTGTGATAACCTAAACCTCACCTGGGGTGGTGAGACATATTGTTAACCTTTTGCAGTTTTTGTGCGCTTTCCGAAAAGAGATTCGCAGTTCCCAAATTGGATACTAGCTGTATAGAAATATCTAATAATTATTGGTATGAATTGTAGTTATATAAACATGACACGAACAAGTTTTCTATGTCCGCCAGGATCACATGACTAAATCGTCAGAAGTCCTAATGGCGATGTCATTGACTCTATGCGTTGTTTATTTTCGTTTAATGAAGGGTTTAATTAAAGATAGCATTAGCGGACAAGACACTTTCACTATGTCTTGACCTTTCTGACCTCTGACGTCATACATACATTTGCATATTAATGAGTTATCATGCATATGAATTTCCCTTTCCCATTCACTCTCCAAATGGAGACCATGTGGACCAGTCCTGTAGAACTGACAATACCTTTCTTGCTAATCGTTTATAACCACCTTATTATATTGTATCTTCGTCAAATAGTCACATGTAAACAAAGACCCCTGACATATCTCACTGCTGAATGAACCCCGATCTTAACCTTGGGACATGATTGGTCGTCGCGTGCCACAAAGGGAGCCTCCCGTATGGAACATGACCCAATCGGAAGTTGCTTTGCGTGAGGAATGGCGTAAATTGCCCATTCAGAGGAACAGGAGGCTATGAGGAGGAGAGTGTTGGCTGCCATCTAGTCACGTTGAGGTCACACTCGACATTAACCTTGAAGGGCACGGAAAATGACATTTTGAATGTTCAGATTCACCAATAAATTCACCATTAAACATTCCACTGGCATACATTTACTTGTACATAGTTTTGTATGAAAATCAGTAATTTTTAGAATGACCAATTGTCATCATAAAGTCAACAGGGACTGTCTCGGGGTGTATTATTCAGATTATGTGTGTAGCGTAAGTGTTCTACAGCTAGTATCTATCAACCTGATGTAGTGCTATTTGTTTGACTGCCCTTGGTGGTTTCTGTTATACCGTGGGGCGGTGATATAACCTACTGACTATAGCGTTTGCACGTTATGCCAAAGACCCTAGTTCGATCCCCACATGGCCACTATTTGTTAAGCTACTTTCTGGTGTCATTTTAAACTACTTCTTGACGCGTATTAGATTAGCTTGCGCCGTAAACGCGTTCGTGACAAGTAGACGGGGCAGGGAATGTAGACGAATACACTTGGTTTACATGAGGTAGGTCGGGGATTAAACGTGTGCAATACACGCTGACCATGGCGTGAACTCAGTGCCGCTTCTGTTTAGCAGGTGGCCAGTAGTATGATACAACATTCGAAACACGATTCGCACGAGGAAACTGAACTTTTCAAAACTAACACGACAACCTGATTCCCCCTTGTTTCAAATAGACTGTTCTCGAGGGCGTTCCCATATATGAAAAAAGGGGTCAAATTGTCAGGTCGTGGCTCATCTAATACTAGTCAACAGTAAACGCAATCACTCAATGTTGTACATTATAACTGTAGCTTGATCCATTCATTGATCCTGTGGCTGATCTGATACGGCTATACCGGATAGCTAATCATTACATTCAAAGTTAGACGGAAGGGCCGTGTGATCAACGACTTTACCCTCAATGATAAAATATGCGTGGTTCTTATTTCCAGGGGAACACATTTGTGCTTACAGCGAAATCTGTTCAATCCCGACAATTGCGACATTTACGTTAATACGTGGTAAAACCAGGTTTTGAGATTTGCGGTAAGCCATACGCCAGATGAGAAAATATTCGAAAACTTTTCTGTGTTCCAGTAGATCAAGCTGTGTATGTACCCACTAAAGACTTGCTGAAATGATCCTACCTTTTTCATCAATATCTGATAAGTGGTCAATATTCGATCATATGTGTCACAATGCTGAAGTTATTTTTTACACATGAACAGATGTGTCTTCAGCAGAACTGAATTCCTGATAAGATCAGAGTTGCGACTGCTCACCTCCGTGTTGTGGTCTTTTTGTGTGTTGATTGACCCTGTCAGGATCCTCCCCACGCCGGAAAACTGAGGTGGAGTGCAGCATGGTGTATCTCCTTGTGCTGTCGTCACGAACGTGACTACAGCTAACGCATAGATGTGGGCATGAAACATGATTAACGATACAGATTTTCACAGCTCCATGAAGTCACTCTTATCTATCTATCTTATCAGTAACCGTCTGTTATCCCAACAATTTTCACAAAACATTTTATCAGCAGACAGGTTTATGCCTCAGAACATGCACTTGTGTAGAACCCAGTAGTATTCCATTCCCTGGTGGTGGGGCAGTGCTGTAACCCTGGTAGCCTTGTGGTTCAAGGGCTTCCTATGCCTGGTGCCCCTGCTATCATATTGGTGCAAAATGAAATAAAAAACAACGTACAAACATAATCGCCCATTCACTGGCCGACGCCGGTCTTTCCAACAACTTGTAGATAGTAATAAACGCCTCCATTAGTTCAGGCAAATTCTGCAAAACACTTTAAAAATGCAAGTATGAAGTATTCATCAAAGCGTTTTGAATTGTTACAAATACATACAGCAGGCGGTAAAGGATACACATAAAGACTTCGACCCACCGGAAATCGGTGTGGTTTAACAGTCTGGTTTCTTGTTCAGGGTACAGTGTACACCTGGATCAAAACTGTCATATTTTACTTCTAGCTTTTACTAAAATTAAAACAAAACTTATTCTACAGTGTATATTTGACTTTATTTACTCTAACTAACTATACTTGCTCCTGGCAGCTGGCAGCTGGTTACCTCAGGATACAAGCTGTCACAACTGGTCAAGCAACACTACATGCAATTAAATGTTAGATCACTTTAATGATCTATACAGATGATACAGGGCTTTGTTAACACAGGCAGCCTGATAGTGACCAAGTCAGCTGACCAAGTCAGACATAACCCATCAAAGGAACCAGCACAAACTGTGGCATTAACTTTGATTATCTAACTTTCACTATTTCCGTATTCAGAGCTGAGCATCTGTCCTCCAAAACTTGCGTCAGGTTACCAGCATGTCACATATTATATTGTCGAAACTGAGAATTAAACTTGCGCGTTCCGCATTTATTTCAAATTCGGACAGGAAGCCTCCGGTATATACACAGGGTGGTTGCACACCTGCCTGAGACCCCTCTCTGCTTGTTTTTGAAGGTAAGTCGCTTTTACTTTGCCACATGTGTCAGACTCTGTTTATGAGTCTTGTACTCTGCTTGAACAATGAATTAAAGTTGCATTTAGTAAAAATTGATAATGATTGCATGTTATTGGAAGGTGCACCGAGTGATCTATCATCAGCAAACATAGGTGCATGGCCAAACCCGAGAGAGATGGCAATGATCACCTATCCTCTTCCCAGAAAGCTATTGGTCTTGCCGTCAAACCTCCTCCAGGGAAGCCAACTGTCACTGATATGGAAGCCGAGCAGTGACGAAATGTAGGCTTACAACGCATCTGCAAGCAGGTGTACCACATGTTTCAAGACAAGATGAAACTGCAGAGGAAACAGTGCAAGCAACAGGGATAAACGCAAGAACTGATTGAGAGAAGACTGCAACTGAGATGGGAAGATCTACTGCGTAATGCTCTCACCTTTGCAGTGAAATATACCAAGTACTTTAAAGAGGCACCTCTGCTTCAAAACATGCTATACAGCCTACACGATCTGAATCCACCCAGGGAGCAATCCTTTCTCAAAAATATAATCAAATCCCTCCTGAACCCAAGATGAAAGCGATCCTGCCTTTGATAGATATGCCGGAAGTAGAAAGTGACATTGAATCTGATAGCGTTGCAGAGGATAACGACGCTGATGATGATGAGGATGACATGGATGAGAAAGTTTGAGGATGTAAATACCAGTCATTAGTATGTCAGTCTAACAGTCAGAAGAGAATACCGGGACAACACCGCACATCTACTTTATAACAGACCCGTGAAGGTCCCGGGGTCCCAGCAACCCATGCCTGCCATAAAAGGCGACTAACGGGATCGGGTGGTCAGGCTCGCTAACTTGGTTGACACATGTCATCAATTGAAAATTGTGCAGATCGATGATCATGTTGTTGATCACTGGATTGTCTGGTCCACTGACTCACTACTTTATAACATCTAACTTATAAACTCATGCGTTTGAATGATGAGAAAGACCAAATTTCCCTCTACGTGAGAAGAGTTCTGAAACTGGGACCCCCGCGTGGAAATCGTTAATAACAATGGATAAAGCATAGACGATAGATAACCATTCAGCCTCATAAAGCATAGGGAAGGTGCACTGAATATTCAACAGTGGGAAATGTGTTACAAAACATGGACTTTGAACACTCACGCCTTGAAGCAGCAGCATGTGTATATAAAGTGACTGTGCTGGTGACTTTCATCTTCCAGAGTGAACCCTATGTATCACACCTTTGTATTGAACCAATTGAATCAATAAATGATGTGACTGATTTGCTTGTTTTGTCAGTTTTTGCTTATTGAAAATGGGCGAGTCACAGCTCAGTCTGAACCTGATCTGCCTAGGGACCAGGGGCCCGTTTAACAAAGCCATGTTACCGGTCCCACCTCGTAAAGCAGGTTGTAGACCACCTCTTACGTTTTAACCCCGTTCCGCAAAGACCACCTACATTTACTCTGTGTCGTAAACAGCCCAAAATTTAGGACCCCGATTGACCTTTAAGAGGTCCTAAACACTACTAGTACAAAGATGGCGTCAACGACTATGGAACAGAGAGTGATTAAAACATGCTAATAAGGCCTGAGAAATTGTGAGACAGGTCGAACGTGCGCGAGACTCTGGATGATCTTGGCATGTTGTTTTCTAACTGTGCAGAACATTCCAAGAGACCCACCATTTTTGACACAATACGAAATCATGATTCACAGCATTATTTTGTGTACAGTATGAGTACAAATGCGAAAATCGGATAATTAGTATGATTATTTAATCTAAAAAATAACATGCTAACGATCACTGATATCAGTTTTTCATGTTATTACCAATGATAACTCTGAAACGCAGCCCATGAAACTAGAATAGTTTGGGATACTCTCGAAACTATACTCACACGGACGCCTAAGTGCGTTTTCCGCCATATTGGATATTGTTTACAAAATCTCGTTTGGCGAGGGCCTGTATTGAGACGTGTAACAAAGCTATGTGGTGAAAAACTGTAACGAGGGTCAAGCTACCTGAAGAGAGTCGCGTATGCTTGGACGGGTTACTGAAGCTAACAAGTGTGTGTGTGTGTGTTTTTCCTGACGATGTATAGGCTTGATAGATGACCATCGGTCCAAAGAACAACCTCTCCAGCAGCCCGTTTGATCTACTAACACCTGCGTAAAGGTTTAAATATGGTCCGCTACTGTCAATGAGTCAACTTCTTTCGTAACTTTTATTCAATCAATCAAAAACTTTCAAAACGTATACCCTATATCCACGTTGGATGTGACATTGAACAAGGCTAAAGGTAGATACTGAAATTGGTTTCATGAAAATATATCTGGACCACACGCAAAATATACATCATAGTACTGAAAGTGTTATTACTTTAGTTCCTCTGATATACAATATTCAATACATTGGGACTAATATTGCCGTTTTATATGAACAGATCAATGGACAGCGATGAATTCGAACCATATACATAAACTGATAATATTAATGGAAAAGATTTATACATTTTATCTTGTAATTTTCAATGGAATTTAGTGACAACCCGTACCTTCCATTAAGAACATGACATCTACGTTGTTACTGAAACCGTGTTTCTATTTTGAAATACTTTGGGAATAACAAGACACGCAGGCGCCTATTTGCTCTCGCTGTATGTGTTGCTATGCAACAAAGTACATCTTAAACGATGTGCGACATGGATTTAGAAACCCCTGGTACGACATGTATACGACGTCCTTGTGAAACGGTCGTAAGGGAGGTCGGAAGAGGGTCGTAAGCAAGGTCATATGGGCTACGACCTCCTAAATTTATGAGGCTTTTGTGAAACGCAGCCCAGTTGGCTACAACAGAATCTCTGGATAGTTCTCTGACTCAAGAAGAGACACTACCTCAACATAACTCACTCAAGTTCAAACCAATTCGGACACAGGTAGTGAGGAATCCTTTACTATGGCCACGGCTTGATCAGACTTGCAAAATGTTCAGCAACATACATATCTGTTGTATCCAGGCTACTTGAAGAAATTATCCGCCATATTGGATTCATGACGTCATTAACACCTGGACACCTGGTGTATGTATTTTTAGAAAATGAGTCACTCCTCTCTACTCTCTATTGTATATGGAAATCTATTGTGTGAAAACCTGGTGTGTCTATATTTAGACCATGAGTCACTCCTCTCTATTGTATATGGAGATCTATTGTGTCAACACCTGGTGTGTCTATATTTAGAGTATGAGTCACATGGAATTCCCCACAACTTATTTTTAGATTCAGCTGGGTAATATAAGGTCCCCCAAACAGCCCTCCATATCAGTCCGACTTCACTTGCCAAAGAGAACACAACCTCTCCAGTCTATGTTCTTGACTCTACTGGTTCTGGTAGCTGTTTACTTTGAAGACAGAAAATGGAAACGGTTCACCGGGAGATCCTAAGGAAGAATTATTCTGGCCTCGTGCAGGCCATACAGCGTGTAGAAGAGGTGGTCGACAAACTCGTGCAGTTTAACGTCCTTACCTGCCTCATGAAAGCGGACATTATGGAGAAACTGTCCTTTGACAGGGTCAGAGAGTTACTCAACATGTTACCTAGATGAGGACCTCAGGCTTATACCCTCTTCTGCAAAGCACTGGAGGAATGCGGAGAGACAGAGGTCATAACATTGCTGGGACTTGAGACAGACAAGACCGAATATGATGATGGGTACCTATGTATGGACAGTATCCCTCTCAAACCTCAGTTCCAAGAACGGCTGAATTCTTTTCAGTCTTGGCCAGTGCAGATGAAACAGAGTCCTAGTCACATGGTCCAGGCAGGATTTGTATACTTGCTCAGAGGAGACGCTTGCAAGTGTGTTCAGTGTGGTGTCATTCTCAAGAACTGGGAAGTCGATGATGATCCCTGGGTCGAACATGAAAAGTGGTCTCCAGACTGTCCCTATTTGACCCTGGTGGGAGTCCCTCGGACAGAGTTGGCCTGTTGGGGTAGTCATGTGGATTTGTAATGTAAAATACTGTCTGAGAATAAATGAATATGAGAGTATATTTGTTGTCTGTGTATAAATAGAGGTTCACTCATTGAGATCAGACATCAGACTAGAATGATGGCCAGGTACGTGTTGAAACATTACGCATTTTTAAGGGACATATTAATATTTCAAGACGTTGAGGAAATTCGACAAGACATCTTAGACATGAACAGAGAACAGATTCTTGCCGTCAATGGTATTATGAATAGGTTATTAAACGGAAGATTACCCGTGACTCGATATGAAAGACGTCGTTTCCTGAGGAAAAATGACAGAAATAACTATCTAGCCGTGTCACGAAGATTAGTTCACCCTCTATGGACGACACACAGCTTTTGGAAGAATCTTTTCTCCAGTAACATGCCTATCGTAGCATTTGTTTTGAAACCACAGTTTGTCAATGCACTTAGAGATGAGGCCATTCAAAATGCCTGGTTATTCAATAGAGCATTGGCTTAGAGCTATGACTAACAATGATACCATACCAAGCCATGGATATAAATCACCAGGAGGACAATCTTGCTTCATTTAGTCATGGACCAGTGACAGTGACACATCACCTCAAGTTGCTGCCGTTTTGGTGTTCATCATGAATAATCCACGATACAAACTCTTCGTACCTGATGCCGAAAAATGCAGCCGATTTTACATGCTCAGGGCTGAAGGGAAAGGAGATCCTTATCACTCCAAATCTGCCATGATGTCTGTGGATCGCTTTTTGGAACTGTACGATCCAGAGTGGAAGAAAGATAAACCAAAAGAAACCTCAAAACAACAACCTAAAATTAATTTCGTGACCCCAACTCAGCAAGTGGTAGAACAGGCAAAAGCAAAGTTGAAGAGAGAAAGGCAAAGCTTCATACAGCCAGGGGAAACTACCACGGAAGCAGTGTCAAGAAAGAAAATGAAAATAGATTTTTAAATAGAGACAAAAGGGTAAATGTGTCATTTGTAGTAGGACTGTGAACATGTATTCCTGTCCCGTATGCTCCAAACAATATTTTTGGGCTCATGACTTGTCCCGCCATATTCGAAACATGCTGGAGAGGATCTCAAGCAGCAGCAGCAACAGCAACAGCAGCAGCAGCATCAACAGCAGCAGCAGCAGCAACAACAGCAGCAGCAGCAATTGCCACCACCAGTGCAACCACATTCATCGGAAAGTAATACCCAGGAAGAATTTAGACTCTTACACCCCTTTACCATGATTGTTTCTGGGCCAACCTCCTGTGGAAAAACCTACTTGGTGAAGCAGCTTCTAGAAAGACTGAACATTAAACCTTATCCCGAACGTATTTTATGGCTCTACAAACGTTGGCAGCCCTTGTATAATATCATTCAAAGTCGTGTTTATCCCTACGTTGAATTCTATCAAGGCATTCCTACTGACCTGGAAAGGGATGAGTTTCTGAGCCCTCATGTGGTGAATGTCGTTGTGCTTGACGATTTAATGTCCACAGCGAGTAAAGATCCACACGTTACCGATCTGTTTATGGAAGGAAGTCATCATCGTAACCTCTCAGTCATTGCCTTGAACCAAAACTTGTATTACAGTAAGGATCCCACACAACGAAGAAATTGTCATTATCTGCTATTGTACAAATACAAGGCTTGGGTGGAAGGGTTGACTGAGGATGATGATGATACAGACACCCTATCTGAGACAGAGAGCGAAGGACAGGGAAATGATGATGAAGGACACTGACATGTACAGTAGACTATTGGGCGTGCTCGTATACCATAGCTTTGAAAACGGAGCTAATAAACCATGAAATCTATATATCTTGTGTGTTTCTTAATGTATTGCTCTAATACAATATTATATTTGAAGGTTAGAATGAATGAATGAATCCATGCATGCTTGTCACAAGAGGCATCCCATGGGATTATTGGCTTGGCTGACAGTTTCCAGTTCGATGCTCATACTGCTGGATTGTCTGCTTCAGACAAAATCTGCAATATTGCTGAGTGCAGCATAAAACTCACTCACTTCTTAATACCAATGTGAACCCTATGTTCTCAACCTCCTCATACAACTGCATACTATAACCAGTCATAAAAGTTAAAACTTAACGTCATTACTGTTTCAGTTCATTTTTGCTCTGTAATGATCTGTAAATATTATATTCATTCACTTAAAATATCGCATCATTTAGACATGTGGGCAACTGTTTGGGAAAGGTAGCCTTTTTGGTTATGTGGCCGTTTTGAGTCAGGGGCGTATGCGCATAGGTTTGACAGAACTGGTTTGACACAGAACCGGTTTTTAGGCTGAGACACGTGCGTCCCTAAAACGGCTCGAAAATGTCTTTGTTTGACTGTAAGCGTCTTTGTCTACATACCCTGAGAGTGAGAGGGCAGAGGCGTGGGTTGTGCGACGTGTTACTCTGCGGCTTCATGGATTAAAATGTACAAATGTGATGGATGTATTGTGGATTTTTTAACTCTGGACTGGTAAGTCGATCTATGCATTGTCTAACAGTATTACAAGCACGTTGTTTTCATGGTCTGCATGCCTTTAATGACGTTGTTATATAGCACCAAGGACGACTGTAAAAGTATTAGTTAGAGAATAATTTTCGCATGAATAGTGTATATCATGTACATATGTATGTGTTTATTTAAGCTGGGAGTATTTTGTATTTCCCTAGTGTTTACTAATGAGTGTATGTTGTTTGGTGTCGGATTGCACAGGTAAAGTTATTGTGTATTCCCAATGCACTGAGTTTGGGTTGTTTTTGACTGATTGTACAGGTAGTTTGTGTAAAGTTATTGAGTATTCCCAATGTACTGAGCTCGAATTCATGTTAAAAAATACTAACATTTTATTGTGTAAGTCTTAACATTCAATATGACAGCCTGGGACACAATAGTGATATACATTCATCCAGATATTGTAAGCATGTTGTTGCCATTGTTTTGAATGCAAACGTTGAACATAGTACACAGAACGAATTGTAAAAGTATTAGTAAAGAGCATAATTTTTGCATAAATAGTACATATCATGTACATATGTATGACACACCAAAGTGTATTCACATCATTGTGTTGCATTGATATAACACATGTGGCTCATTCTACAGGGATTCTAATATTCTATATGCATAGCGATTCTACAGGGATTCTAATAAACAGTATTCTGCATTCATAACGATAATAACTATGATTTTCAAAATTTTCATTTTTATAATATGAACAGTGTCATTGGGTTTCAACATGGCGGCTGGGGGACGCGATCTATGACCTGGTTTCACGTTGGACACGAGGGCCGTCATGCTTCACGGTTCATTGAGCATAGGTACTTGAAATTCAATGTTATGGGCGAATGTCGCACATTAAAAGAAAGATACCAAGATTAACACGGATACTCGGGAACATGTATGTGAAGTTTATGTTTTCATGTTTTCTTAATCTTCATGCTTGGGCGTGAGAGGGGATTCCCGTCAGTGGATCGTAAACATAACTTTACATGGATGTTGATCGGACTTACGGGTGGGTAAATGAGTCATTCATTGTTGGAGTACAGTCATACCTAATCTGTTTCTTCACATGAATGGGTTACTTGTCCCAACCCCTCTAAACATCTAGACATGCTGGATATATTCTCAATATTGGATCTATCCATTCATGGACATACCTGGATATTTCATGGAACTATTCTAAGTGAAACTGTGCTGCTGGATACAATGAATATATGTGTGGATCTGTTCATGGACATATCTGTGTTGAGGAATTTCTTATAGATGTCATGAGGTAAGTTATTCTTCCTTAGATGTTTTTTGCACCAATGTGTGGAGGTATATCATGTTCTAAATACAGGCACACCAAGCGATGGTGTTGATATAATGGATCTCCATATACAATAGAGAGGAGTGACTCATTTTCTAAAAATACATACAACGGGTGTCCGGGTGTTGATGACATCATGAATCCAATATGGCGGATAATTTCTTCAAGTAACCTGGATACAACACATATCAAACATTGGTGTCCGGCAATGAGTTGAAACCAAAGAGAAAATACCCCAGGTATGAGAGTGACGAGGAGGACAGTGGAGATGGTATTAACCTACCCGCTTAAACAGATGGCAAACACATCCATGGGAGAATCCGACAGCTGAGGAGTGGCAAAACATGGGCTTACAGCGATTCTGGAACCGGGTGTATGGCGCAAGGCATTTGTTTCTCTCGATCACTGGATATCGATCCCAACATCACTTTTCCGAGACATATCTTAAAGCCTCAATGGATAACACAACATTTTACAATATGTCTAGTATACATATCAAAATGAAAAGCAAAAGCAATCTGGATAGATGAAATGAGTGGCAGCAATATCATATTATTTCTACAGTTAACTTTAGATTGCTATGACGGCAACTTTTAAGTATCAGATATAAACTTCAATGTTAGGCTAAAAAGTGTGTGGATCATCAACTGTTACACAAAGAACAAATGTAAACAGTTTGGAATCTAGCAGGAAATTGGGGAAAGATGCATTTAACAAGATTTGGCAAAATTACTAATGTAAAAACCTTTGGTACATGAATTCTCGAGTTTAAGGTACCCTCCCAAATAATTTATTAAGGATAAAGAGAGACTCTAATGATTTTATCTACTGAAAGAAGCTATCGTACAATAAAGTTAAGTAACCCAAGCAACGTACCTGTTCAAGATGAAATATGTGCAGTGTCTGAACTGCTGTCAAACGTTCTACGATGTAGTGTCCAACTGCCAAAGAAACATTTGCACGAACCGTTTTTAGTGGGAAAATCATATTAACATAGACTGAAACTTTACTCATCATCTACGATACAAATGTGGAACACTATTCCCACAGAAATAAGACAAATACATTCTTTAACAGGTTTTAAATTGAAAATTCAAAGTGAAATAACTCTAGCTCCGTCTTTCTTCTTGTCTACTACAAGGAAATTAAACATTCTCCACACAAAACTAAGGTACAATACAAGTCCTCTAAATTACGATTTATTCTGAATTGACCCGTGAAGGTCCCGGGGTAGAATAGGCCTTCAGCAACCCATGCTTGCCATAAAAGGCGACTCAGCTTGTCGTAAGAGGCGACTAACGGGATCGGGTGGTCAGGCTGGCTGACTTGGTTGACGCATGTCATCGGTTCCCAATTGCGCAGATCGATGCTCATGTTGTTGATCACTGGATTGTCTGGTCCAGACCCGATTATTTACAGACCGCCGCCATATAGCTGTAATATTGCTGAGTGCGGCGTAAAACTAAACTCACTCACTCACTTTATTCTGAATTAATTTAAGATCAGATGCTAATTGCACTTATGGTTGTTCTTGTGAAAACTCATGGCATTATCTTTCAGAATGTTCATTATATACAATGTAGCATAAAAAATTGTTTGTAAATGTCAATAATGGCATTAAACATCGCATACCCATTAATTTAAATTTATTGTTGTGTCTCAGGTTTGTTACAACAGGACCACGTCAAAAGACGTGCCACAAATCTGTAATTAGCGAAATTACAAGGTATAGTTGTGAGCTGCCACTGCCAGCATGGTGTGTGATGGGCACATGGCACATGCAGCTTTTATATAACCTCAGTGCACACATTGCAGGAGCAGCATGTTCCAGAGCCCAGGGTGTACCAAGACAAAGGACCTAGCAGTTCGGGCTGTGTCTACAGAAGCCACAAGACTGCCTCCACAACAGCAGCAACAGTTCCAGCTACAACGTCCTCAGCGATACCAACCCAGACGGCACCAGCGTCATGATGCCCAATTCAGGAGACAACCACCACCTCCTCCACTGCCTCAAGGTCGACCTCAGCTAAGGAATCAGGCCCCGCCAAGACAGTCCAGGATCAAAGATGTATTGGATGTGATATGTACTGTTCAAACAGATTATATTGCCCACATTTTAATACCCAGTGTACTTTCTGTCATAACGTAGGTCACCATTCCAGTGTGTACATAAGGGCATATCATTCTCAGAATGAATGTCCAAGGCAAGAGGGACTCGCGCCTGATTCTCAGAGATTGGGGGCCAGGCATGATGAACCCTTGGCCTCACTTGTGACTCCCTTACTTAAGAACACTGTTCTAGTTAAGGTGAAGCAAATGAAGACAACAGCACTAGTTGATACAGTTGTCTCTGTGTCCTGTGTCAGCACGAGCTACCTTCAAAAACTAGGCTACACATAACATCACTTGCAAGACTCTGACCTTCATGAAGTCATTGGTGTAGGTGGCAAAGTTCAAAAGATCTTAGGTTCAATTTCTCAGGATATCTGCATAGGCTATCTCCTTCTTCTTGCTCAATCATTCTATGCTTTTCAATCTCTACATTACTCTCTGATATTCAGCATGGACTTCCTTTCAGAATACAAGACTGTCATCTCCCTAGCTGACAGGTGCCTGATTATCCAGGAAGGCCTGATTACTGTTCGCCGAGTAGAATCTAGTGCAGACTATTCTAAGGCCAAGAAACCTATCACCATTCCACCTTCTTGCCAGATGGACATTCCTGTCCAAATCTCTCGCCATATTAGAACCTGTTCCTGAGCTTGCACGAGCTAAACTGCAGGGCGGCAGATGTTTAGTGACAAAATCCAAGAAAGATGTCTAAATGTGCTTCTTTAAAGATCACATATACTCAAGGGGGTGCAAATACATAAATCACTCATTGGCACTCATAAATAAAACTACTCATTTTGATCTTTAATTACCAATTTAATTACAGTGCCCAATTCTCAGACGCGAGCGAAATTTCAAACAATCAGAGCGTCGCGTCTCCGTGACGTAATATGAGGCATAGATATGAGGGCCTACGCAGATCTCGTCTGCATTTCAGGGGTTAAACTATTTCGTTTACAGGTGAAATCGCGACAGCTATTGTGAAAAATGAAAGTTATGTGTTAACACAATCTACTATCATTTAGCGTTGTCTCCTGCTTTGCCTAGTTTTCGAGTTACATTCCGAGTGTTTTCATAGAATCCGTATTAGGCTGCATAAGCTTACACGTTATTTGTCATCATTCATGTGATGCTCAGTTAATGAATTTATAACAGGTATAATTAGTGGTAACACCACTTAGATTACCCGGCAAAGGTCCCCATTTGGCATTTCTTTTGTCTGGATCGATCACAAAGTGCTAGCTGTAGCATGTGAAGTGCTTCCATCCAGTGTCTCAGTTTTGCGAGATTCACCTGAACCAAAACCCAACCATCCCATGACACATCTCGGCCTCATTCTCAGGTTACTGCTGCATACCTTACACGAGGTCAGATTAACTCTGTATGTACACCGTCCTAATCTCATCACCAACACACTCCTCCTTTAGAACTATCCTTTTACCTTTCCGATTCAGACCTGTCTCCTGACCAAAAACGACAACTCCTTTCCATCCTCCACTCTCAGCATGCTGCTTTTGCACACAGTTGGTCTGAATTTGGTCAAACACATGTTCACAAACATAGACAGGTGATGCCAGACCTGTTAGGCGTCCCTTTTGCCGTCAAAGTGCTGAATTTAGAAAAGAGTGCTCAAAACAAATCAAAGAAATGCTAGATGCACAATTATTCAACCTAGTTCATGAGCGTGCACTCCCCAGTCAGTATGGTAAAGAAACATGACAACACTTTTGCCTTGGATTACAGCCCCATGAATGCTGTCACCAAGCCAATTTTCTTTTTACTAATTAAGTTTGAAGATATCATTTATGCAGTGGGAGAAAATCATGCAAAGATGTTCAGCGTTTTGGATTGCGCTAGTGGCAGAAACAAAACATAAATCTGCTTTCATTACTCCTGATGGTGTTTTTGAATGGAACTGTCTGCCATTTGGCCTAAAAAATACTCCCGTAGCACTTCAGAGGATTATTTCAGAAGCTCTGAACGAAATGAAGTGGAAATAGATTCTTATTTATGTGGATGACATCATTCTCTACTCCAAAACATATTCAGATTTTTTTCATCTGAATCACCTAAAATGTGTTTTTCAAAAGATAAAGCAGGCTGGCTTGACTCTGACACGAAGCAAATTTTGCATCAAAACAAGTCCAACATCTACGGCACGTTTTCACCAAAAAGGGTATTGAAGTTGATCAATCTAAAATAGAAGCAGTCACACAAATTCCCCCGCCCAAAAATGTTCATGACATTCAACATTATCTGGGTCTTTGCAGTTACTACAGAAAATGCAGTCCCAATTTCTCAGGCATAGCAGCACCTCTCTGTGACACTCTCAAGAAAGATGTTAAATTTTCTTGGACAGACAAATGCCAATGGGCTTTCTTGCTTTTAAAGCAGAAACTGACAACATCTCCTATTGTTGCCTATCTTGATCCTACAAAACCTTTCATTCTCACGACAGATTCTTCCACCACATCACCTGGGTATATTTTAGGGCAGATTGATGATAAGGAACATGTCAACTGCTATAGGGGATGATCATTTCAGTCTTCGAAAAAGAATTCGGGAGTTGCACAGATTGAATGTTTGGCAGTTGTAGAGGACATAAAAACTTTTAGAGTCGATTTGGCTGGAAACAAATTCAAAATTTACACTGATCACCACGCACTTACTTGGCTCAAAAACATTAAAGAAGGAACTGACAGCCTTGGGCAATGGTCAGTCATGTTACAAGACTATAATTTTGAAATCATCCACAGGCCTGGGAAATCCAACACCAATGCAGGTGCTTTGTCTTGCACAAAATACCCACAGCCTTTTCCGAATTTTATCAACAGTTATGTTATCTATTAAATATTGTTTTGCCTTACCACCTACAACTAGTGATACCAGTCCATCTCGCTGCTTGTTGTCCTCTGAAACTAATATCTGTTCCAGTAATTCATCACGCTCCATTTTATATAATTACTAAAATTTAATAAATTATTAATAAAATTTTCTAAACTATTGCTTGATAATCCACTGGCTGCTCGGTTTTTAACACAAGCTTCGTATGCTTAGTTTCAGCAAGTCATTTTTCACCCGTTCACGGTCTGGTTGACTCATCACATCGTTCTCTCTCAAACACTCCTCAAACGAATCCCTGTCCTTGCAGTGAAATAATGCCACCCATCGCGTCTGCTCCCCAAAATCTTTCAACACCAAGTTGAATTTTTGTGTCAGCACCCAGATGCTGTGATTTGCGTGTCGACCTGAAAACGCTAAATACGACAGCATGTGTCTCTTTTTTGTTATCTTTCTATTAGTGCTACAGTCATCCAGGATGAACAGCGTCGGTTTTACTTTCCTTTAAATTGGTTGTGAAAAGATTTTAAATACTCTTGTAGGCATGTACCCAGGTCGACTCTGTATACCTACGGGTCCGTCATCACCCAGGATCTATCCTTGTAAGTCTTGTTCATGCCTATAGTAGGACATAAGATAATGATTTTGTCAAATACGTATTTATAGTAGACCTACAACAAATCCAGTACAAAACCGGTCTTGCCACAACCCGTCTCCTCACATATTATGGCACAGTGCGGATTGCATGGTAAATTAATAGATAGCTTCCACGAATCTCCCATTGTCTGTATTAAGTTGCACGTCCATAATGACATATAAATAAAAATTTGATTTGCCAGATGGTTGAGCCTTCTTTGCTACTTGAATGGTTATACCCTTGCTTCTGTTGTTGATACGATGGCCACTACCGTGTAGAGTGTTATCATCTGTCGATCTCAAATCCAACCATAACACGTACTTCGTGGTTAAGTAATCACCGATAGGAACGGAGGATAGACCCAGGTCACTCACCACGTTGTTGACGATTAAGTTTTGTCTGATCGCTGGTAGCTTCAGTATTTCATCCCACTGTTGGTATGCTCTCGTTCCATGACTAAATAAGTGATTAGACATTCCCTCTGTGGTCACTTCTACTGGGTTAAAAATTTCTCACTGTCTCTTTTGAATGGACTGTATTCCTCCACAGGTATGGTCAATATACCTTTCATTGGTCTCATTGGTTCATGTTGATATTCCATACCATGTGGCTCTTGTCACGCACTATCATTCTGTGTTGCAGTATCCTATCGTACAGGATGGTCATTTTCCAGAGTACTGATTTCGAATCTGGCAGGCAAGATCCGGACTAGTCACCGTGTCTGAACTCCAATGATATGTTGTCGATTTCGTAACTACCCTCTTCACCATTTGGCGTACGCACGACTTAACAGTAATCATTGAACGTGAGTTTGTATTCCAGCCTGTCACTCAATGCTGTTTGGTAAAACGGTGCATGCCCAGTTAGAAACTCAAAGTCTAGAGGGATACAGAACCTATTCCCATACGCACTAGTCTGTGTTCTGGTCTATCATGCTGGGGTTGTTCATAATAGTAAGTGCCTGACGCACGACTTTGACGCGTAGTGGTTCTCTTAATTTTCAAAAAGGATTTAGTTTTTTACCATATGACAATATTATATATTAATATAAATATAATATGATTTAAAAAATATGGATGTTATCCAGATGGATGATATTTAGAGCTACTGTCCCTCCTGGTGTTGATTATGATGAAGACACTTCGTTTACTAGTTTATCATTGAGCAACCAACTTGTGAAAACAACAGTCGATGATTATTACGATGGGTTGAAAAGCGATAAAAACTACGCCGAGCCTCAGGGTCAAGACTATTTGATGTATACCATAGATGATAAGGGCATTCTATGCCTTAAGGATAACCCAGAGTCTGACATCAGTAACAGGCGCACTAGAAAACCACTTTCCTTGTCAACTCTAGCCAGTCGCCATGGTACCAATTTCCGTGAAAAACTAAAAATGCAGGATTATGGTGGTGCAAAACGTAAGATTCCTCCGAAGGTCATTCAAGATCTCCAAGCTACCAGATCCGAACTAAGTAGTAGTGGTGACATTACACAGTGTGCTACAGAAGCGTCGGACAGCATCGGAAAACGGTTGGACATGTACTGGGACAAACCATTGCCTTGCTTTAAATTTCCAGTAAGGGAACTGTACAGCGTAGATGAAACCTTGAAACATGTATGCGGAGAACTCGTGAACAACATGGGGAAACGAACTCAACGGGGACATCGCTAGTGAAAAAAACGAAATGCAAGACGATGATATTAAGCGTCATATCACGGAACGACTACGCAATTTAGAGGATGAGAGACTTACATGATTGGAATCTGCTTCTTCGAATCGTGAACAGCTTCGATCCCAGATCAGCCACATTTGGGAAACAATCGATAGAATGCTGAATGAGGAAACCATGTTGGCTGACAAGATCGGAATAGTGTTCTGAGAGCAAGTGATCACCATTGCCAGCATTCTGAGACACCAGCATATTGTAACATGTCCTGTATCATTTTATAGAACTAGGTAGATCTACTGGTGATGCAATAGCATCCTCAATATTAACCACGAACTGTTTCTGCGTGTCGTAAGCTGTTCCATTACCTATGATGCTGGAGTGCGTCTGTGATTGAGCACCGTGTATATCATCACTGACCTCTTTCACTGATCTCACACCATCGTATGAAATATCCAAACCATGACTTGGACCAGACAAACACCAATCTGTCTTCGGGTCAACACCGAATTCATTATAAATCCTTTCATAAGCTCTTCTAAAATACGGGTTGTTAGTTACATTCTACGTCTAATCCTGCGGAAGAGGGGCTCTGATCTCTTCGAGGATATGTCTGATTTGGTAGCATAAGTGAAATGTGAAAATGGATTTACTCAAGTCATCACCCCTAGTGTCTGTCAGCGTCAGGCCGCAGCCAGTCGTAGTGCACAATATACCGAAATTGAGATGGTTCTACCAAAACTGCATTGGTTTATTGAAACACGCGTGGACACATTTCATATCCATGACCAATAGCTTGTACTTTTCAAACATGTCGATGAATTGGGCTCTGAAGTTTAAAACATCCACATCAACCAAGATATTTATGTGTGTGAAGGCATTTTTGTTGTCGTTTTGTGGTCATGCTCTACGGGTTTATATTATATTCGTTTTTTTATTATTATATATAAATGTAATTTATGTAATAATCTGTACATCACGCTTCCTTATATGATGAGTGGTGAGACTGTTGAGCTTATACACACTATTGATAACACGTCTGGTCAACTCGAAGTAGCACTATGTGATATCACCTACTACCTGCTATGGACAAACATCAACAAAAAAAAAATACGTTCTTCGTCAAAGGAATAACATGCAAAATAACAGATAGTTACTACAGCGTGTGTTCTCTCAATGACAACATTTCCCCATCGTTGCTGGATCTTGTAGTACTTTTAACCTAGATACATCAAGATCTGTCAGCAACACATGATATGATATAGTTTGCAACAACGTGAACGGAGAATATACCCATCGTTCGATGGTAAATTGTTTGATTTAGAAGACTTCGACAGAACAACAAACGTTGATCAAAACAAACCATAGAATCTAATACTCACTGACGACAACAGGTGGATGATGTTACCATCTCATATCAACTGGCTTCTTAACATAACACTAATTTCCCCATACGTATTCATGGAAAACAAAGACCAATACCTAAACAAAGTCGTAAACAACGTCACCCTGCTCGTGGCTTACATACCATTACACCAGTCTCGTGTATAGCAACCCACGTGCTATCGAGTAAACCCTGGGAGAACGCAGCATTGCAGTTGGTTACTGATTTCAGTGGTGTGATGGCCACTGTGGACAGGCTACCAGAGAATTCCATGCTGGTCATCCAAGTCTACCTAGGTGAACCACCGCAGAGCGATGTTGAGATCGTAAAAGGAATCAAACCACCAGGATCGCGTTTGCTCAATTTACGTGCGGGTGGGGGGTGATTTACACACCAGTCTGCAAGGTGTCACAGTGATAGTGGAAGACACTTTATCTCTAACCAAGATTTGTCTATCCGAGGACATAAATTTTAGTGGTTTGAAGTTCACGCCTGAGACATTATCAGAAAAAATAACTTGAAACTATCTCTTTTGAAGCCGTTACTCTAAGGTAACACTCAGTGATCAAGGAGACACAAAGCAATTCTATTTACCTGGTAAGGAAGGCACCCCATACCTTTTACACTCTAAAAACGATGTATACGAACGAATGCCACCAGCAGATTTTAGAGCTTGAATGGTTAATTAAAATAACACTAACCAACCCTTCCATCATTTTTAATCAAAATGATTTCGTTTTCAAAATTACTAACATGTCCTTTAATTCCTTTAAATATAATTCTATACAAGTATTACGAATACCAGGTCACACTGGCAACATGTTAGCTCCAGCCAACTTGAATGCCAGTTTAGTCTTTTCGCTGCATACACGATTACCAACATGATTTTTTTCAGATTCAAATTTTAGTGTGAAACCATATGGGGTGGGGGGAAACCCCACACAGCACTAATTATAGACATTTATCTCGCAGAGATTTCCGAGCCAAGAATACTTTTAGATGCTCGTAGAATATTTTGTTTTAAAAGGCACCAGAATAAACGTTGCAGAATTATAATAAGACAAGGCTATGAGCCTAATATCTTACCCATTTACCTGTACGATAATCTAAACCTTACAAACTTTACATATATCAATCAAAATTTAAATGATATATAATTAATAAATAATGTATAAACTATATTACACACAAGCAGAATGGGACTATATCCAGCCATAGATGAAGAAGGAAATATAAAGGGAAGTGTACACGGATTTCGTCTGAAAAGGATATGTGAAATAAAACATCGGGTACAACACGAGTGTGATATTTGGGCATCACTACATATAAAATACAATACAGCTTTAAGCTATATAGATGGTGGTGACACCATCATAATGGTGACTAGGATGGGATTAGGGAACAGTAGGAGTTGGTTTGTTGACAACCTTCCTTGCCACACTGGTGGTAATAGGACTTGAATTAGCAGCTGTAGTGACAGAAACAGTTGGGTCAGTGTTTAAATTTGTATCCAGCAAATTGAATTGTAAAGCAAAGAAACAAGATGATATTAAAATTCCTGCTGACGCAAAGTGAAACATAACACAAAATCATATTTCCACCGCACTCAATGACAACAAAATCTAAGAATCTACATACGAATTTTGACCATTTTCGGGTAGTACTTGAAAGAAGCAGACAGCAGTGGAACCAGGGCTATGTGCCATATTGGAACGTAGTTTCTACAATACAGAGTTTGAGAAGGTTTTGGCCCAGATTACGGGACGGTGTAAATCCACTTAAACTGTTCGAAATTCAAACAATGTGAATGTATGGATAGACTATGATATTCCAGTATTGGACAAAGCCCTGGGTTCGGTGCTACCTGGTTCATTCAAATACCACCCGAAAGTGGTCAAAATTTCCATGTAGGTAGAGAACATTGTAGTCTTTAATTTTCTGTAATTTAGGGGGATTTACACGGTCTTGTAATCTGGGTCAAAACCTTCTCAACGCCTGTAATGTAGAAACCACGTTCTAATATTGGACAAACCCCTGGGTTCTGTGATACCTGGTTCATTCAAACACTACCCGAAAGTGGAAATTGTATGCAGGTAGACAGCAATGTAGTGTATCGATACATTCACAGTTTATCCAATTTTGAACAATTTAAGTGAATTTACACCGTCCTGTAATGTGGTCCAGAACCGTCTTGTAGGTCTTTTCTACATTAAAGGCGTTAAGGTTTTGGCCCAGATTACTTCACTTTGTACACCCACGTAAATTGTTCAAAATTCAAAATTCTTGATCTGTCTTCTTGTTCTTGTCTTGATGCACTACAAAGGTCTCCACTGACATGCAAACTTTGGCCACCTTCGAGTAGTTTTTAAAAGAACCAGGTAGCTGCGATTCGGAAATCTCCTCAGCTGATCTGCTAGCCACAACACAGTCAGCAACATTGCCTGTGGTGGAACCTATGACACCAACAACAGAACCTACATTTGATGAATTAAGGTCAAATTACACTCAAGCCATCGAAGACATTGCACAACAAGAGAAACAGATGGAATCTCTTTCACAGCCTACTTTGGATGGTATGTGGTAAGATGATACCCAAGCCAATGTAGACATTGATATGTAGACATTGATTTTCAGGACTGGGTGGTGAACAATACAAATGATTTACAGAGTCAGGTTACTGATTCTTTAGTGGTGGAAGATCTTTCTGGAGAAGAGAAACTTACCCCTATTCAAAAAGAATGTAGCATATGTAGACACAATAATATGCTGAGTTATGTGAGGTGTAACAGTGGTCAAGTCAATTGTCACGTTTGTTGTAATGACATAATAAACTGTTTGTGTTAATATGATCCAGAGGGGATGGTGCAAGACATGGCATCTCAAGATTTTGAAGGTCGTATCCTATCAGTGTAAAATTCAGAAGTGCTTTATTGATATGCTGCAACATGAGCATTATGAATTGTAACAAACTTTTGTAAATTGTAATAGGGAAAGTAATGGAATGAATAAACACAATGATATACCACATATTCTTATGTTATATTGCTGAGTAAGTTACATTTTCCTCAGTTCGTCATGAGTTCGCAGAAGAAGAGCAATGTGTTGAAGCATTAGAAAAGTATTATTATAACCCACACAATCCAGCTGCTTATTTTGATCCAGCAAAACTACAAGATGAATTGAAGAACAGAAAGCAACGCAATTTCAAGTTGTGGAAGGTGAAATGATTTGTGAATAGTCAAGATGGTTGCAGTTTACATCAGCCTGTCAAACACAGGTTTAAAAACTGGGGTGAATTCCATTAATGAGTTGTTTGATATGGTCTTGTGGATCTTTCGTGTTACAGCAGAGAAAATCGAGATAAACGCTATTTGCTTGTAGCTATTGATATACTGAGTAGGTTTGCTTTTGCCTTCCCTTTACAAAATAAGAAACCAGAGACAGTTTTGTAAGCCTTCAAAAAATGCAGTTGAAACGAAAACCAAGGAAAGTTCGTGTAGATGCAGGAAGTGAGTTTAAGGGTACATTCAAGTCATATTTAGAACAAGAAAATACTACAGTCACCATGGCACGAATGAAAACATCAAAAGTAATTATGTGGACCGTTTCAACAGAACACTAAAATTTTTGATCACACAGTATGTGACACACAGCAATACCAAACATTACCTTGGTGTTGTTCATAAACTGCTACACAAAGACAACTACAATCATGCTTTGCATTCCTCCATACCCAGTTTATCACCAGTTCAAGTGAATAAAGACAATGAATTGAAAGTATGGGAACATTTGCATGTAAAAGCGTTGCTGAAACCATTTAAAGATGAACGTTGACTGTGAACAATGTTTTTTTGAAAAAAACAGGAGACATTGTAACCATTCCATATCTTGAGGAAACCTTTCAGCATAGAACTTGATTTTCACTGGACAGTACAGCTGTTTAAAACAGCTCATTGGTTTAAAATACAGGACATTCCACTATACAAACTCAATTTCTTGATGAAATCATCAAAGGTACTTTTTACACCAGTGAATTGCAGAAGGTCAATAATGAGAGGATATTGAACGGCAAGTAGAAAAGATTTTAAAGAAGAAATGTATTGATGGAAAAACTTTGGTTGCTTTGGTTCGATGGTTAGGTTGGCCCAGTTCCTGAGGTTCATATGTGGAAGAAAGCGAAATAAAAAATTATATTGGAGAAATATGTGTTCCTCATGTGTTCAGATTCAAAAAGTGATTATTCTATAGACAACACTCCCTATCACTTCCGTGTGAAACTTAGTCAAAGACTTGTGTTTGATGGATTCTGGGTGGTCGCTTTGACCGATCTAAACTTTGGAAAATTAGATCTCATTCTCATCAATAATCCTTATGTAGATGTACTGTGTAACCTGTGCAACAGTTCATTGGTGGGTGGCATACAATTACCTTTGTTAAGGCACATTGACTTGAGGGATGAACCTAATTTTACCTTTGCTAATGAATACAATATCCATGTAATGGTGAAAGAAATCTGCATAAAAGTAAGTGACGGATTTGCACCAACATTCTTGAAAGAGGAGACACACTTAACACCTCACTTGAGGCGTTATCCATTCACTTACTGATCATGGATTCCTTACCTCTGTACATGCCAGACTACAGCAAATGGCAGAATTACTTTAAGAAACACATACCAGGCAGCTCCCGTATTGTGACTGGATAAACTCAACCTAAGATTACTGAAACACATAAACCTGTGGATCAATCAAAAGAAATTCAAAATCAAACTACAGATGACTTCAGAACCTCAAAGTGTTGTAGAGAGGGCAGATGTAAAGGAGAAGCGTCAGCAGTCATTAAAAAGAGCTGCAGGTAAACATGTCACAACAACCAAGAAGATACGTTAGACAAGCAACATCTCCTCAAAGACATCTAGTGTGCTCAAGTGCATGCCAGGACAAAGAACCGATATCTTTAGTTAACATTATGTCACTGTGGACAGGTAAAGATTTTGAAGAGTTGTGGCCTGAATATTTGAACCTGCTTACTCTACCGCCGTACCAGACCAGCATTCACAAAGATATGTGCTCACTGAGTCAAATTAATGATTCATGTCGGTTGGAATTTCATGTATCTTATTCAGGCAGTAACTACATTGATTTAAAAAGAACAAGACTAGTACTACATGTGAAGTTGAAGGTTATCCATTTAGATGGAACATCATTGGTTGCCAAAGATTATGTGGCTCCTGTCGGCTTGTTTCTGCAGTCACTGTTTTCACAGGTCTCTGTATATCTGCATGATCAAATAGTATCTTCCACCAACAGTCATTATGCTTACAAGAGTATGATGAAAACATTGTTGAAGTATGGAGAAGATGCAAAAAGACACAACTGTCATTTCAATTGTACTACAGACAAGAGGCTTTCAGCAAACATTGTTGACGAAAGGAGTGGGTTTCATTATCAATACAGTCAGCAGACAAATGAGTGTCCATCACTTGGTTGCTATGTATCTCACAGGAAATAGGACAGAATTGTTTGACAGCCTATAAGAACCATTTAATGTCGTATTTGACAGTTATGTGTGCAATGATAGATGGTTACAATCTGTAGATTCAAATGTATGTGGGATGTATTGGTTGTATTATGTCTTATGCAAATGTAAAACTAACCGAAGTTTCCATCATATTCTTCCTCAATTTGATATAAGGAACTTCTTAAAGAATGACACTGTTGTATCTCAATATATATGTAACTATTTCAGATACTGTACTCCTTCCTGTTTTAGTTGTCAATAACATCATTTATGTATGGCTTTTACATACATACTGGAGAAAAAATAAAAAATAAAATAAAAATGTAGTTTAGATCAGATGATGTTTTGTTGTACATAAATATCCTTAGTATTAGTTATTGTGTTCTAATTTTCGCACTGAGCAGACGACCAACATACATTATGTAAAAATGTACTCGTGTGTTGCCTGTGCAATATCAATACCAAGTTGATTATTTACTGTTATGATGTGTGGCAGGATGTGTATACTGAACACGGAAAATGATTCCCAACATTCGTTTTCAAAATGTCCTTCCTACAGAGGAGACGTTAAATTCATATTCGTTAGCATCAGATAAACGATATCCACTGGTAGTAGATGACTTCATGTAACAAGTATGTAAAAGTTATTAACATCCAACAATCGGCCTATCCAAAAGGAGAATGTAACAGAACTATGTCACTGAACACACATAATTATGTGTTATTGTCCAACCCTCGTTCAGCACGAGTATAAAATTTTAGGATCTCAAATATTTCCAGGACAGATGAAATATTTTACTGAATCATTTCAAGACGATGTTTTGGATGTGTCACCCTGTGCTGATAAACTGTATGGTCGTATGTACACAGGGATATTCCCTGATTAGGTGTGCACAGTCTATCTGCCACAGATATAGCGTAATCGACATTTTAATATATACACCAATATACAGTCATGTCTCATACAACTGAACAGAACCATGGATGAGTGTGGATGGTTTGATAACATGATAGCAGTCTGAATTGAAATACCACGCAATAATACTATGTTTGGGCAAAAGTGACAGACAATCTTTCAACAGTTGGTCTGTAAAAATGAAGCAGTCACCAAAAGTCATGGCAGAAGCAGGATTTATCTATACAGGACAAAGGTCTACTATTTCAAATGTAGAATGCGAGCACATTTGTGGATACCTGAAGATGATCCACTGGCAGAGCATTTAGACTGTCTCCACACTGCACCTATATTCACATGGTGTCCGAACCCCAAACCAACATAAAATGTTAGAACACAACTTTTCATAACCGTAGATTTTCATAACCATCTATACAACAGACAACTCACTTCTTTCAGTCATTCTGCAGACAGCTCTCCTTCACCAAACAGAATGTATGCAGTAAAAGAAAGGAACAATTTGATGAAAGTTATCGAAAAATCACACAACGAATGATGAAACATTGACATAAAAAACATTTTATAGAATGTTGTTTACAGTGTCTGTGTGGGGAGACAATTATGCTGCCTTACAATTAGAACATAACTATGATGCATGGGCTGAAGTGATTAAAGACATTCTGTGCAATAACAGACTGTGCATTAGCACATTGGAGGAAGAAATATGGACAGATGGAGGGATAGTCTACATATGCCTCATTAGTGAAAACAAACGAGTGACTGCTAATACTATTTTTTGAAAGGCTGACTGAATTTTGAGCTACTTAAATGGATTTACATTCCCACCTTTTGCAATGCCTGTAATGTAGAAACCAAGATCCAGTATTGGACAAACCCCTTTTTTCGATGCTACTGCACATGGTTCATTCAAATACTACTCGTAAGTGGTTTAAATGTTTTTTTAGGGAATGTACCTATACATTTACAACTTTCGGAATGCCTGGAATGGTTAAAAATGCGTATATATGTAGTGTATCTATGCATTCAAAAACTCTCACAATGCCTGTAATGTAGAAAAAACGTTCCAGTATTGGAGAAAGCGCTGTGTTCGATGCTACTGCACATGGTACATTCAAATACAACCCTTAAATGGTTAAAAATACGTATTCAGTTAATTTATCTATACATTTACAACTTTCGCAATGCCTGTAATGTAGAAACCACGTTCCAGTATTGGAAAAAGACCTGTGTTCGATGCTACTGGTCATGGTTCATTCAAATACTTCAATTAAATGGTTAAAAATACGTATTTAGTTAATGTATCTATACATTCCCAACTTTCAGAATGCCTGTAATGGAGAAACTACATTCCGGTATTGGATAAAGCCCTGTGTTCGATGCTACTGCACATGGTTGACTCAAATACTACCCTTAACGTGTGCAAACTGGGTATTTAGGTAATGTATCTATACATTTACAACTTTCGCAATGCCTGTAATGGTTAAAAATGCGTATATATGTAGTGTATCTATACATTCAAAACTTTCGCAATGCCTGTAATGTAGAAACAACATTCCAATATTGGTTAAAGCTGGTGAGAAATGCGTATTTAGGTAATGTATCTATACATTCACAACTTTCGCAATGCCTGTAAAGGAGAAGCCAAGTTCCCATATTGGACAAAGCCCTGTGTTCGATGCTACTGCACATGGTTCATTCAAATACTACCCTTAAATGGTTAAAAATACGTATTTAGTTAATGTATCTATACATTTACAACTTTCGCAATGCCTGTAATGTAGAAACCACGTTCCAGTATTGGACAAAGCCCTGTGTTCGATGCTACTGCACATGGTTCATTCAAATACTACCCTTAAATGGTTAAAAATACGTATTTAGTTAATGTATCTATACATTTACAACTTTCGCAATGCCTGTAATGTAGAAACCACGTTCCAGTATTGGACAAAGCCCTGTGTTCGATGCTACTGCACATGGTTGACTCAAATACTACCCTTAAATGGTTAAAAATACGTATTTAGTTAATGTATCTATACATTCCCAACTTTCGCAATTTCTGTAATGGAGATACTACATTCCAGTATTGGACAAAGCCCTGTGTTGGATGCTACTGCACATGGTTCATTCAAATACTACCCTTTAGTAGTTTAAATGCGTGTATTTGTAGTGTATCTATACATTCAGAAATTTGGCAATGCCTGTAATGTAGAAACCAGGTTCCAATATTGGACCAAGCCCAGTGTTCGGTCCTACTGCACATGGTTCATTGAAATACTACCCTTAACTGGTTAAAAATGCTTATTAAGGTAATGTATCTATACATTTAGAACTTTCGGAATGCCTGGAATGGTTAAAAATGCGTATATATGTAGTGTATCTATGTATTCAAAACTTTCACAATGCCTGTAATGTAGAAAAAACGTTCCAGTATTGGCCAAAGCCCTGTGTTCGATGCTACTGCACATGGTTCATTCAAATACTACCCTTAACTAGTTTCAATACGTATGTAGGTGATGTAGCTATGCATTCACAATTTTCACAATGCCTGTAATGTAGAAACCACGTTCCAGTATTGGACAAAGCCCTGTGTTCGATGCTACTGCACATGGTTCATTCAAATACTACCCTTGAATGGTTAAAAATACGTATTTAGTTAATGTATCTATACATTCCCAACTTTCGCAATTTCTGTAATGGAGAAACTACATTCCAGTATTGGACAAAGCCCTGTGTTGGATGCTACTGCACATGGTTCATTCAAATACTACCCTTTAGTAGTTTAAATGCGTGTATTTGTAGTGTATCTATACATTCAGAAATTTGGCAATGCCTGTAATGTAGAAACCAGGTTCCAATATTGGACCAAGCCCAGTGTTCGGTCCTACTGCACATGGTTCATTGAAATACTTCCCTTGACTGGTTAAAAATGCTTATTAAGGTAATGTATCTATACATATAGAACTTTCGGAATGCCTGGAATGGTTAAAAATGCGTATACATGTAGTGTATCTATGTATTGAAAACTTTCACAATGCCTGTAATGTAGAAAAATCGTTGCAGTATTGGACAAAGCCCTGTGTGCGATGCTACTGCACATGGTTCATTCAAATACAACCCTTAACTTGTGCAAAATGGGTATTTAGGGAATGTATATATACATTTTCAACTTTCGCAATGAATGTAATGGTTGAAAATGGGTATATATGTAGTGTATCTATACATTTACAACTTTCGCAGTGAATGTAATGTCGAAACCACGTTCCAGTATTGGCCAAAGCCCTGTGTTCGATGCTACTGCACATGGTTCATTCAAATACTACCCTTAACTTGTGCAAAATGGGTATTTAGGGAATGTATCTATACATTTACAACTTTCTCAAAGCCTGTAATGGTTCAAAATGCGTATATATGTAGTGTACCTATACATTTACAACTTGCTCATTGCCTTTAATGTAGAAACCTCGATCCAGTGTTGGACAGAGCCCTGTGTTCGATGCTACTGCACATGGTTCATTCAAATACTACCCTTAACTTCAACAAAATAGGTATTTAGGGAATGTATCTACACATGTTCAACTTTTGCAATGCTTGTAATGGTTAAAAATGCGTATATATGTACAGTATCTATATATTAGAAACTTTGGTAATGCCTGTAATGTAGAAACCACGTTCCAATATTGGACAATGCCCTGTGTTCGATGCTACTGCACATGGTTCATTGAAATACTACCCTTAAGTGGTTTAAATTCGTCCTTATGGAATATTTCTATATATTTTCAACTTTCCCAATGAATGTAATGGTTAAAAATGAGTGTATATGTAGTGTATCTATACATTCACAACTTTTGCAATGCCTGTAATGTAGAATCAACGTTAAATATTGCACAAAGAACTGTGTTCGATGCTACTGCACATGGTTCATTTAAGTACTACCCTTAAGTGTTTTAAACACGTATGTAGGTAACGTATCTCTACATTCACAACTTTTTGCAATGCCTGTAATGGTTAAAAATGCGCATATATGTAGTTTATCTATACATTCATAATTTTCGCAATGCCTGTAATGTAGAAACCACGTTCCAATATTGTATAAAGCTCCGTGTTCGATGCTACTGCACATCGTTCATTCAAATACTACACTTAAATGGTTTAAATGCGCTTTTAAGGAATGTACCTATACATTTACAACTTTCGCAATGCATGTAATGTAGAAACCACGTTCCAGTTTTGGACAATGCCCTGTGTTCGATCCTACTGCACATGGTTCATTCAAATACTACCCTTAACTAGTTTAAATACCTATGTAGGTGATGTATCTATTCATTCACAACTCTCGCAATGCCTGTATTGGTTAAAAATGCGTAGATATGTAGTGTATCTATCCATTCACAACTTTGTCAATGCCTGTAATGTAGAATCAACGTTAAATATTGGACAAAGAACTGTGTTCGATGCTACTACACATGGTTCATTCAAGTAATACACTTAAGTGTTTTAAACACGTATGTAGGTAATGTATCTCTACATTCACAACTTTTTGCAATGCCTGGAATGGTTAAAAATGCGCATATATGTAGTGTATCTATACATTCATAACTTTCGCAATGCCTGTAATGTAGAAACCACGTTCCAGTATTGGCCAAAGCCCTGTGTTCGATGCTACTGCACATGGTTCATTCAAATACTACCCTTACCTAGTTTAAATACGTATTTAGTTAATGTATCTATACATTCCCAACTTTCGCAATGCTTGTAATGGAGAAACTACATTCCGGTGTTGTATGAAGCCCTTTGTTCGATGCTACTGCACATGGTTGACTCAAATACTACCCTTAACTTGTGCAAAATGGGTATTTAGGGAATGTATGTATACTTTCACAAATTTTGCAATGCCTCTAATGGTTAACAATGCGTATATATGTAGTGTACCTATACATTTACAACTTCCGCATTGCCTTTAATGTAGAAACCACGATCCAGTATTGGACAAAGCCCTGTGTTCGATACTACTGCACATGGTTCATTCAAATACTACAACTAACTGGCTACAAATACGTATGTAGGTGATGTATCTATACATTCACAACTCTCGCAATGCCTGTAATGTAGAAAGCACGTTCCAGTGTTGCTCAAAGCCCTGTTTTCGATTCTACTGCACATGGTTGACTCAAATACTACCCTTAACTTGTGCAAACTGGGTATTTAGGTAATGTATCTATACATTTACAACTTTCGCAATGCCTGTAATGGTTACAAATGCGTATATATGTAGAGTATCTATACATTCAAAACATTGGCAATGCCTGTAGTGTAGAAACCAGGTTCCAGTATTGGACAAAGCCCTGTGTTCGATGCTACTGCACATGGTTCATGCAAATACTACAATAAACTGGTTACAAATATGTATTTAGTTAATAAATCTATATATTCCCAACTTTCGCAATGCCTGTAATGTAGAAACCACGTTCCGGTATTGGCCAAAGCCCTGTGTTCGATGCTACCGCACATGGTTCATTCAAAAACTACCCTTAACTTGTGAAAAATGGGTATTTAGGGAATGTATCTATACATTCAGAACTTTGGCAATGCCTGTAATGTAGAAACCACGTTCCAGTATTGGCCAATGCCCTGTGTTCGATGCTACTGCACATGGTTCATTCAAATACTACAATTGACTGGTTACAAATACGTATGTAGGTGATGTATCTATACATTCACAATTTTCGCAATGCCTTTAATGTAGAAACCACGTTCCAGTATTGGTCAAAGCCCTGTGTTCGATGCTACTGCACATGGTTCATTCAAATACTATCCTTAAGCGGTTTATATAGTTTAAATACGTATGTAGGTGATGTATCTATACATTTACAACTTGCGCAATGCCTGTAATGGTTCAAAATGCGTATACATGTAGTGTATCTATGTATTCACAACTTTGGCAATGGCTGTAATGTAGAAACCACGTTCCAGTATTGGACAAAGCCCTGTGTTCGATGCTACTGCACATGGTTCATTCAAATACTACCCTTAACTTGTGCAAAATGGGTATTTAGGTAGTGTATATATACATTTACAACTTTTGCAATGAATGGAATGGTCAAAAATGGGTACATATGTAGTGTATCTATAGATTCCCAACTTTGGCAATGCCTGTAATGTAGAAACCACGTTCCAGTATTGGCCAAAGCCCTGTGTTCGATGCTACTGCACATGGTTCATTCAAATACTACCCTTAAGTGATTTAAATGCGTCTTAAGGGAATGTATCTATACATTTACAAATTTCGGAATGCCTGTAATGGTTACAAATGCGTATATATGTAATGTATCTATACATTCACAACTTTCGCATTAAATGTAATGTAGAAACCACGTTCCAGTATTGGCCAAAGCCCTGTGTTCGATGCTACTGTACATTGTTCATTCAAATACTACCCTTAACTGGTTAAAAGTACGTATGTAGGTAACGTATCTATACATTCACAACTTCCGCTTTGCCTGTAATGTAGAAACCACGTTCCAGTATTGGCCAAAGCCCTGTGTTCGATGCTACTGCACATGGTTCATTCAAATGCTACCCTTCAGTGGTTTAAATGCGTCTTAAGGGAATGTATCTATACATTTACAAATTTTGGAATGCCTGTAATGGTTACAAATGCGTATATATGTAATGTATCTATACATTCACAACTTTTGCAATGCCTGTAATGTAGAATCAACGTTAAATATTGGAAAAAGAACTGTGTTCGATGCTACTGCACATGGTTCATTCAAGTACTGCACTTAAGTGTTTTAAACACGTATGTAGGTAATGTATCTATACATTTACAACTTACGCAATGCCTGTAATGGTTAAAAATGCGCATATATGTAGTTTATCTATACATTTATAACTTTGGCAATGCTTGTAATGGAGAAACTACATTCCGGTATTGGACGAAGCCCTGTGTTCTATGCTACTGCACATGGTTGACTCAAATACTACCCTTAACTTGTGCAAACTGGGTATTTAGGTAAGTGTATCTATATATTTACAACTTTCGCAATGCCTGTAATGGTTACAAGTGCGTATATATGTAATGTATCTATACATTTACAACATTCGCAATGCCTGTAATGTAGAAACCACGATCCAATATTGGACAAAGCCCTGTGTTCGATGCTACTGCACATGGTTCATTCAAATAATACCCTTAACTTGAGCAAAATGGGTATTTAGGAAATGTATCTATACATGTTTAACTTTTGCAATGCTTGTAATGGTTAAAAATGCGTATATATGTACAGTATCTACATATTAGAAACTGTCGTAATGCCTGTAATGTAGAAACCACGTTCCAATATTGGACAATGCCCTGTGTTCGATGCTACTGCACATGGTTCATTGAAATACTACCCTTAAGTGGTTTAAATGCGTCCTTAGGGAATGTATCTATATATTTTGAACTTTCGTAGTGCCTGTAATTGTTAAAAATGCGTACATATGTAGTGTATCAATGCATTCACAACTTTTGAAATGCCTGTAATGTAGAAACCACATTCCACTATTGGACAAAGCCCTGTGTTCGATGCTACTGCACGTGGTTCATTCAATTACTAAACTTAAATGGTTACAAAATACGTATGTAGCTAACGTGTCTATACATTCACAACTTTCGGAATCCCTGTAATGTAGAATCAACGTTAAGTATTGGACAAAGAAATGTGTTCGATGCTACTGCACATGGTTCATTCAAATACTACCCTTAACTTGTGCAAAATGGTTATATAGGGAATGTATCTATACATTCATAACCTTGCAATGCCTGTAATGTAAAAACCACGTTCCAGTATTGGCCAAAGCCCTGTGTTCGATGCTACTGCACATGGTTCATTCAAATACTACCCTTAACTACTTTAAATACGTATGTAGGTGATGTATCTATACATTAACATCTTTTGCAATGCCAGTAATGTAGAAACCACGTTCCAGTATTGTTCAAAGCCCTGTGTTCGATGCTACTGCACATGGTTGATTCAAATACTACCCTTAAGTGGTTTATATAGTATAAATACGTGTGTATTTGATGTATCTATACATTTACAACTCACGCAATGCATGTAATGGTTAAAAATGCCTATATATGTAGTGTATCTATGTATTCACAACTTTCGCAATGCCTGTAATGTACAAACATACATTCACAACTTTCGCATTGAATGTAATGTAGAAACAACGTTCCAATAATAGACAAAGCCCTGTGTTCGATGCTACTGCACATGGTTCATTCAAATACTACCCTTAACTTGTGCAAAATGGTTATTTAGGGAATGTATCTATACATTCATAACTTTGGCAATGCCTGTAATGTAGAAACCACGTTCCAGTATTGGCCAAAGCCCTGTGTTCGATGCTACTGCACATGGTTCATTCAAATACTACCCTTAACTAGCTTAAATACGTATGTAGGTGATGTATCTATACATTAACATCTTTCGCAATGCCTGTAATGTAGAAACCACGTTCCAGTATTGCTCAAAGCCCTGTGTTCGATGCTACTGCACATGGTTCATTCAAGTAATACCCTTACGTGGTTTACATAGTATAAATACGTATATATTTGATGTATCTATACATTTACAACTCACGCAATGCCTGTAATTGTTAAAAATGCGTATATATGTAGTGTATCTATGCATTCACAACTTTCGCAATGCCTGTAATGTAGAAATCACGTTCCAGTATTGGCCAAAGCCCTGTGCTCGATGCTACTGCACATGGTTTATTCAAATAATACCCTTAACTAGTTTAAATACGTATGTAGGTGATGTATCTATACATTCACAACTTTCGGAATGCCTGTAATGTAGAAAACACGTTCCAGTATTGCTCAAAGCCCTGTGTTCGATGCTACTGCACATGGATCATTCAAATACTACCCTTAAGTGGTTTAAATAGTTTAAATGCGTATGTAGATGATGTATCTTTACATTTACAACTTGCGCAATGCCAGTAATGGTTAAAAATGCGTATATGTGGAGTGTATCTATGCATTCACAACTTTGGCAATGCCTGTAATGTAGAAACCACGTTCCGGTATTAGCCGAAGCCCTGTGTTCCATGCTACTGCAGATGGTTCATTCAAATACTACCCTTAACTTGTGCAAAATGGGTATTTAGATAGTGTATCTATACATTTACAACTTTCGCGCTGAATGGAATGGTTAAAATGGGTATATATGTAATGTATCTATACATTCCTAAGTTTGGCATGCCTGTAGTGTAGACACGACGTTCCAGTATTTGAGAAAGACCTGTGTTCGATGCTACTGCACACGGTTCATTCAAATACTACCTTTCAGTGGTTTAAATGCGTCTTAAGGGAGTGTATCTATACATTTACAAATTTCGGAATGCCTGTAATGGTTGAAAATGCGTATATATGTAATGTATCTATACATTCACAACTTTCACATTGAATGTAATGAAAAAAAAAGGTTCCAGTATTGGCCAAAGCAATATGATCGATGCTACTGCACATGGTTCATTCAAATACTACCCTTCAGTGGTTTAAATGCGTCTTAAGTGAATGTATCTATACATTTACAACTTTCTGAATGCCTGTAATGGTTACAAATGCGTAGATATGTAATGTATCTATACATTCACAACTTTCGCATTGAATGTAATGTGGAAACAACGTTCCAATAATAGACAAAGCCCTGTGTTCGATGCTACTGTACATTGTTCATTCAAATACTACCCTCACATGGTTAAAAAATATGTATGTAGCTAACGTATCTATACACTCACAACTTTCGCAATGCCTGTAATGCAGAATCAACGTTAAATATTGGAGAAAAGAGCTATGTTCGATGCTACTGCACATGGTTCATTCAAATACTATCCTTAAGCGGTTTATATAGTTTAAATACGTATGTAGGTGATGTATCTATACATTTACAACTTACGCAATGCCTGTAATGGTTAAAATTGCGAATATATGTAGTGTATTTACGCATTCACAAATTTGGCAATGCCTGTAATGTAGAAACCACGTTCCAGTATTGCTCAAAGCCCTCTGTTCTATGCTACTGGACATGGTTCATTCAAATACTACCCTTAACTAGTTTAAATACGTATGTAGGTGATGTATCTATATATTCACAACATACGCAATGCCTGTAATGTAGAATCCACGTTCCAGCATTGCTCAAAGCCCTGTGTTCGATGCTAATGCACATGGTTCATTCAAATACTACCCTTAACTAGTTTAAATACGTATGTAGGTGATGTATCTATACATTCACAACTTTTGCAATGCCTGTAATGTAGAAACCACGTTCCAGTATTGCTCAAAGCCATGTGTTCGATGCGACTGCACATGGTTCATTCAAATACTACCCTTAAGTGGTTTAAATAGTTTAAATATGTATGTATGTGATGTATCTATACATTTACAACTTACACAATGCCTGTAATGGTAAAAAATGCGTATATATGTAGTGTATTCAGCATTAACAACTCTTGCAATGCCTGTAATGTAGAAACCACGTTCCAGTATTGGCGAAAGCCCTGTGTTCGATGCTACGGCACATGGTTCATACAAATACTACAATTAAGTGGTTTAAATAGTTTAAATACGTATGTAGGTGATTTATCTATACATTTACAACTTTCGCAATGCAAAATGTAGAAACGACGTTCCAGTATTGGCCAAAGCACTGTGTTTGATGCTACTGCACATAGTTTCATTCAAATACTGTCCTTAACTAGTTTAAATACCTATGTAGGTGATGTATCTATACATTCACAACTTTCGCAATGCCTGTAATGGAGAAACCACGTTCCAGTATTGCTCAAAGCCCTGTGTTCTATGCTACTGCACATGGTTCATTCAAATAATACCCTTAACTAGTTTAAATACGTATGTAGGTGATGTATCTATACATTCACAACATACGCAATGCCAGTTATGTAGAAACCACGTTCCAGTATTGCTCAAAGCCCTGTGTTCCATGCTAATGCACATGGTTCATTCAAATACTACCCTTAACTAGTTTAAATACGCATGTAGGTGATGTATCTATACATTCACAACTTTTGCAATGCCTGTAATGTAGAAACCACGTTCCAGTATTGCTGAAAGCCCTGTGTTCTATGCTACTGGACATGGTTCATTTAAATAATACCCTTAACTAGTTTAAATATGTATGTAGGTGATGTATCTATACATTCACAACTTTTGCAATGCCTGTAATGTAGAAACCACGTTCCAGTATTGCTCAAGGCACTGTTTTTGATGCTACTGCACATGGTTCATTCAAACACTACCCTTAAGTGGTTTGAATAGTTTAAATACGTATGTAGGTGATGTATGTATACATTTACAACTTACACAATGCCTGTAATGGTTCAAAATGCGTATATATGTAGTGTATCTATGGATTCACAACGTTCGCAATGCCTGTGATGTAGAAACCACGTTACAGTATTGGGCAAAGCCCTGTGTTCCATGCTACTGCAGATAGTTCATTCAAATACTACCCTTAACTAGTTTAAATACGTATGTAGGTGATGTATCTATACATTTACAACTTTCGCAATGCCTGTAATGGTTAAAAATGCGAATATATGTAGTGTATCTATGCATTCACAACTTTGGCAATGCCTGTAATGTAGAACCCACGTTCCAGTATTGCTCAAAGCCATGTGTTCGATGCTACTTCACATGGTTCATTCAAATACTACCCTTCAGTGGTTTAAATAGTTTAAATATGTATATATGTGATGTATCTATACATTTACAACTTACACAATGCCTGTAATGGTAAAAAATGCGTATATATGTAGTGTATTCAGCATTAACAACTTTTGCAATGCCTGTAATGTAGAAACCACGTTCCAGTATTGGCGAAAGCCCTGTGTTCGATGCTACTGCACATGGTTGATTCAAATACTACCCTTAAGTGGTTTATATTGTATAAATACGTGTGTATTTGATGTATCTATACATTTACAACTCACGCAATGCATGTAATGGTTAAAAATGCCTATATATGTAGTGTATCTATGTATTCACAACTTTTGCAATGCCTGTAATGTACAAACATACATTCACAACTTTCGCATTGAATGTAATGTAGAAACAACGTTCCAATAATAGACAAAGCCCTGTGTTCGATGCTACTGCACATGGTTCATTCAAATACTACCCTTAACTTGTGCAAAATGGTTATTTAGGGAATGTATCTATACATTCATAACTTTGGCAATGCCTGTAATGTAGAAACCACGTTCCAGTATTGGCCAAAGCCCTGTGTTCGATGCTACTGCACATGGTTCATTCAAATACTACCCTTAACTAGCTTAAATACGTATGTAGGTGATGTATCTATACATTAACATCTTTCGCAATGCCTGTAATGTAGAAACCACGTTCCAGTATTGCTCAAAGCCCTGTGTTCCATGCTACTGCACATGGTTCATTCAAGTAATACCCTTACGTGGTTTACATAGTATAAATACGTATATATTTGATGTATCTATACATTTACAACTCACGCAATGCCTGTAATTGTTAAAAATGCGTATATATGTAGTGTATCTATGCATTCACAACTTTCGCAATGCCTGTAATGTAGAAATCACGTTCCAGTATTGGCCAAAGCCCTGTGCTCGATGCTACTGCACATGGTTTATTCAAATAATACCCTTAACTAGTTTAAATACGTATGTAGGTGATGTATCTATACATTCACAACTTTCGGAATGCCTGTAATGTAGAAAACACGTTCCAGTATTGCTCAAAGCCCTGTGTTCGATGCTACTGCACATGGATCATTCAAATACTACCCTTAAGTTGTTTAAATAGTTTAAATGCGTATGTAGATGATGTATCTTTACATTTACAACTTGCGCAATGCCAGTAATGGTTAAAAATGCTTATATGTGGAGTGTATCTATGCATTCACAACTTTGGCAATGCCTGTAATGTAGAAACCACGTTCCGGTATTAGCCGAAGCCCTGTGTTCCATGCTACTGCAGATGGTTCATTCAAATACTACCCTTGACTTGTGCAAAATGGGTATTTAGATAGTGTATCTATACATTTACAACTTTCGCGCTGAATGGAATGGTTAAAATGGGTATATATGTAATGTATCTATACATTCCTAAGTTTGGCATGCCTGTAATGTAGACACGACGTTCCAGTATTTGAGAAAGACCTGTGTTCGATGCTACTGCACACGGTTCATTCAAATACTACCTCTCAGTGGTTTAAATGCGTCTTAAGGGAGTGTATCTATACATTTACAAATTTCGGAATGCCTGTAATGGTTGAAAATGCGTATATATGTAATGTATCTATACATTCACAACTTTCACATTGAATGTAATGAAAAAAAAGGTTCCAGTATTGGCCAAAGCAATATGATCGATGCTACTGCACATGGTTCATTCAAATACTACCCTTCAGTGGTTTAAATGCGTCTTAAGTGAATGTATCTATACATTTACAACTTTCTGAATGCCTGTAATGGTTACAAATGCGTAGATATGTAATGTATCTATACATTCACAACTTTCGCATTGAATGTAATGTGGAAACAACGTTCCAATAATAGACAAAGCCCTGTGTTCGATGCTACTGTACATTGTTCATTCAAATACTACCCTCACATGGTTAAAAAATATGTATGTAGCTAACGTATCTATACACTCACAACTTTCGCAATGCCTGTAATGCAGAATCAACGTTAAATATTGGAGAAAAGAGCTATGTTCGATGCTACTGCACATGGTTCATTCAAATACTATCCTTAAGCGGTTTATATAGTTTAAATACGTATGTAGGTGATGTATCTATACATTTACAACTTACGCAATGCCTGTAATGGTTAAAATTGCGAATATATGTAGTGTATTTACGCATTCACAAATTTGGCAATGCCTGTAATGTAGAAACCACGTTCCAGTATTGCTCAAAGCCCTGTGTTCTATGCTACTGGACATGGTTCATTCAAATACTACCCTTAACTAGTTTAAATACGTATGTAGGTGATGTATCTATATATTCACAACATACGCAATGCCTGTAATGTAGAAACCACGTTCCAGTATTGCTCAAAGCCCTGTGTTCGATGCTAATGCACATGGTTCATTCAAATACTACCCTTAACTAGTTTAAATACGTATGTAGGTGATGTATCTATACATTCACAACTTTTGCAATGCCTGTAATGTAGAAACCACGTTCCAGTATTGCTCAAAGCCATGTGTTCGATGCGACTGCACATGGTTCATTCAAATACTACCCTTAAGTGGTTTAAATAGTTTAAATATGTATGTATGTGATGTATCTATACATTTACAACTTACACAATGCCTGTAATGGTAAAAAATGCGTATATATGTAGTGTATTCAGCATTAACAACTCTTGCAATGCCTGTAATGTAGAAACCACGTTCCAGTATTGGCGAAAGCCCTGTGTTCGATGCTACGGCACATGGTTCATACAAATACTACAATTAAGTGGTTTAAATAGTTTAAATACGTATGTAGGTGATTTATCTATACATTTACAACTTTCGCAATGCAAAATGTAGAAACGACGTTCCAGTATTGGCCAAAGCACTGTGTTTGATGCTACTGCACATAGTTTCATTCAAATACTGTCCTTAACTAGTTTAAATACCTATGTAGGTGATGTATCTATACATTCACAACTTTCGCAATGCCTGTAATGGAGAAACCACGTTCCAGTATTGCTCAAAGCCCTGTGTTCTATGCTACTGCACATGGTTCATTCAAATAATACCCTTAACTAGTTTAAATACGTATGTAGGTGATGTATCTATACATTCACAACATACGCAATGCCAGTTATGTAGAAACCACGTTCCAGTATTGCTCAAAGCCCTGTGTTCCATGCTAATGCACATGGTTCATTCAAATACTACCCTTAACTAGTTTAAATACGCATGTAGGTGATGTATCTATACATTCACAACTTTTGCAATGCCTGTAATGTAGAAACCACGTTCCAGTATTGCTGAAAGCCCTGTGTTCTATGCTACTGCACATGGTTCATTTAAATAATACCCTTAACTAGTTTAAATACGTATGTAGGTGATGTATCTATACATTCACAACTTACGCAATGCCTGTAATGTAGAAACCACGTTCCAGTATTGCTCAAAGCCCTGTGTTCCATGCTACTGCACATGGTTCATTCAAATACTACCCTTAACTAGTTTAAATACGCATGTAGGTGATGTATCTATACATTCACAACTTTTGCAATGCCTGTAATGTAGAAACCACGTTCCAGTATTGCTCAAAGCCATGTGTTCGATGCTACTTCACATGGTTCATTCAAATACTACCCTTAAGTGGTTTAAATAGTTTAAATACGTATGTAGGTGATGTATCTATACATTTACAACTTTCGGAATGCAAGTAATGTAGAAACCACGTTCCAGTATTGGCCAAAGCACTGTGTTTGATGCTACTGCACATAGTTTAATTCAAAAACTGTCGTTAACTAGTTTAAATACCTATGTAGGTGATGTATCTATACATTCACAACTTTCGGAATGCCTGTAATGTAGAAACCACGTTCCAGTATTGCTGAAAGCCCTGTGTTCCATGCTACTGCACATGGTTCATTCAAATAATACCCTTAACTAGTTTAAATACGTATGTAGGTGATGTATCTATACATTCACAACTTACGCAATGCCTGTAATGTAGAAACCACGTTCCAGTATTGCTCAAAGCCCTGTGTTCCATGCTACTGCACATGGTTCATCCAAATACTACCCTTAACTAGTTTAAATACGCATGTAGGTGATGTATCTATACATTTACAACTAACACAATGCCTGTAATGGTTCAAAATGCATATATATGTAGTGTATTTATGCATTCACAACTTTCGCAATGCCTGTAATGTAGAAACGACGTTCCAGTATTGGCTAAAGCCCTGTGTTCGATGCTACTGCACATGGTTCATTCAAATACTACCCTTAAGTGGTTTAAATAGTTTAAATACGTATGTAGGTGATGTATCTATACATTTACAACTTTCGCAATGCCTGTAATGTAGAAACCACGTTCCAGTATTGCTCAAAGCCCTGTGTTTGATGCTACTGCACATGGTTCATTCAAATACTACCCTTTTCTAGTTTAAATACCTATGTAGGTGATGTATCTATACATTCACAACTTTTGCAATGCCTGTAATGTAGAAACCACATTCCAGTATTGCTCAAAGCCCTGTGTTTGATGCTACTGCACATGGTTCATTCAAATACTACCCTTAACTAGTTTAAATACCTATGTAGGTGATGTATCTATACATTCACAACTTTTGCAATGCCTGTAATGTAGAAACCACGTTCCAGTATTGCTCAAGGCACTGTTTTTGATGCTACTGCACATGGTTCATTCAAACAATACCCTTAAGTGGTTTGAATAGTTTAAATACGTATGTAGGTGATGTATGTATACATTTACAACTTACACAATGCCTGTAATGGTTCAAAATGCGTATATATGTAGTGTATCTATGGATTCACAACGTTCGCAATGCCTGTGATGTAGAAACCACGTTACAGTATTGGGCAAAGCCCTGTGTTCCATGCTACTGCAGATAGTTCATTCAAATACTACCCTTCAGTGGTTTAAATAGTTTAAATATGTATATATGTGATGCATCTATACATTTACAACTTACACAATGCCTGTAATGGTAAAAAATGCGTATATATGTAGTGTATTCAGCATTAACAACTTTTGCAATGCCTGTAATGTAGAAACCACGTTCCAGTATTGGCGAAAGCCCTGTGTTCGATGCGACTGCACATGGTTCATTCAAATACTACCCTTAAGTGGTTTAAATAGTTTAAATACGTATGTAGGTGATGTATCTATACATTTACAACTTTCGCAATGCAAAATGTAGAAACGACGTTCCAGTATTGGCCAAAGCACTGTGTTTGATGCTACTGCACATAGTTTCATTCAAATACTGTCCTTAACTAGTTTAAATACCTATGTAGGTGATGTATCTATACATTCACAACTTTTGCAATGCCTGTAATGGAGAAACCACGTTCCAGTATTGCTCAAAGCCCTGTGTTCTATGCTACTGCACATGGTTCATTCAAATAATACCCTTAACTAGTTTAAATACGTATGTAAGTGATGTATCTATACATTCACAACTTACGCAATGCCTGTAATGTAGAAACCACGTTCCAGTATTGCTCAAAGCCCTGTGTTCCATGATAATGCACATGGTTCATTCAAATACTACCCTTAACTAGTTTAAATACGTATGTAGGTGATGTATCTATACATTTACAACTTTCGCAATGCCTGTAATGGTTAAAAATGCGAATATATGTAGTGTATCTATGCATTCACAACTTTGGCAATGCCTGTAATGTAGAACCCACGTTCCAGTATTGCTCAAAGCCATGTGTTCGATGCTACTTCACATGGTTCATTCAAATACTACCCTTCAGTGGTTTAAATAGTTTAAATATGTATATATGTGATGTATCTATACATTTACAACTTACACAATGCCTGTAATGGTAAAAAATGCGTATATATGTAGTGTATTCAGCATTAACAACTTTTGCAATGCCTGTAATGTAGAAACCACGTTCCAGTATTGGCGAAAGCCCTGTGTTCGATGCGACTGCACATGGTTCATTCAAATACTACCCTTAAGTGGTTTAAATAGTTTAAATACCTATGTAGGTGATGTATCTTTACATTTACAACTTTCGCAATGCAAAATGTAGAAACGACGTTCCAGTATTGGCCAAAGCACTGTGTTTGATTGTACTGCACATAATTTCATTCAAATACTGTCCTTAACTAGTTTAAATACCTATGTAGGTGATGTATCTATACATTCACAACTTTTGCAATGCCTGTAATGGAGAAACCACGTTCCAGTATTGCTCAAAGCCCTGTGTTCTATGCTACTGCACATGGTTCATTCAAATAATACCCTTAACTAGTTTAAATACGTATGTAAGTGATGTATCTATACATTCACAACTTACGCAATGCCTGTAATGTAGAAACCACGTTCCAGTATTGCTCAAAGCCCTGTGTTCCATGCTACTGCACATGGTTCATTCAAATACTACCCTTAACTAGTTTAAATACGCATGTAGGTGATGTATCTATACATTTACAACTTTTGAAATGCCTGTAATGTAGAAACCACGTTCCAGTGTTGCTTAAAGCCCTGTGTTCCATGCTACTGCACATGGTTCATTCAAATAATACCCTTAACTAGTTTAAATACGTATGTAGGTGATGTATCTATACATTCACAACTTACGCAATGCCTGTAATGTAGAAACCACGTTCCAGTATTGCTCAAAGCCCTGTGTTCCATGCTAATGCACATGGTTCATTCACATACTACCCTTAACTAGTTGAAATACGCATGTAGGTGATGTATCTATACATTCACAACTTTTGCAATGCCTGTAATGTAGAAACCACGTTCAAGTATTGCTCAAAGCCATGTGTTCGATGCTACTTCACATGGTTCATTCAAATACTACCCTTAAGTGGCTTAAATAGTTTAAATATGTATGTATGTGATGTATCTATACATTTACAACTTACACAATGCCTGTAATGGTTCAAAATGCATATATATGTATTGTATTCAGCATTAACAGCTTTTGCAATGACTGTAATGTAGAAACTACGTTCCAGTATTGGCCAAAGCCCTGTGTTCGATGCTACTGCACATGGTTCATTCAAATACTACCCTTAAGTGGTTTAAATAGTTTAAATACGTATGTAGGTGATGTATCTATACATTTACAACTTTCGGAATGCAAGTAATGTAGAAAAAACGTTCCAGTATTGGCCAAAGCACTGTGTTTGATGCTACTGCACATAGTTTAATTCAAAAACTGTCGTAAACTAGTTTTAATACGTATGTAGGTGATGTATCTATACATTTCCAACTTACACAATGCCTGTAATGGTTCAAAATGCATATATATGTAGTGTATTCAGCATTAACAGCTTTTGCAATGCCTGTAATGTAGAAACCACGTTCCAGTATTGCTCAAAGCCCTGTGTTCCATGCTACTGCACATGGTTCATTCAAATACTACCCTTAAGTGGTTTAAATAGTTTAAATACGTATGTAGGTGATGTATCTATACATTTACAACTAACACAATGAATGTAATGGTTCAAAATGCATATATATGTAGTGTATTTATGCATTCACAACTTTTGCAATGCCTGTAATGTAGAAACGACGTTCCAGTATTGGCTAAAGCCCTGTGTTCGATGCTACTGGACATGGTTCATTCAAATACTACCCTTGAGTGGTTTAAATAGTTTAAATACGTATGTAGGTGATGTATCTATACATTTACAACTTACGCAATGCCTGTAGTGGTTCAAAATGTGTATATATGTAGTATATCTATGCAATTAGAACTTACGCAATGCCTGTAATGTAGAAACCACGTTCCGGTATTGGCCAAAGCCCTGTGTTCGATGGTACTGCACATGGTTCATTCAAATACTACCCTTAACTAGTTTAAATACGTATGTAGGTGATGTATCTATACATTTACAACTTTCGCAATGCCTGTAATGGTTAAAAATGCGAATATATGTAGTGTATCTATGCATTCACAACTTTGGCAATGCCTGTAATGTAGAACCCACGTTCCAGTATTGCTCAAAGCCCTGTGTTCCATGCTACTGCACATGGTTCATTCAAATACTACCCTTAAGTTGTTTTAATAGTTTAAATACGTATGTAGGTGATGTATCTATACATTTACAACTTACGCAATGCCTGTAATGGTTAAAAATGCGAAAATATGTAGTGTATCTATACATTCACAACTTTTGCTTTGCCTGTAATGTAGAAACCACGATAAAGTATTGCTCAAAGCCCTTTGTTTGATGCTACTGCACATGGTTCATTCAAATACTACCCTTAACTAGTTTAAATACGTATGTAGGTGATGTATCTATACATTCACAACTTTTGCAATGCCTGTAATGTAGAAACCACGTTCCAGTGTTGCTCAAAGCCCTGTGTTTGATGCTACTGCATATGGTGTATTCAAATACTACCCTTAAGTGGTTTAAATAGTTTAAATACGTATGTAGGTGATGTATCTATACATTTACAACTTTCGCAATGCCTGTAATGTAGAAACCACGTTCCAGTATTGCTCAAAGCCCTGTGTTTGATGCTACTGCACATGGTTCATTCAAATACTACCCTTAACTAGTTTAAATACGCATGTAGGTGATGTATCTATACATTCACAACTTTTGCAATGCCTGTAATGTAGAAACCACATTCCAGTATTGCTCAAAGCCCTGTGTTTGATGCTACTGCACATGGTTCCTTCAAATACTACCCTTAACTAGTTTAAATACCTATGTAGGTGATGTATCTATACATTCACAACTTTTGCAATGCCTGTAATGTAGAAACCACGTTCCAGTATTGCTCAAGGCACTGTTTTTGATGCTACTGCACATGGTTCATTCAAACACTACCCTTAAGTGGTTTGAATAGTTTAAATACGTATGTAGGTGATGTATCTATACATTTACAACTTACACAATGCCTGTAATGGTTCAAAATGCGTATATATGTAGTGTATCTATGCATTCACAAAGTTCGCAATGCCTGTGATGTAGAAACCACGTTCCAGTATTGGCCAAAGCCCTGTGTTCTATGCTACTGCAGAGAGTTCATTCAAATACTACCCTTAACTAGTTTAAATACGTATGTAGGTGATGTATCTATACATTTACAACTTTCGCAATGCCTGTAATGGTTAAAAATGCTAATATATGTAGTGTATCTATGGATTCACAACTTTGGCAATGCCTGTAATGTAGAACCCACGTTCCAGTATTGCTCAAAGCCCTGTGTTCCATGCTACTGCACATGGTTCATTCAAATACTACCCTTAAGTTGTTTTAATAGTTTAAATACGTATGTAGGTGATGTATCTATACATTTACAACTTACGCAGTGCCTGTAATGGTTAAAAATGCGAAAATATGTAGTGTATCTATACATTCACAACTTTTGCTTTGCCTGTAATGTAGAAACCACGATAAAGTATTGCTCAAAGCCCTGTGTTTGATGCTACTGCACATGGTTCATTCAAATACTACCCTTAACTAGTTTAAATACGTATGTAGGTGATGTATCTATACATTCACACCTTTTGCAATGCCTGTAATGTAGACACCGCGTTCCAGTATTGCTCAAAGCCCTGTGTTTGATGCTACTGCACATGGTTCATTCAAATACTAAACTTAAGTTGTTTTAATAGTTTAAATACGTATGTAGGTGATGTATCTATACATTTACAACTTACGCAATGCCTGTAATGGTTCAAAATGCGAAAATATGTAGTGTAGCTATGCATTCATAACTTTGGCAATGCCTGTAATGTAGAAACCACGATAAAGTATTGCTCAAAGCCCTGTGTTCCATGTTACTGCATATGGTTCATTCAAATAATACCCTTAACTAGTTTAAATACGTATGTAGGTGATGTATCTATACATTTACAACTTTCGCAATGCCTGTAATGTAGAAACCACGTTCCAGTGTTGCTCAAAGCCCTGTGGTTCATGCTACTGCACATGGTTCATTCAAATACTACCCTTAACTAGTTTAAATACCTATGTAGGTGATGTATCTATACATTCACAACTTTTGCAATGCCTGTAATGTAGAAACCACATTCCAGTATTGCTCAAAGCCCTGTGTTTGATGCTACTGCACATGGTTCATTCAAATACTACCCTTAACTAGTTTAAATACCTATGTAGGTGATGTATCTATACATTCACAACTTTTGCAATGCCTGTAATGTAGAAACCACGTTCCAGTATTGCTCAAAGCCCTGTGTTTGATGCTACTGCACATGGTTCATTCAAACACTACCCTTAAGTGGTTTGAATAGTTTAAATACGTATGTAGGTGACGTATCTATACATTTACAACTTACACAATGCCTGTAATGGTTCAAAATGCGTATATATGTAGTGTATCTATGCATTCACAACGTTCGCAATGCCTGTGATGTAGAAACCACGTTCCAGTATTGGCCAAAGCCCTGTGTTCTATGCTACTGCAGATAGTTCATTCAAATACTACCCTTAACTAGTTTAAATACGTATGTAGGTGATGTATCTATACATTTACAACTTTCGCAATGCCTGTAATGGTTAAAAATGCGAATATATGTAGTGTATCTATGCATTCACAACTTTGGCAATGCCTGTAATGTAGAACCCACGTTCCAGTATTGATCAAAGCCCTGTGTTTGATGCTACTGCACATGGTTCATTCAAATACTACCCTTAACTAGTTTAAATACGTATGTAGGTGATGTATCTATACATTCACAACTTTTGCAATGCCTGTAATGTAGAAACCACGTTCCAGTGTTGCTCAAAGCCCTGTGTTTGATGCTACTGCACATGGTTCATTCAAATACTACCCTTAACTAGTTTAAATACGTATGTAGGTGATGTATCTATACATTCACAACTTTTGCAATGCCTGTAATGTAGAAACCACGTTCCAGTGTTGCTCAAAGCCCTGTGTTTGATGCTACTGCACATGGTTCATTCAAATACTATCCTTAACTAGTCTAAATACCTATGTAGGTGATGTATCTATACATTCACACCTTTTGCAATGCCTGTAATGTAAAAACCACTTTCCAGTATTGGCCAAAGCCCTGTGTTCGATGGTACTGCACATGGTTCATTCAAATACTACCCTTAACTAGTTTAAATACGTATGTAGGTGATGTATCTATACATTTACAACTTTCGGAATGCCTGTAATGGTTAAAAATGCGAATATATGTAGTGTATCTATGCATTCACAACTTTGGCAATGCCTGTAATGTAGAACCCACGTTCCAGTATTGCTCAAAGTCCTGTGTTCCATGCTACTGCACATGGTTCATTCAAATACTACCCTTAAGTTGTTTTAATAGTTTAAATACGTATGTAGGTGATGTATCTATACATTTACAACTTACGCAATGCCTGTAATGGTTAAAAATGCGAAAATATGTAGTGTATCTATACATTCACAACTTTTGCTTTGCCTGTAATGTAGAAACCACGATAAAGTATTGCTCAAAGCCCTTTGTTTGATGCTACTGCACATGGTTCATTCAAATACTACCCTTAACTAGTTTAAATACGTATGTAGGTGATGTATCTATACATTCACAACTTTTGCAATGCCTGTAATGTAGAAACCACGCTCCAGTGTTGCTCAAAGCCCTGTGTTTGATGCTACTGCACATGGTGTATTCAAATACTACCCTTAAGTGGTTTAAATAGTTTAAATACGTATGTAGGTGATGTATCTATACATTTACAACTTTCGCAATGCCTGTAATGTAGAAACCACGTTCCAGTATTGCTCAAAGCCCTGTGTTTGATGCTACTGCACATGGTTCATTCAAATACTACCCTTAACTAGTTTAAATACGCATGTAGGTGATGTATCTATACATTCACAACCTTTGCAATGCCTGTAATGTAGAAACCACGTTCCAGTATTGCTCAAAGCCCTGTGTTTGATGCTACTGCACATGGTTCATTCAAATACTACCCTTAACTAGTTTAAATACGTATGTAGGTGATGTATCTATACATTCACAACTTTTGCAATGCCTGTAATGTAGAAACCACGTTCCAGTGTTGCTCAAAGCCCTGTGTTTGATGCTACTGCACATGGTTCATTCAAACACTACCCTTAAGTGGTTTAAATAGTTTAAATACGTATGTAGGTGATGTATCTATACATTTACAACTTTCGCAATGCCTGTAATGTAGAAACCACGTTCCAGTATTGCTCAAAGCCCTGTGTTTGATGCTACTGCACATGGTTCATTCAAATACTACCCTTAACTAGTTTAAATACGCATGTAGGTGATGTATCTATACATTCACAACCTTTGCAATGCCTGTAATGTAGAAACCACGTTCCAGTATTGCTCAAAGCCCTGTGTTTGATGCTACTGCACATGGTTCATTCAAATACTACCCTTAACTAGTTTAAATACCTATGTAGGTGATGTATCTATACATTCACAACTTTTGCAATGCCTGTAATGTAGAAACCACGTTCCAGTATTGCTCAAGGCACTGTTTTTGATGCTACTGCACATGGTTCATTCAAACACTACCCTTAAGTGGTTTGAATAGTTTAAATACGTATGTAGGTGATGTATCTATACATTTACAACTTACACAATGCCTGTAATGGTTCAAAATGCGTATATATGTAGTGTATCTATGCATTCACAAAGTTCGCAATGCCTGTGATGTAGAAACAACGTTCCAGTATTGGCCAAAGCCCTGTGTTCTATGCTACTGCAGATAGTTCATTCAAATACTACCCTTAACTAGTTTAAATACATATGTAGGTGATGTATCTATACATTTACAACTTTCTGAATGCCTGTAATGGTTAAAAATGCGAATATATGTAGTGTATCTATGCATTCACAACTTTTGCTTTGCCTGTAATGTAGAAACCACGATAAAGTATTGCTCAAAGCCCTGTGTTTGATGCTACTGCACATGGTTCATTCAAATACTACCCTTAACTAGTTTAAATACGTATGTAGGTGATGTATCTATACATTCACACCTTTTGCAATGCCTGTAATGTAGAAACCACGTTCCAGTATTGCTCAAAGCCCTGTGTTTGATGCTACTGCACATGGTTCATTCAAATACTAAACTTAAGTTGTTTTAATAGTTTAAATACGTATGTAGGTGATGTATCTATACATTTACAATTTACGCAATGCCTGTAATGGTTCAAAATGCGAAAATATGTAGTGTATCTATGCATTCACAACTTTGGCAATGCCTGTAATGTAGAAACCACGTTCCAGTATTGCTCAAAGAACTGTGTTCCATGTTACTGCATATGGTTCATTCAAATAATACCTTTAACTAGTTTAAATACGTATGTAGGTGATGTATCTATACATTTACAACTTACGCAATGCCTGTAATGTAGAAACCACGTTCCAGTATTGCTCAAAGCCCTGTGCTTCATGCTACTGCACATGGTTCATTCAAATACTACCCTTAACTAGTTTAAATACCTATGTAGGTGATGTATCTATACATTCACAACTTTTGCAATGCCTGTAATGTAGAAACCACATTCCAGTATTGCTCAAAGCCCTGTGTTTGATGCTACTGCACATGGTTCATTCAAATACTACCCTTAACTAGTTTAAATACCTATGTAGGTGATGTATCTATACATTCACAACTTTTGCAATGCCTGTAATGTAGGAACCACGTTCCAGTATTGCTCAAAGCCCTGTTTTTGATGCTACTGCACATGGTTCATTCAAACACTACCCTTAAGTGGTTTGAATAGTTTAAATACGTATGTAGGTGATGTATCTATACATTTACAACTTACACAATGCCTGTAATGGTTCAAAATGCGTATATATGTAGTGTATCTATGCATTCACAACGTTCGCAATGCCTGTGATGTAGAAACCACGTTCCAGTATTGGCCAAAGCCCTGTGTTCTATGCTACTGCAGATAGTTCATTCAAATACTACCCTTAACTAGTTTAAATACGTATGTAGGTGATGTATCTATACATTTACAACTTTCTGAATGCCTGTAATGGTTAAAAATGCGAATATATGTAGTGTATCTATGCATTCACAACTTTGGCAATGCTTGTAATGTAGAACCCACGTTCCAGTATTGCTCAAAGCCCTGTGTTCCATGCTACTGCACATGGTTCATTCAAATACTACCCTTAAGTTGTTTTAATAGTTTAAATACGTATGTAGGTGATGTATCTATACATTTACAACTTACGCAATGCCTGTAATGGTTCTAAATGCGAACATATGTAGTGTATCTATGCATTCAGAACTTTGGCAATGCCTGTAATGTAGAAACCACGTTCCAGTATTGCTCAAAGAACTGTGTTCCATGTTACTGCATATGGTTCATTCAAATAATACCCTTAACTAGTTTAAATACGTATGTAGGTGATGTATCTATACATTTACAACTTACGCAATGCCTGTAATGTAGAAACCACGTTCCAGTATTGCTCAAAGCCCTGTGTTTCATGCTACTGCACATGGTTCATTCAAATACTACCCTTAACTAGTTTAAATACCTATGTAGGTGATGTATCTATACATTCACAACTTTTGTAATGCCTGTAATGTAGAAACCACATTCCAGTATTGCTCAAAGCCCTGTGTTTGATGCTACTGCACATGGTTCATTCAAATACTACCCTTAACTAGTTTAAATACCTATGTAGGTGATGTATCTATACATTCACAACTTTTGCAATGCCTGTAATGTAGAAACCACGTTCCAGTATTGGTCAAGGCACTGTTTTTGATGCTACTGCACATGGTTCATTCAAACAGTACCCTTAAGTGGTTTGAATAGTTTAAATACGTATGTAGGTGATGTATCTATACATTTACAACTTACACAATGCCTGTAATGGTTCAAAATGCGTATATATGTAGTGTATCTATGCATTCACAACGTTCGCAATGCCTGTGATGTAGAAACCACGTTCCAGTATTGGCCAAAGCCCTGTGTTCTATGCTACTGCAGATAGTTCATTCAAATACTACCCTTAACTAGTTTAGATGCGTATGTAGGTGATGTATCTATACATTTACAACTTTCTGAATGCCTGTAATGGTTAAAAATGCGAATATATGTAGTGTATCTATGCATTCACAACTTTGGCAATGCCTGTAATGTAGAACCCACGTTCCAGTATTGCTCAAAGCCCTGTGTTCCATGCTACTGCACATGGTTCATTCAAATACTACCCTTAAGTTGTTTTAATAGTTTAAATACGTATGTAGGTGATGTATCTATACATTTACAACTTACGCAATGCCTGTAATGGTTAAAAATGCGAAAATATGTAGTGTATCTATACATTCACAACTTTTGCTTTGCCTGTAATGTAGAAACCACGATAAAGTATTGCTCAAAGCCCTGTGTTTGATGCTACTGCACATGGTTCATTCAAATAATACCCTTAACTAGTTTAAATACGTATGTAGGTGATGTATCTATACATTCACACCTTTTGCAATGCCTGTAATGTAGAAATCACGTTCCAGTATTGCTCAAAGCCCTGTGTTTCATGCTACTGCACATGGTTCATTCAAATACTACCCTTAACTAGTTTAAATACCTATGTAGGTGATGTATCTATACATTCACAACTTTTGCAATGCCTGTAATGTAGAAACCACATTCCAGTATTGCTCAAAGCCCTGTGTTTGATGCTACTGCACATGGTTCATTCAAATACTACCCTTAACTAGTTTAAATACGTATGTAGGTGATGTATCTATACATTCACAACTTTTGCAATGCCTGTAATGTAGAAACCACGTTCAAGTATTGCTCAAGGCACTGTGTTTGATGCTACTGCACATGGTTCATTCAAATACTAAACTTAAGTTGTTTTAATAGTTTAAATACGTATGTAGGTGATGTATCTATACATTTACAACTTACGCAATGCCTGTAATGGTTCAAAATGCGAAAATATGTAGTGTATCTATGCATTCAGAACTTTGGCAATGCCTGTAATGTAGAAACCACGTTCCAGTATTGCTCAAAGAACTGTGTTCCATGTTACTGCATATGGTTCATTCAAATAATACCCTTAACTAGTTTAAATACGTATGTAGGTGATGTATCTATACATTTACAACTTACGCAATGCCTGTAATGTAGAAACCACGTTCCAGTATTGCTCAAAGCCCTGTGTTTCATGCTACTGCACATGGTTCATTCAAATACTACCCTTAACTAGTTTAAATACCTATGTAGGTGATGTATCTATACATTCACAACTTTTGCAATGCCTGTAATGTAGAAACCACATTCCAGTATTGCTCAAAGCCCTGTGTTTGATGCTACTGCACATGGTTCATTCAAATACTACCCTTAACTAGTTTAAATACCTATGTAGGTGATGTATCTATACATTCACAACTTTTGCAATGCCTGTAATGTAGAAACCACGTTCAAGTATTGCTCAAGGCACTGTGTTTGATGCTACTGCACATGGTTCATTCAAATACTAAACTTAAGTTGTTTTAATAGTTTAAATACGTATGTAGGTGATGTATCTATACATTTACAACTTACGCAATGCCTGTAATGGTTGAAAATGCGAAAATATGTAGTGTATCTATGCATTCACAACTTTGGCAATGCCTGTAATGTAGAAACCACGTTCCGGTATTGCTCAAAGAAATGTGTTCCATGTTACTGCACATGGTTCATTCAAATAACACCCTTAACTAGTTTAAATAAGTATGTAGGTGATGTATCTATACATTTACAACTTACGCAATGCCTGTAATGTAGAAACCACGTTCCAGTATTGCTCAAAGCCCTGTGTTTCATGCTACTGCACATGGTTCATTCAAATACTACCCTTAACTAGTTTAAATACGTATGTAGGTGATGTATCTATACATTTACAACTTTCGCAATGCCTGTAATGGTTAAAAATGCGAATATATGTAGTGTATCTATGCATTCACAACTTTGGCAATGCCTGTAATGTAGAACCCACGTTCCAGTATTGCTCAAAGCCCTGTGTTCCATGCTACTGCACATGGTTCATTCAAATACTACCCTTAAGTTGTTTTAATAGTTTAAATACGTATGTAGGTGATGTATCTATACATTTACAACTTACGCAATGCCTGTAATGGTTCTAAATGCGAACATATGTAGTGTATCTATGCATTCACAACTTTTGCTTTGCCTGTAATGTAGAAACCACGATAAAGTATTGCTCAAAGCCCTGTGTTTGATGCTACTGCACATGGTTCATTTAAATACTACCCTTAACTAGTTTAAATACGTATGTAGGTGATGTATCTATACATTCACACCTTTTGCAATGCCTGTAATGTAGAAACCACGTTCCAGTATTGCTCAAAGCCCTGTGTTTGATGCTACTGCACATGGTTCATTCAAATACTAAACTTAAGTTGTTTTAATAGTTTAAACACGTATGTAGGTGATGTATCTATACATTTACAACTTACGCAATGCCTGTAATGGTTCAAAATGCGAAAATATGTAGTGTATCTATGCATTCAGAACTTTGGCAATGCCTGTAATGTAGAAACCACGTTCCAGTATTGCTCAAAGAACTGTGTTCCATGTTACTGCATATGGTTCATTCAAATAACACCCTTAACTAGTTTAAATACGTATGTAGGTGATGTATCTATACATTTACAACTTACGCAATGCCTGTAATGTAGAAACCACGATCCAGTATTGCTCAAAGCCCTGTGTTTCATGCTACTGCACATGGTTCATTCAAATACTACCCTTAACTATTTAAATACCTATGTAGGTGATGTATCTATACATTCACAACTTTTGCAATGCCTGTAATGTAGAAACCACATTCCAGTATTGCTCAAAGCCCTGTGTTTGATGCTACTGCACATGGTTCATTCAAATACTACCCTTAACTAGTTTAAATACCTATGTAGGTGATGTATCTATACATTCACAACTTTTGCAATGCCTGTAATGTAGAAACCACGTTCCAGTATTGCTCAAGGCACTGTTTTTGATGCTACTGCACATGGTTCATTCAAACACTACCCTTAAGTGGTTTGAATAGTTTAAATACGTATGTAGGTGATGTATCTATACATTTACAACTTACACAATGCCTGTAATGGTTCAAAATGCGTATATATGTAGTGTATCTATGCATTCACAACGTTCGCAATGCCTGTGATGTAGAAACCACGTTCCAGTATTGGCCAAAGCCCTGTGTTCTATGCTACTGCAGATAGTTCATTCAAATACTACCCTTAACTAGTTTAAATACCTATGTAGGTGATGTATCTATACATTCACAACTTTTGCAATGCCTGTAATGTAGGAACCACGTTCCAGTATTGCTCAAAGCCCTGTTTTTGATGCTACTGCACATGGTTCATTCAAACACTACCCTTAAGTGGTTTGAATAGTTTAAATACGTATGTAGGTGATGTATCTATACATTTACAACTTACACAATGCCTGTAATGGTTCAAAATGCGTATATATGTAGTGTATCTATGCATTCACAACGTTCGCAATGCCTGTGATGTAGAAACCACGTTCCAGTATTGGCCAAAGCCCTGTGTTCTATGCTACTGCAGATAGTTCATTCAAATACTACCCTTAACTAGTTTAAATACGTATGTAGGTGATGTATCTATACATTTACAACTTTCGCAATGCCTGTAATGGTTAAAAATGCGAATATATGTAGTGTATCTATGCATTCACAACTTTGGCAATGCCTGTAATGTAGAAACCACGATAAAGTATTGCTCAAAGCCCTGTGTTCCATGCTACTGCACATGGTTCATTCAAATACTACCCTTAAGTTGTTTTAATAGTTTAAATACGTATGTAGGTGATGTATCTATACATTTACAACTTACGCAATGCCTGTAATGGTTCTAAATGCGATCATATGTAGTGTATCTATACATTCACAAATTTTGCTTTGCCTGTAATGTAGAAACCACGATAAAGTATTGCTCAAAGCCCTGTGTTTGATGCTACTGCACATGGTTCATTTAAATACTACCCTTAACTAGTTTAAATACGTATGTAGGTGATGTATCTATACATTCACACCTTTTGCAATGCCTGTAATGTAGAAACCACGTTCCAGTATTGCTCAAAGCCCTGTGTTTGATGCTACTGCACATGGTTCATTCAAATACTAAACTTAAGTTGTTTTAATAGTTTAAATACGTATGTAGGTGATGTATCTATACATTTACAACTTACGCAATGCCTGTAATGGTTCAAAATGCGAAAATATGTAGTGTATCTATGCATTCAGAACTTTGGCAATGCCTGTAATGTAGAAACCACGTTCCAGTATTGCTCAAAGAACTGTGTTCCATGTTACTGCATATGGTTCATTCAAATAACACCCTTAACTAGTTTAAATACGTATGTAGGTGATGTATCTATACATTTACAACTTACGCAATGCCTGTAATGTAGAAACCACGATCCAGTATTGCTCAAAGCCCTGTGTTTCATGCTACTGCACATGGTTCATTCAAATACTACCCTTAACTAGTTTAAATACCTATGTAGGTGATGTATCTATACATTCACAACTTTTGCAATGCCTGTAATGTAGAAACCACATTCCAGTATTGCTCAAAGCCCTGTGTTTGATGCTACTGCACATGGTTCATTCAAATACTACCCTTAACTAGTTTAAATACCTATGTAGGTGATGTATCTATACATTCACAACTTTTGCAATGCCTGTAATGTAGAAACCACGTTCCAGTATTGCTCAAGGCACTGTTTTTGATGCTACTGCACATGGTTCATTCAAACACTACCCTTAAGTGGTTTGAATAGTTTAAATACGTATGTAGGTGATGTATCTATACATTTACAACTTACACAATGCCTGTAATGGTTCAAAATGCGTATATATGTAGTGTATCTATGCATTCACAACGTTCGCAATGCCTGTGATGTAGAAACCACGTTCCAGTATTGGCCAAAGCCCTGTGTTCTATGCTACTGCAGATAGTTCATTCAAATACTACCCTTAACTAGTTTAAATACCTATGTAGGTGATGTATCTATACATTCACAACTTTTGCAATGCCTGTAATGTAGGAACCACGTTCTAGTATTGCTCAAAGCCCTGTTTTTGATGCTACTGCACATGGTTCATTCAAACACTACCCTTAAGTGGTTTGAATAGTTTAAATACGTATGTAGGTGATGTATCTATACATTTACAACTTACACAATGCCTGTAATGGTTCAAAATGCGTATATATGTAGTGTATCTATGCATTCACAACGTTCGCAATGCCTGTGATGTAGAAACCACGTTCCAGTATTGGCCAAAGCCCTGTGTTCTATGCTACTGCAGATAGTTCATTCAAATACTACCCTTAACTAGTTTAAATACGTATGTAGGTGATGTATCTATACATTTACAACTTTCGCAATGCCTGTAATGGTTAAAAATGCGAATATATGTAGTGTATCTATGCATTCACAACTTTGGCAATGCCTGTAATGTAGAAACCACGATAAAGTATTGCTCAAAGCCCTGTGTTCCATGCTACTGCACATGGTTCATTCAAATACTACCCTTAAGTTGTTTTAATAGTTTAAATACGTATGTAGGTGATGTATCTATACATTTACAACTTACGCAATGCCTGTAATGGTTCTAAATGCGATCATATGTAGTGTATCTATACATTCACAACTTTTGCTTTGCCTGTAATGTAGAAACCACGATAAAGTATTGCTCAAAGCCCTGTGTTTGATCCTACTGCACATGGTTCATTTAAATACTACCCTTAACTAGTTTAAATACGTATGTAGGTGATGTATCTATACATTCACACCTTTTGCAATGCCTGTAATGTAGAAACCACGTTCCAGTATTGCTCAAAGCCCTGTGTTTGATGCTACTGCACATGGTTCATTCAAATACTAAACTTAAGTTGTTTTAATAGTTTAAATACGTATGTAGGTGATGTATCTATACATTTACAACTTACGCAATGCCTGTAATGGTTCAAAATGCGAAAATATGTAGTGTATCTATGCATTCAGAACTTTGGCAATGCCTGTAATGTAGAAACCACGTTCCAGTATTGCTCAAAGAACTGTGTTCCATGTTACTGCATATGGTTCATTCAAATAACACCCTTAACTAGTTTAAATACGTATGTAGGTGATGTATCTATACATTTACAACTTACGCAATGCCTGTAATGTAGAAACCACGATCCAGTATTGCTCAAAGCCCTGTGTTTCATGCTACTGCACATGGTTCATTCAAATACTACCCTTAACTAGTTTAAATACCTATGTAGGTGATGTATCTATACATTCACAACTTTTGCAATGCCTGTAATGTAGAAACCACATTCCAGTATTGCTCAAAGCCCTGTGTTTGATGCTACTGCACATGGTTCATTCAAATACTACCCTTAACTATTTTAAATACCTATGTAGGTGATGTATCTATACATTCACAACTTTTGCAATGCCTGTAATGTAGAAACCACGTTCCAGTATTGCTCAAGGCACTGTTTTTGATGCTACTGCACATGGTTCATTCAAACACTACCCTTAAGTTGTTTTAATAGTTTAAATACGTATGTAGGTGATGTATCTATACATTTACAACTTACGCAATGCCTGTAATGGTTCTAAATGCGAACATATGTAGTGTATCTATACATTCACAACTTTTGCTTTGCCTGTAATGTAGAAACCACGATAAAGTATTGCTCAAAGCCCTTTGTTTGATGCTACTGCACATGGTTCATTTAAATACTACCCTTAACTAGTTTAAATACGTATGTAGGTGATGTATCTATACATTCACACCTTTTGCAATGCCTGTAATGTAGAAACCACGTTCCAGTATTGCTCAAAGCCCTGTGTTTGATGCTACTGCACATGGTTCATTCAAATACTAAACTTAAGTTGTTTTAATAGTTTAAATACGTATGTAGGTGATGTATCTATACATTTACAACTTACGCAATGCCTGTAATGGTTCAAAATGCGAAAATATGTAGTGTATCTATGCATTCAGAACTTTGGCAATGCCTGTAATGTAGAAACCACGTTCCAGTATTGCTCAAAGAACTGTGTTCCATGTTACTGCATATGGTTCATTCAAATAACACCCTTAACTAGTTTAAATACGTATGTAGGTGATGTATCTATACATTTACAACTTACGCAATGCCTGTAATGTAGAAACCACGATCCAGTATTGCTCAAAGCCCTGTGTTTCATGCTACTGCACATGGTTCATTCAAATACTACCCTTAACTAGTTTAAATACCTATGTAGGTGATGTATCTATACATTCACAACTTTTGCAATGCCTGTAATGTAGAAACCACATTCCAGTATTGCTCAAAGCCCTGTGTTTGATGCTACTGCACATGGTTCATTCAAATACTACCCTTAACTAGTTTAAATACCTATGTAGGTGATGTATCTATACATTCACAACTTTTGCAATGCCTGTAATGTAGAAACCACGTTCCAGTATTGCTCAAGGCACTGTTTTTGATGCTACTGCACATGGTTCATTCAAACACTACCCTTAAGTGGTTTGAATAGTTTAAATACGTATGTAGGTGATGTATCTATACATTTACAACTTACACAATGCCTGTAATGGTTCAAAATGCGTATATATGTAGTGTATCTATGCATTCACAACGTTCGCAATGCCTGTGATGTAGAAACCACGTTCCAGTATTGGCCAAAGCCCTGTGTTCTATGCTACTGCAGATAGTTCATTCAAATACTACCCTTAACTAGTTTAAATACGTATGTAGGTGATGTATCTATACATTTACAACTTTCTGAATGCCTGTAATGGTTAAAAATGCGAATATATGTAGTGTATCTATGCATTCACAACTTTGGCAATGCCTGTAATGTAGAACCCACGTTCCAGTATTGCTCAAAGCCCTGTGTTCCATGCTACTGCACATGGTTCATTCAAATACTACCCTTAAGTTGTTTTAATAGTTTAAATACGTATGTAGGTGATGTATCTATACATTTACAACTTACGCAATGCCTGTAATGGTTAAAAATGCGAAAATATGTAGTGTATCTATACATTCACAACTTTTGCTTTGCCTGTAATGTAGAAACCACGATAAAGTATTGCTCAAAGCCCTGTGTTTGATGCTACTGCACATGGTTCATTCAAATAACACCCTTAACTAGTTTAAATACGTATGTAGGTGATGTATCTATACATTCACACCTTTTGCAATGCCTGTAATGTAGAAACCACGTTCCAGTATTGCTCAAAGCCCTGTGTTTGATGCTACTGCACATGGTTCATTCAAATACTAAACTTAAGTTGTTTTAATAGTTTAAATACGTATGTAGGTGATGTATCTATACATTTACAACTTACGCAATGCCTGTAATGGTTCAAAATGCGAAAATATGTAGTGTATCTATGCATTCAGAACTTTGGCAATGCCTGTAATGTAGAAACCACGTTCCAGTATTGCTCAAAGAACTGTGTTCCATGTCACTGCATATGGTTCATTCAAATAATACCCTTAACTAGTTTAAATACGTATGTAGGTGATGTATCTATATATTTACAACTTACGCAATGCCTGTAATGTAGAAACCACGTTCCAGTATTGCTCAAAGCCCTGTGTTTCATGCTACTGCACATGGTTCATTCAAATACTACCCTTAACTAGTTTAAATACCTATGTAGGTGATGTATCTATACATTCACAACTTTTGCAATGCCTGTAATGTAGAAACCACATTCCAGTATTGCTCAAAGCCCTGTGTTTGATGCTACTGCACATGGTTCATTCAAATACTACCCTTAACTAGTTTAAATACCTATGTAGGTGATGTATCTATACATTCACAACTTTTGCAATGCCTGTAGTTTAGAAACCACGTTCCAGTATTGCTCAAGACACTGTGTTTGATGCTACTGCACATGGTTCATTCAAATACTAAACTTAAGTTGTTTTAATAGTTTAAATACGTATGTAGGTGATGTATCTATACATTTACAACTTACGCAATGCCTGTAATGGTTCAAAATGCGAAAATATGTAGTGTATCTATGCATTCACAACTTTGGCAATGCCTGTAATGTAGAAACCACGTTCCGGTATTGATCAAAGAACTGTGTTCCATGTTACTGCACATGGTTCATTCAAATAACACCCTTAACTAGTTTAAATAAGTATGTAGGTGATGTATCTATACATTTACAACTTACGCAATGCCTGTAATGTAGAAACCACGTTCCAGTATTGCTCAAAGCCCTGTGTTTCATGCTACTGCACATGGTTCATTCAAATACTACCCTTAACTAGTTTAAATACCTATGTAGGTGATGTATCTATACATTCACAACTTTTGCAATGCCTGTAATGTAGAAACCACGTTCCAGTATTGCTCAAAGCCCTGTGTTGGATGCTACTGCACATGGTTTATTCAAATAGTACCCTTAAGTGGTTTTAATAGTTTAAATACGTATGTAGGTGATGTATCTATACATTTACAACTTACGCAATGCCTGTAATGGTTCAAAATGCGAAAATATGTAGTGTATCTATGCATTCACAACTTTGGCAATGCCTGTAATGTAGAAACCACATTCCAGTATTGCTCAAAGCCCTGTGTTTGATGCTACTGCACATGGTTCATTCAAATACTACCCTTAACTAATTTAAATACGTATGTAGGTGATGTATCTATACATTTACAACTTTCGGAATGCCTGTATTGGTTAAAAATGCAAATATATGTAGTGTATCTATGCATTCACAACTTTGGCAATGCCTGTAATGTAGAACCCACGTTCCAGTATTGCTCAAAGCCCTGTGTTCCATGCTACTGCACATGGTTCATTCAAATACTACCCTTAAGTTGTTTTAATAGTTTAAATACGTATGTAGGTGATGTATCTATACATTTACAACTTACGCAATGCCTGTAATGGTTGAAAATGCGAAAATATGTAGTGTATCTATACATTCACAACTTTTGCTTTGCCTGTAATGTAGAAACCACGATAAAGTATTGCTCAAAGCCCTGTGTTTGATGCTACTGCACATGGTTCATTCAAATACTACCCTTAACTAGTTTAAATACCTATGTAGGTGATGTATCTATACATTCACAACTTTTGCAATGCCTGTAATGTAGAAACCACGTTCCAGTATTGCTCAAGGCACTGTGTTTGATGCTACTGCACATGGTTCATTCAAATAGTACCCTTGAGTGGTTTTAATAGTTTAAATACGTATGTAGGTGATGTATCTATACATTTACAACTTACGCAATGCCTGTAATGGTTCAAAATGCGAAAATATGTAGTGTATCTATGCATTCACAACTTTGGCAATGCCTGTAATGTAGAAACCACGTTCCAGTATTGCTCAAAGAACTGTGTTCCATGTTTCTGCACATGGTTCATTCAAATAACACCCTTAACTAGTTTAAATAAGTATGTAGGTGATGTATCTATACATTTAAAACTTACGCAATGCCTGTAATGTAGAAACCACGTTCCAGTATTGCTCAAAGCCCTGTGTTTCATGCTACTGCACATGGTTCATTCAAATACTACCCTTAACTAGTTTAAATATCTATGTAGGTGATGTATCTATACATTCACAACTTTTGCAATGCCTGTAATGTAGAAACCACGTTCCAGTATTGCTCAAAGCCCTGTGTTGGATGCTACTGCACATGGTTTATTCAAATACTACCCTTAAGTGGTTTAAATAGTTTAAATACGTATGTAGGTGATGTATCTATACATTTACAACTTACGCAATGCCTGTAATGGTTCAAAATGCGAAAATATGTAGTGTATCTATGCATTCACAACTTTGGCAATGCCTGTAATGTAGAAACCACATTCCAGTATTGGTCAAAGCCCTGTGTTTGATGCTACTGCACATGGTTCATTCAAATACTACCCTTAACTAGTTTAAATACCTATGTAGGTGATGTATCTATACATTCACAACTTTTGCAATGCCTGTAATGTAGAAACCACGTTCCAGTATTGCTCAAGGCACTGTGTTTGATGCTACTGCACATGGTTCATTCAAATACTACCCTTCAGTGGTTTAAATAGTTTAAATACGTATGTAGGTGATGTATCTATACATTTACAACTTACGCAATGCCTGTAGTGGTTCAAAATGTGTATATATGTAGTACATCTATGCAATTAGAACTTACGCAATGCCTGTAATGTAGAAACCACGTTCCAGTATTGGCCAAAGCCCTGTGTTCGATGCTACTGCACATGGTTCATTCAAATACTACCCTTAACTAGTTTAAATACGTATGTAGGTAATGTATCTATACATTCACAACTTTTGGAATGCCTGTAATGTAGAAATCACGTTCCAGTATTGCTCAAAGCCCTGTGTTTGATGCAACTGCACATGGTTCATTCAAATACTACCCTTAACTAGTTTAAATGCGTATGTAGGTGATGTATCTATACATTCACAACTTTTGTAATGCCTGTAATGTAGAAACCACGTTCCAGTGTTGCTCAAAGCCCTGTGTTTGATGCTACTGGACATTGTGTATTTAAATACTACCCTTAATTGGTTTAAATAGTTTAAATACGTATGTAGGTGATGTATCTATACATTTACAACTTTTGCAATGCCTGTAATGTAGAAACCACGTTCCAGTATTGCTCAAAGCCCTGTGTTGGATGCTACTGCACATGGTTTATTCAAATAGTACCCTTAAGTGGTTTTAATAGTTTAAATACGTATGTAGGTGATGTATCTATACATTTACAACTTACGCAATGCCTGTAATGGTTCAAAATGCGAAAATATGTAGTGTATCTATGCATTCACAACTTTGGCAATGCCTGTTATGTAGAAACCACATTCCAGTATTGCTCAAAGCCCTGTGTTTGATGCTACTGCACATGGTTCATTCAAAAACTACCCTTAACTAATTTAAATACGTATGTAGGTGATGTATCTATACATTTACAACTTTTGGAATGCCTGTATTGGTTAAAAATGCGAATATATGTAGTGTATCTATGCATTCACAACTTTGGCAATGCCTGTAATGTAGAACCCACGTTCCAGTATTGCTCAAAGCCCTGTGTTCCATGCTACTGCACATGGTTCATTCAAATACTACCCTTAAGTTGTTTTAATAGTTTAAATACGTATGTAGGTGATGTATCTATACATTTACAACTTACGCAATGCCTGTAATGGTTCAAAATGCGAAAATATGTAGTGTATCTATACATTCACAACTTTTGCTTTGCCTGTAATGTAGAAACCACGATAAAGTATTGCTCAAAGCCCTGTGTTTGATGCTACTGCACATGGTTCATTCAAATACTACCCTTAACTAGTTTAAATACCTATGTAGGTGATGTATCTATACATTCACAACTTTTGCAATGCCTGTAATGTAGAAACCACGTTCCAGTATTGCTCAAGGCACTGTGTTTGATGCTACTGCACATGGTTCATTCAAATAGTACCCTTAAGTGGTTTTAATAGTTTAAATACGTATGTAGGTGATGTATCTATACATTTACAACTTACGCAATGCCTGTAATGGTTCAAAATGCGAAAATATGTAGTGTATCTATGCATTCACAACTTTGGCAATGCCTGTAATGTAGAAACCACGTTCCAGTATTGCTCAAAGAACTGTGTTCCATGTTTCTGCACATGGTTCATTCAAATAACACCCTTAACTAGTTTAAATAAGTATGTAGGTGATGTATCTATACATTTACAACTTACGCAATGCCTGTAATGTAGAAACCACGTTCCAGTATTGCTCAAAGCCCTGTGTTTCATGCTACTGCACATGGTTCATTCAAATACTACCCTTAACTAGTTTAAATATCTATGTAGGTGATGTATCTATACATTCACAACTTTTGCAATGCCTGTAATGTAGAAACCACGTTCCAGTATTGCTCAAAGCCCTGTGTTGGATGCTACTGCACATGGTTTATTCAAATACTACCCTTAAGTGGTTTTAATTGTTTAAATACGTATGTAGGTGATGTATCTATACATTTACAACTTACGCAATGCCTGTAATGGTTCAAAATGCGAAAATATGTAGTGTATCTATGCATTCACAACTTTTGCAATGCCTGTAATGTAGAAACCACATTCCAGTATTGGTCAAAGCCCTGTGTTTGATGCTACTGCACATGGTTCATTCAAATACTACCCTTAACTAGTTTAAATACCTATGTAGGTGATGTATCTATACATTCACAACTTTTGCAATGCCTGTAATGTAGAAACCACGTTCCAGTATTGCTCAAGGCACTGTGTTTGATGCTACTGCACATTGTTCATTCAAATACTACCCTTGAGTGGTTTTAAAAGTTTAAATACGTATGTAGGTGATGTATCTATACATTTACAACTTACGCAATGCCTGTAGTGGTTCAAAATGTGTATATATGTAGTACATCTATGCAATTAGAACTTACGCAATGCCTGTAATGTAGAAACCACGTTCCAGTATTGGCCAAAGCCCTGTGTTCGATGCTACTGCACATGGTTCATTCAAATACTACCCTTAACTAGTTTAAATACGTATGTAGGTAATGTATCTATACATTCACAACTTTTGCAATGCCTGTAATGTAGAAATCACGTTCCAGTATTGCTCAAAGCCCTGTGTTTGATGCAACTGCACATGGTTCATTCAAATACTACCCTTAACTAGTTTAAATGCGTATGTAGGTGATGTATCTATACATTCACAACTTTTGCAATGCCTGTAATGTAGAAACCACGTTCCAGTGTTGCTCAAAGCCCTGTGTTTGATGCTACTGGACATTGTGTATTTAAATACTACCCTTAATTGGTTTAAATAGTTTAAATACGTATGTAGGTGATGTATCTATACATTTACAACTTTCGCAATGCCTGTAATGTAGAAACCACGTTCCAGTATTGCTCAAAGCCCTGTGTTTGATGCTACTGCACATGGTTCATTCAAATACTACCCTTAACTAGTTTAAATACGTATGTAGGTGATGTATCTATACATTCACACCTTTTGCAATGCCTGTAATGTAGAAACCACGTTCCAGTATTGCTCAAAGCCCTGTGTTTGATGCTACTGCACATGGTTCATTCAAATACTAAACTTAAGTTGTTTTAATAGTTTAAATACGTATGTAGGTGATGTATCTATACATTTACAACTTACGCAATGCCTGTAATGGTTAAAAATGCGAAAATATGTAGTGTATCTATACATTCACAACTTTTGCTTTGCCTGTAATGTAGAAACCACGATAAAGTATTGCTCAAAGCCCTGTGTTTGATGCTACTGCACATGGTTCATTCAAATACTACCCTTAACTAGTTTAAATACGTATGTAGGTGATGTATCTATACATTCACACCTTTTGCAATGCCTGTAATGTAGAAACCACGTTCCAGTATTGCTCAAAGCCCTGTGTTTGATGCTACTGCACATGGTTCATTCAAATACTAAACTTAAGTTGTTTTAATAGTTTAAATACGTATGTAGGTGATGTATCTATACATTTACAACTTACGCAATGCCTGTAATGGTTCAAAATGCGAAAATATGTAGTGTATCTATGCATTCAGAACTTTGGCAATGCCTGTAATGTAGAAACCACGTTCCAGTTTTGCTCAAAGAACTGTGTTCCATGTTACTGCATATGGTTCATTCAAATAATACCCTTAACTAGTTTAAAAACGTATGTAGGTGATGTATCTATACATTTACAACTTACGCAATGCCTGTAATGTAGAAACCACGTTCCAGTATTGCTCAAAGCCCTGTGTTTCATGCTACTACACATGGTTCATTCAAATACTACCCTTAACTAGTTTAAATACCTATGTAGGTGATGTATCTATACATTCACAACTTTTGCAATGCCTGTAATGTAGAAACCACATTCCAGTATTGCTCAAAGCCCTGTGTTTGATGCTACTGCACATGGTTCATTCAAATACTACCCTTAACTAGTTTAAATACCTATGTAGGTGATGTATCTATACATTCACAACTTTTGCAATGCCTGTAATGTAGAAACCACGTTCCAGTATTGCTCAAGGCACTGTGTTTGATGCTACTGCACATGGTTCATTCAAATACTACCCTTCAGTGGTTTAAATAGTTTAAATACGTATGTAGGTGATGTATCTATACATTTACAACTTACGCAATGCCTTTTGTGGTTCAAAATGTGTATATATGTAGTACATCTATGCAATTAGAACTTACGCAATGCCTGTAATGTAGAAACCACGTTCCAGTATTGGCCAAAGCCCTGTGTTCGATGCTACTGCACATGGTTCATTCAAATACTACCCTTAACTAGTTTAAATACGTATGTAGGTGATGTATCTATACATTCACAACTTTTGCAATGCCTGTAATGTAGAAATCACGTTCCAGTATTGCTCAAAGCCCTGTGTTTGATGCTACTGCACATGGTTCATTCAAATACTACCCTTAACTAGTTTAAATGCGTATGTAGGTGATGTATCTATACATTCACAACTTTTGCAATGCCTGTAATGTAGAAACCACGTTCCAGTGTTGCTCAAAGCCCTGTGTTTGATGCTACTGCACATTGTGTATTTAAATACTACCCTTAATTGGTTTAAATAGTTTAAATACGTATGTAGGTGATGTATCTATACATTTACAACTTTCGCAATGCCTGTAATGTAGAAACCACATTCCAGTATTGCTCAAAGCCCTGTGTTTGATGCTACTGCACATGGTTCATTCAAATACTACCCTTAACTAGTTTAAATACGTATGTAGGTAATGTATCTATACATTCACAACTTTTGCAATGCCTGTAATGTAGAAATCACGTTCCAGTATTGCTCAAAGCCCTGTGTTTGATGCTACTGCACATGGTTCATTCAAATACTACCCTTAACTAGTTTAAATGCGTATGTAGGTGATGTATCTATACATTCACAACTTTTGCTATGCCTGTAATGTAGAAACCACGTTCCAGTGTTGCTCAAAGCCCTGTGTTTGATGCTACTGCACATTGTGTATTTAAATACTACCCTTAAGTGGTTTAAATAGTTTAAATACGTATGTAGGTGATGTATCTATACATTTACAACTTTCGCAATGCCTGTAATGTAGAAACCACGTTCCAGTATTGCTCAAAGCCCTGTGTTTGATGCTACTGCACATGGTTCATTCAAATACTACCCTTAACTAGTTTAAATACCTATGTAGGTGATGTATCTATACATTTACAACTTTTGCAATGCCTGTAATGTAGAAACCACATTCCAGTATTGCTCAAAGCCCTGTGTTTGATGCTACTGCACATGGTTCATTCAAATACTACCCTTAACTAGTTTAAATACCTATATAGGTGATGTATCTATACATTCACAACTTTTGCAATGCCTGTAATGTAGAAACCACGTTCCAGTATTGCTCAAGGCACTGTGTTTGATGCTACTGCACATGGTTCATTCAAATACTACAATTTAGTGGTTTGAATAGTTTAAATACGTATGTAGGTGATGTATCTATACATTTACAACTTATGCAATGCCTGCTGGGTTCAAAATGCGTATATATGTAGTGTATCTATGCATTCACAACGTTCACAATGCCTGTGATGTAGAAACCATGTTCCAGTATTGTCCAAAGCCCTGTGTTCCATGCTACTGCAGATAGTTGATTCAAATACTACCCTTAACTAGTTTAAATACGCATGTAGGTGATGTATCTATACATTTACAACTTTCGCAATGCCTGTAATGGTTAAAAATGCGAATATATGTAGTGTATCTATGCATTCACAACTTTTGCAATGCCTGTAATGTAGAACCCACGTTCCAGTATTGCTCAAAGCCCTGTGTTCCATGCTACTGCACATGGTTCATTCAAATACTACCCTTAAGTTATTTTAATAGTTTAAATACGTATGTAGGTGATGTATCTATACATTTACAACTTATGCAATGCCTGTAATGGTTAAAAATGGGAATATATGTAGTGTATCTATGCATTGACAACTTTGGCAATGCCTGTGATGTAGAAACCACGTTCCAGTATTGCTCAAAGCTCTGTGTTCCATGCTACTGCACATGGTTCATTCAAATAATACCCTTAACTAGTTTAAATAGGTATGTAGGTGATGTATCTATACATTTACAACTTAAGCAATGCCTGTAATGTAGAAACCACGTTCCAGTATTGGTCAAAGACCTGTGTTCGATGCTACTGCTCATAGTTCATTCAAGTACTACCCTCAACTAGTTTAAATATGCATGTAGGTGATGTATCTATACATTCACAACTTTTGCTTTGCCTGTAATGTAGAAACCACGATAAAGTATTGCTCAAAGCCCTGTGTTTGATGCTACTGCACATGGTTCAGTCAAATACTACCCTTAACTAGTTTAAATACGTATGTAGGTGATGTATCTATACATTCACAACTTTCGCAATGCCTGTAATGTAGAAAGCACGTTCCATTATTGCTCAAAGCCCTGTGTTTGATGCTACTGCACATGGTTCATTCAAATACTAAACTTAAGTTGTTTTAATAGTTTAAACACGTATGTAGGTGATGTATCTATGCATTTACAACTTACGCAATGCCTGTAATGGTTAAAAATGCGAATATATGTAGTGTATCTATGCATTCACAACTTTGGCAATGCCTGTAATGTAGAGACCACGTTCCAGTATTGCTCAAAGCCCTGTGTTCCATGCTACTGCACATGGTTCATTCAAATAATACCCTTAACTAGTTTAAATACGTATGTAGGTGATGTATCTATACATTTACAACTTACGCAATGCCTGTAAAGTAGAAACCACGATCCAGTATTGGCCAAAACCCTGTGTTCAATGCTAATGGACATGGTTCATTCAAATACTACCCTTAACTAGTTTAAATACGCATGTAGGTGATGTATCTATACATTCACAACTTTTGCAATGCCTGTAATGTAGAAACCACGTTCCAGTATTGCTCAAAGCCCTGTGTTCGATGCTACTGCACATGGTTTATTCAAATACTACCCTTAAGTGGTTTAAATAGTTTAAGTACGTATGTAGGTGATTCATCTATACATTTACAACTTACACAATGCCTGTAATGGTTCAAAATGCGTACATATGTAGTGTATTTATGCATTCACAACTTTCGCAATGCCTGTAATGTAGAAACCACGTTCCAGTATTGCTCAAAGCCCTGTGTTCGATGCTACTGCACGTGGTTTATTCAAATACTACCCTTCAGTGGTTTAAATAGTTTAAATACGTATGTAGGTGATTCATCTATACATTTACAACTTACACAATGCCTGTAATGGTTCAAAATGCGTATATATGTAGTGTATTTATGCATTCACAACTTTCGTAATGCCTGTAATGTAGAAACCACGTTCCAGTATTGGCCAAAGCCATGTGTTCGATGCTACTGCACATGGTTCATTCAAATAATACCCTTAACTAGTTTAAATACCTATGTAGGTGATGTATCTATACATTCACAACTTTTGGAATGCCTGTGATGTAGAAATCACGTTCCAGTAATGCTCAAAGCCCTGTGTTTGATGCTACTGCACATGGTTCATTCAAATACTACCCTTAACTAGTTTAAATACCTATGTAGGTGATGTATCTATACATTCACAACTTTTGCAATGCCTGTAATGTAGAAACCACATTCCAGTATTGCTCAAAGCCCTGTGTTTGATGCTACTGCCCATGGTTCATTAAAAAACTACCCTTAACTAGTTTACATACGCATGTAGGTGATGCATCTATACATTCACAACTTTTGCAATGCCTGTAATGTAGAAACCACGTTCCAGTGTTGCTCAAGGCCCTGTGTTTGATGCTACTGCACGTGGTTCATTCAAATACTACCCTGAAGTGGTTTAAATAGTTTAAATACGTATGTAGGTGATGTATTTATGCATTCACAACTTTTGGAATGCCTGTAGTGTAGAAACCACGTTCCGGTATTGGCCAAAGCCCTGTGTTTGATGCTACTGCACATGGTTTATTCAAATACTACCCTTAAGTGGTTTAAATAGTTTAAATACGTATGTAGGTGATGTATCTATACATTCACAACTTTTGCAATGCCTGTAATGTAGAAACCACGTTCCAGTATTACTCGAGGCCCTGTGTTTGATGCTACTGCACATGGTTCATTCAAATACTACCCTTTAGTGGTTTGAATAGTTTAAATACGTATGTAGGTGATGTATCTATACATTTACAGCTTACGCAATGCATGTAGTGGTTCAAAATGCGTATATATGTAGTGTATCTATGCATTCACAACGTTCGAAATGAATGTGATGTAGAAACCACGTTCCAGTATTGGCCAAAGCCCTGTGTTCCATGCTACTGCAGATAGTTGATTCAAATACTACCCTTAACTAGTTTAAATACGTATGTAGGTGATGTATCTATACATTTACAACTTTCGCAATGCCTGTAATGTAGAAACCACGTTCCAGCATTGCTCAAAGCCCTGTGTTTGATGCTACTGCACATGGTTCATTCAAATACTACCCTTAAGTTGTTTTAATAGTTTAAATACGTATGTATTTGATGTATCTATACATTTACAACTTACGCAATGCCTGTAATGGTTAAAAATGCGAATATATGTAGTGTATCTATGCATTCATAACTTTGGCAATGCCTGTATTGTAGAACCAACGTTCCAGTATTGCTCAAAGCCCTGTGTTCCATGCTACTGCACATGGTTCATTCAAATAATACCCTTAACTATTTTAAATACGTATGTAGGTGATGTATCTATACATTTACAACTTACGCAATGCCTGTAATGTAGAAACCACGTTCCAGTATTGGTCAAAGACCTGTGTTCGATGCTAATGCACATAGTTCATTCAAGTACTACCCTTAACTAGTTTAAATACGCATGTTGGTGATGTATCTATACATTCACAACTTTCGCTTTGCCTGTAATGCAGCAACCACGATGAAGTATTGCTGAAAGCCCTGTGTTTGATGCTACTGCACATGGTTCATTCAAATACTACCCTTAACTAGTTTAAATACCTATGTAGGTGATGTATCTATACATTCACAACTTTCGCAATGCCTGTAATGTAGAAACCACGTTCCAGTATTGCTCAAAGCCCTGTGTTTGATGCTACTGCACATGGTTCATTCAAATACTAAACTTAAGTTGTTTTAATAGTTTAAGTACGTATGTAGGTGATGTATCTATACATTTACAACTTATGCAATGCCTGCTGGGTTCAAAATGCGTATATATGTAGTGTATCTATGCATTCACAACGTTCACAATGCCTGTGATGTAGAAACCATGTTCCAGTATTGTCCAAAGCCCTGTGTTCCATGCTACTGCAGATAGTTGATTCAAATACTACCCTTAACTAGTTTAAATACGCATGTAGGTGATGTATCTATACATTTACAACTTTCGCAATGCCTGTAATGGTTAAAAATGCGAATATATGTAGTGTATCTATGCATTCACAACTTTTGCAATGCCTGTAATGTAGAACCCACGTTCCAGTATTGCTCAAAGCCCTGTGTTCCATGCTACTGCACATGGTTCATTCAAATACTACCCTTAAGTTATTTTAATAGTTTAAATACGTATGTAGGTGATGTATCTATACATTTACAACTTATGCAATGCCTGTAATGGTTAAAAATGGGAATATATGTAGTGTATCTATGCATTGACAACTTTGGCAATGCCTGTGATGTAGAAACCACGTTCCAGTATTGCTCAAAGCTCTGTGTTCCATGCTACTGCACATGGTTCATTCAAATAATACCCTTAACTAGTTTAAATAGGTATGTAGGTGATGTATCTATACATTTACAACTTAAGCAATGCCTGTAATGTAGAAACCACGTTCCAGTATTGGTCAAAGACCTGTGTTCGATGCTACTGCTCATAGTTCATTCAAGTACTACCCTCAACTAGTTTAAATATGCATGTAGGTGATGTATCTATACATTCACAACTTTTGCTTTGCCTGTAATGTAGAAACCACGATAAAGTATTGCTCAAAGCCCTGTGTTTGATGCTACTGCACATGGTTCAGTCAAATACTACCCTTAACTAGTTTAAATACGTATGTAGGTGATGTATCTATACATTCACAACTTTCGCAATGCCTGTAATGTAGAAAGCACGTTCCATTATTGCTCAAAGCCCTGTGTTTGATGCTACTGCACATGGTTCATTCAAATACTAAACTTAAGTTGTTTTAATAGTTTAAACACGTATGTAGGTGATGTATCTATGCATTTACAACTTACGCAATGCCTGTAATGGTTAAAAATGCGAATATATGTAGTGTATCTATGCATTCACAACTTTGGCAATGCCTGTAATGTAGAGACCACGTTCCAGTATTGCTCAAAGCCCTGTGTTCCATGCTACTGCACATGGTTCATTCAAATAATACCCTTAACTAGTTTAAATACGTATGTAGGTGATGTATCTATACATTTACAACTTACGCAATGCCTGTAAAGTAGAAACCACGATCCAGTATTGGCCAAAACCCTGTGTTCAATGCTAATGGACATGGTTCATTCAAATACTACCCTTAACTAGTTTAAATACGCATGTAGGTGATGTATCTATACATTCACAACTTTTGCAATGCCTGTAATGTAGAAACCACGTTCCAGTATTGCTCAAAGCCCTGTGTTCGATGCTACTGCACATGGTTTATTCAAATACTACCCTTAAGTGGTTTAAATAGTTTAAGTACGTATGTAGGTGATTCATCTATACATTTACAACTTACACAATGCCTGTAATGGTTCAAAATGCGTACATATGTAGTGTATTTATGCATTCACAACTTTCGCAATGCCTGTAATGTAGAAACCACGTTCCAGTATTGCTCAAAGCCCTGTGTTCGATGCTACTGCACGTGGTTTATTCAAATACTACCCTTCAGTGGTTTAAATAGTTTAAATACGTATGTAGGTGATTCATCTATACATTTACAACTTACACAATGCCTGTAATGGTTCAAAATGCGTATATATGTAGTGTATTTATGCATTCACAACTTTCGTAATGCCTGTAATGTAGAAACCACGTTCCAGTATTGGCCAAAGCCATGTGTTCGATGCTACTGCACATGGTTCATTCAAATAATACCCTTAACTAGTTTAAATACCTATGTAGGTGATGTATCTATACATTCACAACTTTTGGAATGCCTGTGATGTAGAAATCACGTTCCAGTAATGCTCAAAGCCCTGTGTTTGATGCTACTGCACATGGTTCATTCAAATACTACCCTTAACTAGTTTAAATACCTATGTAGGTGATGTATCTATACATTCACAACTTTTGCAATGCCTGTAATGTAGAAACCACATTCCAGTATTGCTCAAAGCCCTGTGTTTGATGCTACTGCCCATGGTTCATTAAAAAACTACCCTTAACTAGTTTACATACGCATGTAGGTGATGCATCTATACATTCACAACTTTTGCAATGCCTGTAATGTAGAAACCACGTTCCAGTGTTGCTCAAGGCCCTGTGTTTGATGCTACTGCACGTGGTTCATTCAAATACTACCCTGAAGTGGTTTAAATAGTTTAAATACGTATGTAGGTGATGTATTTATGCATTCACAACTTTTGGAATGCCTGTAGTGTAGAAACCACGTTCCGGTATTGGCCAAAGCCCTGTGTTTGATGCTACTGCACATGGTTTATTCAAATACTACCCTTAAGTGGTTTAAATAGTTTAAATACGTATGTAGGTGATGTATCTATACATTCACAACTTTTGCAATGCCTGTAATGTAGAAACCACGTTCCAGTATTACTCGAGGCCCTGTGTTTGATGCTACTGCACATGGTTCATTCAAATACTACCCTTTAGTGGTTTGAATAGTTTAAATACGTATGTAGGTGATGTATCTATACATTTACAGCTTACGCAATGCATGTAGTGGTTCAAAATGCGTATATATGTAGTGTATCTATGCATTCACAACGTTCGAAATGAATGTGATGTAGAAACCACGTTCCAGTATTGGCCAAAGCCCTGTGTTCCATGCTACTGCAGATAGTTGATTCAAATACTACCCTTAACTAGTTTAAATACGTATGTAGGTGATGTATCTATACATTTACAACTTTCGCAATGCCTGTAATGTAGAAACCACGTTCCAGCATTGCTCAAAGCCCTGTGTTTGATGCTACTGCACATGGTTCATTCAAATACTACCCTTAAGTTGTTTTAATAGTTTAAATACGTATGTATTTGATGTATCTATACATTTACAACTTACGCAATGCCTGTAATGGTTAAAAATGCGAATATATGTAGTGTATCTATGCATTCATAACTTTGGCAATGCCTGTATTGTAGAACCAACGTTCCAGTATTGCTCAAAGCCCTGTGTTCCATGCTACTGCACATGGTTCATTCAAATAATACCCTTAACTATTTTAAATACGTATGTAGGTGATGTATCTATACATTTACAACTTACGCAATGCCTGTAATGTAGAAACCACGTTCCAGTATTGGTCAAAGACCTGTGTTCGATGCTAATGCACATAGTTCATTCAAGTACTACCCTTAACTAGTTTAAATACGCATGTTGGTGATGTATCTATACATTCACAACTTTCGCTTTGCCTGTAATGCAGCAACCACGATGAAGTATTGCTGAAAGCCCTGTGTTTGATGCTACTGCACATGGTTCATTCAAATACTACCCTTAACTAGTTTAAATACCTATGTAGGTGATGTATCTATACATTCACAACTTTCGCAATGCCTGTAATGTAGAAACCACGTTCCAGTATTGCTCAAAGCCCTGTGTTTGATGCTACTGCACATGGTTCATTCAAATACTAAACTTAAGTTGTTTTAATAGTTTAAGTACGTATGTAGGTGATGTATCTATACATTTACAACTTACGCAATGCCTGTAATGGTTAAAAATGCGAATATATGTAGTGTATCTATGCATTCACAACTTTGGCAATGCCTGTAATGTAGAAACCACGTTCCAGTTTTGCTCAAAGTCTTGTCTTCCATGCTACTGCACATGGTTCATTCAAATAATACCCTTAACTAGTTTAAATACGTATGTAGGTGATGTATCTATACATTTACAACTTTTGCAATGCCTGTAATGTAGAAACCACGTTCCAGTATTGGCCAAAACCCTGTGTTCCATGCTGATGCACATGGTTCATTCAAATACTACCCTTAACTAGTTTAAATACGCATGTAGGTGATGTATCTATACATTTTACAACTTTTGCAATGCCTGTAATGTAGAAACCACGTTCCAGTATTGCTCAAAGAACTGTGTTCGATGCTACTGCACATGGTTTATTCAAATACTACCCTTAAGTGGTTTAAATAGTTTAAATACGTATGTAGGTGATGCATCTATACATTTACAACTTACACAATGCCTGTAATGGTTCAAAATGCGAACATATGTAGTGTATTTATGCATTCACAACTTTCGCAATGCCTGTAATGTAGAAACGACGTTCCAGTAGTGGGTAAAGCCCTGTGTTCGATGCTACTGCACATGGTTCATTCAAATACTACCCTTAAGTGGTTTAAATAGTTTAAATGCGTATGTAGGTGATGCATCTATACATTTACAACTTACACAATGCCTGTAATGGTTCAAAATGCGTATATATGTAGTGTATTTATGCATTCACAACTTTCGCAATGCCTGTAATGTAGAAACGACGTTCCAGTATTGGCTAAAGCCCTGTGTTCGATGCTACTGCACATGGTTCATTCAAATACTACCCTTAAGTGGTTTAAATAGTTTAAATACGTATGTAGGTGATGCATCTATACATTTACAACTTACACAATGCCTGTAATGGTTCAAAATGTGTATATATGTAGTATATCTATGCATTCACAACTTTCGCAATGCCTGTAATGTAGAAACCACGTTCCAGTATTGGCCAAAGCCCTGTGTTCGATGCTACTGCACATGGTTCATTCAAATACTACCCTTAACTAGTTTAAATACGTATGTAGGTGATGTATCTATACATTCACAACTTTCGCAATGCCTGTAATGTAGAAATCACGTTCCGGTATTGGCCAAAGCCATGTGTTCGATGCTACTGCACATGGTTCATTCAAATACTACCCTTAAGTAGTTTAAATAGGTATGTAGGTGATGTGTCTATGCATTCACAACTTTGGCAATGCCTGTAATATAGAAACAACGTTCCGGTATTGGCCAAAGCCATGTGTTCGATGCTACTGCACTTGGTTCATTCAAATACTACCCTTAACTAGTTTAAATACGTATGTAGGTGATGTATCTATACATTCACAACTTTCGCAATGCCTGTAATGTAGAAATCACGTTCCAGTATTGCTCAAAGCCCTGTGTTTGATGCTACTGCACATGGTTCATTCAAATAATACCCTTAACTAGTTTAAATACCTATGTAGGTGATGTATCTATATATTCACAACTTTTGCAATGCCTGTAATGTAGAAATCACGTTCCAGTATTGCTCAAATCCCTGTGTTTGATGATACTGCCCATGGTTCATTCAAATACTACCCTTAACTAGTTTAAATACCTATGTAGGTGATGTATCTATACATTCACAACTTTTGCAATGCCTGTAATGTAGAAACCACATTCCAGTATTGCTCAAAGCCCTGTGTTTGATGCTACTGCCCATGGTTCATTCAAATACTACCCTTAACTAGTTTAAATACGCATGTAGGTGATGTATCTATACATTCAGAACTTTTGCAATGCTGTAATATAGAAACCACGTTCCGGTATTGGCCAAAGCCCTGTGTTTGATGCTACTGCACATGGTTTATTCAAATACTACCCTTAAGTGGTTTAAATAGTTTAAATACGTATGTAGGTGATGTATCTATACATTGACACCTTTTGCAATGCCTGTAATGTAGAAACCACGTTCCAGTATTGCTCAAGGCCTGTGTTTGATGCTACTGCACATGGTTCATTCAAATACTACCCTTTAGTGGTTTGAATAGTTTAAATACGTATGTAGGTGATGTATCTATACATTTACAGCTTGCGCAATGCCTGTAATGGTTCAAAATGCGTATATATGTAGTGTATCTATGCATTCACAACGTTCGCAATGCCTGTGATGTAGAAACCACGTTCCAGTATTCTCCAAAGCCCTGTGTTCCATGCTACTGCAGATAGTTCATTCAAATACTACCCTTAACTAGTTTAAATACGTATGTAGGTGATGTATCTATACATTTACAACTTTCGCAATGCCTGTAATGTAGAAACCACGTTCCAGTATTGGCCAAAGCCCTGTGTTTGATGCTACTGCACATGGTTCATTCAAATACTACCCTTAACTAGTTTAAATACGTATGTAGGTGATGTATCTATACATTTACAACTTACGCAATGCCTGTTATGTAGAAACCACGTTCTAGTGTTGGTCAAAGACCTGTGTTCGATGCTACTGCACATAGTTCATTCAAGTACTACCCTTAACTAGTTTAAATACGCATGTAGGTGATGTATCTATACATTCACAACTTTCGCTTTGCCTGTAATGTAGAAACCACGATAAAGTATTGCTCAAAGCCCTGTGTTTGATGCTACTGCAAATGGTTCATTCAAATACTACCCTTAACTAGTTTAAATACGTATGTAGGTGATGTATCTATACATTCAGAACTTTCGCAATGCCTGTAATGTAGAAACCACGTTCCAGTATTGCTGAAAGCCCTGTGTTTGATGCTACTGCACATGGTTCATTCAAATACTAAACTTAAGTTGTTTTAATAGTTTAAGTACGTATGTAGGTGATGTATCTATACATTTACAACTTACGCAATGCCTGTAATGGTTAAAATGCGAATATGTGTAGTGTATCTATGCAATCACAACTTTGGCAATGCCTGTAATGTAGAAACCACGTTCCAGTATTGCTCAAAGCCCTGTGTTCCATGCTACTGCACATGGTTCATTCAAATAATACCCTTAACTAGTTTAAATACGTATGTAGGTGATGTATCTATACATTCACAACTTTCGCAATGCCTGTAATGTAGAAACCACGATCCAGTATTGCTCAAAGCCCTGTGTTCCATGCTACTGCACATGGTTCATTCAAATACTACCCTTAAGTGGTTTAAATAGTTTAAATACGTATGTAGGTGATGTATCTATACATTCACAACTTTCGCAATGCCTGTAATGTAGAAACCACGTTCCAGTATTGGCCAAAGCCCTGTGTTTGATGCTACTGCACATGGTTTATTCAAATACTACCCTTAAGTGGTTTAAATAGTTTAAATACGTATGTAGGTGATGTATTTATGTATTCACAACTTTCGCAATGCCTGTAATGTCCGAACCACGTTCCAGTATTGGCCAAAGCCCTGTATTCGATGCTACTGCACATAGTTCATTCAAGTACTACCCTTAACTAGTTTAAATACGTATATAGGTGATGTATCTATACATTCACAACTTTTGCAATGCCTGTAATGTAGAAACCACGTTCCACTATTGCTAAAAGCCCTGTGTTCGATGCTACTGCACATGGTTCATTCAAATACTACCCTTAAGTGGTTTGAATAGTTTAAATACGTATGTAGGTGATGTATCTATACATTTACAGCTTACGCAATGCCTGTAATGGTTAAAAATGCGAATATATGTAGTGTATCTATGCATTCACAACTTTGGCAATGCCTGTAATGTAGAAACCACGTTCCAGTATTGCTCAAAGCCCTGTGTTCCATGCTACTGCACATGGTTCATTCAAATAATACCCTTAACTAGTTTAAATGCGTATGTAGGTGATGCATCTATACATTTACAACTTACGCAATGCCTGTAGTGTAGAAAGCACGTTCCAGTATTGGTCAAAGTCCTGTGTTCGATGCTACTGCACATAGTTCATTCAAGTACTACCCTTAACTAGTTTAAATACGCATGTAGGTGATGTATCTATACATTCCCTACTTTCGCTTTGCCTGTAATGTAGAAACCACGACAAATTCTAGCTCAAAGCCCTGTGTTTAATGCTACTGCACATGGTTCATTCAAATACTACCCTTAACTAATTTAAATACGTATGTAGGTGATGTATCTATACATTCACAACTTTCGCAATGCCTGTAATGTAGAAACCACGTTCCAGTATTGCTCAAAGCCCTGTGTTTGATGCTACTGCACATGGTTCATTCAAACACTAAAGTAAAGTTGTTTTAATAGTTTAAGTACGTATGTAGGTGATGTATCTATACATTTAGAACTTACGCAATTCCTGTAATGGTTCAAAATGCGAATATATGTAGTGTATCTATGCATTCACAACTTTGGCAATGCCTGTAATGTAGAAACCACGTTCCAGTATTGCTCAAAGCCCTGTGTTTCATGCTACTGCACATGGTTCTTTCAAATAATACCCTTAACTAGTTTAAATACGTATGTAGGTGATGTATCTATACATTTACAACTTACGCAATGCCTGTAATGGTTAAAATGCGAATATATGTAGTGTATCTATGCAATCACAACTTTGGCAATGCCTGTAGTGTAGAAACCACGTTCCAGTATTGGTCAAAGACCTGTGTTCCATGCTACTGCACATGGTTCATTCAAATAATACCCTTGACTAGTTTAAATACGTATGTAGGTGATGTATCTATACATTCACAACTTTCGCAATGCCTGTAATGTAGAAACCACGATCCAGTATTGCTCAAAGCCCTGTGTTCCATGCTACTGCACATGGTTCATTCAAATACTACCCTTAAGTGGTTTAAATAGTTTAAATACTTATGTAGGTGATGTATCTGTACATTTACAGCTTACGCAATGCCTGTAATGGTTAAAAATGCGAATATATGTAGTGTATCTATGCATTCACAACTTTCGCAATGCCTGTAATGTAGAAACCACGTTCCAGTATTGCTCAAAGCCCTGTGTTCCATGCTACTGCACATGGTTCATTCAAATAATACCCTTAACTAGTTTAAATACGTATGTAGGTGATGCATCTATACATTTACAACTTACGCAATGCCTGTAATATAGAAAGCACGTTCCGGTATTGGCCAAAGCCCTGTGTTTGATGCTACTGCACATGGTTTATTCAAATACTACCCTTAAGTGGTTTAAATAGTTTAAATACGTATGTAGGTGATGTATCTATACATTGACACCTTTTGCAATGCCTGTAATGTAGAAACCACGTTCCAGTATTGCTCAAGGCCTGTGTTTGATGCTACTGCACATGGTTCATTCAAATACTACCCTTTAGTGGTTTGAATAGTTTAAATACGTATGTAGGTGATGTATCTATACATTTACAGCTTACGCAATGCCTGTAATGGTTCAAAATGCGTATATATGTAGTGTATCTATGCATTCACAACGTTCGCAATGCCTGTGATGTAGAAACCACGTTCCAGTATTCTCCAAAGCCCTGTGTTCCATGCTACTGCAGATAGTTCATTCAAATACTACCCTTAACTAGTTTAAATACGTATGTAGGTGATGTATCTATACATTTACAACTTTCGCAATGCCTGTAATGTAGAAACCACGTTCCAGTATTGGCCAAAGCCCTGTGTTTGATGCTACTGCACATGGTTCATTCAAATACTACCCTTAACTAGTTTAAATACGTATGTAGGTGATGTATCTATACATTTACAACTTACGCAATGCCTGTTATGTAGAAACCACGTTCTAGTGTTGGTCAAAGACCTGTGTTCGATGCTACTGCACATAGTTCATTCAAGTACTACCCTTAACTAGTTTAAATACGTATGTAGGTGATGTATCTATACATTCACAACTTTCGCAATGCCTGTAATGTAGAAACCACGATCCAGTATTGCTCAAAGCCCTGTGTTCCATGCTACTGCACATGGTTCATTCAAATACTACCCTTAAGTGGTTTAAATAGTTTAAATACGTATGTAGGTGATGTATCTATACATTCACAACTTTCGCAATGCCTGTAATGTAGAAACCACGTTCCAGTATTGGCCAAAGCCCTGTGTTTGATGCTACTGCACATGGTTTATTCAAATACTACCCTTAAGTGGTTTAAATAGTTTAAATACGTATGTAGGTGATGTATTTATGTATTCACAACTTTCGCAATGCCTGTAATGTCCGAACCACGTTCCAGTATTGGCCAAAGCCATGTATTCGATGCTACTGCACATAGTTCATTCAAGTACTACCCTTAACTAGTTTAAATACGTATATAGGTGATGTATCTATACATTCACAACTTTTGCAATGCCTGTAATGTAGAAACCACGTTCCACTATTGCTCAAAGCCCTGTGTTCGATGCTACTGCACATGGTTCATTCAAATACTACCCTTAAGTGGTTTGAATAGTTTAAATACGTATGTAGGTGATGTATCTATACATTTACAGCTTACGCAATGCCTGTAATGGTTAAAAATGCGAATATATGTAGTGTATCTATGCATTCACAACTTTGGCAATGCCTGTGATGTAGAAACCACGTTCCAGTATTGCTCAAAGCCCTGTGTTCCATGCTACTGCACATGGTTCATTCAAATAATACCCTTAACTAGTTTAAATGCGTATGTAGGTGATGCATCTATACATTTACAACTTACGCAATGCCTGTAGTGTAGAAAGCACGTTCCAGTATTGGTCAAAGTCCTGTGTTCGATGCTACTGCACATAGTTCATTCAAGTACTACCCTTAACTAGTTTAAATACGCATGTAGGTGATGTATCTATACATTCCCTACTTTCGCTTTGCCTGTAATGTAGAAACCACGACAAATTCTAGCTCAAAGCCCTGTGTTTAATGCTACTGCACATGGTTCATTCAAATACTACCCTTAACTAATTTAAATACGTATGTAGGTGATGTATCTATACATTCACAACTTTCGCAATGCCTGTAATGTAGAAACCACGTTCCAGTATTGCTCAAAGCCCTGTGTTTGATGCTACTGCACATGGTTCATTCAAACACTAAAGTAAAGTTGTTTTAATAGTTTAAGTACGTATGTAGGTGATGTATCTATACATTTAGAACTTACGCAATTCCTGTAATGGTTCAAAATGCGAATATATGTAGTGTATCTATGCATTCACAACTTTGGCAATGCCTGTAATGTAGAAACCACGTTCCAGTATTGCTCAAAGCCCTGTGTTTCATGCTACTGCACATGGTTCTTTCAAATAATACCCTTAACTAGTTTAAATACGTATGTAGGTGATGTATCTATACATTTACAACTTACGCAATGCCTGTAATGGTTAAAATGCGAATATATGTAGTGTATCTATGCAATCACAACTTTGGCAATGCCTGTAGTGTAGAAACCACGTTCCAGTATTGGTCAAAGCCCTGTGTTCCATGCTACTGCACATGGTTCATTCAAATAATACCCTTGACTAGTTTAAATACGTATGTAGGTGATGTATCTATACATTCACAACTTTCGCAATGCCTGTAATGTAGAAACCACGATCCAGTATTGCTCAAAGCCCTGTGTTCCATGCTACTGCACATGGTTCATTCAAATACTACCCTGAAGTGGTTTAAATAGTTTAAATACTTATGTAGGTGATGTATCTATACATTTACAACTTACGCAATGCCTGTAATGGTTCAAAATGCGAATATATGTAGTGTATTTATGCATTCACAACTTTCGCAATGCCTGTAATGTAGAAACCAAGTTCCGGGATTGGCCAAAGCCCTGTGTTTCATGCTACTGCACATGGCTCATTCAAATACTACCCTTAAGTGGTTTAAATAGTTTAAATACGTATGTAGGTGATGTATCTATACATTCACAACTTTCGCAATGCCTGTAATGTAGAAACCACGTTCCAGTATTGGCCAAAGCCCTGTGTTTGATGCTACTGCACATGGTTTATTCAAATACTACCCTTAAGTGGTTTAAATAGTTTAAATACGTATGTAGGTGATGTATTTATGCATTCACAACTTTCGCAATGCCTGTAATGTCCGAACCACGTTCCAGTATTGGCCAAAGCCATGTATTCGATGCTACTGCACATAGTTCATTCAAGTACTACCCTTAACTAGTTTAAATACGTATATAGGTGATGTATCTATACATTCACAACTTTTGCAATGCCTGTAATGTAGAAACCACGTTCCACTATTGCTCAAAGCCCTGTGTTCGATGCTACTGCACATAATTCATTCAAATACTACCCTTAAGTGGTTTGAATAGTTTAAATACGTATGTAGGTGATGTATCTGTACATTTACAGCTTACGCAATGCCTGTAATGGTTAAAAATGCGAATATATGTAGTGTATCTATGCATTCACAACTTTCGCAATGCCTGTAATGTAGAAACCACGTTCCAGTATTGGCCAAAGCCCTGTGTTTGATGCTACTGCACATGGTTTATTCAAATACTACCCTTAAGTGGTTTGAATAGTTTAAATACGTATGTAGGTGATGTATTTATGCATTCACAACTTTCGCAATGCCTGTAATGTCCGAACCACGTTCCAGTATTGGCCAAAGCCATGTATTCGATGCTACTGCACATAGTTCATTCAAGTACTACCCTTAACTAGTTTAAATACGCATGTAGGTGATGTATCTATACATTCCCTACTTTCGCTTTGCCTGTAATGTAGAAACCACGACAAATTCTAGCTCAAAGCCCTGTGTTTAATGCTACTGCACATGGTTCATTCAAATACTACCCTTAACTAATTTAAATACCTATGTAGGTGATGTATCTATACATTCACAACTTTCGCAATGCCTGTAATGTAGAAACCACGTTCCAGTATTGCTCAAAGCCCTGTGTTTGATGCTACTGCACATGGTTCATTCAAATACTAAACTAAAGTTGTTTTAATAGTTTAAGTACGTATGTAGGTGATGTATTTATGCATTCACAACTTTCGCAATGCCTGTAATGGTTCAAAATGAGTATATATGTAGTATATCTATGCATTCACAACTTACGCAATGCCTGTAATGTAGAAACCACGTTCTGGTATTGGCCAAAGCCCTGTGTTTCATGCTACTGCACATGGTTCTTTCAAATAATACCCTTAACTAGTTTAAATACGTATGTAGGTGATGTATCTATACATTTACAGCTTACGCAATGTCTATAATGTAGAAACCACGTTCCAGTATTGGCCAAAACCCTGTGTTCCATGCTACTGCACATGGTTCATTCAAATACTACCCTTAACTAGTTTAAATACGCATGTAGGTGATGTATCTATACATTCACAACTTTTGCAATGCCTGTAATGTAGAAACCACGTTCCAGTATTGCTCAAAGCCCTGTGTTTGATGCTACTGCACATGGTTTATTCAAATACTACCCTGAAGTGGTTTAAATAGTTTAAATACGTATGTAGGTGATGCATCTATACATTTACAACTTACACAATGCCTGTAATGGTTCAAAATGCGTATATATGTATTGTATTTATGCATTCACAACTTTCGAAATGCCTGTAATGTAGAAACCACGTTCCAGTATTGGCCAAAGCCCTGTGTTCGATGCTACTGCACATGGTTCATTGAAATACTATCCCTAACTAGTTTAAATACGTATGTAGGTGATGTATCTATACATTCACAACTTTCGGAATGCCTGTAATGTAGAAACCACGTTCAAGTATTGGCCAAAGCCCTGTGTTCCATGCTACTGCACATGGTTCATTCAAATACTACCCTTAAGTGGTTCAAATAGTTTAAACACGTATGTAGGTGATGTATCTATACATTCACACCTTTCGGAATGCCTGTGTTGTAGAAACCACGTTCCAGTATTGCTCAAAGCCCTGTGTTTCATGCTACTGCACATGGTTCTTTCAAATAATACCCTTAACTAGTTTAAATACGTATGTAGGTGATGTATCTATACATTTACAACTTACGCAATGTCTGTAATGGTTAAAATGCGAATATATGTAGTGTATCTATGCAATCACAACTTTGGCAATGCCTGTAGTGTAGAAACCACGTTCCAGTATTGCTCAAAGCCCTGTGTTCCATGCTACTGCACATGGTTCATTCAAATAATACCCTTAACTAGTTTAAATACGTATGTAGGTGATGTATCTATACATTCACAACTTTCGCAATGCCTGTAATGTAGAAACCACGATCCAGTATTGCTCAAAGCCCTGTGTTCCATGCTACTGCACATGGTTCATTCAAATACTACCCTTAAGTGGTTTAAATAGTTTAAATACTTATGTAGGTGATGTATCTATACATTTACAACTTACGCAATGCCTGTAATGGTTCAAAATGCGAATATATGTAGTGTATTTATGCATTCACAACTTTCGCAATGCCTGTAATGTAGAAACCAAGTTCCGGGATTGGCCAAAGCCCTGTGTTTCATGCTACTGCACATGGTTCATTCAAATACTACCCTTAAGTGGTTTAAATAGTTTAAATACGTATGTAGGTGATGTATCTATACATTCACAACTTTCGCAATGCCTGTAATGTAGAAACCACGTTCCAGTATTGGCCAAAGCCCTGTGTTTGATGCTACTGCACATGGTTTATTCAAATACTACCCTTAAGTGGTTTAAATAGTTTAAATACGTATGTAGGTGATGTATTTATGCATTCACAACTTTCGCAATGCCTGTAATGTCCGAACCACGTTCCAGTATTGGCCAAAGCCATGTATTCGATGCTACTGCACATAGTTCATTCAAGTACTACCCTTAACTAGTTTAAATACGTATATAGGTGATGTATCTATACATTCACAACTTTTGCAATGCCTGTAATGTAGAAACCACGTTCCACTATTGCTCAAAGCCCTGTGTTCGATGCTACTGCACATAATTCATTCAAATACTACCCTTAAGTGGTTTGAATAGTTTAAATACGTATGTAGGTGATGTATCTGTACATTTACAGCTTACGCAATGCCTGTAATGGTTAAAAATGCGAATATATGTAGTGTATCTATGCATTCACAACTTTCGCAATGCCTGTAATGTAGAAACCACGTTCCAGTATTGCTCAAAGCCCTGTGTTCCATGCTACTGCACATGGTTCATTCAAATAATACCCTTAACTAGTTTAAATACGTATGTAGGTGATGCATCTATACATTTACAACTTACGCAATGCCTGTAGTGTAGAAAGCACGTTCCAGTATTGGTCAAAGTCCTGTGTTCGATGCTACTGCACATAGTTCATTCAAATACTACCCTTAACTAGTTTAAATACGCATGTAGGTGATGTATCTATACATTCCCTACTTTCGCTTTGCCTGTAATGTAGAAACCACGACAAATTCTAGCTCAAAGCCCTGTGTTTAATGCTACTGCACATGGTTCATTCAAATACTACCCTTAACTAATTTAAATACCTATGTAGGTGATGTATCTATACATTCACAACTTTCGCAATGCCTGTAATGTAGAAACCACGTTCCAGTATTGCTCAAAGCCCTGTGTTTGATGCTACTGCACATGGTTTATTCAAATACTACCCTGAAGTGGTTTAAATAGTTTAAATACGTATGTAGGTGATGCATCTATACATTTACAACTTACACAATGCCTGTAATGGTTCAAAATGCGTATATATGTATTGTATTTATGCATTCACAACTTTCGAAATGCCTGTAATGTAGAAACCACGTTCCAGTATTGGCCAAAGCCCTGTGTTCGATGCTACTGCACATGGTTCATTGAAATACTATCCCTAACTAGTTTAAATACGTATGTAGGTGATGTATCTATACATTCACAACTTTCGGAATGCCTGTAATGTAGAAACCACGTTCAAGTATTGGCCAAAGCCCTGTGTTCCATGCTACTGCACATGGTTCATTCAAATACTACCCTTAAGTGGTTCAAATAGTTTAAACACGTATGTAGGTGATGTATCTATACATTCACACCTTTCGGAATGCCTGTGTTGTAGAAACCACGTTCCAGTATTGGCGAAAACCCTGTGTTTGATGTTACTGCACATGGTTCATTCAAATACTACCCTTAACTAGTTTAAATACGTATGTAGGTGATGTATCTATACATTCACAACTTTTGCAATGCCTGTAATGTAGAAACCACGTTCCAGTATTGCTCAAAGCCCTGTGTTCGATGCTACTGCACATAATTCATTCAAATACTACCCTTAACTAGTTTAAATACGTATGTAGGTGATGTATCTGTACATTTACAACTTTTGCAATGGCTGTAATGTAGAAACCACATTCCAGTATTCCTCAAAGCCCTGTGTTCGATGCTACTGCACATGCTTCATTGAAATAATACCCTTAAGTTGTTTAAATAGTTTAAATAGGTATGTAGGTGATGTATCTATACATTTACAACTTACGCAATGCCTGTAGTGTAGAAAGCACGTTCCAGTATTGGTCAAAGTCCTGTGTTCGATGCTACTGCACATAGTTCATTCAAGTACTACCCTTAACTAGTTTAAATACGCATGTAGGTGATGTATCTATACATTCCCTACTTTCGCTTTGCCTGTAATGTAGAAACCACGACAAATTCTAGCTCAAAGCCCTGTGTTTAATTCTACTGCACATGGTTCATTCAAATACTACCCTTAACTAATTTAAATACCTATGTAGGTGATGTATCTATACATTCACAACTTTCGCAATGCCTGTAATGTAGAAACCACGTTCCAGTATTGCTCAAAGCCCTGTGTTTGATGCTACTGCACATGGTTCATTCAAATACTAAACTAAAGTTGTTTTAATAGTTTAAGTACGTATGTAGGTGATGTATTTATGCATTCACAACTTTCGCAATGCCTGTAATGGTTCAAAATGAGTATATATGTAGTATATCTATGCATTCACAACTTACGCAATGCCTGTAATGTAGAAACCACGTTCTGGTATTGGCCAAAGCCCTGTGTTTCATGCTACTGCACATGGTTCATTCAAATAATACCCTTAACTAGTTTAAATACGTATGTAGGTGATGTATCTATACATTTACAGCTTACGCAATGTCTATAATGTAGAAACCACGTTCCAGTATTGGCCAAAACCCTGTGTTCCATGCTACTGCACATGGTTCATTCAAATACTACCCTTAACTAGTTTAAATACGCATGTAGGTGATGTATCTATACATTCACAACTTTTGCAATGCCTGTAATGTAGAAACCACGTTCCAGTATTGCTCAAAGCCCTGTGTTTGATGCTACTGCACATGGTTTATTCAAATACTACCCTGAAGTGGTTTAAATAGTTTAAATACGTATGTAGGTGATGCATCTATACATTTACAACTTACACAATGCCTGTAATGGTTCAAAATGCGTATATATGTATTGTATTTATGCATTCACAACTTTCGAAATGCCTGTAATGTAGAAACCACGTTCCAGTATTGGCCAAAGCCCTGTGTTCGATGCTACTGCACATGGTTCATTGAAATACTATCCCTAACTAGTTTAAATACGTATGTAGGTGATGTATCTATACATTCACAACTTTCGGAATGCCTGTAATGTAGAAACCACGTTCAAGTATTGGCCAAAGCCCTGTGTTCCATGCTACTGCACATGGTTCATTCAAATACTACCCTTAAGTGGTTCAAATAGTTTAAACACGTATGTAGGTGATGTATCTATACATTCACACCTTTCGGAATGCCTGTGTTGTAGAAACCACGTTCCAGTATTGGCGAAAACCCTGTGTTTGATGTTACTGCACATGGTTCATTCAAATACTACCCTTAACTAGTTTAAATACGTATGTAGGTGATGTATCTATACATTCACAACTTTTGCAATGCCTGTAATGTAGAAACCACGTTCCAGTATTGCTCAAAGCCCTGTGTTCGATGCTACTGCACATAATTCATTCAAATACTACCCTTAACTAGTTTAAATACGTATGTAGGTGATGTATCTGTACATTTACAACTTTTGCAATGGCTGTAATGTAGAAACCACATTCCAGTATTCCTCAAAGCCCTGTGTTCGATGCTACTGCACATGCTTCATTGAAATAATACCCTTAAGTTGTTTAAATAGTTTAAATAGGTATGTAGGTGATGTATCTATACATTTACAACTTACGCAATGCCTGTAATGGTTAAAATGCGAATATATGTAGTGTATCTATGCAATCACAACTATCGCAATGCCTGTAGTGTAGAAACCACGTTCCGGTATTGGCCAAAGCCCTGTGTTCGATGCTACTGCACATGGTTTATTCAAATACTACCCTTAAGTGGTTTAAATAGTTTAAATACGTATGTAGGTGATGTATCTATACATTTACAACTTTCGCAATGCCTGTAATGTAGAAACCACGTTCTAGTATTGCTCAAAGCCCTGTGTTCCATGCTACTGCACATGGTTCATTCAAACACTACCCTTAAGTGGTTTAAATAGTTTAAATACGTATGTAGGTGATGTATCTATACATTTACAACTTACGCAATGCCTGTAATGGTTCAAAATGCGAATATATGTAGTGTATTTATACATTCACAATTTTCGCAATGCCTGTAATGTAGAAACCACGTTCCGGTATTGGCCAAAGCCCTGTGTTTCATGCTACTGCACATGGTTCATTCAAATACTACCCTTAAGTGGTTTAAATAGTTTAAATACGTATGTAGGTGATGTATCTATACATTCACAACTATCGCAATGCCTGTAATGTAGAAACCACGTTCCAGTATTGGCCAAAGCCCTGTGTTCGATGCTACTGCACATGGTTCATTCAAATACTACCCTTAACTAGTTTAAATACGTATGTAGGTGATGTATCTATACATTCACAACTTTCGCAATGCATGTAATGTAGAAACCACGTTCCAGTATTGGTCAAAGCCATGTGTTCGATGCTACTGCACATGGTTCATTCAAATACTAACCTTAACTAGTTTAAATACGTATGTAGGTGATGTATCTATACATTCACAACTTTCGCAATGCATGTAATGTAGAAACCACGTTCCAGTATTGGTCAAAGTCCTGTGTTCGATGCTACTGCACATAGTTCATTCAAGTACTACCCTTAACTAGTTTAAATACGCATGTAGGTGATGTATCTATACATTCCCTACTTTCGCTTTGCCTGTAATGTAGAAACCACGACAAATTCTAGCTCAAAGCCCTGTGTTTAATGCTACTGCACATGGTTCATTCAAATACTACCCTTAACTAATTTAAATACCTATGTAGGTGATGTATCTATACATTCACAACTTTCGCAATGCCTGTAATGTAGAAACCACGTTCCAGTATTGCTCAAAGCCCTGTGTTTGATGCTACTGCACATGGTTCATTCAAATACTAAACTAAAGTTGTTTTAATAGTTTAAGTACGTATGTAGGTGATGTATTTATGCATTCACAACTTTCGCAATGCCTGTAATGGTTCAAAATGAGTATATATGTAGTATATCTATGCATTCACAACTTACGCAATGCCTGTAATGTAGAAACCACGTTCTGGTATTGGCCAAAGCCCTGTGTTTCATGCTACTGCACATGGTTCATTCAAATAATACCCTTAACTAGTTTAAATACGTATGTAGGTGATGTATCTATACATTTACAGCTTACGCAATGTCTATAATGTAGAAACCACGTTCCAGTATTGGCCAAAACCCTGTGTTCCATGCTACTGCACATGGTTCATTCAAATACTACCCTTAACTAGTTTAAATACGCATGTAGGTGATGTATCTATACATTCACAACTTTTGCAATGCCTGTAATGTAGAAACCACGTTCCAGTATTGCTCAAAGCCCTGTGTTTGATGCTACTGCACATGGTTTATTCAAATACTACCCTGAAGTGGTTTAAATAGTTTAAATACGTATGTAGGTGATGCATCTATACATTTACAACTTACACAATGCCTGTAATGGTTCAAAATGCGTATATATGTATTGTATTTATGCATTCACAACTTTCGAAATGCCTGTAATGTAGAAACCACGTTCCAGTATTGGCCAAAGCCCTGTGTTCGATGCTACTGCACATGGTTCATTGAAATACTATCCCTAACTAGTTTAAATACGTATGTAGGTGATGTATCTATACATTCACAACTTTCGGAATGCCTGTAATGTAGAAACCACGTTCAAGTATTGGCCAAAGCCCTGTGTTCCATGCTACTGCACATGGTTCATTCAAATACTACCCTTAAGTGGTTCAAATAGTTTAAACACGTATGTAGGTGATGTATCTATACATTCACACCTTTCGGAATGCCTGTGTTGTAGAAACCACGTTCCAGTATTGGCGAAAACCCTGTGTTTGATGTTACTGCACATGGTTCATTCAAATACTACCCTTAACTAGTTTAAATACGTATGTAGGTGATGTATCTATACATTCACAACTTTTGCAATGCCTGTAATGTAGAAACCACGTTCCAGTATTGCTCAAAGCCCTGTGTTCGATGCTACTGCACATAATTCATTCAAATACTACCCTTAACTAGTTTAAATACGTATGTAGGTGATGTATCTGTACATTTACAACTTTTGCAACGGCTGTAATGTAGAAACCACATTCCAGTATTCCTCAAAGCCCTGTGTTCGATGCTACTGCACATGCTTCATTGAAATAATACCCTTAAGTTGTTTAAATAGTTTAAATAGGTATGTAGGTGATGTATCTATACATTTACAACTTACGCAATGCCTGTAATGGTTAAAATGCGAATATATGTAGTGTATCTATGCAATCACAACTATCGCAATGCCTGTAGTGTAGAAACCACGTTCCGGTATTGGCCAAAGCCCTGTGTTCGATGCTACTGCACATGGTTTATTCAAATACTACCCTTAAGTGGTTTAAATAGTTTAAATACGTATGTAGGTGATGTATCTATACATTTACAACTTTCGCAATGCCTGTAATGTAGAAACCACGTTCTAGTATTGCTCAAAGCCCTGTGTTCCATGCTACTGCACATGGTTCATTCAAGCACTACCCTTAAGTGGTTTAAATAGTTTAAATACGTATGTAGGTGATGTATCTATACATTTACAACTTACGCAATGCCTGTAATGGTTCAAAATGCGAATATATGTAGTGTATTTATACATTCACAATTTTCGCAATGCCTGTAATGTAGAAACCACGTTCCGGTATTGGCCAAAGCCCTGTGTTTCATGCTACTGCACATGGTTCATTCAAATACTACCCTTAAGTGGTTTAAATAGTTTAAATACGTATGTAGGTGATGTATCTATACATTCACAACTATCGCAATGCCTGTAATGTAGAAACCACGTTCCAGTATTGGCCAAAGCCCTGTGTTCGATGCTACTGCACATGGTTCATTCAAATACTACCCTTAACTAGTTTAAATACGTATGTAGGTGATGTATCTATACATTCACAACTTTCGCAATGCATGTAATGTAGAAACCACGTTCCAGTATTGGTCAAAGCCATGTGTTCGATGCTACTGCACATGGTTCATTCAAATACTAACCTTAACTAGTTTAAATACGTATGTAGGTGATGTATCTATACATTCACAACTTTCGCAATGCATGTAATGTAGAAACCACGTTCCAGTATTGGTCAAAGTCCTGTGTTCGATGCTACTGCACATAGTTCATTCAAGTACTACCCTTAACTAGTTTAAATACGCATGTAGGTGATGTATCTATACATTCCCTACTTTCGCTTTGCCTGTAATGTAGAAACCACGACAAATTCTAGCTCAAAGCCCTGTGTTTAATGCTACTGCACATGGTTCATTCAAATACTACCCTTAACTAATTTAAATACCTATGTAGGTGATGTATCTATACATTCACAACTTTCGCAATGCCTGTAATGTAGAAACCACGTTCCAGTATTGCTCAAAGCCGTGTGTTTGATGCTACTGCACATGGTTCATTCAAATACTAAACTAAAGTTGTTTTAATAGTTTAAGTACGTATGTAGGTGATGTATTTATGCATTCACAACTTTCGCAATGCCTGTAATGGTTCAAAATGAGTATATATGTAGTATATCTATGCATTCACAACTTACGCAATGCCTGTAATGTAGAAACCACGTTCCGGTATTGGCCAAAGCCCTGTGTTTCATGCTACTGCACATGGTTCTTTCAAATAATACCCTTAACTAGTTTAAATACGTATGTAGGTGATGTATCTATACATTTACAGCTTACGCAATGTCTATAATGTAGAAACCACGTTCCAGTATTGGCCAAAACCCTGTGTTCCATGCTGATGCACATGGTTCATTCAAATACTACCCTTAACTAGTTTAAATACGCATGTAGGTGATGTATCTATACATTCACAACTTTTGCAATGCCTGTAATGTAGAAACCACGTTCCAGTATTGCTCAAAGCCCTGTGTTTGATGCTACTGCACATGGTTTATTCAAATACTACCCTGAAGTGGTTTAAATAGTTTAAATACGTATGTAGGTGATGCATCTATACATTTACAACTTACACAATGCCTGTAATGGTTCAAAATGCGTATATATGTATTGTATTTATGCATTCACAACTTTCGAAGTGCCTGTATTGTAGAAACCACGTTCCAGTATTGGCCAAAGCCCTGTGTTCGATGCTACTGCACATGGTTCATTGAAATACTATCCCTAACTAGTTTAAATACGTATGTAGGTGATGTATCTATACATTCACAACTTTCGGAATGCCTGTAATGTAGAAACCACGTTCAAGTATTGGCCAAAGCCCTGTGTTCCATGCTACTGCACATGGTTCATTCAAATACTACCCTTAAGTGGTTCAAATAGTTTAAACACGTATGTAGGTGATGTATCTATACATTCACACCTTTCGGAATGCCTGTATTGTAGAAACCACGTTCCAGTATTGGCGAAAACACTGTGTTTGATGTTACTGCACATAGTTCATTCAAATACTACCCTTAACTAGTTTAAATACGTATGTAGGTGATGTATCTATACATTCACAACTTTTGCAATGCCTGTAATGTAGAAACCACGTTCCAGTATTGCTCAAAGCCCTGTGTTCGATGCTACTGCACATAATTCATTCAAATACTACCCTTAACTAGTTTAAATACGTATGTAGGTGATGTATCTGTACATTTACAACTTTTGCAATGGCTGTAATGTAGAAACCACATTCCAGTATTCCTCAAAGCCCTGTGTTCGATGCTACTGCACATGCTTCATTGAAATAATACCCTTAAGTTGTTTAAATAGTTTAAATAGGTATGTAGGTGATGTATCTATACATTTACAACTTACGCAATGCCTGTAATGGTTAAAATGCGAATATATGTAGTGTATCTATGCAATCACAACTATCGCAATGCCTGTAGTGTAGAAACCACGTTCCGGTATTGGCCAAAGCCCTGTGTTCGATGCTACTGTACATGGTTTATTCAAATACTACCCTTAAGTGGTTTAAATAGTTTAAATACGTATGTAGGTGATGTATCTATACATTTACAACTTTCGCAATGCCTGTAATGTAGAAACCACGTTCTAGTATTGCTCAAAGCCCTGTGTTCCATGCTACTGCACATGGTTCATTCAAATACTACCCTTAAGTGGTTTAAATAGTTTAAATACGTATGTAGGTGATGTATCTATACATTTACAACTTACGCAATGCCTGTAATGGTTCAAAATGCGAATATATGTAGTGTATTTATACATTCACAATTTTCGCAATGCCTGTAATGTAGAAACCACGTTCCGGTATTGGCCAAAGCCCTGTGTTTCATGCTACTGCACATGGTTCATTCAAATACTACCCTTAAGTGGTTTAAATAGTTTAAATACGTATGTAGGTGATGTATCTATACATTCACAACTATCGCAATGCCTGTAATGTAGAAACCACGTTCCAGTATTGGCCAAAGCCCTGTGTTCGATGCTACTGCACATGGTTCATTCAAATACTACCCTTAACTAGTTTAAATACGTATGTAGGTGATGTATCTATACATTCACAACTTTCGCAATGCATGTAATGTAGAAAGCACGTTCCAGTATTGGTCAAAGCCATGTGTTCGATGCTACTGCACATGGTTCATTCAAATACTAACCTTAACTAGTTTAAATACGTATGTAGGTGATGCATCTATATATTCACAACTTTTGCAATGCCTGTAATGTCGAAACCACGTTCCAGTATTGGCCAAAGCCATGTGTTCGATGCTACTGCACATAGTTTATTCAAATACTACCCTTAACTAGTTTAAATACGTATGTAGGTGATGTATCTATACATTCACAACTTTTGCAATGCATGTAATGTAGAAACCACGTTCCAGTATTGTTCAAAGCCCTGTGTTCGATGTAACTGCACATGGTTCATTCAAATACTACCCTTAACTAGTTGAAATACGTATGTAGGTGATGTATCTGTACATTCACAACTTTTGCAATGCCTGTAATGTAGAAACCACTTTCCAGTATTGGTCAAAGCCCTGTGTTCGATGCTACTGCACATGGTTCATTCAAATACTACCCTTGAGTTGTTTAAATAGTTTAAATACGTATGTAGGTGATGTATCTATACACTCACAACTTAAGCAATGCCTGTAATGGTTAAAAATGCGTATATGTAGTGTATCTATGCATTCACATCTTTGGCAATGCCTGTAATGTAGAAACCACGTTCCAGTGTTGGTCAAAGACCTGTCTTCGATGCTACAGCACATGGTTCATTCAAATACTAACCTTACCTAGTTTAAATACGTATGTAGGTGATGCATCTATACATTCAGAACTTTTGCAATGCCTGTAATGTCGAAACCACGTTCCAGTATTGGCCAAAGCCATGTGTTCGATGCTACTGCACATAGTTTATTCAAATACTACCCTTAACTAGTTCAATTACGTATGTAGGTGATGTATCTATACATTCACAACTTTTACAATGCCTGTAATGTAGAAACCACGTTCCAGTATTGCTCAAAGCCATGTGTTCGATGCTACAGCACATGGTTCATTCAAATACTACCGTTTACTAGTTTAAATAGTTTAAATACGTATGTAGGTGATGTATCTATACACTCACAACTTTTGCAATGCCTGTAATGCAGAAACCACGTTCCAGTGTTGCTGAAAGCCCTGTGTTCGATGCTACTGCACATGGTTCATTCAAGTACTACCCTTAACTAGTTTAAACACGTATGTAGGTGATGTATCTATACATTGACAACTTTCGCAATGCCTGTCATGTAGAAACCACGTCCCAGTATTGCTCAAAGCCCTGTGTTCCATGCTACTGCACATGGTTCATTGAAATACTACCCTTAAGTGGTTTAAATAGTTTAAATACGTATGTATGTGATGTATCTGTACATTTACCTCTTACGCCATGCCTGTAATGGTTAAAAATGCGTATATATGTAGTGTATCTATGCATTCACAACTTTCGCAATGCCTGTAATGTCGAAACCAAGTTCCAGTATTGGCCAAAACCCTGTGTTCGATGCTACTGCACATGGTTCATTCAAATACTACCCTTAAGTGGTTCAAATAGTTTAAACACGTATGTAGGTGATGTATCTATACATTCACAACTTTCGGAATGCCTGTAATGTAGAAACCTCGTTCCAGTATTGGCAAAAACCCTGTGTTCGATGCTACTGCACATGGTTCATTCAAATACTACCCTTAACTAGTTTAAATACGTATGTAGGTGATGTATCTATACACTCACAACTTAAGCAATGCCTGTAATGGTTAAAAATGCGTATATGTAGTGTATCTATGCATTCACATCTTTGGCAATGCCTGTAATGTAGAAACCACGTTCCAGTGTTTGTCAAAGACCTGTGTTCGATGCTACAGCACATGGTTCATTCAAATACTAACCTTACCTAGTTTAAATACGTATGTAGGTGATGCATCTATACATTCAGAACTTGTGCAATGCCTGTAATGTCGAAACCACGTTCCAGTATTGGCCAAAGCCATGTGTTCGATGCTACTGCACATAGTTTATTCAAATACTACCCTTAACTAGTTCAATTACGTATGTAGGTGATGTATCTATACATTCACAACTTTTACAATGCCTGTAATGTAGAAACCACGTTCCAGTATTGCTCAAAGCCCTGTGTTCGATGCTACAGCACATGGTTCATTCAAATACTACCGTTAACTAGTTTAAATAGTTTAAATACGTATGTAGGTGATGTATCTATACACTCACAACTTTTGCAATGCCTGTAATGCAGAAACCACGTTCCAGTGTTGCTGAAAGCCCTGTGTTCGATGCTACTGCACATGGTTCATTCAAGTACTACCCTTAACTAGTTTAAACACGTATGTAGGTGATGCATCTATACATTGACAACTTTCGCAATGCCTGTCATGTAGAAACCACGTTCCAGTATTGCTCAAAGCCCTGTGTTCCATGCTACTGCACATGGTTCATTGAAATACTACCCTTAAGTGGTTTAAATAGTTTAAATACGTATGTATGTGATGTATCTGTACATTTACCTCTTACGCAATGCCTGTAATGGTTAAAAATGCGTATATATGTAGTGTATCTATGCATTCACAACCTTCGCAATGCCTGTAATGTCGAAACCAAGTTCCAGTATTGGCCAAAACCCTGTGTTCGATGCTACTGCACATGGTTCATTCAAATACTACCCTTAAGTGGTTCAAATAGTTTAAACACGTATGTAGGTGATGTATCTATACATTCACAACTTTCGGAATGCCTGTAATGTAGAAACCTCGTTCCAGTATTGGCAAAAACCCTGTGTTTGATGTTACTGCACATAGTTCATTCAAATTCTACCGTTAACTAGTTTAAATACGTATGTAGGTGATGTATCTATACATTCACAACTTTCGCAATACCTGTAATGTAGAAATCACGTTCCAGTATTGGCCAAAGCCCTGTGTTCGATGCTACTGCACATGGTTCATTCAAATACTACCCTTAAGTGGTTTAAATAGTTTAAATACGTATGTATTTGATGTATCGATACATTCACAACTTTTGCAATGCCTGTAATGTAGAAACCACGTTCCAGTATTGGAAAAAGCCCTGTGTTCGATGCTACTGCACATGGTTCATTCAAATACTACCCTTAACTAGTTTAAATACGTATGTAGGTGATGTATCTATACATTTACAACTTTTGCAATGCCTGTAATGGTTAAAAATGCGTATGTATGTAGTGTATCTATGCATTCACAACTTTCGCAATGCCTGTAATGTAGAAAAAACGTTCCGGTATTTTCCAAAGCCCTGTGTTCGATGCTACTGCACATAGTTCATTCAAATACTACCCTTAACTAGTTTAAATACGTATGTAGGTGATGTATCTATACATTCATAAACTTTCGCAATGCCTGTAATGTAGAAACCACGGTCCAGTATTGGCCAAAGCCCTGTGTTTGATGATACTGCACATGGTTCATTCAAATACTACCCTCAACTAGTTTAAATACGTATGTAGGTGATGTATCTATACATTCACAACTTTTGCAAAGCCTGTAGTGTAGAAACCACGTTCCAGTATTAGACAAAGCCCTGTGTTCGATGCTACCGAACATGGTTCATTCAAATACTACCCTTAACTAGTTTAAATACGTATGTAGGTGATGTATCTATGCATTCACAACTTTCGGAATGCATGTAGTGTAGAAACCACGTTCCAGTATTGCTCAAAGCCCTGTGTTCGATGCTACTGCACATAGTTCATTCAAATACTACCCTTAACTAGTTTAAATACGTATGTAGGTGATGTATCTATACATTCACAACTTTCGCAATGCCTGTAATGTAGAAACCACGTTCCAGTATTGGCCAAAGCTCTGTGTTCGATGCTACTGCACATGGTTCATTGAAATACTACCCTTAAGTGGTTTAAATAGTTTAAATACGTATGTAGGTGATGTATCTATACATTGACAACTTTCGCAATGCCTGTCATGTAGAAACCACGTTCCAGTATTGCTCAAAGCCCTGTGTTCCATGCTACTGCACATGGTTCATTGAAATACTACCCTTAAGTGGTTTAAATAGTTTAAATACGTATGTAGGTGACGTATCTATACATTTACCTCTTACGCCATGCCTGTAATGGTTAAAAATGCGTATATATGTAGTGTATCTATGCATTCACAACTTTCGCAATGCCTGTAATGTCGAAACCAAGTTCCAGTATTGGCCAAAACCCTGTGTTCGATGCTACTGCACATGGTTCATTCAAATACTACCCTTAAGTGTTTCAAATAGTTTAAACACGTATGTAGGTGATGTATCTATACATTCACAACTTTCGGAATGCCTGTAATGTAGAAACCTCGTTCCAGTATTGGCAAAAACCCTGTGTTTGATGTTACTGCACATAGTTCATTCAAATTCTACCGTTAACTAGTTTAAATACGTATGTAGGTGATGTATCTATACATTCACAACTTTCGCAAAACCTGTAATGTAGAAATCACGTTCCAGTATTGGCCAAAGCCCTGTGTTCGATGCTACTGCACATGGTTCATTCAAATACTACCCTTAAGTGGTTTAAATAGTTTAAATACGTATGTATTTGATGTATCGATACATTCACAACTTTCGCAATGCCTGTGATGTAGAAACCACGTTCCAGTATTGGCCAAAGGCATGTGTTCGATGCTACTGCACATAGTTCATTCAAATACTATCCCTAACTAGTTTAAATACGTATGTAGGTGATGTATCTATACATTCACAACTTTCGAAATGCCTGTAATGTAGAAACCACGTTCCAGTATTGGCCAAAGCCCTGTGTTCGATGCTACTGCACATGGTTCATTCAAATACTACCCTTAACTAGTTTAAATACGTATGTAGGTGATGTATCTATACATTCACAACTTTTGCAATGCCCGTAATGTAGAAACCACGTTCCAGTATTGGACAAAGCCCTGTGTTCGATGATACCGCACATGGTTCATTCAAATACTACCCTTAACTAGTTTAAATACGTATGTAGGTGATGTATCTATACATTCACAACTTTTGCAAAGCCTGTAGTGTAGAAACCACGTTCCAGTATTAGACAAAGCCCTGTGTTCGATGCTAAAGAACATGGTTCATTCAAATACTACCCTTAACTAGTTTAAATACGTATGTAGGTGATGTATCTATGCATTCACAACTTTCGGAATGCATGTAGTGTAGAAACCACGTTCCAGTATTGCTCAAAGCCCTGTGTTCGATGCTACTGCACATAGTTCATTCCAATACTACCCTTAACTAGTTTAAATACGTATGTAGGTGATGTATCTATACATTCACAACTTTCGCAATGCCTGTAATGTAGAAACCACGTTCCAGTATTGGCCAAAGCTCTGTGTTCGATGCTACTGCACATGGTTCATTGAAATACTACCCTTAAGTGGTTTAAATAGTTTAAATACGTATGTAGGTGATGTATCTATACATTGACAACTTTCGCAATGCCTGTCATGTAGAAACCACGTTCCAGTATTGCTCAAAGCCCTGTGTTCCATGCTACTGCACATGGTTCATTGAAATACTACCCTTAAGTGGTTTAAATAGTTTAAATACGTATGTAGGTGACGTATCTATACATTTACCTCTTACGCCATGCCTGTAATGGTTAAAAATGCGTATATATGTAGTGTATCTATGCATTCACAACTTTCGCAATGCCTGTAATGTCGAAACCAAGTTCCAGTATTGGCCAAAACCCTGTGTTCGATGCTACTGCACATGGTTCATTCAAATACTACCCTTAAGTGTTTCAAATAGTTTAAACACGTATGTAGGTGATGTATCTATACATTCACAACTTTCGGAATGCCTGTAATGTAGAAACATCGTTCCAGTATTGGCAAAAACCCTGTGTTTGATGTTACTGCACATAGTTCATTCAAATTCTACCGTTAACTAGTTTAAATACGTATGTAGGTGATGTATCTATACATTCACAACTTTCGCAATACCTGTAATGTAGAAATCACGTTCCAGTATTGGCCAAAGCCCTGTGTTCGATGCTACTGCACATGGTTCATTCAAATACTACCCTTAAGTGGTTTAAATAGTTTAAATACGTATGTATTTGATGTATCGATACATTCACAACTTTCGCAATGCCTGTGATGTAGAAACCACGTTCCAGTATTGGCCAAAGGCATGTGTTCGATGCTACTGCACATAGTTCATTCAAATACTATCCCTAACTAGTTTAAATACGTATGTAGGTGATGTATCTATACATTCACAACTTTCGAAATGCCTGTAATGTAGAAACCACGTTCCAGTATTGGCCAAAGCCCTGTGTTCGATGCTACTGCACATGGTTCATTCAAATACTACCCTTAACTAGTTTAAATACGTATGTAGGTGATGTATCTATACATTCACAACTTTTGCAATGCCTGTAATGTAGAAACCACGTTCCAGTATTGGACAAAGCCCTGTGTTCGATGATTCCGCACATGGTTCATTCAAATACTACCCTTAACTAGTTTAAATACGTATGTAGGTGATGTATCTATACATTCACAACTTTCGGAATGCATGTAATGTAAAAACCACGTTCCAGTTTTGCTCAAAGCCCTGTGTTCGATGCTACTGCACATAGTTCATTCAAATTCTACCCTTAACTAGTTTAAATACGTATGTAGGTGATGTATCTATACATTCACAACTTTCGCAATGCCTGTAATGTAGAAACCACGTTCCAGCATTGGCCAAAGCTCTGTGTTCGATGCTACTGCACATGGTTCATTGAAATACTACCCTTAAGTGGTTTAAATAGTTTAAATAGGTATGTAGGTGATGTATCTATACATTGATAACTTTGCAATGCCTGTAATGTAGAAACCTCGTTCCAGAATTGCTCAAAGCCCTGTGTTCCATGCTACTGCACATGGTTAATTGAAATACTACCCTTAAGTGGTTTAAATAGTTTAAATACGTATGTAGGTGATGTATTTGTACATTTACCTCTTACGCCAAGCCAGAAATGGTTAAAAATGGGTATATATATTAGTGTATCTATGCATTCAAAACTTTCGCAATGCCTGTAATGTAGAAACCACGTTCCGGTATTTTCCAAAGCCCTGTATTCGATGCTACTGCACATAGTTCATTCAAATACTACCCTTAACTAATTTAAATACGTATGTAGGTGATGTATCTATACATTCACAACTTTCGCAATGCCTGTAATGTAGAAACCACGTTCCAGTATTTGCGAAAGCCCTGTGTTCGATGCCACTGCACATGGTTCATTCAAATACTACCCTTAACTAGTTTAAATACGTATGTAGGTGATGTATCTATACATTCACAACTTTTGCAATGCCTGTAATGTAGAAACCACGTTCCAGTATTGGACAAAGCCCTGTGTTTGATGTTTCTGCACATAGTTCATTCAAATACTACCCTTAACTAGTTTAAATACGTATGTAGGTGATGTATCTATACATTCACAATTTTCGGAATACCTGTAATGTAGAAATCACGTTCCAGTATTGGCCAAAGCCATGTGTTCGATGCTACTGCACATGGTTCATTCAAATACTACCCTTAAGTGGTTTAAATAGTTTAAATACGTATGTAGGTGATGTATCGATACATTCACAACTTTCGCAATGCCTGTGATGTAGAAACCTCGTTCCAGTATTGGCCAAAAGCATGTGTTCGATGCTACTGCACATAGTTCATTCAAATACTATCCCTAACTAGTTTAAATACGTATGTAGGTGATGTATCTATACATTCACAACTTTCGAAATGCCTGTAATGTAGAAACCACGTTCCAGTATTGGCCAAAGCCCTGTGTTCGATGTTACTGCACATGGTTCATTCAAATACTACCCTTAACTAGTTTAAATACGTATGTAGGTGATGTATCTATACATTCACAACTTTTGCTATGCCTGTAATGTAGAAACCACGTTCCAGTATTGGACAAAGCCCTGTGTTCGATGCTACCGCACATGGTTCATTCAAATACTACCCTTAACTAGTTTAAATACGTATGTAGGTGATGTATCTATACATTCACAACTTTCGGAATGCATGTAATGTAAAAACCACGTTCCAGTTTTGCTCAAAGTCCTGTGTTCGATGCTACTGCACATAGTTCATTCAAATTCTACCCTTAACTAGTTTAAATACGTATGTAGGTGATGTATCTATACATTGATAACTTTGCAATGCCTGTAATGTAGAAACCTCGTTCCAGTATTGCTCAAAGCCCTGTGTTCCATGCTACTGCACATGGTTAATTGAAATACTACCCTTAAGTGGTTTAAATAGTTTAAATACGTATGTAGGTGATGTATCTGTACATTTACCTCTTACGCCAAGCCAGTAATGGTTAAAAATGCGTATATATATTTGTGTATCTATGCATTCAAAACTTTCGCAATGCCTGTAATGTAGAAACCACGTTCCGGTATTTTCCAAAGCCCTGTATTCGATGCTACTGCACATAGTTCATTCAAATACTACCCTTAACTATTTTAAATACGTATGTAGGTGATATATCTATACATTCACAACTTTTGCAATGCCTGTAATGTAGAAACCACGTTCCAGTGTTGGTCAAAGCCCTGTGTTCGATGCTACTGCACATGGTTCATTGAAATACTACCCTTAACTAGTTTAAATACGTATGTAAGTGATGTATCTATACATTCACAACTTTTGCAATGCCTGTAATGTAGAAACCACGTTCCAGTATTGGACAAAGCCCTGTGTTTGATGTTTCTGCACATAGTTCATTCAAATACTACCCCTAACTAGTTTAAATACGTATGTAGGTGATGTATCTATACATTCACAATTTTCGCAATACCTGTAATGTAGAAACCACGTATCAATATTGGCCAAAGCCATGTATTCGATGGTACTGCACATGGTTCATTCAAATACTACTCTTAAGTGGTTTAAATAGTTTAAATACGCTTGTAGGTGATGTATCTATACATTCACAACTTTCGAACTGCCTGTGATGTAGAAACCATGTTCCAGTATTGGCCAAAGCCATGTGTTCGATGCTACTGCACATAGTTCATTCAAATACTACCCTTAACTAGTTTAAATACGTATGTAGGTGATGTATCTATACATTCACAACTTTTGCAATGCCTGTAATGTAGAAACCACGTTCCAGTATTGGCCAAAGCTCTGTGTTCGATGCTACTGCACATGGTTCATTGAAATACTACCCTTAAGTGGTTTAAATAGTTTAAATACGTATGTAGGTGATGTATCTGTACATTTACCTCTTACGCCATGCCTGTAATGGTTAAAAATGCGTATATATGTAGTGTATCTATGCATTCACAACTTTCGCAATGCCTGTAATGTCGAAACCAAGTTCCAGTATTGGCCAAAACCCTGTGTTCGATGCTACTGCACATGGTTCATTCAAATACTACATTTAAGTGGTTCAAATAGTTTAAACACGTATGTAGGTGATGTATCTATACATTCACAACTTTCGGAATGCCTGTAATGTAGAAACCACGTTCCAGTATTGGCAAAAACCCTGTGTTTGATGTTTCTGCACATGGTTCATTCAAATTCTACCGTTAGCTAGTTTAAATACGTATGTAGGTGATGTATCTATACATTCACAACTTTCGCAATACCTGTAATGTAGAAATCACGTTCCAGTGTTGGCCAAAGCCATGTGTTCGATGCTACTGCACATGGTTCATTCAAATACTACCCTTAAGTGGTTTAAGTAGTTTAAATACGTATGTAGGTGATGTATCTATACATTCACAACTTTCGCAATGCCTGTGATGTAGAAACCACGTTCCAGTATTGGCCAAAGGCATGTGTTCGATGCTACTGCACATAGTTCATTCAAATACTACCCTTAACTAGTTTAAATACGTATGTAGGTGATGTATCTATACATTGACAACTTTCGCAATGCCTGTCATGTAGAAACCACGTTCCAGTATTGCTCAAAGCCCTGTGTTCCATGCTACTGCACATGGTTCATTGAAATACTACCCTTAAGTGGTTTAAATAGTTTAAATACGTATGTAGGTGATGTATCTGTACATTTACCTCTTACGCCATGCCTGTAATGGTTAAAAATGCGTATATATGTAGTGTATCTATGCATTCACAACTTTCGCAATGCCTGTAATGTCGAAACCAAGTTCCAGTATTGGCCAAAACCCTGTGTTCGATGCTACTGCACATGGTTCATTCAAATACTACATTTAAGTGGTTCAAATAGTTTAAACACGTATGTAGGTGATGTATCTATACATTCACAACTTTCGGAATGCCTGTAATGTAGAAACCACGTTCCAGTATTGGCAAAAACCCTGTGTTTGATGTTTCTGCACATGGTTCATTCAAATTCTACCGTTAGCTAGTTTAAATACGTATGTAGGTGATGTATCTATACATTCACAACTTTCGCAATACCTGTAATGTAGAAATCACGTTCCAGTGTTGGCCAAAGCCATGTGTTCGATGCTACTGCACATGGTTCATTCAAATACTACCCTTAAGTGGTTTAAGTAGTTTAAATACGTATGTAGGTGATGTATCTATACATTCACAACTTTCGCAATGCCTGTGATGTAGAAACCACGTTCCAGTATTGGCCAAAGGCATGTGTTCGATGCTACTGCACATAGTTCATTCAAATACTATCCCTAACTAGTTTAAATACGTATGTAGGTGATGTATCTATACATTCACAACTTTCGAAATGCCTGTAATGTCGAAACCACGTTCCAGTATTGGCCAAAGCCCTGTGTTCGATGTTACTGCACATGGTTCATTCAAATACTACCCTCAACTAGTTTAAATACATATGTAGGTGATGTATCTATACATTCACAACTTTTGCTATGCCTGTAATGTAGAAACCACGTTCCAATATTGGACAAAGCCCTGTGTTCGATGCTACCGCACATGGTTCATTCAAATACTACCCTTAACTAGTTTAAAAACGTATGTAGGTGATGTATCTATACATTCACAACTTTCGGAATGCATGTAATGTAAAAACCACGTTCCAGTTTTGCTCAAAGCCCTGTGTTCGATGCCACTGCACATAGTTCATTCAAATTCTACCCTTAACTAGTTTAAATACGTATGTAGGTGATGTATCTATACATTGATAACTTTCGCAATGCCTGTAATGTAGAAACCTCGTTCCAGTATTGCTCAAAGCCCTGTGTTCCATGCTACTGCACATGGTTAATTGAAATACTACCCTTAAGTGGTTTAAATAGTTTAAATACGTATGTAGGTGATGTATCTGTACATTTACCTCTTACGCAAAGCCAGTAATGGTTAAAAATGCGTATATATATTAGTGCATCTATGCATTCAAAACTTTCGCAATGCCTGTAATGTAGAAACCACGTTCCGGTATTTTCCAAAGCCCTGTATTCGATGCTACTGCACATAGTTCATTCAAATACTACCCTTAACTAATTGAAATACGTATGTAGGTGATATATCTATACATTCACAACTTTCGCAATGCCTGTGATGTAGAAACCACGTTCCAGTATTGACCAAAGCCCTGTGTTCGATGCTACTGCACATAGTTCATTCAAATACTACCCTTGACTAGTTTAAATACGTATGTAAGTGATGTATCTATACATTCACAACTTTTGCAATGCCTGTAATGTAGAAACCACGTTCCAGTATTTTCCAAAGCCCTGTGTTTGATGTTTCTGCACATAGTTCATTCAAATACTACCCTTAACTAGTTTAAATACGTATGTAGGTGATGTATCTATACATTCACAACTTTCGCAATGTCTGTAATGTAGTAACCACGTTCCAGTATTGGCCAAAGTCCTCTCTTTGATGCTACTGCACATAGTACACTCAAATACTACCCTTAACTAGTTTAAATACGTATGTAGGTGATGTATCTATACATTCACAACTTTTGCAATACCTGTAATGTAGAAACCACGTTCCAGTATTGGTCAAAGCCCTGTGTTTGATGCTACTGCACATAGTACATTCAAATACTACCCTTAACTAGTTTAAATACGTATGTAGGTGACGTATCTATACATTCACAACTTTCGCAATACCTGTAATGTAGAAAAAACAAGTATCAGTATTGGCCAAAGCCCTGTGTTCGATGCTACTGCACATAGTTCATTCAAATACTACCCTTAACTAGTTTAAATACGTATGTAGGTGATGTATCTATACATTTACAACTTTAGCAATGCCTGTAATGTAGAAACCACGTTCCAGTATTGCTCAAAGCCCTGTGTTCCATGCTACTGCACATGCTTCATTGAAATACTATCCTTAGCTAGTTTAAATACGTATGTAGGTGATGTATCTATACATTTACAACTTTTGGAATGTCTGTAATGGTTACAAATGCGTATATATGTAGTGTATCTATGCATTCACAACTTTCGCAATGCCTGTAATGTAGAAACCACGTTCCGGTGTTCCTCAAAGCCCTGTGTTCCCTGCAACTACACATGGTTCATTGAAATACTACCCGTAAGTGGTTTGAATAGTTTAAATACGTATGTAGGTGATGTATCTATACATTCACAACTTTCGTAATACCTGTAATGTAGAAACCACGTTCCAGTATTGCTCAAAGCCCTGTGTTCCATGCTATGTCACATGGTTCATTCAAATACTACCCTTAACTAGTTTAAATACGTATGTAGGTGATGTATCTATACATTCACAACTTTCGTAATGCCTGTAATGTAGAAACCACTTTCCAGTATTGTTCAAAGCCCTGTGTTCCATGCTACTGCACATGGTTCATTGAAATACTACCCTTAAGTGGTTTAAACAGTTTAAATACGTATGCAGGTGATGAATCTGTACATTTACCTCTTACGCCATGCCTGTAATTGTTACAAATGCGTATATATGTAGTGTATCTATGCATTCACAACTTTTGCAATGCCTGTAATGTAGAAACCACGTTCCAGTATTGGCCAAAACCCTGTGTTCGATGCTACTGCACATGGTTCATTCAAATACTACCCTTAAGTGGTTCAAATAGTTTAAATGCGTATGTAGGTGATGCATCTATACATTTACAACTTTCGGAATGCCTGTAATGTAGAAACCCCGTTCCAGTATTGGCCAAAGCCCTGTGTTTGATGTTTCTGCACATGGTTCATTCAAATACTACCCTTAACTAGTTTAAATACGTATGTAGGTGATGTATCTATACATTCACAACTTTCGCAATGCCTGTGATGTAGAAACCACGTTCCAGTATTGGCCAAAGCCCTGTGTTCGATGCTACTGCACATGGTTCATTGAAATACTACCCTTAACTAGTTTAAATACGTATGTAGGTGATGTATCTATACATTCACAACTTTTGCAATGCCTGTAATGTAGAAACCACATTCCAGTATTGGCCAAAGCCCTGTGTTCCATGCTACTGCACATGGTTCATTGAAATACTACCCTTAACTAGTTTAAATACGTATGTAGGTGATGTATCTATACATTTACAACTTACGCAATGCCTGTAATGGTTAAAAATGCGTATGTATGTAGTGCATCTATACATTCACAACTTTCGCAATGCCTGTGATGTAGAAACCACGTTCCAGTATTGGCCAAAGCCCTGTGTTCGATGCTACTGCACATGGTTCATTGAAATACTACCCTTAACTAGTTTAAATACGTATGTAGGTGACGTATCTATACATTTACACCTTTCGCAATGCCTGTAATGTAGAAACCACATTCCAGTATAGCTCAAAGCCCTGTGTTTGATGCTACTGCACATGCTTCATTGAAATACTATCCTTGGCTAGTTTAAATACGTATGTAGGTGATGTATCTATACGTTTACAACTTTTGGAATGCCTGTAATGGTTAAAAATGCGTATATATGTAGTGTATCTATGCATTCACAACTTTCGCAATGCCTGTAATGTAGAAACCACGTTCCGGTGTTGCTCAAAGCCCTGTGTTCCATGCAAGTACACATGGTTCATTGAAATACTACCCGTAAGTGGTTTAAATAGTTTAAATACGTATGTAGGTGATGTATCTATACATTTACAACTTTCGTAATGCCTGTAATGTAGAAACCACTTTCCAGTATTGTTCAAAGCCCTGTGTTCCATGCTCCTGCACATGGTTCATTGAAATACTACCCTTAAGTGGTTTAAATAGTTTAAATACGTATGTAGGTGATGTATCTGTACATTTACCTCTTACGCCATGCCTGTAATTGTTACAAATGCGTATATATGTAGTGTATCTATGCATTCACAACTTTCGCAATGCCTGTAATGTAGAAACCACGTTCCAGTATTGGCCAAAACCCTGTGTTCGATGCTACTGCACATGGTTCATTCAAATACTACCCTTAAGTGGTTCAAATAAATTAAATGCGTATATAGGTGATGCATCTATACATTTACAACTTTCGGAATGCATGTAATGTAGAAACCACGTTCCAGTATTGGCCAAAGCCCTGTGTTTGATGTTTCTGCACATGGTTCATTAAAATACTACCCTTAACTAGTTTAAATACGTATGTAGGTGATGTATCTATACATTCACAACTTTCGCAATGCCTGTGATGTAGAAACCACGTTCCAGTATTGGCCAAAGCCCTGTGTTCGATGCTACTGCACATGGTTCATTGAAATACTACCCTCAACTAGTTTAAATACGTATGTAGGTGATGTATCTATACATTTACAACTTACGCAATGCCTGTAATGGTTAAAAATGCGTATGTATGTAGTGTATCTATGCATTCACAACTTTCGCAATGCCTGTAATGTAGAAACCACGTTCCGGTATTTTCCAAAGCCCTGTGTTCGATGCTACTGCACTTGGTTCATTCAAATACTACCCTTAACTAGTTTAAATACGTATGTAGGTGATGTATCTATACATTCACAATTTTCGCAATACCTGTAATGTGGAAACCACGTATCAATATTGGCCAAAGCCATGTATTCGATGCTACTGCACATGGTTCATTCAAATACTACTCTTAAGTGGTTTAAATAGTTTAAATACGCATGTAGGTGATGTATCTATACATTCACAACTTTCGAACTGCCTGTGATGTAGAAACCACGTTCCAGTATTGGCCAAAGACATGTGTTCGATGCTACTGCACATAGTTCATTCAAATACTACCCTTAACTAGTTTAAATACGTATGTAGGTGATGTATCTATACATTCACAACTTTCGCAATGTCTGTAATGTAGTAACCACGTTCCAGTATTGGCCAAAGTCCTCTCTTTGATGCTACTGCACATAGTACACTCAAATACTACCCTTAACTAGTTTAAATACGTATGTAGGTGATGTATCTATACATTCACAACTTTTGCAATACCTGTAATGTAGAAACCACGTTCCAGTATTGGTCAAAGCCCTGTGTTTGATGCTACTGCACATAGTACATACAAATACTACCCTTAACTAGTTTAAATACGTATGTAGGTGACGTATCTATACATTCACAACTTTCGCAATACCTGTAATGTAGAAAAAACAAGTTCCAGTATTGGCCAAAGTCCTGTGTTCGATGCTACTGCACATAGTTCATTCAAATACTACCCTTAACTAGTTTAAATACGTATGTAGGTGATGTATCTATACATTTACAACTTTAGCAATGCCTGTAATGTAGAAACCACGTTCCAGTATTGCTCAAAGCCCTGTGTTCCATGCTACTGCACATGTTTCATTGAAATACTATCCTTAGCTAGTTTAAATACGTATGTAGGTGATGTATCTATACATTTACAACTTTTGGAATGTCTGTAATGGTTAAAAATGCGTATATATGTAGTGTATCTATGCATTCACAACTTTCGCAATGCCTGTAATGTAAAAAACAACGTTCCGGTGTTGCTCAAAGCCCTGTGTTCCATGCAACTACACATGGTTCATTGAAATACTACCCGCAAGTGGTTTAAATAGTTTAAATACGTATGTAGGTGATGTATCTATACATTCACAACTTTCGTAATACCTGTAATGTAGAAACCACGTTCCAGTATTGCTCAAAGCCCAGTGTTCCATGCTAGGTCACATGGTTCATTCAAATACTACCCTTAACTAGTTTAAATACGTATGTAGGTGATGTATCTATACATTCACAACTTTCGTAATGCCTGTAATGTAGAAACCACGTTCCAGTATTGGCCAAAACCCTGTGTTCGATGCTACTGCACATGGTTCATTCAAATACTACCCTTGAGTGGTTCAAATAGTTTAAATGCGTATGTAGGTGATGCATCTATACATTTACAACTTTCGGAATGCCTGTAATGTAGAAACCACGTTCCAGTATTGGCCAAAGCCCTGTGTTTGATGTTTCTGCACATGGTTCATTAAAATACTACCCTTAACTAGTTTAAATACGTATGTAGGTGATGTATCTATACATTCACAACTTTCGCAATGCCTGTGATGTAGAAACCACGTTCCAGTATTGGCCAAAGCCCTGTGTTCGATGCTACTGCACATGGTTCATTCAAATACTACCCTCAACTAGTTTAAATACGTATGTAGGTGATGTATCTATACATTCACAACTTTTGCAATGCCTGTAATGTAGAAACCAGGTTCCAGTATTGGCCAAAGCCCTGTGTTCCATGCTACTGCACATGGTTCATTGAAATACTACCCTTAACTAGTTTAAATACGTATGTAGGTGATGTATCTATACATTTACAACTTACTTCATGCCTGTAATTGTTAAAAATGCGTATATATGTAGTGTATCTATGCATTCACAACTTTCGCAATGCCTGTAATGTAGAAACCACGTTCCAGTATTGGCCAAAACCCTGTGTTCGATGCCACTGCACATGGTTAATTGAAATACTACCCTTAAGTGGTTCAAATAGTTTAAATGGGTGTGTAGGTGATGCATCTATACATTTACAACTTTCGGAATGCATGTAATGTAGAAACCACGTTCCAGTTTTGGCCAAAGCCCTGTGTTTGATGTTTCTGCACATGGTTCATTAAAATACTACCCTTAACTAGTTTAAATACGTATGTAGGTGATGTATCTATACATTCACAACTTTCGCAATACCTGTAACGTAGAAACCACGTTCCAGTATTGGCCAAAGTTCTGTGTTCGATGCTACTGCACATAGTTCATTCAAATACTACCCTTAACTAGTTTAAATACGTATGTAGGTGATGTATCTATACATTTACAACTTTCGCAATGCCTTTAATGTAGAAACCACGTTCCAGTATTGCTCAAAGCCCTGTGTTCCATGCTACTGCACATGCCTCATTGAAATGCTATCCTTAGTTAGTTTAAATACGTATGTAGGTGATGTATCTATACATTTACAACTTTTGGAATGCCTGTAATGGTTAAAAATGCGTATATATGTAGTGTATCTATGCATTCACAACTTTCGGAATGCCTGTAATGTAGAAACCACGTTCCGGTATTGCTCAAAGCCCTGTGTTCCATGCACCTGCACATGGTTCATTGAAATACTACCCGTACGTGGTTTAAATAGTTTAAATACGTATGTAGGTGATGTATCTATACATTCACATCTTTCGCAATGCCTGTAATGTAGAAACCACGTTCCAGTATTGCTTAAAGCCCTGTGTTCCATGCTAGGTCACATGGTTCATTCAAATACTACCCTTAACTAGTTTAAATACGTATGTAGGTGATGTATCTATACATTCACAACTTTTGCAATGTCTGTAATGTAGAAAACACGTTCCAGTATTGCTCAAAGCCCTGTGTTCCATGCTACTGCACATGGTTCATTGAAATACTACCCTTAAGTGGTTTAAATAGTTTAAATACGTATGTAGGTGATGTGTCTGTACATTTACCTCTTACGCCATGCCTGTAATTGTTAAAAATGCGTATATATGTAGTGTATCTATGCATTCACAACTTTCGCAATGCCTGTAATGTAGAAACCACGTTCCAGTATTGGCCAAAACCCTGTGTTCGATGCTACTGCACATGGTTCATTCAAATACTACCCTTAAGTGGTTCAAATAGTTTAAATGCGTATGTACGTGATGCATCTATACATTTACAACTTTCGGAATGCATGTAATGTAGAAACCACGTTCCAGTATTGGCCAAAGCCCTGTGTTTGATGTTTCTGCACATGGTTCATTAAAATACTACCCTTAACTAGTTTAAATACGTATGTAGGTGATGTATCTATACATTCACAACTTTCGCAATGCCTGTGATGTAGAAACCACGTTCCAGTGTTGGCCAAAGCCCTGTGTTCGATGCTACTGCACATGGTTCATTGAAATACTACCCTTATCTAGTTTAAATACGTATGTAGGTGATGTATCTATACATTTACAACTTACGCAATGCCTGTAATGGTTAAAAATGCGTATGTATGTAGTGTATCTATGCATTCACAACTTTCGCAATGCCTGTAATGTAGAAACCACGTTCCGGTATTTTCCAAAGCCCTGTGTTCGATGCTACTGCATATAGTTCATTCAAATACTACCCTTAACTAGTTTAATTACGTATATAGGTGATGTATCTATACATTCACAACTTTCGCAATACCTGTAATGTAGAAACCACGTTCCAGTATTGGAGAAAGCCCTGTGTTCGATGCTACTGCACATGGTTAATTCAAATACTACCCTTAACTAGTTTCAATACGTATGTAGGTGATGTATCTATACATTCACAACTTTGTGGAAACCACGTTCCGGTGTTGCTCAAAGCCCTGTGTTCCATGCAACTACACATGGTTCATTGAAATACTACCCGTAAGTGGTTTAAATAGTTTAAATACGTATGTAGGTGATGTATCTATACATTCACAACTTTCGTAACACCTGTAATGTAGAAACCACGTTCCAGTATTGCTCAAAGCCCTGTGTTCCATGCTAGGTCACATGGTTCATTCAAATACTACCCTTAACTAGTTTAAATACGTATGTAGGTGATGTATCTATACATTCACAACTTTCGTAATGCCTGTAATGTAGAAACCACTTTCCAGTATTGTTCAAAGCCCTGTGTTCCATGCTCCTGCACATGGTTCATTGAAATACTACCCTTAAGTGGTTTAAATAGTTTAAATACGTATGTAGGTGATGTATCTATACATTTACAACTTACGCAATGCCTGTAATGGTTAAAAATGCGTATGTATGTAGTGTATCTATGCATTCACAACTTTCGCAATGCCTGTAATGTAGAAACCACGTTCCGGTATTTTCCAAAGCCCTGTGTTCGATGCTACTGCACATAGTTCATTCAAATACTACCCTTAACTAGTTTAAATACGTATATAGGTGATGTATCTATACATTCACAACTTTCGCAATGCCTGTAATGTCGAAACCACGTTCCAGTATTGGCCAAAGCCCTGTGTTCGATGCTACTGCACATGGTTCATTCAAATACTACCCTTAACTAGTTTAAATACGTATGTAGGTGATGTATCCATATATTCACAACTTTTGCAATGCCTGTAATGTAGAAACCACGTTCCAGTATTGCTCAAAGCCCTGTGTTCGATGCTACTGCACATGGTTAATTCAAATACTACCCTTAACTAGTTTAAATACGTATGTAGGTGATGTATCTATACATTCACAACTTTCGCAATGCCTGTAATGTAGAAACCACGTTTCAGTGTTGACCAAAGCTCTGTGTTCGATGCTACTGCACATGGTTCATTCAAATACTACCCTGAAGTGGTTTACACTCACAACTTTCGCAATGCATGTAATGTAGAAACCACGTTGCAGTATTGTTCAAAGCCCTGTGTTCGATGCTACTGCACATGGTTCATTGAAATACTACCCGTAAGTGGTTTAAATAGTTTAAATACGTATGTAGGTGATGTATCTATACATTCACAACTTTCGTAATGCCAGTAATGTAGAAACCACGTTCCAGTATTGCTCAAAGCCCTGTGTTTGATGGTACTGCACATAGTACATTCAAATAATACCCTTAACTAGTTTAAATACGTATGTAGGTGATGTATCTATACATTCACAACTTTCGCAATACCTGAAACGTAGAAACCATGTTCCAGTTTTGGCCAAAGTTGTGTGTTCGATGCTACTGCACATAGTTCATTCAAATACTACCCTTAACTAGTTTAAATACGTATGTAGGTGATGTATCTATACATTTACAACTTTCGCAATGCCTGTAGTGAAGAAACCACGTTCCAGCATTGCTCAAAGCCCTGTGTTCCATGCTACTGCACATGCCTCATTGAAATGCTATCCTTAGCTAGTTTAAATACGTATGTAGGTGATGTATCTATACATTTAGAACTTTTGGAATGACTGTAATCTTTAAAAATGCGTATATATGTAGTGTATCTATGCATTCACAACTTTCGCAATGCCTGTAATGTAGAAACCACGTTCCGGTATTGCTCAAAGCCCTGTGTTCCATGCACCTGCACATGGTTCATTGAAATTCTACCCGTAAGTGGTTAAAACAGTTTAAATACGTATGTAGGTGATGTATCTATACATTCACATCTTTCGTAATGCCTGTAATGTAGAAACCACGTTCCAGTATTGCTCAAAGCCCTGTTTTCCATGCTAGGTCACATGGTTCATTCAAATACTACCCTTAACTAGTTTAAATACGTATGTAGGTGATGTATCTATACATTCACAACTTTCGCAATGTCTATAATGTAGAAAACACGTTCCAGTATTGCTCAAAGCCCTGTGTTCCATGCTACGGCACATGGTTCATTGAAATACTACCCTTAAGTGGTTTAAATAGTTTAAATACGTATGTAGGTGATGTATCTGTACATTTACCTCTTACGCCATGCCTGTAATTGTTAAAAATGCGTATATATGTGGTGTATCTATGCATTCACAACTTTCGCAATGCCTGTAATGTAGAAACCACGTTCCAGTTTTGGCCAAAACCCTGTGTTCGATGCTACTGCACATGGTTAATTGAAATACTACCCTTAAGTGGTTCAAATAGTTTAAATGCGTATGTAGGTGATGCATCTACACATTCACAACTTTCGGAATGCATGTAATGTAGAAACCACGTTCCAGTATTGGCCAAAGCCCTGTGTTTGATGTTTCTGCACATGGTTCATTAAAATACTACACTTAACTAGTTTAAATACGTATGTAGGTGATGTATCTATACATTCACAACTTTCGCAATGCCTGTGATGTAGAAACCACGTTCCAGTATTGGCCAAAGCCCTGTGTTCGATGCTACTGTACATGGTTCATTCAAACACTACCCTTAACTAGTTTAAATACGTATGTAGGTGATGTATCCATATATTCACAACTTTTACAATGCCTGTAATGTAGAAACCACGTTCCAATATTGGACAAAGCCCTGTGTTCGATGCTACTGCACATAGTTCATTCAAATACTACCCTTAACTAGTTTAAATACGTATATAGGTGATGTATCTATACATTTACAACTTTCGCAATGCCTGTAATGTCGAAACCAGGTTCCAGTATTGGCCAAAGCCCTGTGTTCGATGCTACTGCACATGGTTCATTCAAGTACTACCCTTAACTAGTTTAAATACGTATGTAGGTGATGTATCTATACATTCACAACTTTCGCAAAGCCTGTAATGTAGAAACCACGTTCCAGTATTGCTCAAAGCCCTGTGTTCGATGCTACTGCACATAGTTCATTCAAATACTACCCTTTACTAGTTTAAATACGTATGTAGGTGATGTATCTATGCATTCACAACTTTCGCAATGCCTGTAATGTAGAAACCACGTTCCAGTATTGGCCAAAACCCTGTGCTCGATGCTACTGCACATGGTTAATTGAAGTACTACCCTTAAGTGGTTCAAATAGTTTAAATGCATATGTAGGTGATGCATCTATACATTTACAACTTTCGCAATGCATGTAATGTAGAAACCACGTTCCAGTATTGGCCAAAGCCCTGTGTTTGATGTTTCTGCACATGGTTCATTAAAATACTACCCTTAACTAGTTTAAATACGTATGTAGGTGATGTATCTATACATTCACAACTTTCGCAATGCCTGTGATGTAGAAACCACGTTCCAGTTTTGGCCAAAGCCCTGTGTTCGATGCTACTGTACATGGTTCATTCAAATACTACCCTTAACTAGTTTAAATACGTATGTAGGTGATGTATCTACACATTCACAACTTTTGCAATGCCTGTAATGTAGAAACCACATTCCAGTGTTGGCCAAAGCCCTGTGTTCCATGCTACTGCACATGGTTCATTGAAATACTACACTTAACTAGTATAAATACGTATGTAGGTGATGTATCTATACATTCACAACTTACGCAATGCCTGTAATGGTTAAAAATGCGCATGTATGTAGTGTATCTATGCATTCACAACTTTCGCAATGCCTGTAATGTAGAAACCACCTTCCGGTATTTTCCAAAGCCCTGTGTTCGATGCTACTGCACATGGTTGATTCAAATACTACCCTTAACTAGTTTAAATACGAATGTAGGTGATGTATCTATACATTCACAACTTTCGCAATGCCTGTAATGTAGAAACCACGTTCCATTATTGCTTAAAGCCCTGTGTTCGATGCTACTGCACATAGTTCATTCAAATACTACCCTTTACTAGTTTAAATACGTATGTAGGTGATGTATCTATACATTCACAACTTTCGCAATGCCTGTAATGTAGAAACCACGTTTCAGTGTTGACCAAAGCTCTGTGTTCGATGCTACTGCACATGGTTTATTGAAATACTACCCTGAAGTGGTTTACACTCACAACTTTCGCAATGCATGTAATGTAGAAACCACGTTGCAGTATTGTTCAAAGCCCTGTGTTCGATGCTACTGCACATGGTTCATTGAAATACTACCCGTAAGTGGTTTAAATAGTTTAAATACGTATGTATGTGATGTATCTATACATTCACAACTTTCGTAATGCCAGTAATGTAGAAACCACGTTCCAGTATTGCTCAAAGCCCTGTTTTTGATGCTTCTGCACATAGTACATTCAAATACTACCCTTAACTAGTTTAAATACGTATGTAGGTGATGTATCTATACATTCACAACTTTCGCAATACCTGTAACGTAGAAACCACGTTCCAGTATTGGCCAAAGTTCTGTGTTCGATGCTACTGCACATAGTTCATTCAAATACTACCCTTAACTAGTTTAAATACGTATGTAGGTGATGTATCTATACATTTACAATTTTCGAAATGCCTGTAATGGTTAAAAATGCGTATATATGTAGTGTATCTATGCATTCACAACTTTCGCAATGCCTGTAATGTAGAAACCACGTTCCGGTATTGCTCAAAGCCCTGTGTTCCATGCACCTGCACATGGTTCATTGAAATACTACCCGTAAGTGGTTTAAATAGTTTATATACGTATGTAGGTGATGTATCTATACATTTACAACTTTTGGAATGCCTGTAATGGTTAAAAATGCGTATATATGTAGTGTATCTATGCATTCACAACTTTCGCAATGCCTGTAATGTAGAAACCACGTTCCGGTGTTGCTCAAAGCCCTGTGTTCCATGCACCTGCACATGGTTCATTGAAGTACTACCCGTAAGTGGTTTAAATAGTTTAAATACGTATGTAGGTGATGTATCTATACATTCACAACTTTCGTAATGCCTGTAATGTAGAAACCACGTTCCAGTATTGCTCAAAGCCCTGTGTTCCATGCTAGGTCACATGGTTCATTCAAATACTACCCTTAACTAGTTTAAATACGTATGTAGGTGATGTATCTATACATTCACAACTTTCGCAATGTCTGTAATGTAGAAAACACGTTCCAGTATTGCTCAAAGCCCTGTGTTCCATGCTACTGCACATGGTTCATTGAAATACTACCCTTAAGTGGTTTAAATAGTTTAAATACGTATGTAGGTGATGTATCAGTACATTTACCTCTTACGCCATGCCTGTAATTGTTAAAAATGCGTATATATGTAGTGTATCTATGCATTCACAACTTTCGCAATGCCTGTAATGTAGAAACCACGTTCCAGTATTGGCGAAAACCCTCTGTTCGATGCTACTGCACATGGTTCATTCAAATACTACCCTTAAGTGGTTCAAATAGTTTGAATACGTGTGTAGGTGATGCATCTATACATTCACAACTTTCGGAATGCCTGTAATGTAGAAACCACGTTCCAGTATTAGCCAAAGCCCTGTGTTTGATGTTACTGCATATGGTTCATTCAAATAATACCCTTTACTAGTTTAAATACGTATGTAGGTGATGTATCTATACATTCACAACTTTCGCAATGCCTGTGATGTAGAAACCACGTTCCAGTATTGGCCAAAGCCCTGTGTTCGAAGCTACTGCACATAGTTCATTCAAATACTATCCTTAACTAGTTTAAATACGTACGTAGGTGATGTATCTATACATTCACAACTTTCGCAATGCCTGTAATGTAGAAACCACGTTCCAGTATTGGCCAAAGCCCTGTGATGCTACTGCACAAAGTACATTCAAATACTACCCTTAACTAGTTTAAATACGTATGTAGGTGATGTATCTATACATTCACAACTTTCGCAATACCTGTAATGTAGAAACCACGTTCCAGTATTGGCCAAAGTTCTGTGTTCGATGCTACTGCACATAGTTCATTCAAATACTACCCTTAACTAGTTTAAATACGTATGTAGGTGATGTATCTATACATGTACAACTTTCGCAATGCCTGTAATGTAGAAACCACGTTCCAGTATTGCTCAAAGCCCTGTGTTCCATGCTACTGCACATGCCTCATTGAAATGCTATCCTTAGCTAGTTTAAATACGTATGTAGGTGATGTATCTATACATTTACAACTTTTGGAATGCCTGTAATGGTTAAAAATGCGTATATATGTAGTGTATCTATGCATTCACAACTTTTGCAATGCCTGTAATGTAGAAACCCCTTTCCGGTATTGCTCAAAGCCCTGTGTTCCATGCAACTGAACATGGTTCATTGAATTACTACCCGTAAGTGGTTTAAATAGTTTAAATACGTATGTAGGTGATGTATCTATACATTCACAACTTTCGTAATGCCTGTAATGTAGAAACCACGTTCCAGTATTGCTCAAAGCCCTGTGTTCCATGCTAGGTCACATGGTTCATTCAAATACTACCCTTAACTAGTTTAAATACGTATGTAGGTGATGTATCTATACATTCACAACTTTCGCAATGTCTGTAATGTAGAAAACACGTTCCAGTATTGCTCAAAGCCCTGTGTTCCATGCTACTGCACATGGTTCATTGAAATACTACCCTTAAGTGGTTTAAATAGTTTAAATACGTATGTAGGTGATGTATCTGTACATTTACCTCTTACGCCATGCCTGTAATTGTTAAAAATGCGTATATATGTAGTGTATCTATGCATTCACAACTTTCGCAATGCCTGTAATGTAGAAACCACGTTCCAGTATTGGCCAAAACCCTGTGTTCGATGCTACTGCACATGGTTCATTCAAATACTACCCTTAAGTGGTTCAAATAGTTTGAATACGTGTGTAGGTGATGCATCTATACATTCACAACTTTCGGAATGACTGTAATGTAGAAACCACGTTCCAGTATTAGCCAAAGCCCTTTGTTCGATGCAACTGCACATAGTTCATTCAAATATTATCCTTAACTAGTTTAAATACGTACGTAGGTGATGTATCTATACATTCACAACTTTCGCAATGCCTGTAATGTAGAAACCACGTTCCAGTATTGGCCAAAGCCCTGTGATGCTACTGCACAAAGTACATTCAAATACTACCCTTAACTAGTTTAAACACGTATGTAGGTGATGTATCTATACATTCAGAACTTTCGAAATGCCTGTGATGTAGAAACCACGTTCCAGTATTGGCCAAAGCCCTGTGTTCGATGCTACTGCACATAGTTCATTCAAATACTATCCTTAACTAGTTTAAATACGTACGTAGGTGATGTATCTATACATTCACAACTTTCGCAATGCCTGTAATGTAGAAACCACGTTCCAGTATTGGCCAAAGCCCTGTGATGCTACTGCACAAAGTACATTCAAATACTACCCTTAACTAGTTTAAATACGTATGTAGGTGATGTATCTATACATTCACAACTTTCGCAATGTCTGTAATGTAGAAAACACGTTCCAGTATTGCTCAAAGCCCTGTGTTCCATGCTACTGCACATGGTTCATTGAAACACTACCCTTAGGTGGTTTAAATAGTTTAAAAACGTATGTAGGTGATGTATCTGTACATTTACCTCTTACGCCATACCTGTAATTGTTAAAAATGCGTATATATGTAGTGTATCTATGTATTCACAACTTTCGCAATGCCTGTATTGTAGAAACCACGTTCCAGTATTGGCCAAAACCCTGTGTTCGATGCTACTGCACATGGTTCATTCAAATACTACCCGTAAATTTTTCAAATAGTTTAAATACGTGTGTAGGTGACGCATCTATACATTCACAACTTTCGGAATGCCTGTAATGTAGAAACCACGTTCCAGTATTGGCCAAAGCCCTGTGTTTGATGTTTCTGCATATAGTTCATTCAAATACTACCCTTAACTAGTTTAAATACGTATGTAGGTGATGTATCTATACATTCACAACTTTCGCAATGCCTGTGATGTAGAAACCACGTTCCAGTATTGGCCAAAGCCCTGTGTTCGATGCTACTGCACATAGTTCATTCAAATACTATCCTTAACTAGTTTAAATACGTATGTAGGTGATGTATCCATACATTCACAACTTTCGCAATGCCTGTAATGTAGAAACCACGTTCCAGTATTGGCCAAAGCCCTGTGTTCCATGCTACTGCACATGCCTCATTGAAATGCTATCCATAGCTAGTTTAAATACGTATGTAGGTGATGTATCTATACATTTACAACTTTTGGAATGCCTGTAATGGTTAAAAATGCGTATATATGTAGTGTATCTATGCATTCACAACTTTCGCAATGCCTGTAATGTAGAAACCACGTTCCAGTATTGCTCAAAGCCCTGTGTTCCATGCAACTGCACATGGTTCATTGAAATACTACCCGTAAGTGGTTTAAATAGTTTAAATACGTATGTAGGTGATGCATCTATACATTCACAACTTTCGTAATGCCTGTAATGTAGAAACCACGTTCCAGTATTGGCCAAAGCCCTGTGTTCCATGCTACTGCACATGGTTCATTGAAACACTACCGTTAAGTGGTTTAAATAGTTTAAATACGTATGAAGGTGATGTATCTATACATTCACAACTTTCGCAATGTCTGTAATGTAGAAAACACAATCCAGTATTGCTCAAAGCCCTGTGTTCCATGCTACTGCACATGGTTCATTGAAACACTACCCTTAAGTGGTTTAAATAGTTTAAATACGTATGTAGGTGATGTATCTGTACATTTACCTCTTACGCCATGCCTGTAATTGTTAAAAATGCGTATATATGTAGTGTATCTATGTATTCACAACTTTCGCAATGCCTGTAATGTAGAAACCACGTTCCAGTATTGGCCAAAACCCTGTGTTCGATGCTACTGCACATGGTTCATTCAAATACTACCCGTAAGTGGTTCAAATAGTTTAAATACGTGTGTAGGTGATGCATCTATACATTCACAACTTTCGGAATGCCTGTAATGTAGAAACCACGTTCCAGTATTGGCCAAAGCCCTGTGTTTGATGTTACTGCACATAGTTCATTCAAATACTACCCTTAACTAGTTTAAATACGTATGTAGGTGATGTATCTATACATTCACAACTTTCGCAATGCCTGTGATGTAGAAACCACGTTCCAGTATTGGCCAAAGCCCTGTGTTCGATGCTACTGCACATAGTTCATTCAAATACTATCCTTCACTAGTTTAAACACGTATGTAGGTGATGTATCTATACATTCACAACTTTCGCAATGCCTGTAATGTAGAAACCACGTTCCAGTATTGGCCAAAGCCCTGTGTTCCATGCTACTGCACATGCCTCATTGAAATGCTATCCATAGCTAGTTTAAATACGTATGTAGGTGATGTATCTATACATTTACAACTTTTGGAATGCCTGTAATGGTTAAAAATGCGTATATATGTAGTGTATCTATGCATTCACAACTTTCGCAATGCCTGTAATGTAGAAACCAGGTTCCAGTATTGGCCAAAACCCTGTGTTCGATGCTACTGCACATGATTCATTCAAATACTACCCTTAAGTGGTTCAAATAGTTTGAATACGTGTGTAGGTGATGCATCTATACATTCACAACTTTCGGAATGCCTGTAATGTAGAAACCACGTTCCAGTATTAGCCAAAGCCCTGTGTTTGATGTTACTGCATATGGTTCATTCAAATAATACCCTTAACTAGTTTAAATACGTATGTAGGTGATGTATCTATACATTCACAACTTTCGCAATGCCTGTGATGTAGAAACCACGTTCCAGTATTGGCCAAAGCCCTGTGTTCGATGCTACTGCACATAGTTCATTCAAATACTATCCTTAACTAGTTTAAATACGTACGTAGGTGATGTATCTATACATTCACAACTTTCGCAATGCCTTTAATGTAGAAACCACGTTCCAGTATTGGCCAAAGCCCTGTGATGCTACTGCACAAAGTACATTCAAATACTACCCTTAACTAGTTTAAATACGTATGTAGGTGATGTATCTATACATTCACAACTTTCGCAATACCTGTAATGTAGAAACCACGTTCCAGTATTGGCCAAAGTTCTGTGTTCGATGCTACTGCACATAGTTCATTCAAATACTACCCTTAACTAGTTTAAATACGTATGTAGGTGATGTATCTATACCTGTACAACTTTCGCAATGCCTGTAATGTAGAAACCACGTTCCAGTATTGCTCAAAGCCCTGTGTTCCATGCTACTGCACATGCCTCATTGAAATGCTATCCTTAGCTAGTTTAAATACGTATGTAGGTGATGTATCTATACATTTACAACTTTTGGAATGCCTGTAATGGTTAAAAATGCGTATATATGTAGTGTATCTATGCATTCACAACTTTCGCAATGCCTGTAATGTAGAAACCAGGTTCCAGTATTGGCCAAAACCCTGTGTTCGATGCTACTGCACATGGATCATTCAAATACTACCCTTAAGTGGTTCAAATAGTTTGAATACGTGTGTAGGTGATGCATCTATACATTCACAACTTTCGGAATGCCTGTAATGTAGAAACCACGTTCCAGTATTAGCCAAAGCCCTGTGTTTGATGTTACTGCATATGGTTCATTCAAATAATACCCTTAACTAGTTTAAATACGTATGTAGGTGATGTATCTATACATTCACAACTTTCGCAATGCCTGTGATGTAGAAACCACGTTCCAGTATTGGCCAAAGCCCTGTGTTCGATGCTACTGCACATAGTTCATTCAAATACTATCCTTAACTAGTTTAAATACGCACGTAGGTGATGTATCTATACATTCACAACTTTCGCAATGCCTTTAATGTAGAAACCACGTTCCAGTATTGGCCAAAGCCCTGTGATGCTACTGCACAAAGTACATTCAAATACTACCCTTAACTAGTTTAAATACGTATGTAGGTGATGTATCTATACATTCACAACTTTCGCAATACCTGTAATGTAGAAACCACGTTCCAGTATTGGCCAAAGTTCTGTGTTCGATGCTACTGCACATAGTTCATTCAAATACTACCCTTAACTAGTTTAAATACGTATGTAGGTGATGTATCTATACATGTACAACTTTCGCAATGCCTGTAATGTAGAAACCACGTTCCAGTATTGCTCAAAGCCCTGTGTTCCATGCTACTGCACATGCCTCATTGAAATGCTATCCATAGCTAGTTTAAATACGTATGTAGGTGATGTATCTATACATTTACAACTTTTGGAATGCCTGTAATGGTTAAAAATGCGTATATATGTAGTGTATCTATGCATTCACAACTTTTGCAATGCCTGTAATGTAGAAACCCCTTTCCGGTATTGCTCAAAGCCCTGTGTTCCATGCAACTGCACATGGTTCATTGAATTACTACCCGTAAGTGGTTTAAATAGTTTGAATACGTATGTAGGTGATGTATCTATACATTCACAACTTTCGGAATGCCTGTAATGTAGAAACCACGTTCCAGTATTGCTCAAAGCCCTGTGTTCCATGCTAGGTCACATGGTTCATTCAAATACTACCCTTAACTAGTTTAAATACTTATGTAGGTGATGTATCTATACATTCACAACTTTCGCAATGTCTGTAATGTAGAAAACACGTTCCAGTATTGCTCAAAGCCCTGTGTTCCATGCTACTGCACATGGTTCATTGAAATACTACCCTTAAGTGGTTTAAATAGTTTAAATACGTATGTAGGTGATGTATCTGTACATTTACCTCTTACGCCATGCCTGTAATTGTTAAAAATGCGTATATATGTAGTGTATCTATGCATTCACAACTTTCGCAATGCCTGTAATGTAGAAACCACGTTCCAGTATTGGCCAAAACCCTGTGTTCGATGCTACTGCACATGGTTCATTCAAATACTACCCTTAAGTGGTTCAAATAGTTTGAATACGTGTGTAGGTGATGCATCTATACATTCACAACTTTCGGAATGCCTGTAATGTAGAAACCACGTTCCAGTATTAGCCAAAGCCCTGTGTTCGATGCTACTGCACATAGTTCATTCAAATACTATCCTTAACTAGTTTAAATACGTACGTAGGTGATGTATCTATACATTCACAACTTTCGCAATGCCTGGAATGTAGAAACCACGTTCCAGTTTTGGCCAAAGCCCTGTGATGCTACTGCACAAAGTACATTCAAATACTACCCTTAACTAGTTTAAATACGTATGTAGGTGATGTATCTATACATTCACAACTTTCGCAATGCCTGTAATGTAGAAACCACGTTCCAGTATTGGCCAAAGCCCTGTGATGCTACTGCACAAAGTACATTCAAATACTACCCTTAACTAGTTTAAATACGTATGTAGGTGATGTATCTATACATTCACAACTTTCGCAATGTCTGTAATGTAGAAAACACGTTCCAGTATTGCTCAAAGCCCTGTGTTCCATGCTACTGCACATGGTTCATTGAAACACTACCCTTAGGTGGTTTAAATAGTTTAAATACGTATGTAGGTGATGTATCTGTACATTTACCTCTTACGCCATACCTGTAATTGTTAAAAATGCGTATATATGTAGTGTATCTATGTATTCACAACTTTCGCAATGCCTGTATTGTAGAAACCACGTTCCAGTATTGGCCAAAAACCTGTGTTCGATGCTACTGCACATGGTTCATTCAAATACTACCCGTAAGTTTTTCAAATAGTTTAAATACGTGTATAGGTGATGCATCTATACATTCACAACTTTCGGAATGCCTGTAATGTAGAAACCACGTTCCAGTATTGGCCAAAGCCCTGTGTTTGATGTTACTGCACATAGTTCATTCAAATACTACCCTTAACTAGTTTAAATACGTATGTAGGTGATGTATCTATACATTCACAACTTTCGCAATGCCTGTGATGTAGAAACCACGTTCCAGTATTGGCCAAAGCCCTGTGTTCGATGCTACTGCACATAGTTCATTCAAATACTATCCTTAACTAGTTTAAATACGCATGTAGGTGATGTATCTATACATTCACAACTTTCGCAATGCCTGTAATGTAGAAACCACGTTCCAGTATTGGCCAAAGCCCTGTGTTCCATGCTACTGCACATGCCTCATTGAAATGCTATCCATAGCTAGTTTAAATACGTATGTAGGTGATGTATCTATACATTTACAACTTTTGGAATGCCTGTAATGGTTAAAAATGCGTATATATGTAGTGTATCTATGCATTCACAACTTTCGCAATGCCTGTAATGTAGAAACCACGTTCCAGTATTGCTCAAAGCCCTGTGTTCCATGCAACTGCACATGGTTCATTGAAATACTACCCGTAAGTGGTTTAAATAGTTTAAATACGTATGTAGGTGATGTATCTATACATTCACAACTTTCGTAATGCCTGTAATGTAGAAACCACGTTCCAGTATTGCTCAAAGCCCTGTGTTCCATGCTAGGTCACATGGTTCATTCAAATACTACCCTTAACTAGTTTAAATACGTATGTAGGTGATGCATCTATACATTCACAACTTTCGCAATGTCTGTAATGTAGAAAACACGTTCCAGTATTGCTCAAAGCCCTGTGTTCCATGCTACTGCACATGGTTCATTGAAACACTACCCTTAAGTGGTTTAAATAGTTTAAATACGTATGTAGGTGATGTATCTGTACATTTACCTCTTACGCCATGCCTGTAATTGTTAAAAAGGCGTATATATGTAGTGTATGTATGTATTCACAACTTTCGCAATGCCTGTAATGTAGAAACCACGTTCCAGTATTGGCCAAAACCCTGTGTTCGATGCTACTGCACATGGTTCATTCAAATACTACCCGTAAGTGGTTCAAATAGTTTAAATACGTGTGTAGGTGATGCATCTATACATTCACAACTTTCGGAATGCCTGTAATGTAGAAACCACGTTCCAGTATTGGCCAAAGCCCTGTGTTTGATGTTACTGCATATAGTTCATTCAAATACTACCCTTAACTAGTTTAAATACGTATGTAGGTGATGTATCTATACATTCACAACTTTCGCAATGCCTGTGATGTAGAAACCACGTTCCAGTATTGGCCAAAGCCCTGTGTTCGATGCTACTGCACATAGTTCATTCAAATACTATCCTTAACTAGTTTAAATACGTATGTAGGTGATGTATCTATACATTCACAACTTTCGCAATGCCTGTAATGTAGAAACCACGTTCCAGTATTGGCCAAAGCCCTGTGTTCCATGCTACTGCACATGCCTCATTGAAATGCTATCCATAGCTAGTTTAAATACGTATGTAGGTGATGTATCTATACATTTACAACTTTTGGAATGCCTGTAATGGTTAAAAATGCGTATATATGTAGTGTATCTATGCATTCACAACTTTCGCAATGCCTGTAATGTAGAAACCAGGTTCCGGTTTTGCTCAAAGCCCTGTGTTCCATGCAACTGCACATGGTTCATTGAAACACTACCCGTAAGTGGTTTAAATAGTTTAGATACGTATGTAGGTGATGCATCTATACATTCACAACTTTCGTAATGCCTGTAAAGTAGAAACCACGTTCCAGTATTGCTCAAAGCCCTGTGTTCCATGCTAGGTCACATGGTTCATTCAAACACTACCCTTAACTAGTTTAAATACGTATGTAGCTGATGTATCTATACATTCACAACTTTCGCAATGTCTGTAATGTAGAAAACACGTTCCAGTATTGCTCAAAGCCCTGTGTTCCATGCTACTGCACATGGTTCATTGAAATACTACCCTTAAGTGGTTTAAATAGTTTAAATACGTATGTAGGTGATGTATCTGTACATTTACCTCTTACGCCATGCCTGTAATTGTTAAAAATGCGTATATATGTAGTGTATCTATGTATTCACAACTTTCGCAATGCCTGTATTGTAGAAACCACGTTCCAGTATTGGCCAAAAACCTGTGTTCGATGCTACTGCACATGGTTCATTCAAATACTACCCGTAAGTTTTTCAAATAGTTTCAATACGTGTATAGGTGATGCATCTATACATTCACAACTTTCGGAATGCCTGTAATGTAGAAACCACGTTCCAGTATTGGCCAAAGCCCTGTGTTTGATGTTACTGCACATAGTTCATTCAAATACTACCCTTAACTAGTTTAAATACGTATGTAGGTGATGTATCTATACATTCACAACTTTCGCAATGCCTGTGATGTAGAAACCACGTTCCAGTATTGGCCAAAGCCCTGTGTTCGATGCTACTGCACATAGTTCATTCAAATACTATCCTTAACTAGTTTAAATACGTATGTAGGTGATGTATCTATACATTCACAACTTTCGCAATGCCTGTAATGTAGAAACCACGTTCCAGTATTGGCCAAAGCCCTGTGTTCCATGCTACTGCACATGCCTCATTGAAATGCTATCCATAGCTAGTTTAAATACGTATGTAGGTGATGTATCTATACATTTACAACTTTTGGAATGCCTGTAATGGTTAAAAATGCGTATATATGTAGTGTATCTATGCATTCACAACTTTCGCAATGCCTGTAATGTAGAAACCACGTTCCAGTATTGCTCAAAGCCCTGTGTTCCATGCAACTGCACATGGTTCATTGAAATACTACCCGTAAGTGGTTTAAATAGTTTAAATACGTATGTAGGTGATGCATCTATACATTCACAACTTTCGTAATGCCTGTAATGTAGAAACCACGTTCCAGTATTGCTCAAAGCCCTGTGTTCCATGCTAGGTCACATGGTTCATTCAAATACTACCCTAAACTAGTTTAAATACGTATGTAGGTGATGTATCTATACATTCACAACTTTCGCAATGTCTGTAATGTAGAAAACACGTTCCAGTATTGCTCAAAGCCCTGTGTTCCATGCTACTGCACATGGTTCATTGAAACACTACCCTTAAGTGGTTTAAATAGTTTAAATACGTATGTAGGTGATGTATCTGTACATTTACCTCTTACGCCATGCCTGTAATTGTTAAAAATGCGTATATATGTAGTGTATGTATGTATTCACAACTTTCGCAATGCCTGTAATGTAGAAACCACGTTCCAGTATTGGCCAAAACCCTGTGTTCGATGCTACTGCACATGGTTCATTCAAATACTACCCGTAAGTGGTTCAAATAGTTTAAATACGTGTGTAGGTGATGCATCTATACATTCACAACTTTCGGAATGCCTGTGATGTAGAAACCACGTTCCAGTATTGGCCAAAGCACTGTGTTCGATGCTACTGCACATAGTTCATTCAAATACTATCCTTAACTAGTTTAAATACGTATGTAGGTGATGTATCTATACATTCACAACTTTCGCAATGCCTGTAATGTAGAAACCACGTTCCAGTATTGGCCAAAGCCCTGTGTTCCATGCTACTGCACATGCCTCATTGAAATGCTATCCATAGCTAGTTTAAATACGTATGTAGGTGATGTATCTATACATTTACAACTTTTGGAATGCCTGTAATGGTTAAAAATGCGTATATATGTAGTGTATCTATGCATTCACAACTTTCGCAATGCCTGTAATGTAGAAACCAGGTTCCGGTTTTGCTCAAAGCCCTGTGTTCCATGCAACTGCACATGGTTCATTGAAACACTACCCGTAAGTGGTTTAAATAGTTTAGATACGTATGTAGGTGATGCATCTATACATTCACAACTTTCGTAATGCCTGTAAAGTAGAAACCACGTTCCAGTATTACTCAAAGCCCTGTGTTCCATGCTAGGTCACATGGTTCATTCAAACACTACCCTTAACTAGTTTAAATACGTATGTAGGTGATGTATCTATACATTCACAACTTTCGCAATGTCTGTAATGTAGAAAACACGTTCCAGTATTGCTCAAAGCCCTGTGTTCCATGCTACTGCACATGGTTCATTGAAATACTACCCTTAAGTGGTTTAAATAGTTTAAATACGTATGTAGGTGATGTATCTGTACATTTACCTCTTACGCCATGCCTGTAATTGTTAAAAATGCGTATATATGTAGTGTATCTATGCATTCACAACTTTCGCAATGCCTGTAATGTAGAAACCACGTTCCAGTATTGGCCAAAACCCTGTGTTCGATGCTACTGCACATGCTTCATTCAAATACTACCCTTAAGTGGTTCAAATAGTTTGAATACGTGTGTAGGTGATGCATCTATACATTCACAACTTTCGGAATGCCTGTAATGTAGAAACCACGTTCCAGTATTGGCCAAAGCCCTGTGTTTGATGTTACTGCACATAGTTCATTCAAATACTACCCTAAACTAGTTTAAATACGTATGTAGGTGATGTATCTATACATTCACAACTTTCGCAATGCCTGTGATGTAGAAACCACGTTCCAGTATTGGCCAAAGCCCTGTGTTCGATGCTACTGCACATAGTTCATTCAAATACTATCCTTAACTAGTTTAAATACATATGTAGGTGATGTATCTATACATTCACAACTTTCGCAATGCCTGTAATGTAGAAACCACGTTCCAGTATTAGCCAAAGCCCTGTGTTCGATGCTACTGCACATAGTTCATTCAAATACTACCCTTAACTAGTTTAAATACGTATGTAGGTGATGTATCTATACATTCAGAACTTTTACAATGCCTGTAATGTAGAAACCACGTTCCAGTATTGGCCAAAGCCCTGTGTTCCATGCTACTGCACATGGTTCATTGAAATACTACCCTCAACTAGTCTAAATACGTATGTAGGTGATGTATCTATACATTTACAACTTTCGCAATGCCTGTAATGGTTAAAAATGCGTATATATGTAGTGTATCTATGCATTCACAACTTTCGCAATGCATGTAATGTAGACTCCACGTTCCGGTATTTTCCAAAGCCCTGTGTTCGATGCTACTGCACATGGTTCATTCAAATACTACCCTTAACTAGTTTAAATACGTATGTAGGTGATGTATCTATACATTCACAACTTTCGCAATGCCTGTAATGTAGAAACCACGTTCCAGTATTGCTCAAAGCCCTGTGTTCCATGCTACTGCACATGCCTCATTGAAATGCTATCCTTTGCTAGTTTAAATACGTATGTAGGTGATGTATCTATACATTTACAACTTTTGGAATGCCTGTAATGGTTAAAAATGCGAATATATGTAGTGTATCTATGCATTCACAACTTTCGCAATGCCTGTAATGTAGAAACCACGTTCCGGTATTGCTCAAAGCCCTGTGTTCCATGCACCTGCACATGGTTCATTGAAATACTACCCGTAAGTGGTTTAAATAGTTTAAATACGTATGTAGGTGATGTATCTATACATTCACAACTTTCGTAATGCCTGTAATGTAGAAACCACGTTCCAGTATTGCTCAAAGCCCTGTGTTTGATGGTACTGCACACAGTACATAAAAATACTACCCTTAACTAGTTTAAATACGTATGTAGGTGATGTATCTATACATTCACAACTTTCGCAATACCTGTAATGTAGAAACCACGTTCCAGTTTTGGCCAAAGCCCTGTGTTCGATGCTACTGTACATATTTTATTCAAATACTACCCTTAACTAGTTTAAATACGTATGTAGGTGATGTATCTATACATTCACAACTTTCGCAATGTCTGTAATGTAGAAAAAACGTTCCAGTATTGCTCAAAGCCCTGTGTTCCATGCTACTGCACATGGTTCATTGAAATACTACCCTTAAGTGGTTTAAATAGTTTAAATACGTATGTAGGTGATGTATCTGTATATTTACCTCTTACGCCATGCCTGTAATTGTTAAAAATGCGTATATATGTAGTGTATCTATGCATTCACAACTTTCGCAATGCCTGTAATGTAGAAACCACGTTCCAGTATTGGCCAAAACCCTGTGTTCGATGCTACTGCACATAGTTCATTCAAATACTACCCTTAAGTGGTTCAAATAGTTTGAATACGTGTGTAGGTGATGCATCTATACATTCACAACTTTCGGAATGCCTGTAATGTAGAAACCACGTTCCAGTATTAGCCAAAGCCCTGTGTTTGATGTTACTGCATATAGTTCATTCAAATAATACCCTTTACTAGTTTAAATACGTATGTAGGTGATGTATCTATAAATTCACAACTTTCGCAATGCCTGTGATGTAGAAACCACGTTCCAGTATTGGCCAAAGCCCTGTGTTCGATGCTACTGCACATACTTCATTCAGATACTATCCTTAACTAGTTTAAATACGTACGTAGGTGATGTATCTATACATTCACAACTTTCGCAATGCCTGTAATGTAAAAACCACGTTCCAGTATTGGCCAAAGCCCTGTGATGCTACTGCACAAAGTACATTCAAATACTACCCTTAACTAGTTTAAATACGTATGTAGGTGATGTATCTATACATTCACAACTTTCGCAATACCTGTAATGTAGAAACCACGTTCCAGTATTGGCCAAAGATCTGTGTTCGATGCTACTGCACATGGTTCATTCAAATACTACCCGTAAGTTTTTCAAATAGTTTAAATACGTGTGTAGGTGATCCATCTATACATTCACACCTTTCGGAATGCCTGTAATGTAGAAACCACGTTCCAGTATTTGCCAAAGCCCTGTGTTCGATGCTACTGCACATAGTTCATTCAAATACTATCCTTAACTAGTTTAAATACGTATGTAGGTGATGTATCTATACATTCACAACTTTCGCAATGTCTGTAATGTAGAAAAAACGTTCCAGTATTGCTCAAAGCCCTGTGTTCCATGCTACTGCACATGGTTCATTGAAATACTACCCTTAAGTGGTTTAAATAGTTTAAATACGTATGTAGGTGATGTATCTGTACATTTACCTCTTACGCCATGCCTGTAATTGTTAAAAATGCGTATATATGTAGTGTATCTATGCATTCACAACTTTCGCAATGCCTGTAATGTAGAAACCACGTTCCAGTATTGGCCAAAACCCTGTGTTCGATGCTACTGCACATAGTTCATTCAAATACTACCCTTAAGTGGTTCAAATAGTTTGAATACGTGTGTAGGTGATGCATCTATACATTCACAACTTTCGGAATGCCTGTAATGTAGAAACCACGTTCCAGTATTAGCCAAAGCCCTGTGTTTGATGTTACTGCATATAGTTCATTCAAATAATACCCTTTACTAGTTTAAATACGTATGTAGGTGATGTATCTATAAATTCACAACTTTCGCAATGCCTGTGATGTAGAAACCACGTTCCAGTATTGGCCAAAGCCCTGTGTTCGATGCTACTGCACATACTTCATTCAGATACTATCCTTAACTAGTTTAAATACGTACGTAGGTGATGTATCTATACATTCACAACTTTCGCAATGCCTGTAATGTAAAAACCACGTTCCAGTATTGGCCAAAGCCCTGTGATGCTACTGCACAAAGTACATTCAAATACTACCCTTAACTAGTTTAAATACGTATGTAGGTGATGTATCTATACATTCACAACTTTCGCAATACCTGTAATGTAGAAACCACGTTCCAGTATGGGCCAAAGTTCTGTGTTCGATGCTACTGCACATGGTTCATTCAAATACTACCCGTAAGTTTTTCAAATAGTTTAAATACGTGTGTAGGTGATCCATCTATACATTCACACCTTTCGGAATGCCTGTAATGTAGAAACCACGTTCCAGTATTTGCCAAAGCCCTGTGTTTGATGTTACTGCATATAGTTCATTCAAATACTATCCTTAACTAGTTTAAATACGTATGTAGGTGATGTATCTATACATTCACAACTTTCGCAATGCCTGTGATGTAGAAACCACGTTCCAGTATTGGCCAAAGCCCTGTGTTCGATGCTACTGCACATAGTTCATTCAAATACTATCCTTAACTAGTTTAAATACGTATGTAGGTGATGTATCTATACATTCACAACTTTCGCAATGCCTGTAATGTAGAAACCACGTTCCAGTATTGGCCAAAGCCCTGTGTTCCATGCTACTGCACATGCCTCATTGAAATGCTATCCATAGCTAGTTTAAATACGTATGTAGGTGATGTATCTATACATTTACAACTTTTGGAATGCCTGTAATGGTTAAAAAAGCGTATATATGTAGTGTATCTATGCATTCACAACTTTCGCAATGCCTGTAATGTAGAAACCACGTTCCAGTATAGCTCAAAGCCCTGTGTTCCATGCAACTGCACATGGTTCATTGAAATACTACCCGTAAGTGGTTTAAATAGTTTAAATACGTATGTAGGTGATGCATCTATACATTCACAACTTTCGTAATGCGTGTAATGTAGAAACCACGTTCCAGTATTGCTCAAAGCCCTGTGTTCCATGCTAGGTCACATGGTTCATTCAAATACTACCCTTAACTAGTTTAAATACGTATGTAGGTGATGTATCTATACATTCACAACTTTTGCAATGTCTGTAATGTAGAAAACACGTTCCAGTATTGGTCAAAGCCCTGTGTTCCATGCTACTGCACATGGTTCATTGAAACACTAAACTTAAGTGGTTTAAATAGTTTAAATACGTATGTAGGTGATGTATCTGCACATTTACCTCTTACGCCATGCCTGTAATTGTTAAAAATGCGTATATATGTAGTGTATCTATGCATTCACAACTTTCGCAATGCCTGTAATGTAGAAACCACGTTCCAGTATTGGCCAAAACCCTGTGTTCGATGCTACTGCACATGGTTCATTCAAATACTACCCTTAAGTGGTTCAAATAGTTTGAATACGTGTGTAGGTGATGCATCTATACATTCACAACTTTCGGAATGCCTGTAATGTAGAAACCACGTTCCAGTATTGGCCAAAGCCCTGTGTTTGATGTTACTGCACATAGTTCATTCAAATACTACCCTAAACTAGTTTAAATACGTATGTAGGTGATGTATCTATACATTCACAACTTTCGCAATGCCTGTGATGTAGAAACCACGTTCCAGTATTGGCCAAAGCCCTGTGTTCGATGCTACTGCACATAGTTCATTCAAATACTACCCTAAACTAGTTTAAATACGTATGTAGGTGATGTATCTATACATTCACAACTTTCGCAATACCTGTAATGTAGAAACCACGTTCCAGTATTGGCCAAAGTTCTGTGTTCGATGCTACTGCACATAGTTCATTCAAATACTACCATTAACTAGTTTAAATACGTATGTAGGTGATGTATCTATACATGTACAACTTTCGCAATGCCTGTAATGTAGAAACCACGTTCCAGTATTGCTCAAAGCCCTGTGTTCCATGCTACTGCACATGCCTCATTGAAATGCTATCCTTAGCTAGTTTAAATACGTATGTAGGTGATGTATCTATACATTTACAACTTTTGGAATGCCTGTAATGGTTAAAAATGCGTATATATGTAGTGTATCTATGCATTCACAACTTTCGCAATGCCTGTAATGTAGAAACCCCTTTCCGGTATTGCTCAAAGCCCTGTGTTCCATGCAACTGCACATGGTTCATTGAATTACTACCCGTGAGTGGTTTAAATAGTTTAAATACGTATGTAGGTGATGTATCTATACATTCACAACTTTCGTAATGCCTGTAATGTAGAAACCACGTTCCAGTATTGCTCAAAGCCCTGTGTTCCATGCTAGGTCACATGGTTCATTCAAATACTACCCTTAACTAGTTTAAATACGTATGTAGGTGATGTATCTATACATTCACAACTTTTGCAATGTCTGTAATGTAGAAAACACGTTCCAGTATTGGTCAAAGCCCTGTGTTCCATGCTACTGCACATGGTTCATTGAAACACTAAACTTAAGTGGTTTAAATAGTTTAAATACGTATGTAGGTGATGTATCTGTACATTTACCTCTTACGCCATGCCTGTAATTGTTAAAAATGCGTATATATGTAGTGTATCTATGCATTCACAACTTTCGCAATGCCTGTAATGTAGAAACCACGTTCCAGTATTGGCCAAAACCCTGTGTTCGATGCTACTGCACATGGTTCATTCAAATACTACCCTTAAGTGGTTCAAATAGTTTGAATACGTGTGTAGGTGATGCATCTATACATTCACAACTTTCGGAATGCCTGTAATGTAGAAACCACGTTCCAGTATTGGCCAAAGCCCTGTGTTTGATGTTACTGCACATAGTTCATTCAAATACTACCCTAAACTAGTTTAAATACGTATGTAGGTGATGTATCTATACATTCACAACTTTCGCAATGCCTGTGATGTAGAAACCACGTTCCAGTATTGGCCAAAGCCCTGTGTTCGATGCTACTGCACATAGTTCATTCAAATACTACCCTAAACTAGTTTAAATACGTATGTAGGTGATGTATCTATACATTCACAACTTTCGCAATACCTGTAATGTAGAAACCACGTTCCAGTATTGGCCAAAGTTCTGTGTTCGATGCTACTGCACATAGTTCATTCAAATACTACCATTAACTAGTTTAAATACGTATGTAGGTGATGTATCTATACATGTACAACTTTCGCAATGCCTGTAATGTAGAAACCACGTTCCAGTATTGCTCAAAGCCCTGTGTTCCATGCTACTGCACATGCCTCATTGAAATGCTATCCTTAGCTGGTTTAAATACGTATGTAGGTGATGTATCTATACATTTACAACTTTTGGAATGCCTGTAATGGTTAAAAATGCGTATATATGTAGTGTATCTATGCATTCACAACTTTCGCAATGCCTGTAATGTAGAAACCCCTTTCCGGTATTGCTCAAAGCCCTGTGTTCCATGCAACTGCACATGGTTCATTGAATTACTACCCGTGAGTGGTTTAAATAGTTTAAATACGTATGTAGGTGATGTATCTATACATTCACAACTTTCGTAATGCCTGTAATGTAGAAACCACGTTCCAGTATTGCTCAAAGCCCTGTGTTCCATGCTAGGTCACATGGTTCATTCAAATACTACCCTTAACTAGTTTAAATACGTATGTAGGTGATGTATCTATACATTCACAACTTTCGCAATGCCTGTAATGTAGAAACCACGTTCCGGTATTGCTCAAAGCCCTGTGTTCCATGCACCTGCACATGGTTCATTGAAATACTACCCGTAAGTGGTTCAAATAGTTTAAATACGTATGTAGGTGATGTATCTATACATTCACAACTTTCGCAATGTCTGTAATGTAGAAAACACGTTCCAGTATTGCTCAAAGCCCTGTGTTCCATGCTGCTGCACATGGTTCATTGAAACACTACCCTTAGGTGGTTCAAATAGTTTAAATACGTATGTAGGTGATGTATCTGTACATTTACCTCTTACGCCATGCCTGTAATTGTTAAAAATGCGTATATATGTAGTGTATCTATGTATTCACAACTTTCGCAATGCCTGTATTGTAGAAACCACGTTCCAGTATTGGCCAAAACCCTGTGTTCGATGCTACTGCACATGGTTCATTCAAATACTACCCGTAAGTTTTTCAAATAGTTTAAATACGTGTGTAGGTGATCCATCTATACATTCACACCTTTCGGAATGCCTGTAATGTAGAAACCACGTTCCAGTATTTGCCAAAGCCCTGTGTTTGATGTTACTGCATATAGTTCATTCAAATACTATCCTTAACTAGTTTAAATACGTATGTAGGTGATGTATCTATACATTCACAACTTTCGCAATGCCTGTGATGTAGAAACCACGTTCCAGTATTGGCCAAAGCCCTGTGTTCGATGCTACTGCACATAGTTCATTCAAATACTATCCTTAACTAGTTTAAATACGTATGTAGGTGATGTATCTATACATTCACAACTTTCGCAATGCCTTTAATGTAGAAACCACGTTCCAGTATTGGCCAAAGCCCTGTGTTCCATGCTACTGCACATGCCTCATTGAAATGCTATCCATAGCTAGTTTAAATACGTATGTAGGTGACGTATCTATACATTTACAACTTTTGGAATGCCTGTAATGGTTAAAAATGCGTATATATGTAGTGTATCTATGCATTCACAACTTTCGCAATGCCTGTAATGTAGAAACCACGTTCCAGTATTGCTCAAAGCCCTGTGTTCCATGCAACTGCACATGGTTCATTGAAATACTACCAGTAAGTGGTTTCAATAGTTTAAATACGTATGTAGGTGATGCATCTATACATTCACAACTTTCGTAATGCGTGTAATGTAGAAACCACGTTCCAGTATTGCTCAAAGCCCTGTGTTCCATGCTAGGTCACATGGTTCATTCAAATACTACCCTTAACTAGTTTAAATACGTATGTAGGTGATGTATCTATACATTCACAACTTTTGCAATGTCTGTAATGTAGAAAACACGTTCCAGTATTGGTCAAAGCCCTGTGTTCCATGCTACTGCACATGGTTCATTGAAACACTAAACTTAAGTGGTTTAAATAGTTTAAATACGTATGTAGGTGATGTATCTGTACATTTACAACTTTCGCAATGCCTGTAATGGTTAAAAATGCGTATATATGTAGTGTATCTATGCATTCACAACTTTCGCAATGCCTGTAATGTAGAAACCACGTTCCAGTATTGGCCAAAACCCTGTGTTCGATGCTACTGCACATGGTTCATTCAAATACTACCCTTAAGTGGTTCAAATAGTTTAAATACGTGTGTAGGTGATGCATCTATACATTCACAACTTTCGGAATGCCTGTAATGTAGAAACCACGTTCCAGTATTGGCCAAAGCCCTGTGTTTGATGTTACTGCACATAGTTCATTCAAATACTACCCTAAACTAGTTTAAATACGTATGTAGGTGATGTATCTATACATTCACAACTTTTGCAATGCCTGTGATGTAGAAACCACGTTCCAGTATTGGCCAAAGCCCTGTGTTCGATGCTACTGCACATAGTTCATTCAAATACTATCCTTAACTAGTTTAAATACATATGTAGGTGATGTATCTATACATTCACAACTTTCGCAATGCCTGTAATGTAGAAACCACGTTCCAGTATTAGCCAAAGCCCTGTGTTCGATGCTACTGCACATAGTTCATTCAAATACTACCCTTAACTAGTTTAAATACGTATGTAGGTGATGTATCTATACATTCAGAACTTTTACAATGCCTGTAATGTAGAAACCACGTTCCAGTATTGGCCAAAGCCCTGTGTTCCATGCTACTGCACATGGTTCATTGAAATACTACCCTCAACTAGTCTAAATACGTATGTAGGTGATGTATCTATACATTTACAACTTTCGCAATGCCTGTAATGGTTAAAAATGCGTGTATATGCAGTGTATCTATGCATTCACAACTTTCGCAATGCATGTTATGTAGACTCCACGTTCCGGTATTTTCCAAAGCCCTGTGTTCGATGCTACTGCACATGGTTCATTCAAATACTACTCTTAACTAGTTTAAATACGTATGTAGGTGATGTATCTATACATTCACAACTTTCGCAATGCCTGTAATGTAGAAACCACGTTCCAGTATTGCTCAAAGCCCTGTGTTCCATGCTACTGCACATGCCTCATTGAAATGCTATCCTTAGCTGGTTTAAATACGTATGTAGGTGATGTATCTATACATTCACAACTTTTGGAATGCCTGTAATGGTTAAAAATGCGAATTAATGTAGTGTATCTATGCATTCACAACTTTCGCAATGCCTGTAATGTAGAAACCACGTTCCGGTATTGCTCAAAGCCCTGTGTTCCATGCACCTGCACATGGTTCATTCAAATACTACCCGTAAGTGGTTTAAATAGTTTAAATACGTATGTAGGTGATGTATCTATACATTCACAACTTTCGTAATGCCTGTAATGTAGAAACCACGTTCCAGTATTGCTCAAAGCCCTGTGTTTGATGGTACTGCACACAGTACATAAAAATACTACCCTTAACTAGTTTAAATACGTATGTAGGTGATGTATCTATACATTCACAACTTTCGCAATGCCTGTAATGTAGAAACCACGTTCCAGTATTGCTAAAAGCCCTGTGTTCCATGCTACTGCACATGCTTCATTGAAATACTACCCTTAGCTATTTTAAATACGTATGTAGGTGATGTATCTATACATTTACAACTTTTGCAATGCCTGTAATGGTTAAAAATGCGTATATATGCAGTGTATCTATGCATTCACAACTTTCGGAATGCCTGTAATGTAGAAACCACGTTCCGGTATTGCTCAAAGCCCTGTGTTCCATGCTACTGCACATGGTTCATTGAAATACTACCCGTAAGTAGTTTAAATAGTTTAAATACGTATGTAGGTGATGTATCTATACATTCACAACTTTCGTAATGCGTGTAATGTAGAAACCACGTTCCAGTATTGCTCAAAGCCCTGTGTTCCATGCTAGGTCACATGGTTCATTCAAATATTACCCTTAACTAGTTTAAATACGTATGTAGGGGATGTATCTATACATTCACAACTTTCGCAATGCCTGTAATGTCGAAAACACGTTCCGGTATTGCTCAAAGCCCTGTGTTCCATGCTACTGCACATGGTTCATTGAAATACTACCCTTAAGTGGTTTAAATAGTTTAAATACGTATGTAGGAGATGTATGTGCACATTTACCTCTTACGCCATGCCTGTAATTGTTAAAAATGCGTATATATGTAGTGTATCTATGCATTCACAACTTTCGCAATGCCTGTAATGTAGAAACCACGTTCCAGTATTGGCCAAAACCCTGTGTTCGATGCTACTGCACATGGTTCATTGAATTACTACCCTTAAGTGGTTCAAATAGTTTGAATACGTGTGTAGGTGATGCATCTATACATTCACAACTTTTGGAATGCCTGTAATGTAGAAACCACGTTCCAGTATTGGACAAAGCCCTGTGTTTGATGTTACTGCACATAGTTCATTCAAATACTACCCTTAACTAGTTTAAATACGTATGTAGGTGATGTATCTATACATTCATAACTTTCGCAATGCCTGTGATGTAGAAATCACGTTCCAGTATTGGTCAGAGCTCTGTGTTCGATGCTAATGCACATGGTTCATTCAAATACTACCCTTAAGTGGTTTACACTCACAACTTTCGCAATGCATGTAATGTAGAAACCACGTTCCAGTGTTGTTCAAAGCTCTGTGTTCGATGCTACTGCACATGGTTTTAATTGAAATACTACCCGTAAGTGGTTTAAATAGTTTAAATACATATGTAGGTGATGTATCTATACATTCACAACTTTCGTAATGCCTGTAATGTAGAAACCACGTTCCAGTATTGCTCAAAGCCCTGTGTTCGATGCTACTGCACATAGTACATAAAAACACTACCCTTAACTAGTTTTAATACGTATGTAGGTGATGTATCTATACATTCACAACTTTCGCAATACCTGTAATGTAGAAACCACGTTCCAGTATTGGCCAAAGCCCTGTGTTCGATGCTACCGCACATGGTTAATTTAAATACTACCCTTAACTAGTTTAAATACGTATGTAGGGGATGTATCTATACATTCACAACTTTCGCAATGCATGTAATGTAGAGACCACGTTCCAGTATTGCTCAAAGCCCTGTGTTCGATGCTACTGCACATGGTTCATTGAAGTACTACCCTTAAGTGGTTTAAATAGTTTAAATACGTATGTAGGTGATGTATCTGTACATTTACCTCTTACGCCATGCCTGCAATTGTTAAAAATGCGTATATATGTAGTGTATCTATGCATTCACAACTTTCGGAATGCCTGTAATGTAGAAACCACTTTCCGGTATTTTCCAAAGCTCTGTGTTCGATGCCACTGGACATAGTTCATTCAAATACTACCCTTAACTAGTTTAAATACGTATGTAGGTGATGTATCTATACATTCACAACTTTCGTAATGCCTGTAATGTAGAAACCACGTTCCAATATTGGCCAAAGCCCTGTGTTCGATGCTACTGTACATAGTTTATTCAAATACTACCCTTAACTAGTTTAAATACGTATGTAGGTGATGTATCTATTCATTCACAACTTTCGTAATGCCTGTAATGTAGAAACCACGTTCCAGTACTGGCCAAAGCTCTGTGTTCGATGCTACTGCACATGGTTCATTGAAATACTACCCTTAAGTGGTTTACACTCACAACTTTCGCAATGCATGTAATGTAGAAACCACGTTCCAGTGTTGTTCAAAGTTCTGTGTTCGATGCTACTGCACATGGTTTTAATTGAAATACTACCCGTAAGTGGTTTAAATAGTTTAAATACGTATGTAGGTGATGTATCTATACATTCACAACTTTCGTAATGCCTGTAATGTAGAAACCACGTTCCAGTATTGCTCAAAGCCCTGTGTTCGATGCTACTGCACATAGTACATAAAAACACTACCCTTAACTAGTTTAAATACGTATGTAGGTGATGTATCTATACATTCACAACTTTCGCAATACCTGTAATGTAGAAACCACGTTCCAGTATTGGCCAAAGCCCTGTGTTCGATGCTACCGCACATGGTTAATTTAAATACTACCCTTAACTAGTTTAAATACGTATGTAGGGGATGTATCTATACATTCACAACTTTCGCAATGCATGTAATGTAGAGACCACGTTCCAGTATTGCTCAAAGCCCTGTGTTCGATGCTACTGCACATGGTTCATTGAAGTACTACCCTTAAGTGGTTTAAATAGTTTAAATACGTATGTAGGTGATGTATCTGTACATTTACCTCTTACGCCATGCCTGCAATTGTTAAAAATGCGTATATATGTAGTGTATCTATGCATTCACAACTTTCGGAATGCCTGTAATGTAGAAACCACGTTCCGGTATTTTCCAAAGCTCTGTGTTCGATGCAACTGCACATAGTTCATTCAAATACTACCCTTAACTAGTTTAAATACGTATGTATTTGATGTATCTATACATTCACAACTTTCGTAATGCCTGTAATGTAGAAACCACGTTCCAATATTGGCCAAAGCCCTGTGTTCGATGCTACTGTACATAGTTTATTCAAATACTACCCTTAACTAGTTTAAATACGTATGTAGGTGATGTATCTATACATTCACAACTTTCGCAATGCCTGTAATGTAGAAATCACGTTCCAGTATTGCTAAAAGCCCTGTGTTCCATGCCACTGCACATGCTTCATTGAAATACTACCCATAGCTATTTTAAATACGTATGTAGGTGATGTATCTATACATTTACAACTTTGGCAATGCCTGTAATGGTTAAAAATGCGTATATATGCAGTGTATCTATGCATTCACAACTTTCGGAATGCCTGTAATGTAGAGACCACGTTCCAGTATTGCTCAAAGCCCTGTGTTCGATGCTACTGCACATGGTTCATTAAAGTACTACCCTTAAGTGGTTTAAATAGTTTAAATACGTATGTAGGTGATGTATCTGTACATTTACCTCTTACGCCATGCCTGCAATTGTTAAAAATGCGTATATATGTAGTGTATCTATGCATTCACAACTTTCGGAATGCCTGTAATGTAGAAACCACTTTCCGGTATTTTCCAAAGCTCTGTGTTCGATGCCACTGGACATAGTTCATTCAAATACTACCCTTAACTAGTTTAAATACGTATGTAGGTGATGTATCTATACATTCACAACTTTCGTAATGCCTGTAATGTAGAAACCACGTTCCAATATTGGCCAAAGCCCTGTGTTCGATGCTACTGTACATAGTTTATTCAAATACTACCCTTAACTAGTTTAAATACGTATGTAGGTGATGTATCTATACATTCACAACTTTCGTAATGCCTGTAATGTAGAAACTACGTTCCAGTACTGGCCAAAGCTCTGTGTTCGATGCTACTGCACATGCTTCATTGAAATACTACCCTTAAGTGGTTTACACTCACAACTTTCGCAATGCATGTAATGTAGAAACCACGTTCCAGTGTTGTTCAAAGCTCTGTGTTCGATGCTACTGCACATGGTTTTAATTGAAATACTACCCGTAAGTGGTTTAAATAGTTTAAATACGTATGTAGGTGATGTATCTATACATTCACAACTTTCGTAATGCCTGTAATGTAGAAACCACGTTCCAGTATTGCTCAAAGCCCTGTGTTCGATGCTACTGCACATAGTACATAAAAACACTACCCTTAACTAGTTTAAATACGTATGTAGGTGATGTATCTATACATTCACAACTTTGGCAATGCCTGTAATGGTTAAAAATGCGTATATATGCAGTGTATCTATGCATTCACAACTTTCGGAATGCCTGTAATGTAGAAACCACGTTCCGGTATTGCTCAAAGCCCTGTGTTCCATGCTACTGCACATGGTTCATTGAAATACTACCCTTAAGTGGTTTAAATAGTTTAAATACGTATGTAGGTGATGTATCTATACATTCACAACTTTCGGAATGCATGTAATGTAGAAACCACGTTCCAGTATTGCTCAAAGCCCTGTGTTCCATGCTAGGTCACATGGTTCATTCAAATACTACCCTTAACTAGTTTAAATACGTAAGTAGGTGATGTATCTATACATTCACAACTTTCGCAATGCCTGTAATGTCGAAACCACGTTCCAGTATTGGCCAAAGCCCTGTGTTCGATGCTACTGTACATAGTTTATTCAAATACTACCCTTAACTAGTTTAAATACGTATGTAGGTGATGTATCTATACATTCACAACTTTCGCAATGAAAGTAATGTAGAAACCACGTTCCAGTATTGCTAAAAGCCCTGTGTTCCATGCTACTGCACATGCTTCATTGAAATACTACCCTTAGCTATTTTAAATACGTATGTAGGTGATGTATCTATACATTTACAACTTTTGCAATGCCTGTAATGGTTAAAAATGCGTATATATGCAGTGTATCTATGCATTCACAACTTTCGGAATGCCTGTAATGTAGAAACCACGTTCCGGTATTGCTCAAAGCCCTGTGTTCCATGCTACTGCACATGGTTCATTGAAATACTACCCGTAAGTGGTTTAAATAGTTTAAATACGTATGTAGGTGATGTATCTATACATTAACAACTTTTGTAATGCGTGTAATGTAGAAACCACGTTCCAGTATTGCTCAAAGCCCTGTGTTCCATGCTAGGTCACATGGTTCATTCAAATATTACCCTTAACTAGTTTAAATACGTATGTAGGGGATGTATCTATACATTCACAACTTTCGCAATGCCTGTAATGTCGAAACCACGTTCCAGTATTGGCCAAAGCCCTGTGTTCGATGGTACTGCACATGGTTCATTCAAACACTACCCTTAACTAGTTTAAATACGTATGTAAGTGATGTATCTATACATTCACAACTTTCGCAATGTCTGTAATGTAGAAAACACGTTCCGGTATTGCTCAAAGCCCTGTGTTCCATGCTACTGCACATGGTTCATTGAAATACTACCCTTAAGTGGTTTAAATAGTTTAAATACGTATGTAGGAGATGTATCTGTACATTTACCTCTTACGCCATGCCTGTAATTGTTAAAAATGCGTATATATGTAGTGTATCTATGCATTCACAACTTTCGCAATGCCTGTAATGTAGAAACCACGTTCCAGTATTGGCCAAAACCCTGTGTTCGATGCTACTGCACATGGTTCATTCAAATACTACCCTTAAGTGGTTCAAATAGTTTGAATACGTGTGTAGGTGATGCATCTATACATTCACAACTTTCGGAATGCCTGTAATGTAGAAACCACGTTCCAGTATTGGACAAAGCCCTGTGTTTGATGTTACTGCACATAGTTCATTCAAATACTACCCTTAACTAGTTTAAATACGTATGTAGGTGATGTATCTATACATTCATAACTTTCGCAATGCCTGTGATGTAGAAATCACGTTCCAGTATTGGTCAGAGCCCTGTGTTCGATGCTACTGCACATGGTTCATTCAAATACTACCCTTAACTAGTTTAAATACGTATGTAGGTGATGTATCTATACATTCACAACTTTTGCAATGCCTGTAATGTAGAAACCACGTTCCAGTATTGGCCAAAGCCCAGTGTTCCATGCTACTGCACATGGTTCACTGAAATACTAGCCTCAACTAGTTTAAATACGTATGTAGGTGATGTATCTATACATTTACAACTTTCGCAATGCCTGTAATGGTTAAAAATGCGTATATATGTAGTGTATCTATGCATTCACAACTTTCGCAATGCCTGTAATGTAGAAACCACGTTCCGGTATTTTCCAAAGCCCTGTGTTCGATGCAACTGCACATAGTTCATTCAAATACTACCCTTAACTAGTTTAAATACGTATGTAGGTGATGTATCTATACATTCACAACTTTCGCAATGCCTGTAATGTCGAAACCACGTTCCAGTACTGGCCAAAGCCCTGTGTTCGATGCTACTGCACATGGTTCATTGAAGTACTACCCTTAAGTGGTTTAAATAGTTTAAATACGTATGTAGGTGATGTATCTGTACATTTACCTCTTACGCCATGCCTGCAATTGTTAAAAATGCGTATATATGTAGTGTATCTATGCATTCACAACTTTCGGAATGCCTGTAATGTAGAAACCACTTTCCGGTATTTTCCAAAGCTCTGTGTTCGATGCCACTGGACATAGTTCATTCAAATACTACCCTTAACTAGTTTAAATACGTATGTAGGTGATGTATCTATACATTCACAACTTTCGTAATGCCTGTAATGTAGAAACCACGTTCCAATATTGGCCAAAGCCCTGTGTTCGATGCTACTGTACATAGTTTATTCAAATACTACCCTTAACTAGTTTAAATACGTATGTAGGTGATGTATCTATTCATTCACAACTTTCGTAATGCCTGTAATGTAGAAACCACGTTCCAGTACTGGCCAAAGCTCTGTGTTCGATGCTACTGCACATGGTTCATTGAAATACTACCCTTAAGTGGTTTACACTCACAACTTTCGCAATGCATGTAATGTAGAAACCACGTTCCAGTGTTGTTCAAAGTTCTGTGTTCGATGCTACTGCACATGGTTTTAATTGAAATACTACCCGTAAGTGGTTTAAATAGTTTAAATACGTATGTAGGTGATGTATCTATACATTCACAACTTTCGTAATGCCTGTAATGTAGAAACCACGTTCCAGTATTGCTCAAAGCCCTGTGTTCGATGCTACTGCACATAGTACATAAAAACACTACCCTTAACTAGTTTAAATACGTATGTAGGTGATGTATCTATACATTCACAACTTTCGCAATACCTGTAATGTAGAAACCACGTTCCAGTATTGGCCAAAGCCCTGTGTTCGATGCTACCGCACATGGTTAATTTAAATACTACCCTTAACTAGTTTAAATACGTATGTAGGGGATGTATCTATACATTCACAACTTTCGCAATGCATGTAATGTAGAGACCACGTTCCAGTATTGCTCAAAGCCCTGTGTTCGATGCTACTGCACATGGTTCATTGAAGTACTACCCTTAAGTGGTTTAAATAGTTTAAATACGTATGTAGGTGATGTATCTGTACATTTACCTCTTACGCCATGCCTGCAATTGTTAAAAATGCGTATATATGTAGTGTATCTATGCATTCACAACTTTCGGAATGCCTGTAATGTAGAAACCACGTTCCGGTATTTTCCAAAGCTCTGTGTTCGATGCAACTGCACATAGTTCATTCAAATACTACCCTTAACTAGTTTAAATACGTATGTATTTGATGTATCTATACATTCACAACTTTCGTAATGCCTGTAATGTAGAAACCACGTTCCAATATTGGCCAAAGCCCTGTGTTCGATGCTACTGTACATAGTTTATTCAAATACTACCCTTAACTAGTTTAAATACGTATGTAGGTGATGTATCTATACATTCACAACTTTCGCAATGCCTGTAATGTAGAAATCACGTTCCAGTATTGCTAAAAGCCCTGTGTTCCATGCCACTGCACATGCTTCATTGAAATACTACCCATAGCTATTTTAAATACGTATGTAGGTGATGTATCTATACATTTACAACTTTGGCAATGCCTGTAATGGTTAAAAATGCGTATATATGCAGTGTATCTATGCATTCACAACTTTCGGAATGCCTGTAATGTAGAGACCACGTTCCAGTATTGCTCAAAGCCCTGTGTTCGATGCTACTGCACATGGTTCATTGAAGTACTACCCTTAAGTGGTTTAAATAGTTTAAATACGTATGTAGGTGATGTATCTGTACATTTACCTCTTACGCCATGCCTGCAATTGTTAAAAATGCGTATATATGTAGTGTATCTATGCATTCACAACTTTCGGAATGCCTGTAATGTAGAAACCACTTTCCGGTATTTTCCAAAGCTCTGTGTTCGATGCCACTGGACATAGTTCATTCAAATACTACCCTTAACTAGTTTAAATACGTATGTAGGTGATGTATCTATACATTCACAACTTTCGTAATGCCTGTAATGTAGAAACCACGTTCCAATATTGGCCAAAGCCCTGTGTTCGATGCTACTGTACATAGTTTATTCAAATACTACCCTTAACTAGTTTAAATACGTATGTAGGTGATGTATCTATACATTCACAACTTTCGTAATGCCTGTAATGTAGAAACTACGTTCCAGTACTGGCCAAAGCTCTGTGTTCGATGCTACTGCACATGGTTCATTGAAATACTACCCTTAAGTGGTTTACACTCACAACTTTCGCAATGCATGTAATGTAGAAACCACGTTCCAGTGTTGTTCAAAGCTCTGTGTTCGATGCTACTGCACATGGTTTTAATTGAAATACTACCCGTAAGTGGTTTAAATAGTTTAAATACGTATGTAGGTGATGTATCTATACATTCACAACTTTCGTAATGCCTGTAATGTAGAAACCACGTTCCAGTATTGCTCAAAGCCCTGTGTTCGATGCTACTGCACATAGTACATAAAAACACTACCCTTAACTAGTTTAAATACGTATGTAGGTGATGTATCTATACATTCACAACTTTGGCAATGCCTGTAATGGTTAAAAATGCGTATATATGCAGTGTATCTATGCATTCACAACTTTCGGAATGCCTGTAATGTAGAAACCACGTTCCGGTATTGCTCAAAGCCCTGTGTTCCATGCTACTGCACATGGTTCATTGAAATACTACCCTTAAGTGGTTTAAATAGTTTAAATACGTATGTAGGTGATGTATCTATACATTCACAACTTTCGGAATGCCTGTAATGTAGAAACCACGTTCCAGTATTGCTCAAAGCCCTGTGTTCCATGCTAGGTCACATGGTTCATTCAAATACTACCCTTAACTAGTTTAAATACGTAAGTAGGTGATGTATCTATACATTCACAACTTTCGCAATGCCTGTAATGTCGAAACCACGTTCCAGTATTGGCCAAAGCCCTGTGTTCGATGCTACTGTACATAGTTTATTCAAATACTACCCTTAACTAGTTTAAATACGTATGTAGGTGATGTATCTATACATTCACAACTTTCGCAATGAAAGTAATGTAGAAACCACGTTCCAGTATTGCTAAAAGCCCTGTGTTCCATGCTACTGCACATGCTTCATTGAAATACTACCCTTAGCTATTTTAAATACGTATGTAGGTGATGTATCTATACATTTACAACTTTTGCAATGCCTGTAATGGTTAAAAATGCGTATATATGCAGTGTATCTATGCATTCACAACTTTCGGAATGCCTGTAATGTAGAAACCACGTTCCGGTATTGCTCAAAGCCCTGTGTTCCATGCTACTGCACATGGTTCATTGAAATACTACCCGTAAGTGGTTTAAATAGTTTAAATACGTATGTAGGTGATGTATCTATACATTAACAACTTTTGTAATGCGTGTAATGTAGAAACCACGTTCCAGTATTGCTCAAAGCCCTGTGTTCCATGCTAGGTCACATGGTTCATTCAAATATTACCCTTAACTAGTTTAAATACGTATGTAGGGGATGTATCTATACATTCACAACTTTCGCAATGCCTGTAATGTCGAAACCACGTTCCAGTATTGGCCAAAGCCCTGTGTTCGATGGTACTGCACATGGTTCATTCAAACACTACCCTTAACTAGTTTAAATACGTATGTAAGTGATGTATCTATACATTCACAACTTTCGCAATGTCTGTAATGTAGAAAACACGTTCCGGTATTGCTCAAAGCCCTGTGTTCCATGCTACTGCACATGGTTCATTGAAATACTACCCTTAAGTGGTTTAAATAGTTTAAATACGTATGTAGGAGATGTATCTGTACATTTACCTCTTACGCCATGCCTGTAATTGTTAAAAATGCGTATATATGTAGTGTATCTATGCATTCACAACTTTCGCAATGCCTGTAATGTAGAAACCACGTTCCAGTATTGGCCAAAACCCTGTGTTCGATGCTACTGCACATGGTTCATTCAAATACTACCCTTAAGTGGTTCAAATAGTTTGAATACGTGTGTAGGTGATGCATCTATACATTCACAACTTTCGGAATGCCTGTAATGTAGAAATCACGTTCCGGTATTGGCCAAAGCCCTGTGTTTGATGTTACTGCACATAGTTCATTCAAATACTACCCTTAACTAGTTTAAATACGTATGTAGGTGATGTATCTATACATTCATAACTTTCGCAATGCCTGTGATGTAGAAATCACGTTCCAGTATTGGTCAGAGCCCTGTGTTCGATGCTACTGCACATGGTTCATTCAAATACTACCCTTAACTAGTTTAAATACGTATGTAGGTGATGTATCTATACATTCACAACTTTTGCAATGCCTGTAATGTAGAAACCACGTTCCAGTATTGGCCAAAGCCCTGTGTTCCATGCTACTGCACATGGTTCACTGAAATACTAGCCTCAACTAGTTTAAATACGTATGTAGGTGATGTATCTATACATTTACAACTTTCGCAATGCCTGTAATGGTTAAAAATGCGTATATATGTAGTGTATCTATGCATTCACAACTTTCGCAATGCCTGTAATGTAGAAACCACGTTCCGGTATTTTCCAAAGCCCTGTGTTCGATGCAACTGCACATAGTTCATTCAAATACTACCCTTAACTAGTTTAAATACGTATGTAGGTGATGTATCTATACATTCACAACTTTCGCAATGCCTGTAATGTCGAAACCACGTTCCAGTACTGGCCAAAGCCCTGTGTTCGATGCTACTGCACATGGTTCATTCAAATGCTACCCTTAACTAGTTTAAATACGTATGTAGGTGATGTATCCATACATTCACAACTTTTGCAATGCCTGTAATGTAGAAACCACGTGCCAGTATTGGCCAAAGCCCTGTGTTTGATGCTACTGCACATAGTTCATTCAAATACTACCCTTAACTAGTTTAAATACGTATGTAGGTGATGTATCTATACATTCACAGCTTTCGCAATGCGTGTAATGTAGAAACCACGTTCCAGTACTGGCCAAAGCTCTGTGTTCGATGCTACTGCACATGGTTCATTCAAATACTACCCTTAACTGGTTTACACTCACAACTTTCGCAATGCATGTAATGTAGAAACCACGTTCCAGTGTTGTTCAAAGCTCTGTGTTCGATGCTACTGTACATAGTTTATTCAAATACTACCCTTAACTAGTTTAAATGCGTATATATGCAGTGTATCTATGCATTCACAACTTTCGGAATGCCTGTAATGTAGAGACCACGTTCCAGTATTGCTCAAAGCCCTGTGTTCGATGCTACTGCACATGGTTCATTGAAGTACTACCCTTAAGTGGTTTAAATAGTTTAAATACGTATGTAGGTGATGTATCTGTACATTTACCTCTTACGCCATGCCTGCAATTGTTAAAAATGCGTATATATGTAGTGTATCTATGCATTCACAACTTTCGGAATGCCTGTAATGTAGAAACCACTTTCCGGTATTTTCCAAAGCTCTGTGTTCGATGCCACTGGACATAGTTCATTCAAATACTACCCTTAACTAGTTTAAATACGTATGTAGGTGATGTATCTATACATTCACAACTTTCGTAATGCCTGTAATGTAGAAACCACGTTCCAATATTGGCCAAAGCCCTGTGTTCGATGCTACTGTACATAGTTTATTCAAATACTACCCTTAACTAGTTTAAATACGTATGTAGGTGATGTATCTATACATTCACAACTTTCGTAATGCCTGTAATGTAGAAACTACGTTCCAGTACTGGCCAAAGCTCTGTGTTCGATGCTACTGCACATGGTTCATTGAAATACTACCCTTAAGTGGTTTACACTCACAACTTTCGCAATGCATGTAATGTAGAAACCACGTTCCAGTGTTGTTCAAAGCTCTGTGTTCGATGCTACTGCACATGGTTTTAATTGAAATACTACCCGTAAGTGGTTTAAATAGTTTAAATACGTATGTAGGTGATGTATCTATACATTCACAACTTTCGTAATGCCTGTAATGTAGAAACCACGTTCCAGTATTGCTCAAAGCCCTGTGTTCGATGCTACTGCACATAGTACATAAAAACACTACCCTTAACTAGTTTAAATACGTATGTAGGTGATGTATCTATACATTCACAACTTTGGCAATGCCTGTAATGGTTAAAAATGCGTATATATGCAGTGTATCTATGCATTCACAACTTTCGGAATGCCTGTAATGTAGAAACCACGTTCCGGTATTGCTCAAAGCCCTGTGTTCCATGCTACTGCACATGGTTCATTGAAATACTACCCTTAAGTGGTTTAAATAGTTTAAATACGTATGTAGGTGATGTATCTATACATTCACAACTTTCGGAATGCCTGTAATGTAGAAACCACGTTCCAGTATTGCTCAAAGCCCTGTGTTCCATGCTAGGTCACATGGTTCATTCAAATACTACCCTTAACTAGTTTAAATACGTAAGTAGGTGATGTATCTATACATTCACAACTTTCGCAATGCCTGTAATGTCGAAACCACGTTCCAGTATTGGCCAAAGCCCTGTGTTCGATGCTACTGTACATAGTTTATTCAAATACTACCCTTAACTAGTTTAAATACGTATGTAGGTGATGTATCTATACATTCACAACTTTCGCAATGAAAGTAATGTAGAAACCACGTTCCAGTATTGCTAAAAGCCCTGTGTTCCATGCTACTGCACATGCTTCATTGAAATACTACCCTTAGCTATTTTAAATACGTATGTAGGTGATGTATCTATACATTTACAACTTTTGCAATGCCTGTAATGGTTAAAAATGCGTATATATGCAGTGTATCTATGCATTCACAACTTTCGGAATGCCTGTAATGTAGAAACCACGTTCCGGTATTGCTCAAAGCCCTGTGTTCCATGCTACTGCACATGGTTCATTGAAATACTACCCGTAAGTGGTTTAAATAGTTTAAATACGTATGTAGGTGATGTATCTATACATTAACAACTTTTGTAATGCGTGTAATGTAGAAACCACGTTCCAGTATTGCTCAAAGCCCTGTGTTCCATGCTAGGTCACATGGTTCATTCAAATATTACCCTTAACTAGTTTAAATACGTATGTAGGGGATGTATCTATACATTCACAACTTTCGCAATGCCTGTAATGTCGAAACCACGTTCCAGTATTGGCCAAAGCCCTGTGTTCGATGGTACTGCACATGGTTCATTCAAACACTACCCTTAACTAGTTTAAATACGTATGTAAGTGATGTATCTATACATTCACAACTTTCGCAATGTCTGTAATGTAGAAAACACGTTCCGGTATTGCTCAAAGCCCTGTGTTCCATGCTACTGCACATGGTTCATTGAAATACTACCCTTAAGTGGTTTAAATAGTTTAAATACGTATGTAGGAGATGTATCTGTACATTTACCTCTTACGCCATGCCTGTAATTGTTAAAAATGCGTATATATGTAGTGTATCTATGCATTCACAACTTTCGCAATGCCTGTAATGTAGAAACCACGTTCCAGTATTGGCCAAAACCCTGTGTTCGATGCTACTGCACATGGTTCATTCAAATACTACCCTTAAGTGGTTCAAATAGTTTGAATACGTGTGTAGGTGATGCATCTATACATTCACAACTTTCGGAATGCCTGTAATGTAGAAACCACGTTCCAGTATTGGACAAAGCCCTGTGTTTGATGTTACTGCACATAGTTCATTCAAATACTACCCTTAACTAGTTTAAATACGTATGTAGGTGATGTATCTATACATTCATAACTTTCGCAATGCCTGTGATGTAGAAATCACGTTCCAGTATTGGTCAGAGCCCTGTGTTCGATGCTACTGCACATGGTTCATTCAAATACTACCCTTAACTAGTTTAAATACGTATGTAGGTGATGTATCTATACATTCACAACTTTTGCAATGCCTGTAATGTAGAAACCACGTTCCAGTATTGGCCAAAGCCCTGTGTTCCATGCTACTGCACATGGTTCACTGAAATACTAGCCTCAACTAGTTTAAATACGTATGTAGGTGATGTATCTATACATTTACAACTTTCGCAATGCCTGTAATGGTTAAAAATGCGTATATATGTAGTGTATCTATGCATTCACAACTTTCGCAATGCCTGTAATGTAGAAACCACGTTCCGGTATTTTCCAAAGCCCTGTGTTCGATGCAACTGCACATAGTTCATTCAAATACTACCCTTAACTAGTTTAAATACGTATGTAGGTGATGTATCTATACATTCACAACTTTCGCAATGCCTGTAATGTCGAAACCACGTTCCAGTACTGGCCAAAGCCCTGTGTTCGATGCTACTGCACATGGTTCATTCAAATGCTACCCTTAACTAGTTTAAATACGTATGTAGGTGATGTATCCATACATTCACAACTTTTGCAATGCCTGTAATGTAGAAACCACGTGCCAGTATTGGCCAAAGCCCTGTGTTTGATGCTACTGCACATAGTTCATTCAAATACTACCCTTAACTAGTTTAAATACGTATGTAGGTGATGTATCTATACATTCACAGCTTTCGCAATGCGTGTAATGTAGAAACCACGTTCCAGTACTGGCCAAAGCTCTGTGTTCGATGCTACTGCACATGGTTCATTGAAATACTACCCTTAAGTGGTTTACACTCACAACTTTCGCAATGCATGTAATGTAGAAACCACGTTCCAGTGTTGTTCAAAGCTCTGTGTTCGATGCTACTGCACATGGTTTTAATTGAAATACTACCCGTAAGTGGTTTAAATAGTTTAAATACGTATGTAGGTGATGTATCTATACATTCACAACTTTCGTAATGCCTGTAATGTAGAAACCACGTTCCAGTATTGCTCAAAGCACTGTGTTCGATGCTACTGCACATAGTACATAAAAACACTACCCTTTACTAGTTTAAATACGTATGTAGGTGATGTATCTATACATTCACAACTTTCGCAATACCTGTAATGTAGAAACCACGTTCCAGTATTGGCCAAAGCCCTGTGTTCGATGCTACTGTACATAGTTTATTCAAATACTACCCTTAACTAGTTTAAATACGTATGTAGGTGATGTATCTATACATTCACAACTTTCGCAATGCCTGTGATGTCGAAACCACGTTCCAGTATTGGCCAAAGCCCTGTGTTCGATGCTACTGTACATAGTTTATTCAAATACTACCCTTAACTAGTTTAAATACGTATGTAGGTGATGTATCTATACATTCACAACTTTCGCAATGCCTGTAATGTAGAAACCACGTTCCAGTATTGCTAAAAGCCCTGTGTTCCATGCTACTGCACATGCTTCATTGAAATACTACCCTTAGCTATTTTAAATACGTATGTAGGTGATGTATCTATACATTTACAACTTTTGCAATGCCTGTAATGGTTAAAAATGCGTATATATGCAGTGTATCTATGCATTCACAACTTTCGGAATGCCTGTAATGTAGAAACCACGTTCCGGTATTGCTCAAAGCCCTGTGTTCCATGCTACTGCACATGGTTCATTGAAATACTACCCGTAAGTGGTTTAAATAGTTTAAATACGTATGTAGGTGATGTATCTATACATTAACAACTTTTGTAATGCGTGTAATGTAGAAACCACGTTCCAGTATTGCTCAAAGCCCTGTGTTCCATGCTAGGTCACATGGTTCATTCAAATATTACCCTTAACTAGTTTAAATACGTATGTAGGGGATGTATCTATACATTCACAACTTTCGCAATGCCTGTAATGTCGAAACCACGTTCCAGTATTGGCCAAAGCCCTGTGTTCGATGGTACTGCACATGGTTCATTCAAACACTACCCTTAACTAGTTTAAATACGTATGTAAGTGATGTATCTATACATTCACAACTTTCGCAATGTCTGTAATGTAGAAAACACGTTCCGGTATTGCTCAAAGCCCTGTGTTCCATGCTACTGCACATGGTTCATTGAAATACTACCCTTTAGTGGTTTAAATAGTTTAAATACGTATGTAGGAGATGTATCTGTACATTTACCTCTTACGCCATGCCTGTAATTGTTAAAAATGCGTATATATGTAGTGTATCTATGCATTCACAACTTTCGCAATGCCTGTAATGTAGAAACCACGTTCCAGTATTGGCCAAAACCCTGTGTTCGATGCTACTGCACATGGTTCATTCAAATACTACCCTTAAGTGGTTCAAATAGTTTGAATACGTGTGTAGGTGATGCATCTATACATTCACAACTATCGGAATGCCTGTAATGTAGAAACCACGTTCCAGTATTGGACAAAGCCCTGTGTTTGATGTTACTGCACATAGTTCATTCAAATACTACCCTTAACTAGTTTAAATACGTATGTAGGTGATGTATCTATACATTCATAACTTTCGCAATGCCTGTGATGTAGAAATCACGTTCCAGTATTGGTCAGAGCCCTGTGTTCGATGCTACTGCACATGGTTCATTCAAATACTACCCTTAACTAGTTTAAATACGTATGTAGGTGATGTATCTATACATTCACAACTTTTGCAATGCCTGTAATGTAGAAACCACGTTCCAGTATTGGCCAAAGCCCTGTGTTCCATGCTACTGCACATGGTTCACTGAAATACTAGCCTCAACTAGTTTAAATACGTATGTAGGTGATGTATCTATACATTTACAACTTTCGCAATGCCTGTAATGGTTAAAAATGCGTATATATGTAGTGTATCTATGCATTCACAACTTTCGCAATGCCTGTAATGTAGAAACCACGTTCCGGTATTTTCCAAAGCCCTGTGTTCGATGCAACTGCACATAGTTCATTCAAATACTACCCTTAACTAGTTTAAATACGTATGTAGGTGATGTATCTATACATTCACAACTTTCGCAATGCCTGTAATGTCGAAACCACGTTCCAGTACTGGCCAAAGCCCTGTGTTCGATGCTACTGCACATGGTTCATTCAAATGCTACCCTTAACTAGTTTAAATACGTATGTAGGTGATGTATCCATACATTCACAACTTTTGCAATGCCTGTAATGTAGAAACCACGTGCCAGTATTGGCCAAAGCCCTGTGTTTGATGCTACTGCACATAGTTCATTCAAATACTACCCTTAACTAGTTTAAATACGTATGTAGGTGATGTATCTATACATTCACAGCTTTCGCAATGCGTGTAATGTAGAAACCACGTTCCAGTACTGGCCAAAGCTCTGTGTTCGATGCTACTGCACATGGTTCATTGAAATACTACCCTTAAGTGGTTTACACTCACAACTTTCGCAATGCATGTAATGTAGAAACCACGTTCCAGTGTTGTTCAAAGCTCTGTGTTCGATGCTACTGCACATGGTTTTAATTGAAATACTACCCGTAAGTGGTTTAAATAGTTTAAATACGTATGTAGGTGATGTATCTATACATTCACAACTTTCGTAATGCCTGTAATGTAGAAACCACGTTCCAGTATTGCTCAAAGCACTGTGTTCGATGCTACTGCACATAGTACATAAAAACACTACCCTTAACTAGTTTAAATACGTATGTAGGTGATGTATCTATACATTCACAACTTTCGCAATACCTGTAATGTAGAAACCACGTTCCGGTATTGGCCAAAGCCCTGTGTTCGATGCTACTGTACATAGTTTATTCAAATACTACCCTTAACTAGTTTAAATACGTATGTAGGTGATGTATCTATACATTCACAACTTTCGCAATGCCTGTAATGTAGAAACCACGTTCCAGTATTGCTCAAAGCCCTGTGTTCCATGCTACTGCACATGCTTCATTGAAATACTACCCTTAGCTAGTTTAAATACGTATGTAGGTGATGTTTCTATACATTTACAACTTTTGCAATGCCTGTAATGGTTAAAAATGCGTATATATGCAGTGTATCTATGCATTCACAACTTTCGGAATGCCTGTAATGTAGAAACCACGTTCCGGTATTGCTCAAAGCCCTGTGTTCCATGCTACTGCACATGGTTCATTGAAATACTACCCGTAAGTGGTTTAATTAGTTTAAATACGTATGTAGGTGATGTATCTATACATTCACAACTTTCGTAATGCCTGTAATGTAGAAACCACGTTCCAGTATTGCTCAAAGCCCTGTGTTCCATGCTAGGTCACATGGTTCATTCAAATACTACCCTTAACTAGTTTAAATACGTATGTAGGTGATGTATCTATTCATTCACAACTTTCGGAATGTCTGTAATGTAGAAAACACGTTCCGGTATTGCTCAAAGCCCTGTGTTCCATGCTACTGCACATGGTTCATTGAAATACTACCCTTAAGTGGTTTAAATAGTTTAAATACGTATGTAGGTGATGTATCTGTACATTTACCTCTTACGCCATGCCTGTAATTGTGAAAAATGCGTATATATGTAGTGTATCTATGCATTGACAACTTTCGCAATGCCTGTAATGTAGAAACCACGTTCCAGTATTGGCCAAAGCCCTGTGTTCGATGCTACTGCACATGGTTCATTCAAATACTACCCTTAAGTGGTTCAAATAGTTTGAATACGTGTGTAGGTGATGTATCTATACATTCACAACTTTCGCAATACCTGTAATGTAGAAACCACGTTCCAGTATTGGCCAAAGCCCTGTGTTCGATGCTACTGTACATACTTTATTCAAATACTACCCTTAACTAGTTTAAATACGTATGTAGGTGATGTATCTATACATTCACAACTTTCGCAATGCCTGTAATATAGAAACCACGTTCCAGTATTGCTCAAAGCCCTGTGTTCCATGCTACTGCACATGCTTCATTGAAATACTACCCTTAACTAGTTTAAATACGTATGTAGGTGATGTATCTATACATTTACAACTTTTGCAATGCCTGTAATGGTTAAAAATGCGTATATATGCAGTGTATCTATGCATTCACAACTTTCGGAATGCCTGTAATGTAGAAACCACGTTCCGGTATTGCTCAAAGCCCTGTGTTCCATGCTACTGCACATGGTTCATTGAAATACTACCCGGAAGTGGTTTAATTAGTTTAAATACGTATGTAGGTGATGTATCTATACATTCACAACTTTCGTAATGCCTGTAATGTAGAAACCACGTTCCAGTATTGCTCAAAGCCCTGTGTTCGATGCTACTGCACATAGTACATAAAAACACTACCCTTAACTAGTTTAAATACGTATGTAGGTGATGTATCTATACATTCACAACTTTCGCAATACCTGTAATGTAGAAACCACGTTCCAGTATTGGCCAAAGCCCTGTGTTCGATGCTACTGTACATAGTTTATTCAAATACTACCCTTAACTAGTTTAAATACGTATGTAGGTGATGTATCTATACATTCACAACTTTCGCAATGCCTGTAATGTCGAAACCACGTTCCAGTATTGGCCAAAGCCCTGTGTTCGATGCTACTGTACATAGTTTATTCAAATACTACCCTTAACTAGTTTAAATACGTATGTAGGTGATGTATCTATACATTCACAACTTTCGCAATGCCTGTAATGTAGAAACCACGTTCCAGTATTGCTAAAAGCCCTGTGTTCCATGCTACTGCACATGCTTCATTGAAATACTACCCTTAGCTATTTTAAATACGTATGTAGGTGATGTATCTATACATTTACAACTTTTGCAATGCCTGTAATGGTTAAAAATGCGTATATATGCAGTGTATCTATGCATTCACAACTTTCGGAATGCCTGTAATGTAGAAACCACGTTCCGGTATTGCTCAAAGCCCTGTGTTCCATGCTACTGCACATGGTTCATTGAAATACTACCCGTAAGTGGTTTAAATAGTTTAAATACGTATGTAGGTGATGTATCTATACATTAACAACTTTTGTAATGCGTGTAATGTAGAAACCACGTTCCAGTATTGCTCAAAGCCCTGTGTTCTATGCTAGGTCACATGGTTCATTCAAATATTACCCTTAACTAGTTTAAATACGTATGTAGGGGATGTATCTATACATTCACAACTTTCGCAATGCCTGTAATGTCGAAACCACGTTCCAGTATTGGCCAAAGCCCTGTGTTCGATGGTACTGCACATGGTTCATTCAAACACTACCCTTAACTAGTTTAAATACGTATGTAAGTGATGTATCTATACATTCACAACTTTCGCAATGTCTGTAATGTAGAAAACACGTTCCGGTATTGCTCAAAGCCCTGTGTTCCATGCTACTGCACATGGTTCATTGAAATACTACCCTTAAGTGGTTTAAATAGTTTAAATACGTATGTAGGAGATGTATCTGTACATTTACCTCTTACGCCATGCCTGTAATTGTTAAAAATGCGTATATATGTAGTGTATCTATGCATTCACAACTTTCGCAATGCCTGTAATGTAGAAACCACGTTCCAGTATTGGCCAAAACCCTGTGTTCGATGCTACTGCACATGGTTCATTCAAATACTACCCTTAAGTGGTTCAAATAGTTTGAATACGTGTGTAGGTGATGCATCTATACATTCACAACTTTCGGAATGCCTGTAATGTAGAAACCACGTTCCAGTATTGGACAAAGCCCTGTGTTTGATGTTACTGCACATAGTTCATTCAAATACTACCCTTAACTAGTTTAAATACGTATGTAGGTGATGTATCTATACATTCACAACTTTCGCAATGCCTGTAATATAGAAACCACGTTCCAGTATTGCTCAAAGCCCTGTGTTCCATGCTACTGCACATGGTTCACTGAAATACTAGCCTCAACTAGTTTAAATACGTATGTAGGTGATGTATCTATACATTTACAACTTTCGCAATGCCTGTAATGGTTAAAAATGCGTATATATGTAGTGTATCTATGCATTCACAACTTTCGCAATGCCTGTAATGTAGAAACCACGTTCCGGTATTTTCCAAAGCCCTGTGTTCGATGCAACTGCACATAGTTCATTCAAATACTACCCTTAACTAGTTTAAATACGTATGTAGGTGATGTATCTATACATTCACAACTTTCGCAATGCCTGTAATGTCGAAACCACGTTCCAGTACTGGCCAAAGCCCTGTGTTCGATGCTACTGCACATGGTTCATTCAAATGCTACCCTTAACTAGTTTAAGTACGTATGTAGGTGATGTATCCATACATTCACAACTTTTGCAATGCCTGTAATGTAGAAACCACGTGCCAGTATTGGCCAAAGCCCTGTGTTTGATGCTACTGCACATAGTTCATTCAAATACTACCCTTAACTAGTTTAAATACGTATGTAGGTGATGTATCTATACATTCACAGCTTTCGCAATGCGTGTAATGTAGAAACCACGTTCCAGTACTGGCCAAAGCTCTGTGTTCGATGCTACTGCACATGGTTCATTGAAATACTACCCTTAAGTGGTTTACACTCACAACTTTCGCAATGCATGTAATGTAGAAACCACGTTCCAGTGTTGTTCAAAGCTCTGTGTTCGATGCTACTGCACATGGTTTTAATTGAAATACTACCCGTAAGTGGTTTAAATAGTTTAAATACGTATGTAGGTGATGTATCTATACATTCACAACTTTCGTAATGCCTGTAATGTAGAAACCACGTTCCAGTATTGCTCAAAGCACTGTGTTCGATGCTACTGCACATAGTACATAAAAACACTACCCTTAACTAGTTTAAATACGTATGTAGGTGATGTATCTATACATTCACAACTTTCGCAATACCTGTAATGTAGAAACCACGTTCCAGTATTGGCCAAAGCCCTGTGTTCGATGCTACTGTACATAGTTTATTCAAATACTACCCTTAACTAGTTTAAATACGTATGTAGGTGATGTATCTATACATTCACAACTTTCGCAATGCCTGTAATGTAGAAACCACGTTCCAGTATTGCTCAAAGCCCTGTGTTCCATGCTACTGCACATGCTTCATTGAAATACTACCCTTAGCTAGTTTAAATACGTATGTAGGTGATGTTTCTATACATTTACAACTTTTGCAATGCCTGTAATGGTTAAAAATGCGTATATATGCAGTGTATCTATGCATTCACAACTTTCGGAATGCCTGTAATGTAGAAACCACGTTCCGGTATTGCTCAAAGCCCTGTGTTCCATGCTACTGCACATGGTTCATTGAAATACTACCCGTAAGTGGTTTAATTAGTTTAAATACGTATGTAGGTGATGTATCTATACATTCACAACTTTCGTAATGCCTGTAATGTAGAAACCACGTTCCAGTATTGCTCAAAGCCCTGTGTTCCATGCTAGGTCACATGGTTCATTCAAATACTACCCTTAACTAGTTTAAATACGTATGTAGGTGATGTATCTATTCATTCACAACTTTCGGAATGTCTGTAATGTAGAAAACACGTTCCGGTATTGCTCAAAGCCCTGTGTTCCATGCTACTGCACATGGTTCATTGAAATACTACCCTTAAGTGGTTTAAATAGTTTAAATACGTATGTAGGTGATGTATCTGTACATTTACCTCTTACGCCATGCCTGTAATTGTGAAAAATGCGTATATATGTAGTGTATCTATGCATTGACAACTTTCGCAATGCCTGTAATGTAGAAACCACGTTCCAGTATTGGCCAAAGCCCTGTGTTCGATGCTACTGCACATGGTTCATTCAAATACTACCCTTAAGTGGTTCAAATAGTTTGAATACGTGTGTAGGTGATGTATCTATACATTCACAACTTTCGCAATGCCTGTAATGTCGAAACCACGTTCCAGTACTGGCCAAAGCCCTGTGTTCGATGCTACTGCACATGGTTCATTCAAATGCTACCCTTAACTAGTTTAAATACGTATGTAGGTGATGTGTCCATACATTCACAACTTTTGCAATGCCTGTAATGTAGAAACCACGTGCCAGTAGTGGCCAAAGCCCTGTGTTTGATGCTACTGCACATAGTTCATTCAAATACTACCCTTAACTAGTTTAAATACGTATGTAGGTGATGTATCTATACATTCACAACTTTCGCAATGCCTGTAATGTAGAAACCACGTTCCAGTACTGGCCAAAGCTCTGTGTTCGATGCCACTGCACATGGTTCATTGAAATACTACCCTTAAGTGGTTTACACTCACAACTTTCGCAATGCATGTAATGTAGAAACCACGTTCCAGTGTTATTCAAAGCTCTGTGTTCGATGCTACTGCACATGGTTTTAATTGAAATACTACCCGTAAGTGGTTTAAATAGTTTAAATACGTATGTAGGTGATGTATCTATACATTCACAACTTTCGTAATGCCTGTAATGTAGAAACCACGTTCCAGTATTGGTCAAAGCCCTGTGTTCGATGCTACTGCACATAGTACATAAAAACACTACCCTTTACTAGTTTAAATACGTATGTAGGTGATGTATCTATACATTCACAACTTTCGTAATGCCTGTAATGTAGAAAACACGTTCCAGTATTGCTCAAAGCCCTGTGTTCCATGCTAGGTCACATGGTTCATTCAAATACTACCCTTAACTAGTTTAAATACGTATGTAGGTGATGTATCTATACATTCACAACTTTCGGAATGTCTGTAATGTAGAAAACACGTTCCGGTATTGCTCAAAGCCCTGTGTTCCATGCTACTGCACATAGTTCATTGAAATACTACCCTTAAGTGGTTTAAATAGTTTAAATAGGTATGTAGGTGATGTATCTGTACATTTACCTCTTACGCCATGTCTGTAATTGTTAAAAATGCGTATATATGTAGTGTATCTATGCATTCACAACTTTCGCAATGCCTGTAATGTAGAAACCACGTTCCAGTATTGGCCAAAACCCTGTGTTCGATGCTACTGCATATGGTTCATTCAAATACTACCCTTAAGTGGTTCAAATAGTTTGAATACGTGTGTAGGTGATGCATCTATACATTCACAACTTTCGGAATGCCTGTAATGTAGAAACCACGTTCCAGTATTGGCCAAAGCCCTGTGTTTGATGTTAGTGCACATAGTTCATTCAAATACTACCCTTAACTAGTTTAAATACGTATGTAGGTGATGTATCTATACATTCACAACTTTCGCAATGCCTGTGATGTAGAAATCACGTTCCAGTATTGGCCAGAGCCCTGTGTTCGATGCTACTGCACATGGTTCATTCAAATACTACCCTTAACTAGTTTAAATACGTATGTAGGTGATGTATCTATGCATTCACAACTTTTGCAATGCCTGTAATGTAGAAACCACGTTCCAGTATTGGCCAAAGCCCTGTGTTCCATGCTACTGCACATGGTTCATTGAAATACTACCCTCAACTAGTTTAAATACGTATGTAGGTGATGTATCTATACATTTACAACTTTCGCAATGCCTGTAATGGTTAAAAATGCGTATATATGTAGTGTATCTATGCATTCACAACTTTCGGAATGCCTGTAATGTAGAAACCACGTTCCGGTATTTTCCAAAGCCCTGTGTTCGATGCAACTGCACATAGTTCATTCAAATACTACCCTTAACTAGTTTAAATACGTATGTAGGTGATGCATCTATACATTCACAACTTTTGCAATGCCTGTAATGTCGAAACCACGTTCCAGTACTGGCGAAAGCCCTTTGTTCGATGCTACTGCACATGGTTCATTCAAATGCTACAATTAACTAGTTTAAATACGTATGTAGGTGATGTATCCATACATTCACAACTTTTGCAATGCCTGTAATGTAGAAACCACGTGCCAGTATTGGCCAAAGCCCTGTGTTTGATGCTACTGCACATAGTTCATTCAAATACTACCCTTAACTAGTTTAAATACGTATGTAGGTGATGTATCTATACATTCACAACTTTCGCAATGCCTGTAATGTAGAAACCACGTTCCAGTACTGGCCAAAGCTCTGTGTTCGATGCTACTGCACATGGTTCATTGAAATACTACCCTTAAGTGGTTTACACTCACAGCTTTCGCAATGCATGTAATGTAGAAACCACGTTCCAGTGTTGTTCAAAGCTCTGTGTTCGATGCTACTGCACATGGTTTTAATTGAAATACTACCCGTAAGTGGTTTAAATAGTTTAAATACGTATGTAGGTGATGTATCTATACATTCACAACTTTCGTAATGCCTGTAATGTAGAAACCACGTTCCAGTATTGCTCAAAGCCCTGTGTTCGATGCTACTGCACATAGTACATAAAAACACTACCCTTAACTAGTTTAAATACGTATGTAGGTGATGTATCTATACATTCACAACTTTCGCAATGCCTGTAATGTAGAAACCACGTTCCAGTATTGCTCAAAGCCCTGTGTTCCATGCTACTGCACATGCTTCATTGAAATACTACCCTTAGCTAGTTTAAATACGTATGTAGGTGATGTATCTATACATTTACAACTTTTGCAATGCCTGTAATGGTTAAAAATGCGTATATATGCAGTGTATCTATGCATTCACAACTTTCGGAATGCCTGTAATGTAGAAACCACGTTCCGGTATTGCTCAAAGCCCTGTGTTCCATGCTACTGCACATGGTTCATTGAAATACTACCCGTAAGTGGTTTAATTAGTTTAAATACGTGTGTAGGTGATGTATCTATACATTCACAACTTTCGTAATGCCTGTAATGTAGAAACCACGTTCCAGTATTGCTCAAAGCCCTGTGTTCCATGCTAGGTCACATGGTTCATTCAAATACTACCCTTAACTAGTTTAAATACGTATGTAGGTGATGTATCTATACATTCACAACTTTCGCAATGTCTGTAATGTAGAAAACACGTTCCAGTATTGCTCAAAGCCCTGTGTTCCATGCTACTGCACATGGTTCATTGAAGTACTACCCTTAAGTGGTTTAAATAGTTTAAATACGTATGTAGGTGATGTATCTGTACATTTACCTCTTACGCCATGCCTGTAATTGTTAAAAATGCGTACATATGTAGTGTATCTATGCATTCACAACTTTCGCAATGCCTGTAATGTAGAAACCACGTTCCGGTATTGCTCAAAGCCCTGTGTTCCATGCAACTGCACATGGTTCATTGAAGTACTACCCGTAAGTGGTTTAAATAGTTTAAATACGTATGTAGGTGATGTGTCTATACATTCACAACTTTCGTAATGCCTGTAATGTAGAAAACACGTTCCAGTATTGCTCAAAGCCCTGTGTTCCATGCTAGGTCACATGGTTCATTGAAATACTACCCTTAACTAGTTTAAATACGTATGTAGGTGGTGTATCTATACATTCACAACTTTCGTAATGCCTGTAATGTAGAAAACACGTTCCGGTATTACTCAAAGCCCTGTGTTCCATGCTACTGCACATGGTTCATTGAAATACTACCCTTAAGTGGTTTAAATAGTTTAAATACGTATGTAGGTGATGTATCTGTACATTTACCTCTTACGCCATGCCTGTAATTGTGAAAAATGCGTATATATGTAGTGTATCTATGCATTCACAACTTTCGCAATGCCTGTAGTGTAGAAACCACGTTCCAGTATTGGCCAAAACCCTGTGTTCGATGCTACTGCACATGGTTCATTCAAATACTACCCTTAAGTGGTTCAAATAGTTTGAATACGTATGTAGGTGATGTATCTATACATTCACAACTTTCGCAATACCTGTAATGTAGAAACCACGTTCCAGTATTGGCCAAAGCCCTGTGTTCGATGCTACTGTACATACTTTATTCAAATACTACCCTTAACTAGTTTAAATACGTATGTAGGTGATGTATCTATACATTCACAACTTTCACAATGCCTGTAATGTAGAAACCACGTTCCAGTATTGCTCAAAGCCCTGTGTTCCATGCTACTGCACATGCTTCATTGAAATACTACCCTTAGCTAGTTTAAATACGTATGTAGGTGATGTATCTATACATTTACAACTTTTGCAATGCCTGTAATGGTTAAAAATGCGTATATATGCAGTGTATCTATGCATTCACAACTTTTGGAATGCCTGTAATGTAGAAACCACGTTCCGGTATTGCTCAAAGCCCTGTGTTCCATGCTACTGCACATGGTTCATTGAAATACTACCCGGAAGTGGTTTAATTAGTTTAAATACGTATGTAGGTGATGTATCTATACATTCACAACTTTCGTAATGCCTATAATGTAGAAACCACGTTCCAGTATTGCTCAAAGCCCTGTGTTCCATGCTAGGTCACATGGTTCATTCAAATACTACCGTTAACTAGTTTAAATACGTATGTAGGTGATGTATCTATACATTCACAACTTTCGCAATGTCTGTAATGTAGAAAACACGTTCCAGTACTGGCCAAAGCCCTGTGTTCGATGCTACTGCACATGGTTCATTCAAATGCTACAATTAACTAGTTTAAATACGTATGTAGGTGATGTATCCATACATTCACAACTTTTGCAATGCCTGTAATGTAGAAACCACGTGCCAGTATTGGCCAAAGCCCTGTGTTTGATGCTACTGCACATAGTTCATTCAAATACTACCCTTAACTAGTTTAAATACGTATGTAGGTGATGTATCTATACATTCACAACTTTCGCAATGAATGTAATGTAGAAACCACGTTCCAGTACTGGCCAAAGCTCTGTGTTCGATGCTACTGCACATGGTTCATTGAAATACTACCCTTAAGTGGTTTACACTCACAGCTTTCGCAATGCATGTAATGTAGAAACCACGTTCCAGTGTTGTTCAAAGCTCTGTGTTCGATGCTACTGCACATGGTTTTAATTGAAATACTACCCGTAAGTGGTTTAAATAGTTTAAATACGTATGTAGGTGATGTATCTATACATTCACAACTTTCGTAATGCCTGTAATGTAGAAACCACGTTCCAGTATTGCTCAAAGCCCTGTGTTCGATGCTACTGCACATAGTACATAAAAACACTACCCTTAACTAGTTTAAATACGTATGTAGGTGATGTATCTATACATTCACAACTTTCGCAATGCCTGTAATGTAGAAACCACGTTCCAGTATTGCTCAAAGCCCTGTGTTCCATGCTACTGCACATGCTTCATTGAAATACTACCCTTAGCTAGTTTAAATACGTATGTAGGTGATGTATCTATACATTTACAACTTTTGCAATGCCTGTAATGGTTAAAAATGCGTATATATGCAGTGTATCTATGCATTCACAACTTTCGGAATGCCTGTATTGTAGAAACCACGTTCCGGTATTGCTCAAAGCCCTGTGTTCCATGCTACTGCACATGGTTCATTGAAATACTACCCGTAAGTGGTTTAATTAGTTTAAATACGTATGTAGGTGATGTATCTATACATTCACAACTTTCGTAATGCCTGTAATGTAGAAACCACGTTCCAGTATTGCTCAAAGCCCTGTGTTCCATGCTAGGTCACATGGTTCATTCAAATACTACCCTTAACTAGTTTAAATACGTATGTAGGTGATGTATCTATACATTCACAACTTTCGCAATGTCTGTAATGTAGAAAACACGTTCCAGTATTGCTCAAAGCCCTGTGTTCCATGCTACTGCACATGGTTCATTGAAATACTACCCTTAAGTGGTTTACACTCACAGCTTTCGCAATGCATGTAATGTAGAAACCACGTTCCAGTGTTGTTCAAAGCTCTGTGTTCGATGCTACTGCACATGGTTTTAATTGAAATACTACCCGTAAGTGGTTTAAATAGTTTAAATACGTATGTAGGTGATGTATCTATACATTCACAACTTTCGTAATGCCTGTAATGTAGAAACCACGTTCCAGTATTGCTCAAAGCCCTGTGTTCGATGCTACTGCACATAGTACATAAAAACACTACCCTTAACTAGTTTAAATACGTATGTAGGTGATGTATCTATACATTCACAACTTTCGCAATGCCTGTAATGTAGAAACCACGTTCCAGTATTGCTCAAAGCCCTGTGTTCCATGCTACTGCACATGCTTCATTGAAATACTACCCTTAGCTAGTTTAAATACGTATGTAGGTGATGTATCTATACATTTACAACTTTTGCAATGCCTGTAATGGTTAAAAATGCGTATATATGCAGTGTATCTATGCATTCACAACTTTCGGAATGCCTGTAATGTAGAAACCACGTTCCGGTATTGCTCAAAGCCCTGTGTTCCATGCTACTGCACATGGTTCATTGAAATACTACCCGTAAGTGGTTTAATTAGTTTAAATACGTATGTAGGTGATGTATCTATACATTCACAACTTTCGTAATGCCTGTAATGTAGAAACCACGTTCCAGTATTGCTCAAAGCCCTGTGTTCCATGCTAGGTCACATGGTTCATTCAAATACTACCCTTAACTAGTTTAAATACGTATGTAGGTGATGTATCTATACATTCACAACTTTCGCAATGTCTGTAATGTAGAAAACACGTTCCAGTATTGCTCAAAGCCCTGTGTTCCATGCTACTGCACATGGTTCATTGAAGTACTACCCTTAAGTGGTTTAAATAGTTTAAATACGTATGTAGGTGATGTATCTGTACATTTACCTCTTACGCCATGCCTGTAATTGTTAAAAATGCGTACATATGTAGTGTATCTATGCATTCACAACTTTCGCAATGCCTGTAATGTAGAAACCACGTTCCGGTATTGCTCAAAGCCCTGTGTTCTATGCAACTGCACATGGTTCATTGAAGTACTACCCGTAAGTGGTTTAAATAGTTTAAATACGTATGTAGGTGATGTGTCTATACATTCACAACTTTCGTAATGCCTGTAATGTAGAAAACACGTTCCAGTATTGCTCAAAGCCCTGTGTTCCATGCTAGGTCACATGGTTCATTGAAATACTACCCTTAACTAGTTTAAATACGTATGTAGGTGATGTATCTATACATTCACAACTTTCGTAATGCCTGTAATGTAGAAAACACGTTCCGGTATTGCTCAAAGCCCTGTGTTCCATGCTACTGCACATGGTTCATTGAAATACTACCCTTAAGTGGTTTAAATAGTTTAAATACGTATGTAGGTGATGTATCTGTACATTTACCTCTTACGCCATGCCTGTAATTGTGAAAAATGCGTATATATGTAGTGTATCTATGCATTCACAACTTTCGCAATGCCTGTAGTGTAGAAACCACGTTCCAGTATTGGCCAAAACCCTGTGTTCGATGCTACTGCACATGGTTCATTCAAATACTACCCTTAAGTGGTTCAAATAGTTTGAATACGTATGTAGGTGATGTATCTATACATTCACAACTTTCGCAATACCTGTAATGTAGAAACCACGTTCCAGTATTGGCCAAAGCCCTGTGTTCGATGCTACTGTACATACTTTATTCAAATACTACCCTTAACTAGTTTAAATACGTATGTAGGTGATGTATCTATACATTCACAACTTTCACAATGCCTGTAATGTAGAAACCACGTTCCAGTATTGCTCAAAGCCCTGTGTTCCATGCTACTGCACATGCTTCATTGAAATACTACCCTTAGCTAGTTTAAATACGTATGTAGGTGATGTATCTATACATTTACAACTTTTGCAATGCCTGTAATGGTTAAAAATGCGTATATATGCAGTGTATCTATGCATTCACAACTTTTGGAATGCCTGTAATGTAGAAACCACGTTCCGGTATTGCTCAAAGCCCTGTGTTCCATGCTACTGCACATGGTTCATTGAAATACTACCCGTAAGTGGTTTAATTAGTTTAAATACGTATGTAGGTGATGTATCTATACATTCACAACTTTCGTAATGCCTGTAATGTAGAAACCACGTTCCAGTATTGCTCAAAGCCCTGTGTTCCATGCTAGGTCACATGGTTCATTCAAATACTACCCTTAACTAGTTTAAATACGTATGTAGGTGATGTATCTATACATTCACAACTTTCGCAATGTCTGTAATGTAGAAAACACGTTCCAGTATTGCTCAAAGCCCTGTGTTCCATGCTACTGCACATGGTTCATTGAAGTACTACCCTTAAGTGGTTTCAATAGTTTAAATACGTATGTAGGTGATGTATCTGTACATTTACCTCTTACGCCATGCCTGTAATTGTTAAAAATGCGTACATATGTAGTGTATCTATGCATTCACAACTTTCGCAATGCCTGTAATGTAGAAACCACGTTCCGGTATTGCTCAAAGCCCTGTTTTCCATGCAACTGCACATGGTTCATTGAAATACTACCCTTAAGTGGTTTAAATAGTTTAAATACGTATGTAGGTGATGTATCTATACATTCACAACTTTTGGAATGTCTGTAATGTAGAAAACACGTTCCGGTATTGCTCAAAGCCCTGTGTTCCATGCTACTGCACATAGTTCATTGAAATACTACCCTTAAGTGGTTTAAATAGTTTAAATAGGTATGTAGGTGATGTATCTGTACATTTACCTCTTACGCCATGCCTGTAATTGTTAAAAATGCGTATATATGTAGTGGATCTATGCATTCACAACTTTCGCAATGCCTGTAATGTAGAAACCACGTTCCAGTATTGGCCAAAACCCTGTGTTCGATGCTACTGCACATGGTTCATTCAAATACTACCCTTAAGTGGTTCAAATAGTTTGAATACGTGTGTAGGTGATGCATCTATACATTCACAACTCTCGGAATGCCTGTAATGTCGAAACCACGTTCCAGTACTGGCCAAAGCCCTGTGTTCGATGCTACTGCACATGGTTCATTCAAATGCTACCCTTAACTAGTTTAAATACGTATGTAGGTGATGTATCCATACATTCACAACTCTCGGAATGCCTGTAATGTCGAAACCACGTTCCAGTACTGGCCAAAGCCCTGTGTTCGATGCTACTGCACATGGTTCATTCAAATGCTACCCTTAACTAGTTTAAATACGTATGTAGGTGATGTATCCATACATTCACAACTTTTGCAATGCCTGTAATGTAGAAACCACGTGCCAGTATTGGCCAAAGCCCTGTGTTTGATGCTACTGCACATAGTTCATTCAAATACTACCCTTAACTAGTTTAAATACGTATGTAGGTGATGTATCTATACATTCACAACTTTCGCAATGCCTGTAATGTAGAAACCACGTTCCAGTACTGGCCAAAGCTCTGTGTTCGATGCTACTGCACATGGTTCATTGAAATACTACCCTTAAGTGGTTTACACTCACAACTTTCGCAATGCATGTAATGTAGAAACCACGTTCCAGTGTTGTTCAAAGCTCTGTGTTCGATGCTACTGCACATGGTTTTAATTGAAATACTACCCGTAAGTGGTTTAAATAGTTTAAATACGTATGTAGGTGATGCATCTATACATTCACAACTCTCGGAATGCCTGTAATGTCGAAACCACGTTCCAGTACTGGCCAAAGCCCTGTGTTCGATGCTACTGCACATGGTTCATTCAAATGCTACCCTTAACTAGTTTAAATACGTATGTAGGTGATGTATCCATACATTCACAACTCTCGGAATGCCTGTAATGTCGAAACCACGTTCCAGTACTGGCCAAAGCCCTGTGTTCGATGCTACTGCACATGGTTCATTCAAATGCTACCCTTAACTAGTTTAAATACGTATGTAGGTGATGTATCCATACATTCACAACTTTTGCAATGCCTGTAATGTAGAAACCACGTGCCAGTATTGGCCAAAGCCCTGTGTTTGATGCTACTGCACATAGTTCATTCAAATATTACCCTTAACTAGTTTAAATACGTATGTAGGTGATGTATCTATACATTCACAACTTTCGCAATGCCTGTAATGTAGAAACCACGTTCCAGTACTGGCCAAAGCTCTGTGTTCGATGCTACTGCACATGGTTCATTGAAATACTACCCTTAAGTGGTTTACACTCACAACTTTCGCAATGCATGTAATGCAGAAACCACGTTCCAGTGTTGTTCAAAGCTCTGTGTTCGATGCTACTGCACATGGTTTTAATTGAAATACTACCCGTAAGTGGTTTAAATAGTTTAAATACGTATGTAGGTGATGTATCTATACATTCACAACTTTCGTAATGCCTGTAATGTAGAAACCACGTTCCAGTATTGGTCAAAGCCCTGTGTTCGATGCTACTGCACATAGTACATAAAAACACTACCCTTAACTAGTTTAAATACGTATGTAGGTGATGTATCTATACATTCACAACTTTCGTAATGCCTGTAATGTAGAAAACACGTTCCAGTATTGCTCAAAGCCCTGTGTTCCATGCTAGGTCACATGGTTTATTCAAATACTACCCTTAACTAGTTTAAATACGTATGTAGGTGATGTATCTATACATTCACAACTTTCGGAATGTCTGTAATGTAGAAACCACGTTCCAGTATTGCTCAAAGCCCTGTGTTCCATGCTACTGCACATAGTTCATTGAAATACTACCCTTAAGTGGTTTAAATAGTTTAAATAGGTATGTAGGTGATGTATCTGTACATTTACCTCTTACGCCATGCCTGTAATTGTTAAAAATGCGTATATATGTAGTGTATCTATGCATTCACAACTTTCGCAATGCCTGTAATGTAGAAACCACGTTCCAGTATTGGCCAAAACCCTGTGTTCGATGCTACTGCACATGGTTCATTCAAATACTACCCTTAAGTGGTTCAAATAGTTTGAATACGTGTGTAGGTGACGCATCTATACATTCACAACTTTCGGAATGCCTGTAATGTAGAAACCACGTTCCAGTATTGGCCAAAGCCCTGTGTTTGATGTTACTGCACATAGTTCATTCAAATACTATCCTTTACTAGTTTAAATACGTATGTAGGTGATGTATCTATACATTCACAACTTTCGCAATGCCTGTGATGTAGAAATCACGTTCCAGTATTGGCCAGAGCCCTGTGTTCGATGCTACTGCACATGGTTCATTCAAATACTACCCTTAACTAGTTTAAATACGTATGTAGGTGATGTATCTATACATTCACAACTTTTGCAATGCCTGTAATGTAGAAACCACGTTCCAGTATTGGCCAAAACCCTGTGTTCCATGCTACTGCACATGGTTCATTGAAATACTACCCTCAACTAGTTTAAATACGTATGTAGGTGATGTATCTATACATTTACAACTTTTGCAATGCCTGTAATGGTTAAAAATGCGTATATTTGTAGTGTATCTATGCATTCACAACTTTCGGAATGCCTGTAATGTAGAAACCACGTTCCGGTATTTTCCAAAGCCCTGTGTTCGATGCAACTGCACATAGTTCATTCAAATACTACGCTTAACTAGTTTAAATACGTATGTAGGTGATGTATCTATACATTCACAACTTTCGCAATGCCTGTAATGTCGAAACCACGTTCCAGTACTGGCCAAAGCCCTGTGTTCGATGCTACTGCACATGGTTCATTCAAATGCTACCCTTAACTAGTTTAAATACGTATGTAGGTGATGTATCCATACATTCACAACTTTTGCAATGCCTGTAATGTAGAAACCACGTGCCAGTATTGGCCAAAGCCCTGTGTTTGATGCTACTGCACATAGTTCATTCAAATACTACCCTTAACTAGTTTAAATACGTATGTAGGTGATGTATCTATACATTCACAACTTTCGCAATGCCTGTAATGTAGAAACCACGTTCCAGTACTGGCCAAAGCTCTGTGTTCGATGCTACTGCACATGGTTCATTGAAATACTACCCTTAAGTGGTTTACACTCACAGCTTTCGCAATGCATGTAATGTAGAAACCACGTTCCAGTGTTGTTCAAAGCTCTGTGTTCGATGCTACTGCACATGGTTTTAATTGAAATACTACCCGTAAGTGGTTTAAATAGTTTAAATACGTATGTAGGTGATGTATCTATACATTCGCAACTTTCGTAATGCCTGTAATGTAGAAACCACGTTCCAGTATTGCTCAAAGCCCTGTGTTCGATGCTACTGCACATAGTACATAAAAACACTACCCTTAACTAGTTTAAATACGTATGTAGGTGATGTATCTATACATTCACAACTTTCGCAATACCTGTAATGTAGAAACTACGTTCCAGTATTGGCCAAAGCCCTGTGTTCGATGCTACTGTACATACTTTATTCAAATACTACCCTTAACTAGTTTAAATACGTATGTGGGTGATGTATCTATACATTCACAACTTTTGCAATGCCTGTAATGTAGAAACCACGTTCCAGTATTGGCCAAAGCCCTGTGTTCCATGCTACTGCACATGGTTCATTGAAATACTACCCTCAACTAGTTTAAATACGTATGTAGGTGATGTATCTATACATTTACAACTTTCGCAATGCCTGTAATGGTTAAAAATGCGTAAATATGTAGTGTATCTATGCATTCACAACTTTCGGAATGCCTGTAATGTAGAAACCACGTTCCGGTATTTTCCAAAGCCCTGTGTTCGATGCAACTGCACATAGTTCATTCAAATACTACCCTTAACTAGTTTAAATACGTATGTAGGTGATGTATCTATACATTCACAACTTTCGCAATGCCTGTAATGTCGAAACCACGTTCCAGTACTGGCCAAAGCCCTGTGTTCGATGCTACTGCACATGGTTCATTCAAATGCTACCCTTAACTAGTTTAAATACGTATGTAGGTGATGTATCCATACATTCACAACTTTTGCAATGCCTGTAATGTAGAAACCACGTGCCAGTATTGGCCAAAGCCCTGTGTTTGATGCTACTGCACATAGTTCATTCAAATACTACCCCTAACTAGTTTAAATACGTATGTAGGTGATGTATCTATACATTCACAACTTTCGCAATGCCTGTAATGTAGAAACCACGTTCTAGTACTGGCCAAAGCTCTGTGTTCGATGCTACTGCACATGGTTCATTGAAATACTACCCTTAAGTGGTTTACACTCACAGCTTTCGCAATGCATGTAATGTAGAAACCACGTTCCAGTGTTGTTCAAAGCTCTGTGTTCGATGCTACTGCACATGGTTTTAATTGAAATACTACCCATAAGTGGTTTAAATAGTTTAAATACGTATGTAGGTGATGTATCTATACATTCACAACTTTCGTAATGCCTGTAATGTAGAAACCACGTTCCAGTATTGCTCAAAGCCCTGTGTTCCATGCTAGGTCACATGGTTCATTCAAATACTACCCTTAACTAGTTTAAATACGTATGTAGGTGATGTATCTATACATTCACAACTTTCGCAATGTCTGTAATGTAGAAAACACGTTACAGTATTGCTCAAAGCCCTGTTTTCCATGCTACTGCACATGGTTCATTCAAATACTACCCTTAACTAGTTTAAATACGTATGTAGGTGATGTATCTATACATTCACAACTTTCGCAATGTCTGTAATGTAGAAAACACGTTACAGTATTGCTCAAAGCCCTGTGTTCCATGCTACTGCACATGGTTCATTGAAGTACTACCCTTAAGTGGTTTAAATAGTTTAAATACGTATGTAGGTGATGTATCTGTACATTTACCTCTTACGCCATGCCTGTAATTGTTAAAAATGCGTACATATGTAGTGTATCTATGCATTCACAACTTTCGCAATGCCTGTAATGTAGAAACCACGTTCCGGTATTGCTCAAAGCCCTGTGTTCCATGCAACTGCACATGGTTCATTGAAGTACTACCCGTAAGTGGTTTAAATAGTTTAAATACGTATGTAGGTGATGTGTCTATACATTCACAACTTTCGTAATGCCTGTAATGTAGAAAACACGTTCCAGTATTGCTCAAAGCCCTGTGTTCCATGCTAGGTCGCATGGTTCATTCAAATACTACCCTTAACTAGTTTAAATACGTATGTAGGTGATGTATCTATACATTCACAACTTTCGTAATGCCTGTAATGTAGAAAACACGTTCCGGTATTGCTCAAAGCCCTGTGTTCCATGCTACTGCACATGGTTCATTGAAGTACTACCCTTAAGTGGTTTAAATAGTTTAAATACGTATGTAGGTGATGTATCTGTACATTTACCTCTTACGCCATGCCTGTAATTGTGAAAAATGCGTATATATGTAGTGTATCTATGCATTCACAACTTTCGCAATGCCTGTAATGTAGAAACCACGTTCCAGTATTGGCCAAAACCCTGTGTTCGATGCTACTGCACATGGTTCATTCAAATACTACCCTTAAGTGGTTCAAATAGTTTGAATACGTATGTAGGTGATGTATCTATACATTCACAACTTTCGCAATACCTGTAATGTAGAAACCACGTTCCAGTATTGGCCAAAGCCCTGTGTTCGATGCTACTGTACATACTTTATTCAAATACTACCCTTAACTAGTTTAAATACGTATGTAGGTGATGTATCTATACATTCACAACTTTCGCAATGCCTGTAATGTAGAAACCACGTTCCAGTATTGCTCAAAGCCTTGTGTTCCATGCTACTGCACATGCTTCATTGAAATACTACCCTTAGCTAGTTTAAATACGTATGTAGGTGATGTATCTATACATTTACAACTTTTGCAATGCCTGTAATGGTTAAAAATGCGTATATATGCAGTGTATCTATGCATTCACAACTTTCGGAATGCCTGTAATGTAGAAACCACGTTCCGGTATTGCTCAAAGCCCTGTGTTCCATGCTACTGCACATGGTTCATTGAAGTACTACCCTTAAGTGGTTTAAATACTTTAAATACGTATGTAGGTGATGTATCTGTACATTTACCTCTTACACCATGCCTGTAATTGTTAAAAATGCGTATATATGTAGTGTATCTATGCATTCACAACTTTCGGAATGCCTGTGATGTAGAAAGCACGTTCCGGTATTGCTCAAAGCCCTGTGTTCCATGCTACTGCACATGGTTCATTGAAATACTACCCGCAAGTGGTTTAAATAGTTTAAATACGTATGTAGGTGATGTATCTATACATTCACAACTTTCGTAATGCCTGTAATGTAGAAACCACGTTCCAGTATTGCTCAAAGCCCTGTGTTCCATGCTAGGTCACATGGTTCATTCAAATACTACCCTTAACTAGTTTAAATACGTATGTAGGTGATGTATCTATACATTCACAACTTTCGCAATGTCTGTAATGTAGAAAACACGTTCCAGTATTGCTCAAAGCCCTGTGTTCCATGCTACTGCACATGGTTCATTGAAGTACTACCCTTAAGTGGTTTAAATACTTTAAATACGTATGTAGGTGATGTATCTGTACATTTACCTCTTACGCCATGCCTGTAATTGTTAAAAATGCGTATATATGTAGTGTATCTATGCATTCACAACTTTCGCAATGCCTGTAATGTAGAAACCACGTTCCAGTATTGGCCAAAACCCTGTGTTCGATGCTACTGCACATGGTTCATTCAAATACTACCCGAAAGTGGTTCAAATAGTTTAAATATGTATGTAGGTGATGCATCTATACATTCACAACTTTCGGAATGCCTGTAATGTAGAAACCACGTTCCAGTATTGGCCAAAGGACTGTGTTTGATGTTACTGCACATAGTTCATTCAAATACTACCCTTAAATAGTTTAAATACGTATGTAGGTGATGTATCTATACATTCACAACTTTCGCAATACCTGTAATGTAGAAACCACGTTCCAGTATTGGCCAAAGCCATGTGTTCGATGCTACTGCACATGGTTCATTGAAATACTACCCTTAAGTGGTTTAAATAGTTTAAATACGCATGTAGGTGATGTATCTGTACATTCACAACTTTCGCAATGCCTGTGATGTAGAAACCACGTTCCAGTATTGGCCAAAGCCCTGTGTTCGATGCTACTGTACATAGTTTATTCAAATACTACCCTTAACTAGTTTAAATGCGTATGTAGGTGATGTATCTATACATTCACAAATTTTGCAATGCCTGTAATGTAGAAACCACGTTCCAGTATTGCTCAAAGCCCTGTGTTCCATGCTACTGCACATGCTTCATTGAAATACTACCCTTAGCTAGTTTAAATACGTATGAAGGTGATGTATCTATACATTTACAACTTTTGCAATACCTGTGATGTAGAAACCACGTTCCAGTATTGGCCAAAGCCCTGTGTTCGATGCTACTGTACATAGTTTATTCAAATACTACCCTTAACTAGTTTAAATGCGTATGTAGGTGATGTATCTATACATTCACAAATTTTGCAATGCCTGTAATGTAGAAACCACGTTCCAGTATTGCTCAAAGCCCTGTGTTCCATGCTGCTGCACATGCTTCATTGAAATACTACCCTTAGCTAGTTTAAATACGTATGTAGGTGATGTATCTATACATTTACAACTTTTGCAATGCCTGTAATGGTTAAAAATGCGTATATATGCAGTGTATCTATGCATTCACAACTTTCGGAATGCCTGTGATGTAGAAAGCACGTTCCGGTATTGCTCAAAGCCCTGTGTTCCATGCTACTGCACATGCTTCATTGAAATACTACCCGCAAGTGGTTTAAATAGTTTAAATACGTATGTAGGTGATGTATCTATACATTCACAACTTTCGTAATGCCTGTAATGTAGAAACCACGTTCCAGTATTGCTCAAAGCCCTGTGTTCCATGCTACTGCACATGCTTCATTGAAATACTACCCTTAGCTAGTTTAAATACGTATGTAGGTGATGTATCTATACATTTACAACTTTTGCAATGCCTGTAATGGTTAAAAATGCGTATATATGCAGTGTATCTATGCATTCACAACTTTCGGAATGCCTGTAATGTAGAAACCACGTTCCGGTATTGCTCAAAGCCCTGTGTTCCATGCTACTGCACATGGTTCATTGAAGTACTACCCTTAAGTGGTTTAAATACTTTAAATACGTATGTAGGTGATGTATCTGTACATTTACCTCTTACACCATGCCTGTAATTGTTAAAAATGCGTATATATGTAGTGTATCTATGCATTCACAACTTTCGGAATGCCTGTGATGTAGAAAGCACGTTCCGGTATTGCTCAAAGCCCTGTGTTCCATGCTACTGCACATGGTTCATTGAAATACTACCCGCAAGTGGTTTAAATAGTTTAAATACGTATGTAGGTGATGTATCTATACATTCACAACTTTCGTAATGCCTGTAATGTAGAAACCACGTTCCAGTATTGCTCAAAGCCCTGTGTTCCATGCTAGGTCACATGGTTCATTCAAATACTACCCTTAACTAGTTTAAATACGTATGTAGGTGATGTATCTATACATTCACAACTTTCGCAATGTCTGTAATGTAGAAAACACGTTCCAGTATTGCTCAAAGCCCTGTGTTCCATGCTACTGCACATGGTTCATTGAAGTACTACCCTTAAGTGGTTTAAATACTTTAAATACGTATGTAGGTGATGTATCTGTACATTTACCTCTTACGCCATGCCTGTAATTGTTAAAAATGCGTATATATGTAGTGTATCTATGCATTCACAACTTTCGCAATGCCTGTAATGTAGAAACCACGTTCCAGTATTGGCCAAAACCCTGTGTTCGATGCTACTGCACATGGTTCATTCAAATACTACCCGAAAGTGGTTCAAATAGTTTAAATATGTATGTAGGTGATGCATCTATACATTCACAACTTTCGGAATGCCTGTAATGTAGAAACCACGTTCCAGTATTGGCCAAAGGACTGTGTTTGATGTTACTGCACATAGTTCATTCAAATACTACCCTTAAATAGTTTAAATACGTATGTAGGTGATGTATCTATACATTCACAACTTTCGCAATACCTGTAATGTAGAAACCACGTTCCAGTATTGGCCAAAGCCATGTGTTCGATGCTACTGCACATGGTTCATTGAAATACTACCCTTAAGTGGTTTAAATAGTTTAAATACGCATGTAGGTGATGTATCTGTACATTCACAACTTTCGCAATGCCTGTGATGTAGAAACCACGTTCCAGTATTGGCCAAAGCCCTGTGTTCGATGCTACTGTACATAGTTTATTCAAATACTACCCTTAACTAGTTTAAATGCGTATGTAGGTGATGTATCTATACATTCACAAATTTTGCAATGCCTGTAATGTAGAAACCACGTTCCAGTATTGCTCAAAGCCCTGTGTTTCATGCTACTGCACATGCTTCATTGAAATACTACCCTTAGCTAGTTTAAATACGTATGAAGGTGATGTATCTATACATTTACAACTTTTGCAATACCTGTGATGTAGAAACCACGTTCCAGTATTGGCCAAAGCCCTGTGTTCGATGCTACTGTACATAGTTTATTCAAATACTACCCTTAACTAGTTTAAATGCGTATGTAGGTGATGTATCTATACATTCACAAATTTTGCAATGCCTGTAATGTAGAAACCACGTTCCAGTATTGCTCAAAGCCCTGTGTTCCATGCTGCTGCACATGCTTCATTGAAATACTACCCTTAGCTAGTTTAAATACGTATGTAGGTGATGTATCTATACATTTACAACTTTTGCAATGCCTGTAATGGTTAAAAATGCGTATATATGCAGTGTATCTATGCATTCACAACTTTCGGAATGCCTGTGATGTAGAAAGCACGTTCCGGTATTGCTCAAAGCCCTGTGTTCCATGCTACTGCACATGCTTCATTGAAATACTACCCGCAAGTGGTTTAAATAGTTTAAATACGTATGTAGGTGATGTATCTATACATTCACAACTTTCGTAATGCCTGTAATGTAGAAACCACGTTCCAGTATTGCTCAAAGCCCTGTGTTCCATGCTACTGCACATGCTTCATTGAAATACTACCCTTAGCTAGTTTAAATACGTATGTAGGTGATGTATCTATACATTTACAACTTTTGCAATGCCTGTAATGGTTAAAAATGCGTATATATGCAGTGTATCTATGCATTCACAACTTTCGGAATGCCTGTAATGTAGAAACCACGTTCCGGTATTGCTCAAAGCCCTGTGTTCCATGCTACTGCACATGGTTCATTCAAATACTACCCGTAAGTGGTTTAAATAGTTTAAATACGTATGTAGGTGATGTATCTATACATTCACAACTTTCGTAATGCCTGTAATGTAGAAACCACGTTCCAGTATTGCTCAAAGCCCTGTGTTCCATGCTAGGTCACATGGTTCATTCAAATACTACCCTTAACTAGTTTAAATACGTATGTAGGTGATGTATCTATACATTCACAACTTTCGCAATGTCTGTAATGTAGAAAACACGTTCCAGTATTGCTCAAAGCCCTGTGTTCCATGCTACTGCACATGGTTCATTGAAGTACTACCCTTAAGTGGTTTAAATAGTTTAAATACGTATGTAGGTGATGTATCTGTACATTTACCTCTTACGCCATGCCTGTAATTGTTAAAAATGCGTACATATGTAGTGTATCTATGCATTCACAACTTTCGCAATGCCTGTAATGTAGAAACCACGTTCCGGTATTGCTCAAAGCCCTGTGTTCCATGCAACTGCACATGGTTCATTGAAGTACTACCCGTAAGTGGTTTAAATAGTTTAAATACGTATGTAGGTGATGTGTCTATACATTCACAACTTTCGTAATGCCTGTAATGTAGAAAACACGTTCCAGTATTGCTCAAAGCCCTGTGTTCCATGCTAGGTCGCATGGTTCATTCAAATACTACCCTTAACTAGTTTAAATACGTATGTAGGTGATGTATCTATACATTCACAACTTTCGTAATGCCTGTAATGTAGAAAACACGTTCCGGTATTGCTCAAAGCCCTGTGTTCCATGCTACTGCACATGGTTCATTGAAATACTACCCTTAAGTGGTTTAAATAGTTTAAATACGTATGTAGGTGATGTATCTGTACATTTACCTCTTACGCCATGCCTGTAATTGTGAAAAATGCGTATATATGTAGTGTATCTATGCATTCACAACTTTCGCAATGCCTGTAATGTAGAAACCACGTTCCAGTATTGGCCAAAACCCTGTGTTCGATGCTACTGCACATGGTTCATTCAAATACTACCCTTAAGTGGTTCAAATAGTTTGAATACGTATGTAGGTGATGTATCTATACATTCACAACTTTCGCAATACCTGTAATGTAGAAACCACGTTCCAGTATTGGCCAAAGCCCTGTGTTCGATGCTACTGTACATACTTTATTCAAATACTACCCTTAACTAGTTTAAATACGTATGTAGGTGATGTATCTATACATTCACAACTTTCGCAATGCCTGTAATGTAGAAACCACGTTCCAGTATTGCTCAAAGCCCTGTGTTCCATGCTACTGCACATGCTTCATTGAAATACTACCCTTAGCTAGTTTAAATACGTATGTAGGTGATGTATCTATACATTTACAACTTTTGCAATGCCTGTAATGGTTAAAAATGCGTATATATGCAGTGTATCTATGCATTCACAACTTTCGGAATGCCTGTAATGTAGAAACCACGTTCCGGTATTGCTCAAAGCCCTGTGTTCCATGCTACTGCACATGGTTCATTGAAATACTACCCGCAAGTGGTTTAAATAGTTTAAATACGTATGTAGGTGATGTATCTATACATTCACAACTTTCGTAATGCCTGTAATGTAGAAACCACGTTCCAGTATTGCTCAAAGCCCTGTGTTCCATGCTAGGTCACATGGTTCATTCAAATACTACCCTTAACTAGTTTAAATACGTATGTAGGTGATGTATCTATACATTCACAACTTTCGCAATGTCTGTAATGTAGAAAACACGTTCCAGTATTGCTCAAAGCCCTGTGTTCCATGCTACTGCACATGGTTCATTGAAGTACTACCCTTAAGTGGTTTAAATACTTTAAATACGTATGTAGGTGATGTATCTGTACATTTACCTCTTACGCCATGCCTGTAATTGTTAGAAATGCGTATATATGTAGTGTATCTATGCATTCACAACTTTCGCAATGCCTGTAATGTAGAAACCACGTTCCAGTATTGGCCAAAACCCTGTGTTCGATGCTACTGCACATGGTTCATTCAAATACTACCCGAAAGTGGTTCAAATAGTTTAAATATGTATGTAGGTGATGCATCTATACATTCACAACTTTCGGAATGCCTGTAATGTAGAAACCACGTTCCAGTATTGGCCAAAGGACTGTGTTTGATGTTAGTGCACATAGTTCATTCAAATACTACCCTTAAATAGTTTAAATACGTATGTAGGTGATGTATCTATACATTCACAACTTTCGCAATACCTGTAATGTAGAAACCACGTTCCAGTATTGGCCAAAGCCATGTGTTCGATGCTACTGCACATGGTTCATTGAAATACTATCCTTAAGTGGTTTAAATAGTTTAAATACGCATGTAGGTGATGTATCTGTACATTCAGAACTTTCGCAATGCCTGTGATGTAGAAACCACGTTCCAGTATTGGCCAAAGCCCTGTGTTCGATGCTACTATACATAGTTTATTCAAATACTACCCTTAACTAGTTTAAATGCGTATGTAGGTGATGTATCTATACATTCACAAATTTTGCAATGCCTGTAATGTAGAAACCACGTTCCAGTATTGCTCAAAGCCCTGTGTTCCATGCTACTGCACATGCTTCATTGAAATACTACCCTTAGCTAGTTTAAATACGTATGTAGGTGATGTATCTATACATTTACAACTTTTGCAATACCTGTGATGTAGAAACCACGTTCCAGTATTGGCCAAAGCCCTGTGTTCGATGCTACTGTACATAGTTTATTCAAATACTACCCTTAACTAGTTTAAATGCGTATGTAGGTGATGTATCTATACATTCACAAATTTTGCAATGCCTGTAATGTAGAAACCACGTTCCAGTATTGCTCAAAGCCCTGTGTTCCATGCTACTGCACATGCTTCATTGAAATACTACCCTTAACTAGTTTAAATACGTATGTAGGTGATGTATCTGTACATTTACCTCTTACGCCATGCCTGTAATTGTTAAAAATGCGTATATATGTAGTGTATCTATGCATTCACAACTTTCGCAATGCCTGTAATGTAGAAACCACGTTCCAGTATTGGCCAAAACCCTGTGTTCGATGCTACTGCACATGGTTCATTCAAATACTACCCGTAAGTGGTTCAAATAGTTTAAATACGTATGTAGGTGATGCATCTATACATTCACAACTTTCGGAATGCCTGTAATGTAGAAACCACGTTCCAGTATTGGCCAAAGGACTGTGTTTGATGTTACTGCACATAGTTCATTCAAATACTACCCTTAACTAGTTTAAATACGTATGTAGGTGATGTATCTATACATTCACAACTTTCGGAATACCTGTAATGTAGAAACCACGTTCCAGTATTGGCCAAAACCCTGTGTTCGATGCTACCGCACATAGTTCATTCAATTACTATCCTTAACTAGTTTAAATACGTATGTAGGTGATGTATCTATACATTCACAACTTTCTCAATGCATGTAATGTAGAGACCACGTTCCAATATTGCTCAAAGCCCTGTGTTCGATGCTACTGCACATAGTTCATTCAAATACTACCCTTAACTAGTTTAAATACGTATGTAGGTGATGTATCTATACATTCACAACTTTCGTAATGCCTGTAATGTAGAAACCACGTTCCAGTAGTGCTCAAAGCCCTGTGTTCCATGCTAGGTCACATGGTTCATTCAAATACCACCCTTAACTAGTTTAAATACGTATGTAGGTGATGTATCTATATATTCACAACTTTCGCAATGTCTGTAATGTAGAAAACACGTTCCAGTATTGCTCAAAGCCCTGTGTTCCATGCTGCTGCACATGGTTCATTCAAATACTACCCTTAACTAGTTTAAATACGTATGTAGGTGATGTATCTATACATTCACAACTTTCGCAATACCTGTAATGTAGAAACCACGTTCCAGTATTGGCCAAAGCCATGTGTTCGATGCTACTGCACATGGTTCATACAAATACTACCCTTAAGTGGTTTAAATAGTTTAAATACGCATGTAGGTGATGTATCTATACATTCACAACTTTCGCAATGCCTGTGATGTAGAAACCACGTTCCAGTATTGGCCAAAACCCTGTGTTCGATGCTACCGCACATAGTTCATTCAAATACTATCCTTAACTAGTTTAAATACGTATGTAGGTGATGTATCTATACATTCACAACTTTCTCAATGCAGGTAATGTAGAGACCACGTTCCAGTGTTGCTCAAAGCCCTGTGTTCCATGCTACTGCACATAGTTCATTCAAATACTACCCTTAACTAGTTTAAATACGTATGTAGGTGATGTATCTATACATTCACAACTTTCGCAATGCCTGTAATGTAGAAACCACGTTCCAGTATTGGCCAAAGCTCTGTGTTCGATGCTACTGCACATGGTTCATTGAAATACTACCCTTAAGTGGTTTACACTCACAACTTTCGCAATGCATGGAATGTAGAAACCACGTTCCAGTATTGGCCAAAGCCCTGTGTTCGATGCTACTGCACATGGTTCATTGAAATACTACCCGTAAGTGGTTTAAATAGTTTAAATACGTATGTAGGTGATGTATCTATACATTCACAACTTTCGAAATGCCTGTAATGTAGAAACCACGTTCCAGTATTGCTCAAAGCCCTGTGTTCCATGCTACTGCACATGCTTCATTGAAATACTACCCTTAGCTAGTTTAAATACGTATGTAGGTGATGTATCTATACATTCACAACTTTCGCAATACCTGTGATGTAGAAACCACGTTCCAGTATTGGCCAAAGCCCTGTGTTCGATGCTACTGTACATAGTTTATTCAAATACTACCCTTAACTAGTTTAAATGCGTATGTAGGTGATGTATCTATACATTCACAAATGTTGCAATGCCTGTAATGTAGAAACCACGTTCCAGTATTGCTCAAAGCCCTGTGTTCCATGCTACTGCACATGCTTCATTGAAATACTACCCTTAGCTAGTTTAAATACGTATGTAGGTGATGTATCTATACATTTACAAATTTTGCAATGCCTGTAATGGTTAAAAATGCGTATATATGCAGTGTATCTATGCATTCACAACTTTCGGAATGCCTGTGATGTAGAAAGCACGTTCCGGTATTGCTCAAAGCCCTGTGTTCCATGCTACTGCACATGCTTCATTGAAATACTACCCGCAAGTGGTTTAAATAGTTTAAATACGTATGTAGGTGATGTATCTATACATTCACAACTTTCGTAATGCCTGTAATGTAGAAACCACGTTCCAGTATTGCTCAAAGCCCTGTGTTCCATGCTAGGTCACATGGTTCATTCAAATACTACCCTTAACTAGTTTAAATACGTATGTAGGTGATGTATCTATACATTCACAACTTTCGCAATGTCTGTAATGTAGAAAACACGTTCCAGTATTGCTCAAAGTCCTGTGTTCCATGCTACTGCACATGGTTCATTGAAGTACTACCCTTAAGTGGTTTAAATACTTTAAATACGTATGTAGGTGATGTATCTGTACATTTACCTCTTACGCCATGCCTGTAATTGTTAAAAATGCGTATATATGTAGTGTATCTATGCATTCACAACTTTCGCAATGCCTGTAATGTAGAAACCACGTTCCAGTATTGGCCAAAACCCTGTGTTCGATGCTACTGCACATGGTTCATTCAAATACTACCCGTAAGTGGTTCAAATAGTTTAAATACGTATGTAGGTGATGCATCTATACATTCACAACTTTCGGAATGCCTGTAATGTAGAAACCACGTTCCAGTATTGGCCAAAGGACTGTGTTTGATGTTACTGCACATAGTTCATTCAATTACTACCCTTAACTAGTTTAAATACGTATGTAGGTGATGTATCTATACATTCACAACTTTCGCAATACCTGTAATGTAGAAACCACGTTCCAGCATTGGCCAAAGCCCTGTGTTCGATGCTACTGCACATGGTTCATACAAAAACTACCCTTAAGTGGTTTAAATAGTTTAAATACGCATGTAGGTGATGTAACTATACATTCACAACTTTCGCAATGCCTGTGATGTAGAAACCACGTTCCAGTATTGGCCAAAACCCTGTGTTCGATGCTACCGCACATAGTTCATTCAAATACTATCCTTAACTAGTTTAAATACGTATGTAGGTGATGTATCTATACATTCACAACTTTCTCAATGCATGTAATGTAGAGACCACGTTCCAGTATTGCTCAAAGCCCTGTGTTCGATGCTACTGCACATAGTTCATTCAAATACTACCCTTAACTAGTTTAAATACGTATGTAGGTGATGTATCTATACATTCACAACTTTCGCAATGCCTGTAATGTAGAAAACACGTTCCAGTATTGGCCAAAGCTCTGTGTTCGATGCTACTGCACATGGTTCATTGAAATACTACCCTTAAGTGGTTTAAACTCACAACTTTCGCAATGCATGGAATGTAGAAACCACGTTCCAGTATTGGCCAAAGCCCTGTGTTCGATGCTACTGCACATGGTTCATTGAAATACTACCCGTAAGTGGTTTAAATAGTTTAAATACGTATGTAGGTGATGTATCTATACATTCACAACTTTCGTAATGCCTGTAATGTAGAAACCACGTTCCAGTGTTGCTCAAAGCCCTGTGTTCCATGCTACTGCACATGCTTCATTGAAATACTACCCTTAGCTAGTTTAAATACGTATGTAGGTGATGTATCTATACATTCACAACTTTCGCAATACCTGTAATGTAGAAACCACGTTCCAGTATTGGCCAAAGCCCTGTGTTCGATGCTACTGTACATAGTTTATTCAAATACTACCCTTAACTAGTTTAAATACGTATGTAGGTGATGTATCTATACATTCACAACTTTCGCAATGCCTGTAATGTAGAAACCACGTTCCAGTATTGCTCAAAGCCCTGTGTTCCATGCTACTGCACATGCTTCATTGAAATACTACCCTTAGCTAGTTTAAATACGTATGTAGGTGATGTATCTATACATTTACAACTTTTGCAATGCCTGTAATGGTTAAAAATGCGTATATATGTAGTGTATCTATGCATTCACAACTTTCGGAATGCCTGTATTTTAGAAACCACGTTCCAGTATTGCTCAAAGCACTGTGTTCCATGCTACTGCACATGGTTCATTGAAATACTACCCGTAAGTGGTTTAAATAGTTTAAATACGTATGTAGGTTATGTATCTATGCATTCACAACTTTCGTAATGCCTGTAATGTAGAAACCACGTTCCAGTATTGCTCAAAGCCCTGTGTTCCATGCTAGGTCACATGGTTAATTCAAATACTACCCTTAACTAGTTTAAATACGTATGTAGGTGATGTATCTATACATTCACAACTTTCGCAATGTCTGTAATGTAGAAAACACGTTCCAGTATTGCTCAAAGCCCTGTGTTCAATGCTGCTGCACATGGTTCATTGAAATACTACCCTTAAGTGGTTTACACTCACAACTTTCGCAATGCATGGAATGTAGAAACCACGTTCCAGTATTGGCCAAAGCCCTGTGTTCGATGCTACTGCACATGGTTCATTGAAATACTACCCGTAAGTGGTTTAAATAGTTTAAATACGTATGTAGGTGATGCATCTATACATTCACAACTTTCGTAATGCCTGTAATGTAGAAACCACGTTCCAGTATTGCTCAAAGCCCTGTGTTCCATGCTACTGCACATGCTTCATTGAAATACTACCCTTAGCTAGTTTAAATACGTATGTAGGTGATGTATCTATACATTCACAACTTTCGCAATACCTGTAATGTAGAAACCACGTTCCAGTATTGGCCAAAGCCCTGTGTTCAATGCTACTGTACATAGTTTATTCAAATACTACCCTTAACTAGTTTAAATGCGTATGTAGGTGATGTATCTATACATTCACAAATGTTGCAATGCCTGTAATGTAGAAACCACGTTCCAGTATTGCTCAAAGCCCTGTGTTCCATGCTACTGCACATGCTTCATTGAAATACTACCCTTAGCTAGTTTAAATACGTATGTAGGTGATGTATCTATACATTTACAACTTTTGCAATGCCTGTAATGGTTACAAATGCGTATATATGCAGTGTATCTATGCATTCACAACTTTCGGAATGCCTGTGATGTAGAAACCACGTTCCGGTATTGCTCAACGCCCTGTGTTCCATGCTACTGCACATGGTTCATTGAAATACTACCCGCAAGTGGTTTAAATAGTTTAAATACGTATGTAGGTGATGTATCTATACATTCACAACTTTCGTAATGCCTGTAATGTAGAAACCACGTTCCAGTATTGCTCAAAGCCCTGTGTTCCATGCTAGGTCACATGGTTCATTCAAATACTACCCTTAACTAGTTTAAATACGTATGTAGGTGATGTATCTATACATTCACAACTTTCGCAATGTCTGTAATGTAGAAAACACGTTCCAGTATTGCTCAAAGTCCTGTGTTCCATGCTACTGCACATGGTTCATTGAAGTACTACCCTTAAGTGGTTTAAATACTTTCAATACGTATGTAGGTGATGTATCTGTACATTTACCTCTTACGCCATGCCTGTAATTGTTAAAAATGCGTATATATGTAGTGTATCTATGCATTCACAACTTTCGCAATGCCTGTAATGTAGAAACCACGTTCCAGTATTGGCCAAAGCCCTGTGTTCGATGCTACTGCACATGGTTCATACAAATACTACCCTTAAGTGGTTTAAATAGTTTAAATACGCATGTAGGTGATGTATCTATACATTCACAACTTTCGCAATGCCTGTGATGTAGAAACCACGTTCCAGTATTGGCCAAAACCCTGTGTTCGATGCTACCGCACATAGTTCATTCAAATACTATCCTTAACTAGTTTAAATACGTATGTAGGTGATGTATCTATACATTCACAACTTTCTCAATGCATGGAATGTAGAGACCACGTTCCAGTATTGCTCAAAGCCGTGTGTTCGATGCTACTGCACATAGTTCATTCAAATACTACCCTTAACTAGTTTAAATACGTATGTAGGTGATGTATCTATACATTCACAACTTTTGCAATGCCTGTAATGTAGAAACCACGTTCCAGTATTGGCCAAAGCCCTGTGTTCCATGCTACTGCACATACTTCATTGAAATAGTACCCTTAGCTAGTTTAAATACGTATGTAGGTGATGTATCTATACATTCACAACTTTCGCAAAGCATGTAATGTCGAAACCACGTTCCAGTATTGGCCAAAGCCCTGTGTTCGATGCTACTGCACATGGTTCATTCAAATACTACCCTTAACTAGTTTAAATACGTATGTAGGTGATGTATCTATACATTCACAACTTTCGCAATGTCTGTAATGTAGAAAACACGTTCCAGTATTGCTCAAAACCCTGTGTTCGATGCTACTGCACATGGTTCATTGAAATACTACCCTTAAGTGGTTTACATTCACAACTTTCGCAAAGCCTGTAATGTAGAAACCACGTTCCAGTATTGCTCAAAGCCCTGTGTTCCATGCTACTGCACATACTTCATTGAAATACTACCCTTAGCTAGTTTAAATACGTATGTAGGTGATGTATCTATACATTTACAACTTTTGCAATGCCTGTAATGGTTAAAAATGCGTATATATGTAGTGTATCTATGCATTCACAACTTTCGGAATGCCTGTAATGTAGAAACCACGTTCCAGTATTGCTCAAAGCCCTGTGTTCCATGCTACTGCACATGGTTCATTGAAATACTACCCGTAAGTGGTTTAAATAGTTTAAATACGTATGTAGGTGATGTATCTATACATTCACAACTTTCGTAGTGCCTGTAATGTAGAAACCACGTTCCAGTATTGCTCAAAGCCCTGTGTTCCATGCTAGGTCACATGGTTAATTCAAATACTACCCTTAACTAGTTTAAATATGTATGTAGGTGATGTATCTATACATTCACAACTTTCGCAATGTCTGTAATGTAGAAAACACGTTCCAGTATTGGTCAAAGCACTGTGTTTGATGTTACTTCACATAGTTCATTCAAATACTACTCTTAACTAGTTTAAATACGTATGTAGGTGATGTATCTATACATTCACAACTTTCGCAATACCTGTAATGTAGAAACCACGTTCCAGTATTGGCCAAAGCCATGTGTTCGATGCTACTGCACATGGTTCATTGAAATACTACCCTTAAGTGGTTTACACTCACAACTTTCGCAATGCATGGAATGTAGAAACCACGTTCCAGTATTGGCCAAAGCCCTGTGTTCGATGCTACTGCACATGGTTCATTGAAATACTCCCCGTAAGTGGTTTAAATAGTTTAAATACGTATGTAGGTGATGTATCTATACATTCACAACTTTCGTAATGCCTGTAATGTAGAAACCACGTTCCAGTATTGCTCAAAGCCCTGTGTTCCATGCTACTGCACATGCTTCATTGAAATACTACCCTTAGCTAGTTTAAATACGTATGTAGGTGATGTATCTATACATTCACAACTTTCGCAATACCTGTGATGTAGAAACCACGTTCCAGTATTGGCCAAAGCCCTGTGTTCGATGCTACTGTGCATAGTTTATTCAAATACTACCCTTAACTAGTTTAAATACGTATGTAGGTGATGTATCTATACATTCACAACTTTCGCAATGCCTGTATTGTAGAAACCACGTTCCAGTATTGCTCAAAGCCCTGTGTTCCATGCTACTGCACATGCTTCATTGAAATACTACCCTTAGCTAGTTTAAATACGTATGTAGGTGATGTATCTATACATTTACAACTTTTGCAATGCCTGTAAAGGTTAAAAATGCGTATATATGTAGTGTATCTATGCATTCACAACTTTCGGAATGCCTGTAATGTAGAAACCACGTTCCAGTATTGCTCAAAGCCCTGTGTTCCATGCTACTGCACATGGTTCATTGAAATACTACCCGTAAGTGGTTTAAATAGTTTAAATACGTATGTAGGTGATGTATCTATACATTCAAAACTTTCGTAATGCCTGTAATGTAGAAACCACGTTCCAGTATTGCTCAAAGCCCTGTGCTCCATGCTAGGTCACATGGTTAATTCAAATACTACCCTTAACTAGTTTAAATACGTATGTAGGTGATGTATCTATACATTCACAACTTTCGCAATGTCTGTAATGTAGAAAACACGTTCCAGTATTGCTCAAAGCCCTGTGTTCAATGCTACTGCACATGGTTCATTGAAATACTACCCTTAAGTGGTTTAAATAGTTTACATACGTATGTAGGTGATGTATCTGTACATTTACCTCTTACGCCATGCCTGTAATTGTTAAAAATGCGTATATATGTAGTGTATTTATGCATTCACAACTTTCGCAATGCCTGTAATGTAGAAACCACGTTCCAGTATTGGCCAAAGCCCTGTGTTCGATGCTACTGCACATGGTTCATTCAAATACTACCCTTAAGTGGTTCAAATAGTTTAAATACGTATGTAGGTGATGCATCTATACACTCACAACTTTCGCAATGCCTGTGATGTAGAAACCACGTTCCAGTATTGGCCAAAGCACTGTGTTTGATGTTACTGCACATAGTTCATTCAAATACTACCCTTAACTAGTTTAAATACGTATGTAGGTGATGTATCTATACATTCACAACTTTCGCAATGCCTGTAATGTAGAAACCACGTTCCAGTATTGGCCAAAGCCATGTGTTCGATGCTACTGCACATGGTTCATTCAAATACTACCCTTTGGTGGTTTAAATAGTTTAAATACGCAAGTAGGTGATGTATCTATACATTCACAACTTTCGCAATGCCTGTGATGTAGAAACCACGTTCCAGTATTGGAAAAAGCCCTGTGTTCGATGCTACTGCACATAGTTCATTCAAAAACTATCCTTAACTAGTTTAAATACGTATGTAGGTGATGTATCTATACATTCATAACTTTCGCAATGCCTGTAATGTAGAAAGCACGTTCCAGTATTGGCCAAAGCCCTGTGTTCGATGCTATTGTACATAGTTCATTCAAACACTACCCTTAACTAGTTTAAATACGTATGTAGGTGATGTATCTATACATTCACAACTTTCGCAATGCCTGTAATGTAGAAAAAACGTTCCACTATAGCTCAAAGCCCTGTGTTCCATGCTACTGCACATGCTTCATTGAAATACCACCCTTAGCTAGTTTAAATACGCATGTAGGTGATGTATCTATACATTCACAACTTTTGCAATGCCTGTAATGTAGAAACCACGTTCCAGTATTGGCCAGAGCCCTGTGTTCCATGCTACTGCACACGGTTCATTGAAATACTACCCTCAACTAGTTTAAATACGTATGTAGGTGATGTATCTATACATTTACAACTTTCGCAATGCCTGTAATGGTAAAAAATGCGTATATATGTAGTGTATCTATGCATTCATAACTTTCGGAATGCCTGTAATGTAGAAACCACGTTCCGGTATTTTCCAAAGCCCTGTGTTCGATGCTACTGCACATAGTTCATTCAAATACTACCCTTAACTAGTTTAAATACGTATGTAGGTAATGTATCTATACATTCACAACTTTCGCAATGCCTGTAATGTCGAAACCACGTTCCAGTATTGGCCAAAGCCCTGTGTTCGATGCTACTGCACATGGTTCATTCAAATACTACACTTAACTAGTTTAAATACGTATGTAGGTGATGTATCCATACATTCACAACTTTTGCAATGACTGTAATGTAGAAACCACGTTCCAGTATTGCTCAAAGCCCTGTGTTCGATGCTACTGCACATGGTTAATTCAAATACTACCCTTAACTAGTTTAAATACGTATGTAGGTGATGTATCTAAACATTCACAACTTTCGCAATGCATGTAATGTAGAGACCACGTTCCAGTATTGCTCAAAGGCCTGTGTTCGATGCTACTGCACATAGTTCATTCAAATACTACCCTTAACTAGTTTAAATACGTATGTAGGTGATGTATCTATACATTTACAACTTTCGCAATGCCTGTAGTGTCGAAACCACGTTCCAGTATTGGCCAAAGCTCTGTGTTCGATGCTACTGCACATGGTTCATTGAAATACTACCCTTAAGTGGTTTACACTCACAACTTTCGCAATGCATGTAATGTAGAAACCACGTTCCAGTATTGTTCAAAGCCCTGTGTTCGATGCTACTGCACATGGTTCATTGAAATACTACCCGTAAGTGGTTTACACTCACAACTTTCGCAATGCCTGTAATGTAGAAACCACGTTCCAGTATTGCTCAAAGCCCTGTGTTCCATGCTACTGCACATGGTTCATTGAAATACTACCCTTAGCTAGTTTAAATACGTATGTAGATGATGTATCTATACATTTACAACTTTTGCAATGCCTGTAATGGTTAAAAATGCGTATATATGCAGTGTATCTATGCATTCACAACTTTCGGAATGCCTGTAATGTAGAAACCACGTTCCGGTATTGCTCAAAGCACTGTGTTCCATGCTACTGCACATGGTTCATTGAAATACTACCCGTAAGTGGTTTAAATAGTTTAAATACGTATGTAGGTGATGTATCTGTACATTTACCTCTTACGCCATGCCTGTAATTGTTAAAAATGCGTATATATGTAGTGTATTTATGCATTCACAACTTTCGCAATGCCTGTAATGTAGAAACCACGTTCCAGTATTGGCCAAAGCCCTGTGTTCGATGCTACTGCACATGGTTCATTCAAATACTACCCTCAAGTGGTTCAAATAGTTTAAATACGTATGTAGGTGATGCATCTATACATTCACAACTTTCGCAATGCCTGTGATGTAGAAACCACGTTCCAGTATTGGCCAAAGCACTGTGTTTGATGTTACTGCACATAGTTCATTCAAATACTACCCTTAACTAGTTTAAATACGTATGTAGGTGATGTATCTATACATTCACAACTTTCGCAATGCCTGTAATGTAGAAACCACGTTCCAGTATTGGCCAAAGCCATGTGTTCGATGCTACTGCACATGGTTCATTCAAATACTACCCTTTGGTGGTTTAAATAGTTTAAATACGCAAGTAGGTGATGTATCTATACATTCACAACTTTCGCAATGCCTGTGATGTAGAAACCACGTTCCAGTATTGGAAAAAGCCCTGTGTTCGATGCTACTGCACATAGTTCATTCAAAAACTATCCTTAACTAGTTTAAATACGTATGTAGGTGATGTATCTATACATTCATAACTTTCGCAATGCCTGTAATGTAGAAACCACGTTCCAGTATTGCTCAAAGCCCTGTGTTCCATGCTAGGTCACATGGTTCATTCAAATACTACCCTTAACTAGTTTAAATACGTATGTAGGTGATGTATCTATACATTCACAACTTTCGCAATGCCTGTAATGTAGAAAAAACGTTCCACTATAGCTCAAAGCCCTGTGTTCCATGCTACTGCACATGCTTCATTGAAGTACCACCCTTAGCTAGTTTAAATACGCATGTAGGTGATGTATCTATACATTCACAACTTTTGCAATGCCTGTAATGTAGAAACCACGTTCCAGTATTGGCCAGAGCCCTGTGTTCCATGCTACTGCACACGGTTCATTGAAATACTACCCTCAACTAGTTTAAATACGTATGTAGGTGATGTATCTATACATTTACAACTTTCGCAATGCCTGTAATGGTAAAAAATGCGTATATATGTAGTGTATCTATGCATTCATAACTTTCGGAATGCCTGTAATGTAGAAACCACGTTCCGGTATTTTCCAAAGCCCTGTGTTCGATGCTACTGCACCTAGTTCATTCAAATACTACCCTTAACTAGTTTAAATACGTATGTAGGTAATGTATCTATACATTCACAACTTTCGCAATGCCTGTAATGTCGAAACCACGTTCCAGTATTGGCCAAAGCCCTGTGTTCGATGCTACTGCACATGGTTCATTCAAATACTACACTTAACTAGTTTAAATACGTATGTAGGTGATGTATCCATACATTCACAACTTTTGCAATGACTGTAATGTAGAAACCACGTTCCAGTATTGCTCAAAGCCCTGTGTTCGATGCTACTGCACATGGTTAATTCAAATACTACCCTTAACTAGTTTAAATACGTATGTAGGTGATGTATCTAAACATTCACAACTTTCGCAATGCATGTAATGTAGAGACCACGTTCCAGTATTGCTCAAAGGCCTGTGTTCGATGCTACTGCACATAGTTCATTCAAATACTACCCTTAACTAGTTTAAATACGTATGTAGGTGATGTATCTATACATTTACAACTTTCGCAATGCCTGTAGTGTCGAAACCACGTTCCAGTATTGGCCAAAGCTCTGTGTTCGATGCTACTGCACATGGTTCATTGAAATACTACCCTTAAGTGGTTTACACTCACAACTTTCGCAATGCATGTAATGTAGAAACCACGTTCCAGTATTGTACAAAGCCCTGTGTTCGATGCTACTGCACATGGTTCATTGAAATACTACCCTTAAGTGGTTTACACTCACAACTTTCGCAATGCCTGTAATGTAGAAACCACGTTCCAGTATTGCTCAAAGCCCTGTGTTCCATGCTACTGCACATGCTTCATTGAAATACTACCCTTAGCTAGTTTAAATACGTATGTAGATGATGTATCTATACATTTACAACTTTTGCAATGCCTGTAATGGTTAAAAATGCGTATATATGCAGTGTATCTATGCAATAACAACTTTCGGAATGCCTGTAATGTAGAAACCACGTTCCGGTATTGCTCAAAGCACTGTGTTCCATGCTACTGCACATGGTTCATTGAAATACTACCCGTAAGTGGTTTAAATAGTTTAAATACGTATGTAGGTGATGTATCTATACATTCACAACTTTCGTAATGCCTGTAATGTAGAAACCACGTTCCAGTATTGCTCAAAGCCCTGTGTTCCATGCTAGGTCACATGGTTCATTGAAATACTACCCTTAACTAATTTAAATACGTATGTAGGTGATGTATCTATACATTCACAACTTTCGCAATGTCTGTAATGTCGAAAACACGTTCCAGTATTGCTCAAAGCCCTGTGTTCCATGCTACTGCACATGGTTCATTGAAGTACTACCCTTAAGTGGTTTAAAGACTTTAAATACGTATGTAGGTGATGTATCTGTACATTTAGCTCTTACGCCATGCCTGTAATTGTTAAAAATGCGTATATATGTAGTGTATCTATGCATTCACAACTTTCGCAATGCCTGTAATGTAGAAACCACGTTCCAGTATTGGCCAAAACCCTGTGTTCGATGCTACTGCACATGGTTCATTCAAATACTACCCTTAAGTGATTCAAATAGTTTAAATACGTATGTAGGTGATGCATCTATACATTCACAACTTTCGGAAAGCCTGTGATGTAGAAACCACGTTCCAGTATTGGCCAAAGGACTGTGTTTGATGTTACTGCATATAGTTCATTCAAATACTACCCTTAACTAGTTTAAATAGGTATGTAGGTGATGTATCTATACATTCACAACTTTCGCAATACCTGTAATGTAGAAACCACGTTCCAGTACTGGCCAAAGCCATATGTTCGATGCTACTGCACATGGTTCATACAAATACTACCCTTAAGTGGTTTAAATAGTTTAAATGCGCATGTAGGTGATGTATCTATACATTCACAACTTTCGCAATGCCTGTGATGTAGAAACCACGTTCCAGTATTGGCGAAAACCCTGTGTTGGATGCTACCGCACATAGTTCATTCAAATACTACCCTTAACTAGTTTAAATACGTATGTAGGTGATGTATCTATACATTCACAACTTTGTCAATGCATGTAATGTAGAGACCACGTTCCAGTATTGCTCAAAGCCCTGTGTTCCATGCTACTGCACATAGTTCATTCAAATACTACCCTTAACTAGTTTAAATACGTATGTAGGTGATGTATCTATACATTCACAACTTTCGCAATGCCTGTAATGTAGAAACCACGTTCCAGTATTGCTCAAAGCCCTGTGTTCCATGCTACTGCACATGGTTCATTGAAATACTACCCTTAAGTGGTTTACGCTCACAACTTTCGCAATGCATGTAATGTAGAAACCACGTTCCAGTATTGTTCAAAGCCCTGTGTTCGATGCTACTGCACATGGTTCATTGAAATACTACCCTTAAGTGATTTAAATAGTTTAAATACGTATGTAGGTGATGTATCTATACATTCACAACTTTCGTAATGCCTGTAATGTAGAAACCACGTTCCAGTATTGCTCAAAGCCCTGTGTTCCATGCTAGGTCACATGGTTCATTCAAATACTACCCTTAACTAGTTTAAATACGTATGTAGGTGATGTATCTATACATTCACAACTTTCGCAATGTCTGTAATGTAGAAAACACGTTCCAGTATTGCTCAAAGCCCTGTGTTCCATGCTACTGTACATAGTTTATTCAAATACTACCCTTAACTAGTTTAAATACGTATGTAGGTGATGTATCTATACATTCACAACATTCGCAATGCCTGTAATGTAGAAACCACGTTCCAGTATTGCTCAAAGCCCTGTGTTCCATGCTACTGCACATGCTTCATTGAAATACTACCCTTAGCTAGTTTAAATACGTATGTAGGTGATGTATCTATACATTTACAACTTTTGGAATGCCTGTAATGGTTGAAAATGCGTATATATGTAGTGTATCTATGCATTCACAACTTTCGGAATGCCTGTAATGTAGAAACCACGTTCCGGTATTGCTCAAAGCCCTGTTTTCCATGCTACTGCACATGGTTCATTGAAATACTACCCGGAAGTGGTTTAAATAGTTTAAATACGTATGTAGGTGATGTATCTATATATTCACAACTTTCGTAATGCCTGTAATGTAGAAACCACGTTCCAGTATTGCTCAAAGCCCTGTGTTCCATGCTAGGTCACATGGTTAATTCAAATACTACCCTTAACTAGTTTAAATACGTATGTAGGTGATGTATCTATACATTGACAACTTTCGCAATGTCTGTAATGTAGAAACCACGTTCCAGTATTGCTCAAAGCCCTGTGTTCAATGCTACTGCACATGGTTCACTGAAATACTACCCTTAAGTGGTTTAAATAGTTTAAATACGTATGTAGGTGATGCATCTGTACATTTACCTCTTACGCCATGCCTGTAATTGTTAAAAATGCGTATATATGTAGTGTATCTATGCATTCACAACTTTCGCAATGCCTGTAATGTAGAAACCACGTTCCAGTATTGGCCAAAACCCTGTGTTCGATGCTACTGCACATAGTTCATTCAAATACTACCCTTAAGTGGTTTAAATACGTATGTAGGTGATGTATCTATACATTCACAACTTTCTCAATGCATGTAATGTAGAGACCACGTTCCAGTATTGCTCAAAGCCCTGTGTTCCATGCTACTGCACATAGTTCATTCAAATACTACCCTTAACTAGTTTAAATACGTATGTAGGTGATGTATCTATACATTCACAACCTTCGCAATGCCTGTAATGTAGAAACCACGTTCCAGTATTGGCCAAAGCTCTGTGTTCGATGCTACTGCACATGGTTCATTGAAATACTACCCTTAAGTGGTTTACGCTCACAACTTTCGCAATGCATGGAATGTAGAAACCACGTTCCAGTATTGTGTAAAGCCCTGTGTTCGATGCTACTGCACATGGTTCATTGAAATACTACCCTTAAGTGATTTAAATAGTTTAAATACGTATGTAGGTGATGTATCTATACATTCACAACTTTCGTAATGCCTGTAATGTAGAAACCACGTTCCAGTATTGCTCAAAGCCCTGTGTTCCATGCTAGGTCACATGGTTCATTCAAATACTACCCTTAACTAGTTTAAATACGTATGTAGGTGATGTATCTATACATTCACAACTTTCGCAATGTCTGTAATGTAGAAAACACGTTCCAGTATTGGCCAAAGCCCTGTGTTCCATGCTACTGTACATAGTTTATTCAAATACTACCCTTTACTAGTTTAAATACGTATGTAGGTGATGTATCTATACATTCACAACATTCGCAATGCCTGTAATGTAGAAACCACGTTCCAGTATTGCTCAAGGCCCTGTGTTCCATGCTACTGCACATGGTTCATTGAAATACTACCCTTAGCTAGTTTAAATACGTATGTAGGTGATGTATCTATAAATTTACAACTTTTGGAATGCCTGTAATGGTTAAAAATGCGTATATATGTAGTGTATCTATGCATTCACAACTTTCGGAATGCCTGTAATGTAGAAACCACGTTCCGGTATTGCTCAAAGCCCTGTGTTCCATGCTACTGCACATGGTTCATTGAAATACTACCCGGAAGTGTTTTAAATAGTTTAAATACGTATGTAGGTGATGTATCTATATATTCACAACTTTCGTAATGCCTGTAATGTAGAAACCACGTTCCAGTATTGCTCAAAGCCCTGTGTTCCATGCTAGGTCACATGGTTTATTCAAATACTACCCTTAACTAGTTTAAATACGTATGTAGGTGATGTATCTATACATTCACAACTTTCGCAATGTCTGTAATGTAGAAACCACGTTCCAGTATTGCTCAAAGCCCTGTGTTCAATGCTACTGCACATGGTTGACTGAAATACTACCCTTAAGTGGTTTAAATAGTTTAAATACGTATGTAGGTGATGCATCTGTACATTTACCTCTTACGCCATGCCTGTAATTGTTAAAAATGCGTATATATGTAGTGTATCTATGCATTCACAACTTTCGCAATGCCTGTAATGTAGAAACCACGTTCCAGTATTGGCGAAAACCCTGTGTTCGATGCTACTGCACATGGTTCATTCAAATACTACCCTTAAGTGGTTTAAATAGTTTAAATACGCATGTGGGTGATGTATCTATACATTCACAACTTTCGCAATACCTGTAATGTAGAAACCACGTTCCAGTATTGGCCAAAGCCATGTGTTCGATGCTACTGCACATGGTTCATACAAATACTACCCTTAAGTGGTTTAAATAGTTTAAATACGCATGTAGGTGATGTATCTATACATTCACAACTTTCGCAATGCCTGTGATGTAGAAACCACGATCCAGTTTTGGCCAAAGCCCTGTGTTCGATGCTACTGCACATAGTTCATTCAAATACTATCCTTAACTAGTTTAAAGAAGTATGTAGGTGATGTATCTATACATTCACAACATTCGCAATGCCTGTAATGTAGAAAGCACGTTCCAGTTTTGGCCAAAGCCCTGTGTTCGATGCTACTGTACATAGTTTATTCAAATACTACCCTTAACTAGTTTAAATACGTATGTAGGTGATGTATCTATACATTCACAACTTTCGCAATGCCTGTAATGTAGAAACCACGTTCCAGTATTGCTCAAAACCCTGTGTTCCATGCTACTGCACATGCTTCATTCAAATACTACCCTTAACTAGTTTAAATACGTATGTAGGTGATGTATCTATACATTCACAACTTTTGCAATGCCTGTAATGTAGAAACCACGTTCCAGTAATGGCCAAAGCCCTGTGTTCCATGCTACTGCACATGGTTCATTGAAACACTACCCTTAACTAGTTTAAATACGTATGTAGGTGATGTATCTATACATTTACAACTTTCGCAATGCCTGTAATGGTTAAAAATGCGTATATATGTAGTGTATCTATGCATTTACAACTTTCGCAATGCCTGTAATGTAGAAACCACGTTCCGGTATTTTCCAAAGCCCTGTGTTCGATGCTTCTGCACATAGTTCATTCAAATACTACCCTTAACTAGTTTAAATACGTATGTAGGTGATGTATCTATACATTCACAACTTTTGCAAAGCATGTAATGTCGAAACCACGTTCCAGTATTGGCCAAAGCCCTGTGTTCGATGCTGCTGCACATGGTTCATTCAAATACTACCCTTAACTAGTTTAAATACGTATGTAGGTGATGTATCTATACATTCACAACTTTTGCAATGGCTGTAATGTAGAAAGCAAGTTCTAGTGTTCCTGAAAGCTCTGTGTTCGATGCTACTGCACATGGTTCATTCAAATACTACCCTTAAGTTGTTCAAATAGTTTAAATACGTATGTAGGTGATGTATCTATACATTTACAACTTACGCAATGCCTGTAATGGTTAAAAATGCGGATATATGTAGTGTATCTATGCATTCACAACTTTGGCAATGCCTGTAATGTAGAAACCACGTTCCAGTATTGGCCAAAGCCCTGTGTTCGATGCTACTGCACATGGTTCATTCAAATACTACCCTTAACTAGTTTAAATACGTATGTAGGTGATGTATCTATACATTCACAACTTTTGCAATGCATGTAATGTAGAAAGCACGTTCCAGTATTGCTCAAAACCCTGTGTTCCATGCTACTGCACATGCTTCATTGAAATACTACCCTTAGCTAGTTTAAATACGTATGTAGGTGATGTATCTATACATTTACAACTTTTGCAATGCCTGTAATGGTTAAAAATGCGTATATATGTAGTGTATCTATGCATTCACAACTTTCGGAATGCCTGTAATGTAGAAACCACGTTCCGGTGTTGCTCAAAGCCCTGTGTTCCATGCTACTGCACATGGTTCATTGAAATACTACCCGTAAGTGGTTTAAATAGTTAAAATACGTATGTAGGTGATGTATCTATACATTCACAAATTTCGTAATGCCTGTAATGTAGAGACCACGTTCCAGTATTGCTCAAAGCCCTGTGTTCAATGCTAGGTCACATGGTTCATTCAAATACTACACTTAACTAGTTTAAATACGTATGTAGGTGATGTATCTATACATTCACAACTTTCGCAATGTCTGTAATGTAGAAAAAACGTTCCAGTATTGCTCAAAGCCCTGTGTTCCATGCTACTGCACATGGTTCATTGAAATACTACCCTTAAGTGGTTTACATAGTTTAAATACGTATGTAGGTGATGTCTCTGTACATTTACCTCTTACGCCATGCCTGTAACTGTTAAAAATGCGTATATATGTAGTGTATCTATGCATTCACAACTTTCGCAATGCCTATAATGTAGAAACCACGTTCCAGTATTGGCCAAAGCACTGTGTTTGATGTCACTGCACATAGTTCATTCAAATACTACCCTTAACTAGTTTAAATACGTATGTAGGTGATGTATCTATACATTCACAACTTTCGCAATACCTGTAATGTAGAAACCACGTTCCAGTATTGGCCAAAGCCATGTGTTCGATGCTACTGCACATGGTTCATACAAATACTACCCTTAAGTGGTTTAAATAGTTTAAATACGCATGTAGGTGATGTATCTATACATTCACAACTTTCGCAATGCCTGTGATGTAGAAACCACGTTCCAGCATTGGCCAAAGCCCTGTGTTCGATGCTACTGCACATGGTTCATTCAAATACTACCCTTAACTAGTTTAAATACGTATGTAGGTGATGTATCTATACATTCACAACTTTTGCAATGCCTGTAATGTAGAAACCACGTTCCAGTATTGGCCAAAGCCCTGTGTTCCATGCTACTGCACATGGTTCATTGAAACACTACCCTTAACTAGTTTAAATACGTATGTAGGTGATGTATCTATACATTTACAACTTTCGCAATGCCTGTAGTGGTTAAAAATGCGTATATATGTAGTGAATCTATTCATTTACAACTTTCGCAATGCCTGTAATGTAGAAACTACGTTCCGGTATTTTCCAAAGCCCTGTGTTCGATGCTACTGCACATAGTTCATTCAAATACTACCCTTAACTAGTTTAAATACGTATGTAGGTGATGTATCTATACATTCACAACTTTCGCAAAGCATGTAATGTCGAAACCACGTTCCAGTATTGGCCAAAGCCCTGTGTTCGATGCTACTGCACATGGTTCATTCAAATACTACCCTTAAGTTGTTCAAATAGTTTAAATACGTATGTAGGTGATGTATCTATACATTTACAACTTTCGCAAAGCATGTAATGTCGAAACCACGTTCCAGTATTGGCCAAAGCCCTGTGTTCGATGCTACTGCACATGGTTCATTCAAATACTACCCTTAACTAGTTTAAATACGTATGTAGGTGATGTATCTATACGTTCACAACTTTTGCAATGCCTGTAATGTAGAAACCACGTTCCAGTATTGGTCAAAGCCCTGTGTTCGATGCTACCGCACATGGTTCATTCAAATACTACCATTAACTAGTTTAAATACGTATGTAGGTGATGTATCTACACATTCACAACTTTCGCAATGCATGTAATGTAGAAAGCACGTTCCATTATTGCTCAAAGCCCTGTGTTCGATGCTACTGCACATGGTTCATTCAAATACTACCCTTCAGCGGTTTAAATAGTTTAAATACGTATGTAGGTGATGTATCTATACATTCACAACTTTCGCAATGCCTGTGATGTAGAAACCACGCTCCAGTATTGGCCAAAGCCCTGTGTTCGATGCAACTGCACATAGTTCATTCAAATACTACCCTTAACTAGTTTAAATACGTATGTAGGTGATGTATCTATACATTTACCTCTTACGCAATGCCTGTAATGGTTAAAAATGCGTATATATGTAGTGTATCTATGCATTCACAACTTACGCAATGCCCGTAATGTAGAAACCACGTTCCAGTATTCCTCAAAGCCCTGTATTCGATGCCACTGCACATGGTTCATTCAAATACTACCCTTAAGTTGATTAAATAGTTTAAATACGTATGTAGGTGATGTTTCTATACATTGACAATTTACGCATTGCCTGTAATGGTTAAAAATGCGTATATATGTAGTGTATCTATGCATTCACAACTTTTGCAATGGCTGTAATGTAGAAACCACGTTCCAGTACTGGCCAAAGCCCTGTGTTCGATGCTACTGCACATGGTTCATTCAAATACTACCCTTAACTAGTTTAAATACGTATGTAGGTGATGTATCTATACCTTCACAACTTTTGCAATGCCTGCAATGTCGAAACCACGCTCCAGTTTTGGCCAAAGCCCTGTGTTCGATGCTACTGCACATAGTTCATTCAAATACTACCCTTAACTAGTTTAAATACGTATGTAGGTGATGTATCTATACATTTACAACTTTCGCAATGCCTGTAATGGTAAAAAATGCGTATATATGTAGTGTATCTATGCATTCACAACTTTCGGAATGCCTGTAATGTAGAAACCACGTTCCGGTATTTTCCAAAGCCCTGTGTTCGATGCTACTGCACATAGTTCATTCAAATACTACCCTTAACTAGTTTAAATACGTATGTAGGTGATGTATATATACATTTACCTCTTACGCAATGCCTGTAATGGTTAAAAATGCATATATATGTAGTGTATCTATGCATTCACAACTTTCGCAATGAGTGTAATGTAGAAACCACGTTCTAGTATTGGCCGAAGCCATGTGTTCGATGCTACTGCACATGGTTCATTCAAATACTACCCTTAACTAGTTTAAATACGTATGTAGGTGATGTATGTATACATTGACAAGTTTTGGAATGCCTGTAATGTAGAAACCACGTTGCAGTATTGGCCAAAGCCCTGTGTTCGATGCTACTGCACATGTATCATTCAAATACTACCCTCAACTAGTTTAAATACGTATGTAGGTGATGTATCTATACATTCACAACTTTCGCAATGCCTGTGATGTAGAAACCACGTTCCAGTATTGGCCAAAGCCCTGTGTTCGATGCTACTGCACATGGTTCATTCAAATACTACCCTTCAGTGGTTTAAATAGTTTAAATACGTATGTAGGTGATGTATCTATACATTCACAACTTTCGCAATGCCTGTGATGTAGAAACCTTGTTCCAATATTGGCCAAAGCCCTGTGTTCGATGCTGCTGCACATGGTTCATTCAAATACTACCCTTAAGTGGTTTAAATAGTTTAAATACGTATGTAGGTGATGTATCTATACATTTACAACTTAGGCAATCCCTGTAATGGTTAAAAATGCGTATATATGTTGTGTATCTATACATTCACAACTTTCGCAATAACTGTAATGTAGAAACGTTGTTCCAGTATTGGCCAAAGCCCTGTGTTCGATGCTACTGCACATGGTTCATTCAAATACTACCCTTAAGTGGTTTAACTAGTTTAAATACGTATGTAGGTGATGTATCTATACATTCACAACTTTCGCAATGCATGTGATGTAGAAACCACGGTTCGGTATTGGACAAAGCCCTGTGTTCGATGCTACTGCACATGGTTCATTCAAATACTACCCTTAAGTGGTTTAAATAGTTTAAATACGCATGTAGGTGATGTATCTATACAATCACAACTTTCGCAATGCCTGTGATGTAGAAACCACGTTCCAGTATTGGCCAAAGCCCTGTGTTCGATGCTACTGCACATTGTTCATTCAAATACTATCCTTAACTAGTTTAAATACGTATGAAGGTGATGTATCTATACATTCACAACTTTCGCAATGCCTGTAATGTAGAAACCACGTTCCAGTATTGGCCAAAGCCCTGTGTTCGATGCTACTGCACATGGTTCATTGAAACACTACCCTTAACTAGTTTAAATACGTATGTAGGTGATGTATCTATACATTTACAACTTTCACAATGCCTGTAATGGTTAAAAATGCGTATATATGTAGTGTATCTATGCATTTACAACTTTCGCAATGTCTGTAATGCAGAAAGCACGTTCCGGTATTTTCCAAAGCCCTGTGTTCGATGCTACTGCACATAGTTCATTCAAATACTACCCTTAACTAGTTTAAATACGTATGTAGGTGATGTATCTATACATTCACAACTTTCGCAATGGCTGTAATGTAGAAAGCACGTTCCAGTATTCCTGAAAGCTCTGTGTTCGATGCTACTGCACATGGTTCATTCAAATACTACCCTTAAGTTGTTCAAATAGTTTAAATACGTATGTAGGTGATGTATCTATACATTCACAACTTTTGCAATGCCTGTAATGTAGAAACCACGTTCCAGTATTGGTCAAAGCCCTGTGTTCGATGCTACCGCACATGGTTCATTCAAATACTACCATTAACTAGTTTAAATACGTATGTAGGTGATGTATCTACACATTCACAACTTTCGCAATGCATGTAATGTAGAAACCACGTTCCAGTATTGGTCAAAGCCCTGTGTTCGATGCTACTGCACATGGTTCATTCAAATACTACCCTTCAGCGGTTTAAATAGTTTAAATACGTATGTAGGTGATGTATCTATACATTCACAACTTTCGCAATAGCTGTAATGTAGAAAGCACGTTCCAGTATTCCTGAAAGCTCTGTGTTCGATGCTACTGCACATGGTTCATTCAAATACTACCCTTAAGTTGTTCAAATAGTTTAAATACGTATGTAGGTGATGTATCTATACATTCACAACTTTTGCAATGCCTGTAATGTAGAAACCACGTTCCAGTATTGGTCAAAGCCCTGTGTTCGATGCTACCGCACATGGTTCATTCAAATACTACCATTAACTAGTTTAAATACGTATGTAGGTGATGTATCTACACATTCACAACTTTCGCAATGCATGTAATGTAGAAACCACGTTCCAGTATTGGTCAAAGCCCTGTGTTCGATGCTACTGCACATGGTTCATTCAAATACTACCCTTCAGCGGTTTAAATAGTTCAAATACGTATGTAGGTGATGTATCTATACATTCACAACTTTCGCAATGTCTGTGATGTAGAAACCACGCTCCAGTATTGGCCAAAGCCCTGTGTTCGATGCAACTGCACATAGTTCATTCAAATACTACCCTTAACTAGTTTAAATACGTATGTAGGTGATGTATCTATACATTTACCTCTTACGCAATGCCTGTAATGGTTAAAAATGCGTATATATGTAGTGTATCTATGCATTCACAACTTACGCAATGCCCGTAATGTAGAAACCACGTTCCAGTATTCCTCAAAGCCCTGTATTCGATGCTACTGCACATGGTTCATTCAAATACTACCCTTAAGTTGATTAAATAGTTTAAATACGTATGTAGGTGATGTTTCTATACATTGACAATTTACGCAATGCCTGTAATGGTTAAAAATGCGTATATATGTAGTGTATCTATGCATTCACAACTTTCGCAATGCCTGTAATGTAGAAGCCACGTTCCAGTACTGGCCAAAGCCCTGTGTTCGATGCTACTGCACATGGTTCATTCAAATACTACCCTTAACTAGTTTAAATACGTATGTAGGTGATGTATCTATACCTTCACAACTTTTGCAATGCCTGCAATGTCGAAACCACGCTCCAGTTTTGGCCAAAGCCCTGTGTTCGATGCTACTGCACATAGTTCATTCAAATACTACCCTCAACTAGTTTAAATACGTATGTAGGTGATGTATATATACATTTACCTCTTACGCAATGCCTGTAATGGTTAAAAATGCGTATATATGTAGTGTATCTATGCATTCACAACTTTCGCAATGCCTGTAATGTAGAAACCACGTTCCAGTATTCGCCGAAGCCATGTGTTCGATGCTACTGCACATGGTTCATTCAAATACTACCCTTATCTAGTTTAAATACATATGTAGGTGATGTATCTATACATTGACAACTTTTGCAATGCCTGTAATGTAGAAACCACGTTCCAGTATTGGCCAAAACCCTGTGTTCGATGCTACTGCACATGGTTCATTCAAATACTACCCTTAACTAGTTTAAATACGTATGTAGGTGATGTATCTATACATTCAAAACTTTCGCAATGCCTGTAATGTAGAAACCACGTTCCAGTGTTGTTCAAAGCCCTGTGTTCGATGCTACTGCACATGGTTCATTGAAACACTGCCCTTAACTAGTTTAAATACGTATGTAGGTGATGTATCTATACATTTAGAACTTTCACAATGCCTGTAATGGTTAAAAATGCGTATATATGTAGTGTATCTATGCATTTACAACTTTCGCAATGACTGTAATGTAGAAACCACGTTCCGGTATTTTCCAAAGCCCTGTGTTCGATGCTACTGCACATAGTTCATTCAAATACTACCCTTAACTAGTTTAAATACGTATGTAGGTGATGTATCTATACATTTACAACTGTCGCAATGCATGTAATGTCGAAACCACGTTCCAGTATTGGCCAAAGCCCTGTGTTCGATGCCACTGCACATGGTTCATTCAAATACTACCCTTGACTAGTATAAATACGTATGTAGGTGATGTATCTATACATTCACAACTTTCGCAATGGCTGTAATGTAGAAAGCACGTTCCAGAATTCCTGAAAGCTCTGTGTTCGATGCTACTGCACATGGTTCATTCAAACACTACCCTTAAGTTGTTCAAATAGTTTAAATACGTATGTAGGTGATGTATCTATACATTTACAACTTACGCAATTCCTGTAATGGTTAAAAATGCAGATATATGTAGTGTTATCTATGCATTAACAACTTTGGCAATGCCTGTAATGTAGAAACCACGTTCCAGTATTGGCCAAAGCCCTGTGTTCGATGCTACTGCACATGGTTCATTCAAATACTACCCTTAACTAGTTTAAATACGTATGTAGGTGATGTATCTATACATTCACAACTTTTGCAATGCCTGTAATGTAGAAAGCACGTTCCAGTATTGGTCAAAGCCCTGTGTTCGATGCTACCGCACATGGTTCATTCAAATACTACCATAAACTAGTTTAAATACGTATGTAGGTGATGTATCTACACATTCACAACTTTCGCAATGCATGTAATGTAGAAAGCACGTTCCAGTATTGCTCAAAGCCCTGTGTTCGATGCTACTGCACATGGTTCATTCAAATACTACCCTTCAGCGGTTTAAATAGTTTAAATACGTATGTAGGTGATGTATCTATACATTCACAACTTTCGCAATGGCTGTAATGTAGAAAGCACGTTCCAGTATTCCTGAAAGCTCTGTGTTCGATGCTACTGCACATGGTTCATTCAACTACTACCCTTAAGTTGTTCAAATAGTTTAAATACGTATGTAGGTGATGTATCTATACATTTACAACTTACGCAATGCCTGTAATGGTTAAAAATGCGGATATATGTAGTGTATCTATGCATTTACAACTTTGGCAATGCCTGTAATGTAGAAACCACGTTCCAGTATTGGCCAAAGCCTTGTCTTCGATGCTACTGCACATGGTTCATTCAAATACTACCCTTAACTGGTTTAATTAGGTATGTAGGTGATGTATCTATACATTCACAACTTTCGCAATGCCTGTAATGTAGAAACCACGTTCCAGTATTGGTCAAAGCCCTGTGTTCGATTCTACCGCACATGGTTCATTCAAATACTACCCTTAACTAGTTTAAATACGTATGTAGGTGATGTATCTATACATTCACAACTTACGCAATGCATGTAATGTAGAAAGCACGTTGCAGTATTGCTCAAAGCCCTGTGTTCGATGCTACTGCACATGGTTCATTCAAATACTACCCCTAAGTGGTTTAAATAGTTTAAATACGTATGTAGGTGATGTATCTATACATTCACAACTTTCGCAATGCCTGTGATGTAGAAACCACGCTCCAGTATTGGCCAAAGCCCTGTGTTCGATGCAACTGCACATAGTTCATTCATATACTACCCTTAACTAGTTTAAATACGTATGTAGGTGATGTATCTATACATTTACCTCTTACGCAATGCCTGTAATGGCTAAAAATGCGTATATATGTAGTGTAGCTATGCATTCACAACTTACGCAATGCCCCTAATGTAGAAACCACGTTCCAGTATTCCTCAAAGCCCTGTATTCGATGCTACTGCACATGCTTCATTCAAATACTACCCTTAAGTTGCTTAAATAGTTTAAATACGTATGTAGGTGATGTTTCTATACATTGACAATTTACGCAATGCCTGTGATGGTTAAAAATGCGTATATATGTAGTGTGTCTATGCATTCACAACTTTTGCAATGGCTGTAATGTAGAAACCACGTTCCAGTACTGGCCAAAGCCCTGTGTTCGATGCTACTGCACATGGTTCATTCAAATACTACCCTTAACTAGTTTAAATACGTATGTAGGTGATGTATGTATACCTTCACAACTTTTGCAATGCCTGCAATGTCGAAACCACGTTCCAGTATTGGCCAAAACCCTGTGTTCGATGCTACTGCACATGGTTCATTCAAATACTACCCTTAACTAGTTTAAATACGTATGTAGGTGATGTATCTACACATTCACAACTTTCGCAATGCCTGTAATGTAGAAACCACGTTCCAGTATTGGCCAAAGCCCTGTGTTCCATGCTACTGCACATGGTTCATTGAAACACTACCCTTAACTAGTTTAAATACGTATGTAGGTGATGTATCTATACATTTAGAACTTTCACAATGCCTGTAATGGTTAAAAATGCGTATATATGTAGTGTATCTATGCATTTACAACTTTCGCAATGCCTGTAATGTAGAAACCACGTTCCGGTATTTTCCAAAGCCCTGTGTTCGATGCTACTGCACATAGTTCATTCAAATACTACCCTTAACTAGTTTAAATACGTATGTAGGTGATGTATCTATACATTTACAACTTTCGCAATGCATGTAATGTCGAAACCACGTTCCAGTATTGGCCAAAGCCCTGTGTTCGATGCTACTGCACATGGTTCATTCAAATACTACCCTTGAGTGGTTTAAATAGTTTAAATACGTATGTAGGTGATGTATCTATACATTTACAACTTAGGCAATCCCTGTAATGGTTAAAAATTCGTATATATGTAGTGTATCTATACATTCACAACTTTCGCAATAACTGTAATGTAGAAACCTTGTTCTAGTATTGGCCAAAGCCCTGTGTTCGATGCTACTGCACATGGTTCATTCAAATACTACCCTTAAGTGGTTTAACTAGTTTAAAAACGTATGTAGGTGATGTATCTATACATTCACAACTTTCGCAATAACTGTGATGTCGAAACCACGTTTCAGTATTGGCCAAAGCCCTGTGTTCGATGCTACTGCACATGGTTCATTCAAATGCTACCCTTGAGTGGTTTAAATAGTTTAAATACGTATGTAGGTGATGTATCTATACATTTACAACTTACGCAATCCCTGTAATGGTTAAAAATGCGTATATATGTAGTGTATCTATACATTCACAACTTTCGCAATACCTGTAATGTAGAAAACACGTTCCAGTATTGTCCAAAGCCCTGTGTTCGATGCTACTGCACATGGTTCATTCAAATACTACCCTTAAGTGGTTTAAGTAGTTAAAGTACGTATGTAGGTGATGTATCTATACATTCACAACTTTCGCAATGCCTGTGATGTAGAAAACACGTTCCAGTATTGGTCAAAGCCCTGTGTTCGATGCTACTGCACATGGTTCATTCAAATACTACCCTTAAGTGGTTTAACTAGTTTAAAAACGTATGTAGGTGATGTATCTATACATTCACAACTTTCGCAATAACTGTGATGTCGAAACCACGTTTCAGTATTGGCCAAAGCCCTGTGTTCGATGCTACTGCACATGGTTCATTCAAATGCTACCCTTGAGTGGTTTAAATAGTTTAAATACGTATGTAGGTGATGTATCTATACATTTACAACTTAGGCAATCCCTGTAATGGTTAAAAATTCGTATATATGTAGTGTATCTATACATTCACAACTTTCGCAATAACTGTAATGTAGAAACCTTGTTCTAGTATTGGCCAAAGCCCTGTGTTCGATGCTACTGCACATGGTTCATTCAAATACTACCCTTAAGTGGTTTAACTAGTTTAAAAACGTATGTAGGTGATGTATCTATACATTCACAACTTTCGCAATAACTGTGATGTCGAAACCACGTTTCAGTATTGGCCAAAGCCCTGTGTTCGATGCTACTGCACATGGTTCATTCAAATGCTACCCTTGAGTGGTTTAAATAGTTTAAATACGTATGTAGGTGATGTATCTATACATTTACAACTTACGCAATCCCTGTAATGGTTAAAAATGCGTATATATGTAGTGTATCTATACATTCACAACTTTCGCAATACCTGTAATGTAGAAAACACGTTCCAGTATTGTCCAAAGCCCTGTGTTCGATGCTACTGCACATGGTTCATTCAAATACTACCCTTAAGTGGTTTAAGTAGTTAAAGTACGTATGTAGGTGATGTATCTATACATTCACAACTTTCGCAATGCCTGTGATGTAGAAAACACGTTCCAGTATTGGTCAAAGCCCTGTGTTCGATGCTACTGCACATGGTTCATTCAAATACTACCCTTAAGTGGTTTAAATAGTTTAAAAACGTATGTAGGTGATGTATCTATACACTTGCAACTTAGGCAATCCCTGTAATGGTTAAAAATGCGTATATATGTAGTGTATCTATACATTCACAACTTTCGCAATAACTGTAATGTAGAAACCTTGTTCCAGTATTGGCCAAAGCCCTGTGTTCGATGCTACTGCACATGGTTCATTCAAATACTACCCTTGAGTGGTTTAACTAGTTTAAATACGTGTGTAGGTGATGTATCTATACATTCACAACTTTCGCAATGCCTGTGATGTAGAAACCACGTTCCAGTATTGGCCAAAGCCCTGTGTTCGATGCTACTGCACATGGTTCATTCAAATACTACCCTTAAGTGGTTTAAATAGTTTAAATACGTATGTAGGTGATGTATCTATACACTTACAACTTAGGCAATCCCTGTAATGGTTAAAAATGCGTATACATGTAGTGTATCTATACATTCACAACTTTCGCAATAACTGTGATGTCGAAACCACGTTTCAGTATTGGCCAAAGCCCTGTGTTCGATGCTACTGCACATGGTTCATTCAAATACTACCCTTAAGTTGTTCAAATAGTTTAAATACGTATGTAGGTGATGTATCTATACATTTACAACTTACGCAATGCCTGTAATGGTTAAAAATGCAGATATATGTAGTGTTATCTATGCATTCACATCTTTGGCAATGCCTGTAATGTAGAAACCACGTTCCAGTATTGGCCAAAGCCCTGTGTTCGATGCTACTGCACACGGTTCATTCAAATACTACCCTTAACTAGTTTAAATACGTATGTAGGTGATGTATCTATACATTCACAACTTTTGCAATGCCTGTAATGTAGAAAGCACGTTCCAGTATTGCTCAAAGCCCTGTGTTCGATGCTACTGCACATGGTTCATTCAAATACTACCCTTCAGCGGTTTAAATAGTTTAAATACGTATGTAGGTGATGTATCTATACATTCACAACTTTCGCAATGGCTGTAATGTAGAAAGCACGTTCCAGTGTTACTGAAAGCTCTGTGTTCGATGCTACTGCACATGGTTCATTCAACTACTACCCTTAAGTTGTTCAAATAGTTTAAATACGTATGTAGGTGATGTATCTATACATTTACAACTTACGCAATGCCTGTAATGGTTAAAAATGCGGATATATGTAGTGTATCTATGCATTCACAACTTTGGCAATGTCTGTAATGTAGAAACCACGTTCCAGTATTGGCCAAAGCCCTGTGTTCGATGCTACTGCACATGGTTCATTCAAATACTACACTTAAGAGATTTAAATAGTTTAAATACGTATGTAGGTGATGTATCTATACATTCACAACTTTCGCAATGCCTGTGATGTAGAAACCACGCTCCAGTATTGGCCAAAGCCCTGTGTTCGATGCAACTGCACATAGTTCATTCAAATACTACCCTTAACTAGTTTAAATACGTATGTAGGTGATGTATCTATACATTCACAACTCTCGCAATGCCTGTAATGTAGAAACCACGTTCCAGTATTGGCCGAAGCCATGTGTTCGATGCTACTGCACATGGTTCATTCAAATACTACCCTTAACTAGTTTAAATACGTATGTAGGTGATGTATCTATACATTTAGAACTTTCACAATGCCTGTAATGGTTAAAAATGCGTATATATGTAGTGTATCTATGCATTTACAACTTTCGCAATGCCTGTAATGTAGAAACCACGTTCCGATATTTTCCCAAGCCCTGTGTTCGATGCTACTGCACATAGTTCATTCAAATACTACCCTTAACTAGTTTAAATACGTATGTAGGTGATGTATCTATACATTTACAACTGTCGCAATGCCTGTAATGTCGAAACCACGTTCCAGTATTGGCCAAAGCCCTGTGTTCGATGCTACTGCACATGGTTCATTCAAGTACTACCCTTGACTAGTTTAAATACGTATGTAGGTGATGTATCTATACATTCACAACTTTTGCAATGGCTGTAATGTAGAAACCACGTTCCAGTATTCCTGAAAGCTCTGTGTTCGATGCTACTGCACATGGTTCATTCAAATACTACCCTTAAGTTGTTCAAATAGTTTAAATACGTATGTAGGTGATGTATCTATACATTTACAACTTACGCAATGCCTGTAATGGTGAAGAATGCAGATATATGTAGTGTTATCTATGCATTCACAACTTTGGCAATGCCTGTAATGTAGAAACCACGTTCCAGTATTGGCCAAAGCCCTGTGTTCGATGCTACTGCACATGGTTCATTCAAATACTACCCTTAACTAGTTTAAATACGTATGTAGGTGATGTATCTATACATTCACAACTTTTGCAATGCCTGTAATGTAGAAAGCACGTTCCAGTATTGCTCAAAGCCCTGTGTTCGATGCTACTGCACATGGTTCATTCAAATACTACCCTTCAGCGGTTTAAATAGTTTAAATACGTATGTAGGTGATGTATCTATACATTCACAACTTTCGCAATGGCTGTAATGTAGAAAGCACGTTCCAGTGTTCCTGAAAGCTCTGTGTTCGATGCTACTGCACATGGTTCATTCAACTACTACCCTTACGTTGTTGAAACAGTTTAAATACGTATGTAGGTGATGTATCTATACATTTACCTCTTACGCAATGCCTGTAATGGCTAAAAATGCGTATATATGTAGTGTAGCTATGCATTCACAACTTACCCAATGCCCGTAATGTAGAAACCACGTTCCAGTATTCCTCAAAGCCCTGTATTCGATGCTACTACACATGGTTCATTCAAACACTACCCTTAAGTTGATTAAATAGTTTAAATACGTATGTAGGTGATGTTTCTATACATTGACAATTTACGCAATGCCTGTAATGGTTAAAAATGCGTATATATGTAGTGTATCTATGCATTCACAACTTTCGCAATGGCTGTAATGTTGAAACCACGTTCCAGTACTGGCCAAAGCCCTGTGTTCGATGCTACTGCACATGGTTCATTCAAATACTACCCTTAACTAGTTTAAATACGTATGTAGGTGATGTATGTATACCTTCACAACTTTTGCAATGCCTGCAATGTCGAAACCACGTTCCAGTATTGGCCAAAGCCCTGTGTTCGATGCTACTGCACATAGTTCATTCAAATACTACCCTTAACTAGTTTAAATACGTATGTAGGTGATGTATATGTACTTTTTCCTCTTACGCAATGCCTGTAATGGTTAAAAATGCGTATATATGTAGTGTATCTATGCATTCACAACTTTCGGAATGTCTGTAATGTAGAAACCACGTTCCAGTATTGGCCGAAGCCATGTGTTCGATGCTACTGCACATGGTTCAATCAAATACTACCCTTATCTAGTTTAAATACGTATGTAGGTGATGAATCTATACATTGACAACTTTTGCAATGCCTGTAATGTAGAAACCACGTTCCAGTATTGGCGAAAACCCTGTGTTCGATGCTACTGCACATGGTTCATTCAAATACTACCCTTAAGTTGTTCAAATAGTTTAAATACGTATGTAGGTGATGTATCTATACATTTACAACTTACGCAATGCCTGTAATGGTTAAAAATGCAGATATATGTAGTGTTATCTATGCATTCACATCTTTGGCAATGCCTGTAATGTAGAAACCACGTTCCAGTATTGGCCAAAGCCCTGTGTTCGATGCTACTGCACACGGTTCATTCAAATACTACCCTTAACTAGTTTAAATACGTATGTAGGTGATGTATCTATACATTCACAACTTTTGCAATGCCTGTAATGTAGAAAGCACGTTCCAGTATTGCTCAAAGCCCTGTGTTCGATGCTACTGCACATGGTTCATTCAAATACTACCCTTCAGCGGTTTAAATAGTTTAAATACGTATGTAGGTGATGTATCTATACATTCACAACTTTCGCAATGGCTGTAATGTAGAAAGCACGTTCCAGTGTTACTGAAAGCTCTGTGTTCGATGCTACTGCACATGGTTCATTCAACTACTACCCTTAAGTTGTTCAAATAGTTTAAATACGTATGTAGGTGATGTATCTATACATTTACAACTTACGCAATGCCTGTAATGGTTAAAAATGCGGATATATGTAGTGTATCTATGCATTCACAACTTTGGCAATGTCTGTAATGTAGAAACCACGTTCCAGTATTGGCCAAAGCCCTGTGTTCGATGCTACTGCACATGGTTCATTCAAATACTACACTTAAGAGATTTAAATAGTTTAAATACGTATGTAGGTGATGTATCTATACATTCACAACTTTCGCAATGCCTGTGATGTAGAAACCACGTTCCAGTATTGGCCAAAGCCCTGTGTTCGATGCAACTGCACATAGTTCATTCAAATACTACCCTTAACTAGTTTAAATACGTATGTAGGTGATGTATCTATACATTCACAACTCTCGCAATGCCTGTAATGTAGAAACCACGTTCCAGTATTGGCCGAAGCCATGTGTTCGATGCTACTGCACATGGTTCATTCAAATACTACCCTTAACTAGTTTAAATACGTATGTAGGTGATGTATCTATACATTTAGAACTTTCACAATGCCTGTAATGGTTAAAAATGCGTATATATGTAGTGTATCTATGCATTTACAACTTTCGCAATGCCTGTAATGTAGAAACCACGTTCCGATATTTTCCCAAGCCCTGTGTTCGATGCTACTGCACATAGTTCATTCAAATACTACCCTTAACTAGTTTAAATACGTATGTAGGTGATGTATCTATACATTTACAACTGTCGCAATGCCTGTAATGTCGAAACCACGTTCCAGTATTGGCCAAAGCCCTGTGTTCGATGCTACTGCACATGGTTCATTCAAGTACTACCCTTGACTAGTTTAAATACGTATGTAGGTGATGTATCTATACATTCACAACTTTTGCAATGGCTGTAATGTAGAAACCACGTTCCAGTATTCCTGAAAGCTCTGTGTTCGATGCTACTGCACATGGTTCATTCAAATACTACCCTTAAGTTGTTCAAATAGTTTAAATACGTATGTAGGTGATGTATCTATACATTTACAACTTACGCAATGCCTGTAATGGTGAAGAATGCAGATATATGTAGTGTTATCTATGCATTCACAACTTTGGCAATGCCTGTAATGTAGAAACCACGTTCCAGTATTGGCCAAAGCCCTGTGTTCGATGCTACTGCACATGGTTCATTCAAATACTACCCTTAACTAGTTTAAATACGTATGTAGGTGATGTATCTATACATTCACAACTTTTGCAATGCCTGTAATGTAGAAAGCACGTTCCAGTATTGCTCAAAGCCCTGTGTTCGATGCTACTGCACATGGTTCATTCAAATACTACCCTTCAGCGGTTTAAATAGTTTAAATACGTATGTAGGTGATGTATCTATACATTCACAACTTTCGCAATGGCTGTAATGTAGAAAGCACGTTCCAGTGTTCCTGAAAGCTCTGTGTTCGATGCTACTGCACATGGTTCATTCAACTACTACCCTTACGTTGTTGAAACAGTTTAAATACGTATGTAGGTGATGTATCTATACATTTACCTCTTACGCAATGCCTGTAATGGCTAAAAATGCGTATATATGTAGTGTAGCTATGCATTCACAACTTACCCAATGCCCGTAATGTAGAAACCACGTTCCAGTATTCCTCAAAGCCCTGTATTCGATGCTACTACACATGGTTCATTCAAACACTACCCTTAAGTTGATTAAATAGTTTAAATACGTATGTAGGTGATGTTTCTATACATTGACAATTTACGCAATGCCTGTAATGGTTAAAAATGCGTATATATGTAGTGTATCTATGCATTCACAACTTTCGCAATGGCTGTAATGTTGAAACCACGTTCCAGTACTGGCCAAAGCCCTGTGTTCGATGCTACTGCACATGGTTCATTCAAATACTACCCTTAACTAGTTTAAATACGTATGTAGGTGATGTATGTATACCTTCACAACTTTTGCAATGCCTGCAATGTCGAAACCACGTTCCAGTATTGGCCAAAGCCCTGTGTTCGATGCTACTGCACATAGTTCATTCAAATACTACCCTTAACTAGTTTAAATACGTATGTAGGTGATGTATATGTACTTTTTCCTCTTACGCAATGCCTGTAATGGTTAAAAATGCGTATATATGTAGTGTATCTATGCATTCACAACTTTCGGAATGTCTGTAATGTAGAAACCACGTTCCAGTATTGGCCGAAGCCATGTGTTCGATGCTACTGCACATGGTTCAATCAAATACTACCCTTATCTAGTTTAAATACGTATGTAGGTGATGAATCTATACATTGACAACTTTTGCAATGCCTGTAATGTAGAAACCACGTTCCAGTATTGGCGAAAACCCTGTGTTCGATGCTACTGCACATGGTTCATTCAAATACTACCCTCAACTAGTTTAAATACGTATGTAGGTGATGTATCTATACATTCACAACTTTCGCAATGCCTGTGATGTAGAAACCACGTTCCAGTATTGGCCAAAGCCCTGTGTTCGATGCTACTGCACATGGTTCATTCAAATACTACCCTTAAGTGATTTAAGTAGGTAAAATACGTATGTAGGTGATGTATCTATACATTCACAACTTTCGCAATGCCTGTGATGTAGAAAACACGTTCCAGTATTGGCCAAAGCCCTGTGTTCGATGCTACTGCACATGGTTCATTCAAATACTACCCTTTAGTGGTTTAACTAGTTTAAAAACGTATGTAGGTGATGTATCTATACACTTACAACTTAGGCAATGCCTGTAATGGTTAAAAATTCGTATATATGTAGTGTATCTATACATTCACAACTTTCACAATAACTGTAATGTAGAAACCTTGTTCCAGTATTGGCCAAAGCCCTGTGTTCGATGCTACTGCACATGGTTCATTCAAATACTACCCTTAAGTGGTTTAACTAGTTTAAAAACGTATGTAGGTGATGTATCTATACATTCACAACTTTCGCAATGCCTGTGATGTCGAAACCACGCTTCAGTATTGGCCAAAGCCCTGTGTTCGATGCTACTGTTCATGGTTCATTCAAATGCTACCCTTGAGTGGTTTAAATAGTTTAAATACGTATGTAGGTGATGTATCTATACATTTACAACTTACGCAATCCCTGTAATGGTTAAAAATGCGTATATATGTAGTGTATCTATACATTCACAACTTTCGCAATACCTGTAATGTAGAAAACACGTTCCAGTAATGTCCAAAGCCCTGTGTTCGATGCTACTGCACATGGTTCATTCAAATACTACCCTTGAGTGGTTTAAATAGTTTAAATACGTATGTAGGTGATTTATCTATACATTTACAACTTACGCAATGCCTGTAATGGTTAAAAATGCGTATATATGTAGTGTATCTATACATTCACAACTTTCGCAATACCTCTAATGTCGAAACCACGTTCCAGTATTGGCCAAAGCCATGTCTTCGATGCTACTGCACATGGTTTATTCAAATACTACCCTTAACTAGTTTAAATACGTATGTAGGTGATGTATCTATACATTCACAACTTTTGCAATCCCTGTAATGTCGAAACCACGTTCCAGTATTGGCCAAAGCCCTGTGTTCGATGCTACTGCACATGGTTCATTCAAATACTACCCTCAACTAGTTTAAATACGTATGTAGGTGATGTATCTATACATTCACAACTTTCGCAATGCCTGTGATGTAGAAACCACGTTCCAGTATTGGCCGAAGCCCTGTGTTCGATGCTACTGCACATGGTTCATTCAAATACTACCCTTAAGTGGTTTAAGTAGTTAAAATACGTATGTAGGTGATGTATCTATACATTCACAACTTTCGCAATGCCTGTGATGTAGAAAACACGTTCCAGTAATGGCCAAAGCACTGTGTTCGATGCTACTGCACATGGTTCTTTCAAATACTACCCTTTAGTGGTTTAACTAGTTTAAAAACGTATGTAGGTGATGTATCTATACACTTACAACTTAGGCAATCCCTGTAGTGGTTAAAAATGCGTATATATGTAGTGTATCTATACATTTACAACTTTCGCAATAACTGTAATGTAGAAACCTTGTTCCAGTATTGGCCAAAGCCCTGTGTTCGATGCTACTGCACATGGTTCATTCAAATACTACCCTTGAGTGGTTTAACTAGTTTAAATACGTATGTAGGTGATGTATCTATACATTCACAACTTTCGCAATGCCTGTGATGTAGAAACCACGTTCCAGTATTGGCCAAAGCCCTGTGTTCGATGCTACTGCACATGGTTCATTCAAATACTACCCTTAAGTGGTTTAAATAGTTTAAATACGTATGTAGGTGATGTATCTATACACTTACAACTTAGGCAATCCCTGTAATGGTTAAAAATGCGTATATATGTAGTGTATCTATACATTCACAACTTTCGCAATAACTGTAGTGTAGAAACCTTGTTCCAGTATTGGCCAAAACCCTGTGTTCGATGCTACTGCACATGGTTCATTCAAATACTACCCTTAAGTGGTTTAAACAGTTTAAATACGTATGTAGGTGATGTATCTATACATTTACAACTTACGCAATCCCTGTAATGGTTAAAAATGCGTATATATGTAGTGTATCTATACATTCACAACTTTGGCAATGCCTGTAATGTAGAAACCACGTTCCAGTATTGGCCAAAGCCCTGTGTTCGATGCTACTGCACATGGTTCATTCAAATACTACCCTTAAGTGGTTTAAATAGTTTAAATACGTATGTAGGTGATGTATCTATACATTTACAACTTACGCAATGCCTGTAATGGTTAAAAATGCGTATATATGTAGTGTATCTATACATTCACAACTTTCGCAATACCTCTATTGTCGAAACCACGTCCCAGTATTGGCCAAAGCCATGTCTTCGATGCTACTGGACATGGTTTATTCAAACACTACCCTTAACTAGTTTAAATACGTATGTAGGTGATGTATCTATACATTCACAACTTGTGCAATGCCTGTAATGTCGAAACCACGTTCCAGTATTGGCCGAAGCCATGTGTTCGATGCTACTGCACATGGTTCATTCAAATACTACCCTTAACTAGTTTAAATACGTATGTAGGTGATGTATCTATACATTCATAACTTTTGCAATACCTGTAATGTAGAAACCACGTTCCAGTATTGCTCAAAGCCCTGTGTTCGATGCTACTGCACATGGTTCATTCAAATACTACCCTTCAGCGGTTTAAATAGTTTAAATACGTATGTAGGTGATGTATCTATACATTCACAACTTTCGCAATGGCTGTAATGTAGAAAGCACGTTCCAGTATTCCTGAAAGCTCTGTGTTCGATGCTACTGCACATGGTTCATTCAAATACTACCCTTAAGTTGTTCAAATAGTTTAAATACGTATGTAGGTGATGTATCTATACATTTACAACTTACGCAATGCCTGTAATGGTTAAACATGCGTATATATGTAGTGTATCTATGCATTCACAACTTTGGCAATGCCTGTAATGTAGAAACCACGTTCCAGTATTGGCCAAAGCCCTGTGTTCGATGCTACTGCACATGGTTCATTCAAATACTACCCTTAACTAGTTTAAATACGTATGTAGGTGATGTATCTACACATTCACAACTTTCGGAATGCATGTAATGTAGAAAGCACGTTCCAGTATTGCTCAAAGCCCTGTGTTCGATGCTACTGCACATGGTTCATTCAAATACTACCCTTCAGCGGTTTAAATAGTTTAAATACGTATGTAGGTGATGTATCTATACATTCACAACTTTCGCAATGGCTGTAATGTAGAAAGCACGTTCCAGTATTCCTGAAAGCTCTGTGTTCGATGCTACTGCACATGGTTCATTCAAATACTACCCTTAAGTTGTTCAAATAGTTTAAATACGTATGTAGGTGATGTATCTATACATTTACAACTTACGCAATGCCTGTAATGGTTAAACATGCGTATATATGTAGTGTATCTATGCATTCACAACTTTGGCAATGCCTGTAATGTAGAAACCACGTTTCAGTATTGGTCAAAGCCCTGTGTTCGATGCTACCGCACATGGTTCATTCAAATACTACCATTAACTAGTTTAAATACGTATGTAGGTGATGTATCTATACATTCACAACTTTCGCAATGCATGTAATGTAGAAAGCACGTTGCAGTATTGCTCAAAGCCCTGTGTTCGATGCTACTGCACATGGTTCATTCAAATACTACCCTTAAGCGGTTTAAATAGTTTAAATACGTATGTAGGTGATGTATCTATACATTCACAACTTTCGCAATGCCTGTGATGTAGAAAGCACACTCCAGTATTGGCCAAAGCCCTGTGTTCGATGCAACTGCACATAGTTCATTCAAATACTACCCTTAACTAGTTTAAATACGTATGTAGGTGATGTATCTATACATTTACCTCTTACGCAATGCCTGTAATGGTTAAAAATGCGTATATATGTAGTGTAGCTATGCATTCACAACTTACGCAATGCCCGTAATGTAGAAACCACGTTCCAGTATTCCTCAAAGCCCTGTATTCGATGCTACTGCACATGGTTCATTCAAATACTACCCATAAGTTGCTTAAATAGTTTAAATACGTATGTAGGTGATGTTTCTATACATTGACAATTTACGCAATGCCTGTAATGGTTAAAATTGCGTATATATGTAGTGTATCTATGCATTTACAACTTTCGCAATGGCTGTAATGTTGAAATCCACGTTCCAGTACTGGCCAAAGCCCTGTGTTCGATGCTACTGCACATGGTTCATTCAAATACTACCCTTAACTAGTTTAAATACGTATGTAGGTGATGTATGTATACCTTCACAACTTTTGCAATGCCTCCAATGTCGAAACCACGCTCCAGTATTGGCCAAAGCCCTGTGTTCGATGCTACTGCACATAGTTCATTCAAATACTACCCTTAACTAGTTTAAATACGTATGTAGGTGATGTATATGTACCTTTATCTCTTACGCAATGCCTGTAATGGTTAAAAATGCGTATATATGTAGTGTATCTATGCATTCGCAACTTTCGCAATGCTTGTAATGTAGAAACCACGTTCCAGTATTGGCCGAAGCCCTGTGTTCGATGCTACTGCACATGGTTCATTCAAATACTACCCTTAACTAGTTTAAATACGTATGTAGGTGATGTATCTATACATTGACAACTTTTGCAATGCCTGTAATGTAGAAACCACGTTCCAGTATTGGCCAAAGCCCTGTGTTCGATGCTACTGCACATGGTTCATTCAAATACTACCCTCAACTAGTTTAAATACGTATGTAGGTGATGTATCTATACATTCACAACTTTCGCAATGCCTGTGATGTAGAAACCACGTTCCAGTATTGGCCGAAGCCCTGTGTTCGATGCTACTGCACATTGTTTTATTCAAATACTACCCTTAAGTGGTTTAAATAGTTAAAATACGTATGTAGGTGATGTATCTATACATTCACAACTTTCGCAATGCCTGTGATGTAGAAACCACGTTCCAGTATTGGCCAAAACCCTGTGTTCGATGCTACTGCACATGGTTTATTCAAATACTACCCTTAAGTGGTTTAAATAGTTTAAATACGTATGTAGGTGATGTATCTATACATTTACAACTTAGGCAATCCCTGTAATGGTTAAAAATGCGTACATATGTAGTGTATCTATACATTCACAACTTTCGCAATGCCTGTGATGTAGAAACCACGTTCCAGTATTGGCCAAATCCCTGTGTTCGATGCTACTGCACATGGTTCATTCAAATACTACCCTTAAGTGGTTTAAATAGTTAAAATACGTATGTAGGTGATGTATCTATACATTCACAACTTGTGCAATGCCTGTGATGTAGAAACCACGTTCCAGTATTGGCCAAAGCCCTGTGTTCGATGCTACTGCACATGGTTCATTCAAATACTACCCTTGAGTCGTTTAAATAGTTTAAATACGTATGTAGGTGATGTATCTATACATTTACAACTTACGCAATCCCTGTAATGGTTAAAAATGCGTATATACGTAGTGTATCTATACATTCACAACTTTCGCAATTCCTGTAATGTAGAAAACACGTTCCAGTATTGGCCAAAGCCTTGTGTTCGATGCTACTGCACATGGTTCATTCAAATACTACCCTTAAGTGGTTTAAATAGTTTAAATACGTATGTAGGTGATGTATCTATACATTTACAACTTACGCAATGCCTGTAATGATTACAAATGCGTATATATGTAGTGTATCTATACATTCACAACTTTCGCAATACCTCTAATGTCGAAACCACGTTCCAGTATTGGCCAAAGCCATGTCTTCGATGCTACTGCACATGGTTTATTCAAATACTACCCTTAACTAGTTTAAATACGTATGTAGGTGATGTATCTATACATTCACAACTTTTGCAATCCCTGTAATATCGAAACCACGTTCCAGTATTGGCCAAAGCCCTGTGTTCGATGCTACTGCACATGGTTCATTCAAATACTACCCTTAAGTGGTTTAAATAGTTAAAATACGTATGTAGGTGATGTATCTATACATTCACAACTTTCGCAATGCCTGAGATGTAGAAACCACGTTCCAGTATTGGCCAAAGCCCTGTGTTCGATGCTACTGCACATGGTTCATTCAAATACTACCCTTAACTAGTTTAAATACGTATGTAGGTGATGTATGTATACCTTCACAAGTTTTGCAATGCCTACAATGTCGAAACCACGCTCCAGTATTGGCCAAAGCCCTGTGTTCGATGCTACTGCACATAGTTCATTCAAATACTACCCTTAACTAGTTTAAATACGTATGTAGGTGATGTATATGTACCTTTATCTCTTACGCAATGCCTGTAATGGTTAAAAATGCGTATATATGTAGTGTGTCTATGCATTCGCAACTTTCGCAATGCCTGTAATGTCGAAACCACGTTCCAGTATTGGCCGAAGCATTGTGTTCGATGCTACTGCACATGGTTCATTCAAATACTACCCTTAACTAGTTTAAATACGTATGTAGGTGATGTATCTATACATTGACAACTTTTGCAATGCCTGTAATGTAATAAACCACGTTCCAGTATTGCCCAAAGCCCTGTGTTCGATGCTACTGCACATGGTTCATTCAAATACTACCCTAAACTAGTTTAAATACGTATGTAGGTGATGTATCTATACATTCACAACTTTCGCAATGCCTGTGATGTAGAAACCACGTTCCAGTATTGGCCGAAGCCCTGTGTTCGATGCTACTGCACATGGTTCATTCAAATACTACCCTTGAGTGGTTTAAATAGTTAAAATACGTATGTAGGTGATGTATCTATACATTCACAACTTTCGCAATGCCTGTGATGTAGAAACCACGTTCCAGTATTGGCCAAAGCCCTGTGTTCGATGCTACTGCACATGGTTCATTCAAATACTACCCTTAAGTCGTTTAAATAGTTAAAATACGTATGTAGGTGATGTATCTATACATTCACAACTTGTGCAATGCCTGTGATGTAGAAACCACGTTCCAGTATTGGCCAAAGCCCTGTGTTCGATGCTACGGCACATGGTTCATTCAAATACTACCCTTGAGTGGTTTAAATAGTTTAAATACGTATGTAGGTGATGTATCTATACATTTACAACTTAGGCAATCCCTGTAATGGTTAAAAATGCGTATATATGTAGTGTATCTATACATTCACAACTTTCGCAATGCCTGTGATGTAGAAACCACGTTCCAGTATTGGCCAAAGCCCTGTGTTCGATGCTACTGCACATGGTTCATTCAAATACTACCCTTAAGTCGTTTAAATAGTTAAAATACGTATGTAGGTGATGTATCTATACATTCACAACTTGTGCAATGCCTGTGATGTAGAAAACACGTTCCAGTATTGGCCAAAGCCTTGTGTTCGATGCTACTGCACATGGTTCATTCAAATACTACCCTTAAGTTTTTTAAATAGTTTAAATACGTATGTAGGTGATGTATCTATACATTCACAACTTTCGCAATACCTCTAATGTCGAAACCACGTTCCAGTATTGGCAAAAGGCATGTCTTCGATGCTACTGCACATGGTTTATTCAAATACTACCCTTAACTAGTTTAAATACGTATGTAGGTGATGTAGCTATACATTCACAACTCTTGCAATCCCTGTAATATCGAAACCACGTTCCAGTATTGGCCAAAGCCATGTGTTCGATGCTACTGCACATGGTTCATTCAAATACTACCCTTGAGTGGTTTAAATAGTTAAAATACGTATGTAGGTGATGTATCTATACATTCACAACTTTCGCAATGCCTGTGATGTAGAAAGCACGCTCCAGTATTGGCCAAAGCCCTGTGTTCGATGCTACTGCACATGGTTCATTCAAATACTACCCTTAAGTGGTTTAAGTAGTTAAAATACGTATGTAGGTGATGTATCTATACATTCGCAACTTTCGCAATGCCTGTGATGTAGAGACCACGTTCCAGTATTGGCCAAAACCGTGTGTTCGATGCTACTGCACATGGTTCATTCAAATGTTACCCTTAACTAGTTTAAATACGTATGTAGGTGATGTATCTATACATTCACAACTTTCGCAATGCCTGTGATGTAGAAAGCACGCTCCAGTATTGGCCAAAGCCCTGTGTTCGATGCTACTGCACATGGTTCATTCAAATACTACCCATAAGTGGTTTAAGTAGTTAAAATACGTATGTAGGTGATGTATCTATACATTCACAACCTTTGAAATGCCTGTAATGTAGAAACCACGTTCCAGTATTGGCCAAAGCCCTGTGTTCGATGCAACTGCACATGGTTCATTCAAATACTACCCTTAAGTGGTTTAAATTGTTTAAATACGTAAGTAGGTGATGTATCTAGACACTTACAACTTATTCAATCCCTGTAATGGTTAAAAATGCGTATATATGTAGTGTATCTATACATTCACAACTTTCGCAATAACTGTAATGTAGAAACCTTGTTCCAGTATTGGCCAAAGCCCTGTGTTCGATGCTACTGCACATGATTCATTCAAATACTACACTTAAGTGGTTTAACTAGTTTAAATACGTGTGTAGGTGATGTATCTATACATTCACAACTTTCGCAATGCCTGTGATGTAGAAACCACGTTCCAGTATTGGCCAAAGCCCTGTGTTGATTGCTACTGCACATGGTTCATTCAAATACTACCCTTGATTGGTTGAAATAGTTTAAATACGTATGTAGGTGATGTATCTATACATTTACATCTTACGCAATCCCTGTAATGGTTAAAAATGCGTATATATGTAGTGTATCTATACATTCACAACTTTGGCAATACCTGTAATGTAGAAAACACGTTCTTGTATTGGCCAAAGCCCTGTGTTCGATGCTACTGCACATGGTTCATTCAAATACTACCCTTAAGTGGTTTAAATAGTTTAAATACGTATGTAGGTGATGTATCTATACATTGACAACTTAAGCAATGCCTGTAATGGTTAAAAATGCGTATATATGTAGTGTATCTATACATTCACAACTTTCGCAATACTTCTATTGTCGAAACCACGTTCCAGTATTTTCCAAAGCCATGTCTTCGATGCTACTGCACATGGTTTATTCAAATACTACCCTTAACTAGTTTAAATACGTATGTAGGTGATGTATCTATACATTCACAACTTTTGCAATCCCTGTAATGTCGAAACCACGTTCCAGTATTGGCCGAAGCCATGTGTTCGATGCTACTGCACATGGTTCATTCAAATACTACCCTTAACTAGTTTAAATACGTATGTAGGTGATGGATCTATACATTCATAACTTTTGCAATACCTGTAATGTAAAAATCACTTTCCAGTATTGGCCAAAGCCCTGTGTTCGATGCTACTGCACATGGTTCATTCAAATACTACCCTCAACTAGTTTAAATACGTATGTAGGTGATGTACCTATACATTTACAACTTTCGCAATGGCTGTAATGTAGAAACCGCGTTCCAGTATTCCTCAAAGCCCTGTGTTCGATGCTACTGCACATGGTTCATTCAAATACTACCCTTAACTAGTTTCAATACGTATGTAGGTGATGTATCTATACATTCACAAATTGTGCAATGCCTGTAATGTAGAAACCACGTTCCAGTATTGCTCAATTCCCTGTGTTCGATGCTACTGCACATGGTTCATTCAAATAAAAACCCTTGAGTTTTTTAAATAGTTTAAATACGTATGTAGGTGATGTATCTATACATTTACAACTTACGCAATCCCTGTAATGGTTAAAAATGCGTATATATGTAGTGTATCTATACATTCATAACTTTCGCAATACCTGTAATGTAGAAACCACGTTCCAGTATTGGCCAAAGCCCTGTGTTCGATGCTACTGCACATGGTTCATTCAAATACTACCCTTAACTAGTTTAAATACGTATGTAGGTGATGTATCTATACATTCACAACTTTTGCAATACCTGTAATGTAGAAACCACGTTCCAGTATTGGCCATAGCCGTGTCTTCGATGCTACTGCACATGGTTCATTCAAATATTACCCTTAACTAGTTTAAACACGTACGTAGGTGATGTATCTATACATTCACAACTTACGCAATCCCTGTAATGTCGAAACCACGTTCCAGTATTGGCCAAAGCCATCTGTTCGATGCTACTGCACATAGTTCATTCAAATACTACCCTTAACTAATTTAAATACGTATGTAGGTGATGTATCTATACATTCACAACCTTTGAAATACCTGTAATGTAGAAACCACGTTCCAGTATTGGCCAAAGCCCTGTGTTCGATGCTACTGCACATGGTTCATTCAAATACTACCCTCAACTAGTTTAAATACGTATGTAGGTGATGTATCTATACATTTACAACTTTCGCAATGCCTGTAATGTAGAAACCACGTTCCAGTATTGGCCAAAGCCCTGTGTTCGATGCTACTGCACATGGTTCATTGAAATACTACCCTTAACTAGCTTAAATACGTATGTAGGTGATGTATCTATACATTTACAACTTTTGCAATGCCTGTAATGTAGAAACCACGTTCCAGCATTGGCCAGAGCCCTGTGTTCGATGCTACTGCACATGGTTCATTCAAATACTACCCTCAACTAGTTTAAATACGTATGTAGGTGACGTATCTATACATTTACAACTTTCGCAATGCCTGTAATGTAGAAACCACGTTCCAGTATTGGCCAAAGCCCTGTGTTCGATGCTACTGCACATGGTTCATTCAAATACTACAATTAATTAGTTTAAATACGTATGTAGGTGATGTACCTATACATTCACAACTTTTGCAATGCCTGTAATGTCGAAACCACGTTCCAGTATTGGCCAAAGCCTTGTGTTCGATGCTACTGCACATGGTTCATTCAAATACTACCCTTAACTAGTTTAAATACGTATGTAGGTGATGTATCTATACATTCACAACTTTTGCAATACCTGTAATGTCGAAACCACGTTCCAGTATTGGCCAAAGCCATGTGTTCGATGCTACTGCACATGGTTCATTCAAATACTACCCTCAACTAGTTTAAATACGTATGTAGGTGATGTATCTGTGCATTTACAACTTACGCAATACCTGTAATGGTTAAAACTGTGTATATATGTAGTGTATCTATACATTCACAAATTTCGCAATACCTGTAATGTAGAAACCACGTTCCAGTATTCCTCAAAGCCCTGTGTTCGATGCTACTGCACATGGTTCATTCAAATACTACCCTCAACTAGTTTAAATACGTATGTAGGTGATGTATCTATACATTTACAATTTTCGCAATGGCTGTAATGTAGAAACGACGTTCCAGTATTGCTCAAAGCCCTGTGTTCCATGCTACTGCACATGGTTCATTGAAATACTACCCTTAAATGGTTTAAATAGTTTAAATACGTATGTAGGTGATGTATCTATACATTTACAACTTACGCAATGCCTGTAATGGTTAAAACTGTGTATATATGTAGTGTATCTATACATTCACAACTTTTGCAATACCTGTAATGTAGAAACCACGTTCCAGTATTGGTCAAAGCCCTGTGTTCGATGCTACTGCACATGGTTCATTCAAATACTACAATCAACTAGTTTAAATACGTATGTAGGTGATGTATCTATACATTCACAGCTTTTGCAATACCTGTAATGTAGAAACCACGTTCCTGTATTGGCCAAAGCCATGTCTTCGATGCTACTGCACATGGTTTATTCAAATACTACCCTTAACTAGTTTAAATACGTACGTAGGTGATGTATCTATACATTCACAACCTTTGCAATGCCTGTAATGTAGAAACCACGTTCCAGTATTGGCCGAAGCCATGTGTTCGATGCTACTGCACATAGTTCATTCAAATACTTACCTTAACTAGTTTAAATACGTATGTAGGTGATGTATCTATACATTTACAACTTACGCAATGCCTGTATTGGTTAAAACTGTGTATATATGTAGTGTATCTATGCAATCACAAGTTTCGCAATGCCTGTATTGTAGAAACCACGTTCCAGTATTGCTCAAAGCCCTGTGTTCCATGCTACTGCACATGGTTCATTGAAATACTACCCTTAAGTGATTTAAATAGTTTAAATACGTATGTAGGTGATGTATCTGTACATTTACAACTTACGCAATGCCTGTAATGGTTAAAACTGTGCATATATGTAGTGTATCTATACATTCACAACTTTCGCAATACCTGTAATGTGGAAACCACGTTCCAGTATTCCTCAAAGCCCTGTGTTCGATGCTACTGCACATGGTTCATTCAAATATTACCCTTAACTAGTATAAATACGTATGTAGGTGATGTATCTACACATTCACAACTTTTTCAATGCCTGTAATGTAGAAAGCACGTTCCAGTATTGGCCAAAGCCATGTGTTCGATGCTACTGCACATGGCTCATTCAAATACTACCCTCAACTAGTTCAAATACGTATGTAGGTGATGTATCTATACATTTACAACTTTAGCAATGGCTGTAATGTAGAAACGACGTTCCAGTATTGCTCAAAGCCCTGTGTTCCATGCTACTGCACATGGTTCATTCAAACACTACCCTTAAGTGGTTTAAATGGTTTAAATACGTATGTAGGTGATGTATCTGTACATTTACAACTTACGCAATGCCTGTAATGGTTAAAACTGTGTATATATGTAGTGTATCTATACATTCACAACTTTCGGAATACCTGTAATGTAGAAACCACGTTCCAGTATTCCTCAAAGCCCTGTGTTCGATGCAACTGCACATGGTTCATTCAAACACTACCCTTTACTAGTTTAAATATGTATGTAGGTGATGTATCTATACATTCACAACCTTTGCAATACCTGTAATGTAGAAAGCACGTTCCAGTATTGGCCAAAGCCCTGTGTTCGATGCTACTGCACATGGTTCATTCAAATACTACACTCAACTAGTTTAAATACGTATGTAGGTGATGTATCTATACATTTACAACTTTCGCAATGGTTGTAATGTAGAAACCACGTTGCAGTATTCTTCAAAGCCCTGTGTTCGATGCTAATGCACATGGTTCATTCAAGTACTACCCTCAACTAGTTTAAATACGTATGTAGGTGATGTATCTATACATTTACAACTTTCGCCATGGTTGTAATGTAGAAACCACGTTCCAGTACTCTTCAAAGCCCTGTGTTCGATGCTACTGCACATGGTTCATTCAAGTACTACCCTTAAGTTGTTTAAATTGTTTAAATACGTATGTAAGTGATGTATCTGTACATTTACAACTTACGCAATGCCTGTAGTGGTTGAAAATGCGTATATATGTAGTCTATCTATGCATTCACAACTTTCGCAATGCCTGTAATGTAGAAACCACGATCCAGTATTGGCCAAAGCCCTGTGTTCTATGCTACTGCACATGGTTCATTCAAACACTACCCTTTACTAGTTTAAATACGTATGTAGGTGATGTATCTATACATTCACAACTTTTACAATGCCTGTAATGTAGAAACCACGTTCCAGTATTGGCCAAAACCCTGTGTTCGATGCTACTGCACATGGTTCATTCAAATACTACCCTTGAGTGGTTTAAATAGTTTAAATACGTATGTAGATAATGTATCTAGACATTCACAACTATCGCAATGCCTGTGATGTAGAAACCACGTTCCAGCATTGGCCAAAGCCATGTGTTCGATGCTACTGCACATGGTTCATTCAGATACTACCCTCAACTAGTTTAAATACGTATGTAGGTGATGTATCTATACATTCACAAATTTCGCAATGCCTGTAATGTAGAAACCAGGTTCCAGTATTGGCCAAAGCCCTGTGTTCGATGCTACTGCACATAGTTCATTCAAATACTTACCTTAACTAGTTTAAATACGTATGTAGGTGATGTATCTATACATTTACAACTTACGCAATGCCTGTATTGGTTAAAACTGTGTATATATGTAGTGTATCTATGCAATCACAAGTTTCGCAATGCCTGTATTGTAGAAACCACGTTCCAGTATTGCTCAAAGCCCTGTGTTCCATGCTACTGCACATGGTTCATTGAAATACTACCCTTAAGTGATTTAAATAGTTTAAATACGTATGTAGGTGATGTATCTGTACATTTACAACTTACGCAATGCCTGTAATGGTTAAAACTGTGCATATATGTAGTGTATCTATACATTCACAACTTTCGCAATACCTGTAATGTGGAAACCACGTTCCAGTATTCCTCAAAGCCCTGTGTTCGATGCTACTGCACATGGTTCATTCAAATATTACCCTTAACTAGTACAAATACGTATGTAGGTGATGTATCTACACATTCACAACTTTTGCAATGCCTGTTATGTCTAAACCACGTTCCAGTATTGGCCAAAGCCATGTGTTCGATGCTACTGCACATGGTTCATTCAAATACTATTCTTAACTAATATAAATACGCATGTAGGTGATGTCTCTATACATTCACAACCTTTGCAATACCTGTGATGTAGAAACCACGTTCCAGTATTAGCCAAAGCCCTGTGTTCGATGCTACTGCACATGGTTCATTCAAATACTACACTCAACTAGTTTAAATACGTATGTAGGTGATGTATCTATACATTTACAACTTTCGCAATGGTTGTAATGTAGAAACCACGTTCCAGTATTCTTCAAAGCCCTGTGTTCGATGCTACTGCACATGATTCATTCAAATACTACCCTTAAGTTGTTTAAATAGTTTAAATACGTATGTAGGTGATGTATCTATACATTTACAACTTACGCAATGCCTGTAATGGTTAAAACTGTGTATATATGTAGTTTGTCTATACATTCACAACTTTCGGAATACCTGTAATGTAAAAACCACGTTCCAGTATTGGCCAAAACCCTGTGTTCGATGCTACTGCACATGGTTCATTCAAATACTACCCTTAACTAGTTTAAATACGTATGTAGGTGATGTATCTATACATTCACAACTTTTGCAATACCTGTAGTGTAGAAACCACGTTCCAGTATTGGCCAAAGCCCTGTGTTCGATGCTACTGAACATGGTTCATTCAAATACTACCCTTAACTAGTTTAAATACGTATGTAGGTGATGTATCTATACATTTACAACTTTCGCAATGGTTGTAATGGAGAAACCACGTTCCAGTACTCTTCAAAGCCCTGTGTTCGATGCTACTGCACATGGTTCATTCAAGTACAACCCTTAAGTTGTTTAAATTGTTTAAATACGTATGTAAGTGATGTATGTATACATTTACAACTTACGCAATGCCTGTAATGGTTAAAAATGCGTATATATGTAGTCTATCTATGCATTCACAACTTTCGCAATGCCTGTAATGTAGAAGCCACGATCCAGTATTGGCCAAAGCCCTGTGTTCTATGCCACTGCACATGGTTCATTCAAATATTACCCTCAACTAGTATAAATACGTATGTAGGTGATGTATCTATACATTCACAACTTTTGCAATGCCTGTTATTTCTAAACCACGTTCCAGTATTGGCCAAAGCCATGTGTTAGATGCTACTGCACATGGTTCATTCAAATACTATTCTTAACTAATATAAATACGCATGTAGGTGATGTCTCTATACATTCACAACCTTTGCAATACCTGTAATGTAGAAACCACGTTCCAGTATTAGCCAAAGCCCTGTGTTCGATGCTACTGCACATGGTTCATTCAAATACTACACTCAACTAGTTTAAATACGTATGTAGGTGATGTATCTATACATTTACAACTTTCGCAATGGTTGTAATGTAGAAACCACGTTCCAGTATTCTTCAAAGCCCTGTGTTCGATGCTACTGCACATGATTCATTCAAATACTACCCTTAACTAGTTTAAATACGTATGTAGGTGATGTATCTATACATTCACAACTTTCGCAATGGTTGTAATGGAGAAACCACGTTCCAGTACTCTTCAAAGCCCTGTGTTCGATGCTACTGCACATGGTTCATTCAAGTACAACCCTTAAGTTGTTTAAATTGTTTAAATACGTATGTAAGTGATGTATGTATACATTTACAACTTACGCAATGCCTGTAATGGTTAAAAATGCGTATATATGTAGTCTATCTATGCATTCACAACTTTCGCAATGCCTGTAATGTAGAAACCACGATCCAGTATTGGCCAAAGCCCTGTGTTCTATGCTACTGCACATGGTTCATTCAAATACTATTCTTAACTAATATAAATACGCATGTAGGTGATGTCTCTATACATTCACAACCTTTGCAATACCTGTAATGTAGAAACCACGTTCCAGTATTAGCCAAAGCCCTGTGTTCGATGCTACTGCACATGGTTCATTCAAATACTACACTCAACTAGTTTAAATACGTATGTAGGTGATGTATCTATACATTTACAACTTTCGCAATGGTTGTAATGTAGAAACCACGTTCCAGTATTCTTCAAAGCCCTGTGTTCGATGCTACTGCACATGATTCATTCAAATACTACCCTTAAGTTGTTTAAATAGTTTAAATACGTATGTAGGTGATGTATCTATACATTTACAACTTACGCAATGCCTGTAATGGTTAAAACTGTGTATATATGTAGTTTGTCTATACATTCACAACTTTCGGAATACCTGTAATGTAAAAACCACGTTCCAGTATTGGCCAAAACCCTGTGTTCGATGCTACTGCACATGGTTCATTCAAATACTACCCTTAACTAGTTTAAATACGTATGTAGGTGATGTATCTATACATTCACAACTTTTGCAATACCTGTAATGTAGAAACCACGTTCCAGTATTGGCCAAAGCCCTGTGTTCGATGCTACTGAACATGGTTCATTCAAATACTACCCTTAACTAGTTTAAATACGTATGTAGGTGATGTATCTATACATTTACAACTTTCGCAATGGTTGTAATGGAGAAACCACGTTCCAGTACTCTTCAAAGCCCTGTGTTCGATGCTACTGCACATGGTTCATTCAAGTACAACCCTTAAGTTGTTTAAATTGTTTAAATACGTATGTAAGTGATGTATGTATACATTTACAACTTACGCAATGCCTGTAATGGTTAAAAATGCGTATATATGTAGTCTATCTATGCATTCACAACTTTCGCAATGCCTGTAATGTAGAAGCCACGATCCAGTATTGGCCAAAGCCCTGTGTTCTATGCCACTGCACATGGTTCATTCAAATATTACCCTCAACTAGTATAAATACGTATGTAGGTGATGTATCTATACATTCACAACTTTTGCAATGCCTGTTATTTCTAAACCACGTTCCAGTATTGGCCAAAGCCATGTGTTAGATGCTACTGCACATGGTTCATTCAAATACTATTCTTAACTAATATAAATACGCATGTAGGTGATGTCTCTATACATTCACAACCTTTGCAATACCTGTAATGTAGAAACCACGTTCCAGTATTAGCCAAAGCCCTGTGTTCGATGCTACTGCACATGGTTCATTCAAATACTACACTCAACTAGTTTAAATACGTATGTAGGTGATGTATCTATACATTTACAACTTTCGCAATGGTTGTAATGTAGAAACCACGTTCCAGTATTCTTCAAAGCCCTGTGTTCGATGCTACTGCACATGATTCATTCAAATACTACCCTTAACTAGTTTAAATACGTATGTAGGTGATGTATCTATACATTCACAACTTTCGCAATGGTTGTAATGGAGAAACCACGTTCCAGTACTCTTCAAAGCCCTGTGTTCGATGCTACTGCACATGGTTCATTCAAGTACAACCCTTAAGTTGTTTAAATTGTTTAAATACGTATGTAAGTGATGTATGTATACATTTACAACTTACGCAATGCCTGTAATGGTTAAAAATGCGTATATATGTAGTCTATCTATGCATTCACAACTTTCGCAATGCCTGTAATGTAGAAACCACGATCCAGTATTGGCCAAAGCCCTGTGTTCTATGCTACTGCACATGGTTCATTCAAATACTATTCTTAACTAATATAAATACGCATGTAGGTGATGTCTCTATACATTCACAACCTTTGCAATACCTGTAATGTAGAAACCACGTTCCAGTATTAGCCAAAGCCCTGTGTTCGATGCTACTGCACATGGTTCATTCAAATACTACACTCAACTAGTTTAAATACGTATGTAGGTGATGTATCTATACATTTACAACTTTCGCAATGGTTGTAATGTAGAAACCACGTTCCAGTATTCTTCAAAGCCCTGTGTTCGATGCTACTGCACATGATTCATTCAAATACTACCCTTAAGTTGTTTAAATAGTTTAAATACGTATGTAGGTGATGTATCTATACATTTACAACTTACGCAATGCCTGTAATGGTTAAAACTGTGTATATATGTAGTTTGTCTATACATTCACAACTTTCGGAATACCTGTAATGTAAAAACCACGTTCCAGTATTGGCCAAAACCCTGTGTTCGATGCTACTGCACATGGTTCATTCAAATACTACCCTTAACTAGTTTAAATACGTATGTAGGTGATGTATCTATACATTCACAACTTTTGCAATACCTGTAATGTAGAAACCACGTTCCAGTATTGGCCAAAGCCCTGTGTTCGATGCTACTGAACATGGTTCATTCAAATACTACCCTTAACTAGTTTAAATACGTATGTAGGTGATGTATCTATACATTTACAACTTTCGCAATGGTTGTAATGGAGAAACCACGTTCCAGTACTCTTCAAAGCCCTGTGTTCGATGCTACTGCACATGGTTCTTTCAAGTACAACCCTTAAGTTGTTTAAATTGTTTAAATACGTATGTAAGTGATGTATGTATACATTTACAACTTACGCAATGCCTGTAATGGTTAAAAATGCGTATATATGTAGTCTATCTATGCATTCACAACTTTCGCAATGCCTGTAATGTAGAAACCACGATCCAGTATTGGCCAAAGCCCTGTGTTCTATGCCACTGCACATGGTTCATTCAAATATTACCCTCAACTAGTATAAATACGTATGTAGGTGATGTATCTATACATTCACAACTTTTGCAATGCCTGTTATTTCTAAACCACGTTCCAGTATTGGCCAAAGCCATGTGTTAGATGCTACTGCACATGGTTCATTCAAATACTATTCTTAACTAATATAAATACGCATGTAGGTGATGTCTCTATACATTCACAACCTTTGCAATACCTGTAATGTAGAAACCACGTTCCAGTATTAGCCAAAGCCCTGTGTTCGATGCTACTGCACATGGTTCATTCAAATACTACACTCAACTAGTTTAAATACGTATGTAGGTGATGTATCTATACATTTACAACTTTCGCAATGGTTGTAATGTAGAAACCACGTTCCAGTATTCTTCAAAGCCCTGTGTTCGATGCTACTGCACATGATTCATTCAAATACTACCCTTAAGTTGTTTAAATAGTTTAAATACATATGTAGGTGATGTATCTGTACATTTACAACTTACGCAATGCCTGTAATGGTTAAAACTGTGTATATATGTAGTTTGTCTATACATTCACAACTTTTGCAATACCTGTAATGTAGAAACCACGTTCCAGTATTGGCCAAAGCCCTGTGTTCGATGCTACTGAACATGGTTCATTCAAATACTACCCTTAACTAGTTTAAATACGTATGTAGGTGATGTATCTATACATTTACAACTTTCGGAATGGTTGTAATGGAGAAACCACGTTCCAGTACTCTTCAAAGCCCTGTGTTCGATGCTACTGCACATGGTTCATTCAAGTACAACCCTTAAGTTGTTTAAATTGTTTAAATACGTATGTAAGTGATGTATGTATACATTTACAACTTACGCAATGCCTGTAATGGTTAAAAATGCGTATATATGTAGTCTATCTATGCATTCACAACTTTCGCAATGCCTGTAATGTAGAAACCACGATCCAGTATTGGCCAAAGCCCTGTGTTCTATGCTACTGCACATGGTTCATTCAAATACTACCCTTAACTAGTTTAAATACGTATGTAGGTGATGTATCTATACATTCACAACTTTTGGAATGCCTGTAATGTAGAAACCACGTTCCAGTATTGGCCAAAGCCGTGTGTTCGATGCTACTGCACATGGTTCATTCAAATACTACCCTCAACTAGTTTAAATACGTATGTAGGTGATGTATCTATACATTCACAACTTTTGCAATGCCTGTAATGTAGATACGACGTTCCAGTATTGGCCAAAGCCCTGTGTTCGATGCTACTGCACATGGTTCATTCAAATACTACCCCTAAGTTGTTTAAATTGTTTAAATACGTATGTAGGTGATGTATCTATACATTTACAACTTACGCAATGCCTGTAATTTTTAAAACTGTGTATATATGTTGTGTATCTACACATTCACAAATTTCGCAATACCTGTAATGTAGACACCACGTTCCAGTATTGGCCAAAGCCCTGTGTTCGATGCTACTGCACATGGTTCATTCAAATACTACCCTTAACTAGTTTAAATACGTATGTAGGTGATGTATCTATACATTCACAGATTTGTAATACCTGTAATGTAGAAACCACGTTCCAGTATTGGCCAAAGCCCTGTGTTCGATGCTACTGCACATGGTTCATTCAAATATTACCCTTAACTAGTTTAAATACGTACGTAGGTGATGTATCTATACATTCACAACTTTTGCAATCCCTGTAATGTCGAAACCGCGTTCCAGTGTTTTTCCAAAGCCATGTGTTCGATGCTACTGCACATAGTTCATTCAAATACTACCCTTAACTAATTTAAATACGTATGTAGGTGATGTATGTATACAACCACAAATTGTGCAATGCCTGTGATGTAGAAACCACGTTCCAGCATTGGCCAAAGCCATGTGTTCGATGCTACTGCACATGGTTCATTCAAATACTACACTTAACTAGTTTAAATACGTATGTAGATGATGTATCTAGACATTCACAACAATCGAAATGCCTGTGATGTAGAAACCACGTTCCAGCATTGGCCAAAGCCATGTGTTCGATGCTACTGCACATGGTTCATTCAAATACTACCCTTAACTAGTTTAAATACGTATGTAGGTGATGTATCTATACATTCACAAATTTCGCAATGCCTGTAATGTAGAAACCACGTTCCAGTATTGGCCAAAGCCCTGTGTTCGATGCTACTGCACATAGTTCATTCAATTACTTACCTTAACTAGTTTAAATACGTATGTAGGTGATGTATCTATACATTTACAACTTACGCAATGCCTGTATTGGTTAAAACTGTGTATATATGTAGTGTATCTATGCATTCACAAGTTTCGCAATGCCTGTATTGTAGAAACCACGTTCCAGTATTGCTCAAAGCCCTGTGTTCCATGCTACTGCACATGGTTCATTGAAATACTACCCTTAAGTGGTTTAAATAGTTTAAATACGTATGTAGGTGATGTATCTGTACATTTACAACTTACGCAATGCCTGTAATGGTTAAAACTGTGTATAGATGTAGTATATCTATACATTCACAACTTTCGCAATACCTGTAATGTAGAAACCACGTTCCAGTATTCCTCAAAGCCATGTGTTCGATGCTACTGCACATGGTTCATTCAAATATTACCCTTATCTAGTATAAATACGTATGTAGGTGATGTATCTATACATTCACAACTTTTGCAATGCCTGTTATGTCTAAACCACGTTCCAGTATTGGCCAAAGCCCTGTGTTCGATGCTACTGCACATGGTTCATTCAAATACTACACTCAACTATGTAGGTGATGTATCTATACATTTACAACTTTTGCAATGTTTGTATTGTAGAAACCACGTTCCAGTATTCTTCAAAGCCCTGTGTTCGATGCTACTGCACATGATTCATTCAAATACTACCCTTAAGTTGTTTAAATAGTTTAAATACGTATGTAGATTATGTATCTATACATTTACAACTTACGCAATGCCTGTAATGGTTAAAACTGTGTATATATGTAGTTTGTCTATACATTCACAACTTTCGGAATACCTGTAATGTAAAAACCACGTTCCAGTATTGGCCAAAACCCTGTGTTCGATGCTACTGCACATGGTTCATTCAAATACTACCCTTAACTAGTTTAAATACGTATGCAGGTGATGTATCTATACATTCACAAATTTTGCAATACCTGTAATGTAGAAACCACTTTCCAGTATTGGCCAAAGCCCTGTGTTCGATGCTACTGCACATGGTTCATTCAAATACTACCCTTAACTAGTTTAAATACGTATGTAGGTGATGTATCTATACATTTACAACTTTCGCAATGGTTGTAATGGAGAAACCACGTTCCAGTACTCTTCAAAGCCCTGTGTTCGATGCTACTGCACATGGTTCATTCAAGTACAACCCTTAAGTTGTTTAAATTGTTTAAACACGTATGTAAGTGATGTATATATACATTTACAACTTACGCAATGCCTGTAATGGTTAAAAATGCGTATATATGTAGTCTATCTATGCATTCACAACTTTCGCAATGCCTGTAATGTAGAAACCACGATCCAGTATTGGCCAAAGCCCTGTGTTCTATGCTACTGCACATGGTTCATTCAAATACTACCCTTAACTAGTTTAAATACGTATGTAGGTGATGTATCTATACATTCACAACTTTTACAATGCCTGTAATGTAGAAGCCACGTTACAGTATTGGCCAAAGCCCTGTGTTCGATGCTACTGCACATGGTTCATTCAAATACTACCCTTAACTAGTTTAAATACGTATGTAGGTGATGTATCTATACATTCACAACTTTTGCAATGCCTGTAATGTCGAAACCACGTTCCAGTATTGGCCAAAGCCCTGTGTTCGATGCTACTGCACATGGTTCATTCAAATACTACCCTCAACTAGTTTAAATACGTATGTAGGTGATGTATCTATACATTTACAACTTTCGCAATGGCTGTAATGTAGATACGACGTTCCAGTATTGCTCAAAGCCCTGTGGTCCATGCTACTGCACATGGTTCATTCAAATACTACCCTTAAGTGGTTTAAATAGTTTAAATACGTAAGTAGGTGATGTATCTGTGCATTTACAACTTACGCAATGCCGGTAATGGTTAAAACTGTGTATATATGTAGTGTATCTATACATTCACAACTTTCGCAATACCTGTAATGTAGAAACCACGTTCCAGTATTCCTCAAAGCCCTGTGTTCGATGCTACTGCACATGGTTCATTCAAATACTACCCTTAACTAGTTTAAATGCGTATGTAGGTGATGTGTCTATACATTCACAACTTTTGCAATGCCTGTAATGTAGAAACCACGTTCCAGTATTGGCCAAAGCCCTGTGTTCGATGCTACTGCACATGGTTCATTCAAATACTACCCTTAAGTTGTTTAAATTGTTTAAATACGTATGTAGGTGATGTATCTATACATTTACAACTTACGCAATGCCTTTAATGGTTAAAACTGTGTATATATGTAGTGTATCTACACATTCACAAATTTCGCAATACCTGTAATGTAGAAACCACGTTCCAGTATTGGCCAAAGCCCTGTGTTCGATGCTACTGCACATGGTTCATTCAAATACTACCCTTAACTAGTTTAAATACGTATGTAGGTGATGTATCTATACATTCACAGATTTGCAATACCTGTAATGTAGAAACCACGTTCCAGTATTGGCCAAAGCCCTGTGTTCGATGCTACTGCACATGGTTCATTCAAATACTACCCTTAACTAGTTTAAATACGTATGTAGGTGATGTATCTATACATTTACAACTTTCGCAATGGTTGTAATGTAGAAACGACGTTCCAGTACTCTTCAAAGCCCTGTGTTCGATGCTAATGCACATGGTTCATTCAAGTACTACCCTCAACTAGTTTAAATACGTATGTCGGTGATGTATCTATACATTTACAACTTCCGCAATGGTTGTAATGTAGAAACCACGTTCCAGTACTCTTCAAAGCCCTGTGTTCGATGCTACTGCACATGGTTCATTCAAATACTACCCTCAACTAGTTTAAATACGTATGTAGGTGATGTATCTATACATTTACAAGTTTCGCAGTGGCTGTAATGTAGAAACCACGTTCCAGTATTGGCCAAAGCCCTGTGTTCGATGCTACTGCACATGGTTCATTCAAATACTACCCTTAAGTTGTTTAAATTGTTTAAATACGTATGTAGGTGATGTATCTATACATTTACAACTTACGCAATGCCTGTAATGGTTAAAACTGTGTATATATGTAGTGTATCTATACATTCAGAACTTTCGCAATACCTGTAATGTAGAAACCACGTTCCAGTATTGGCCAAAGCCCTGTGTTCGATGCTACTGCACATGGTTCATTCAAATATTACCCTTAACTAGTTTAAATACGTATGTAGGTAATGTATGTATACATTTACAACTTTAGCAATGGTTGTAATGTAGAAACCACGTTCCAGTATTGCTCAAAGCCCTGTGTTCCATGCTACTGCACATGGTTCATTCAAATACTACCCTTGAGTGGTTTAAATAGTTTAAATACGTATGTAGGTGATTTATCTGTACATTTACAACTTTTGCAATGCCTGTAATGGTTAAAACTGTGTATATATGTAGTGTATCTATACATTCACAACTTTCGCAATACCTGTAATGTAGAAACCACGTTCCAGTATTCCTCAAAGCCCTGTGTTCGATGCTACTGCACATGGTTCATTCAAATACTACCCTTAACTAGTTTAAATGCGTATGTAGGTGATGTATCTATACATTCACAACTTTTGCAATACCTGTAATGTAGAAACCACGTTCCAGTATTGGCCAAAGCCCTGTGTTCGATGCTACTGCACATGGTTCATTCAAATACTACCCTTAAGTTGTTTAAATTGTTTAAATACGTATGTAGGTGATGTATCTATACATTTACAACTTACGCAATGCCTGTAATGGTTAAAACTGTGTATATATGTAGTGTATCTACACATTCACAAATTTCGCAATACCTGTAATGTAGAAACCACGTTCCAGTATTGGAAAAAGCCCTGTGTTCGATGCTGCTGCACATGGTTCATTCAAATACTACCCTTAACTAGTTTAAATACGTATGTAGGTGATGTATCTATACATTCACAGATTTGCAATACCTGTAATGTAGAACCCACGTTCCAGTATATGCCAAAGCCCTGTGTTCGATGCTACTGCACATGGTTAATTCAAACATTACCCTTAACTAGTTTAAATACGTACGTAGGTGATGTATCTATACATTCACAACTTTTGCAATCCCTGTAATGTCGAAACCACGTTCCAGTATTTTTCCAAAGCCATGTGTTCGATGCTACTGCACATAGTTCATTCAAATACTACCCTTAACTAATTTAAATACGTATGTAGGTGATGTATCTATACATTCACAACCTTTGATATACCTGTAATGTAGAAACCACGTTACAGTATTGGCCAAAGCCCTGTGTTCGATGGTACTGCACATGGTTCATTCAAATACTACCCTCAACTAGTTTAAATACGTATGTAGGTGATGTATCTATACATTCACAACTTTCGCAATGGCTGTAATGTAGAAACGACGTTCCAGTATTGCTCAAAGCCCTGTCTTCCATGCTACTGCACATGGTTCATTCAAATACTACCCTTAAGTGGTTTAAATAGTTTAAATACGTATGTAGATGATGTATCTGTACATTTACAACTTACGCAATGCCTGTAATGGTTAAAACTGTGTATATATGTAGTGTATCTATGCATTCACAACTTTCGCAATACCTGTAATGTAGAAACCACGTTCCAGTATTCCTCAAAGCCCTGTGTTCGATGCTACTGCACATGGTTCATTCAAATATTACCCTTAACTAGTATAAATACGTATGTAGTTGATGTATCTATACATTCACAACTTTTGCAATGCCTGTAATGTAGAAACCTCGTTCCAGGATTGGCCAAAGCCATGTGTTCGATGCTACTGCACATGGTTCATTCAAATACTACCCTCAACTAGTTTAAATACGTATGTAGGTGATGTATCTATACATTTACAACTTTAGCAATGGCTGTAATGTAGAAACGACGTTCCAGTGTTGCTCAAAGCACTGTGTTCCATGCTACTGCACAAGGTTCATTCAAGTACAACCCTTAAGTTGTTTAAATTGTTTAAATACGTATGTAAGTGATGTATGTATACATTTACAACTTACGCAATGCCTGTAATGGTTAAAAATGCGTATATATGTAGTGTATCTATGCATTCACAAGTTTCGCAATGCCTGTATTGTAGAAACCACGTTCCAGTATTGCTCAAAGCCCTGTGTTCCATGCTACTGCACATGGTTCATTGAAATACTACCCTTAAGTGGTTTAAATAGTTTAAATACGTATGTAGGTGATGTATCTGTACATTTACAACTTACGCAATGCCTGTAATGGTTAAAACTGTGTATAGATGTAGTGTATCTATACATTCACAACTTTCGCAATACCTGTAATGTAGAAACCACGTTCCAGTATTCCTCAAAGCCATGTGTTCGATGCTACTGCACATGGTTCATTCAAATATTACCCTTATCTAGTATAAATACGTATGTAGGTGATGTATCTATACATTCACAACTTTTGCAATGCCTGTTATGTCTAAACCACGTTCCAGTATTGGCCAAAGCCCTGTGTTCGATGCTACTGCACATGGTTCATTCAAATACTACACTCAACTATGTAGGTGATGTATCTATACATTTACAACTTTTGCAATGTTTGTATTGTAGAAACCACGTTCCAGTATTCTTCAAAGCCCTGTGTTCGATGCTACTGCACATGATTCATTCAAATACTACCCTTAAGTTGTTTAAATAGTTTAAATACGTATGTAGATTATGTATCTATACATTTACAACTTACGCAATGCCTGTAATGGTTAAAACTGTGTATATATGTAGTTTGTCTATACATTCACAACTTTCGGAATACCTGTAATGTAAAAACCACGTTCCAGTATTGGCCAAAACCCTGTGTTCGATGCTACTGCACATGGTTCATTCAAATACTACCCTTAACTAGTTTAAATACGTATGCAGGTGATGTATCTATACATTCACAAATTTTGCAATACCTGTAATGTAGAAACCACTTTCCAGTATTGGCCAAAGCCCTGTGTTCGATGCTACTGCACATGGTTCATTCAAATACTACCCTTAACTAGTTTAAATACGTATGTAGGTGATGTATCTATACATTTACAACTTTCGCAATGGTTGTAATGGAGAAACCACGTTCCAGTACTCTTCAAAGCCCTGTGTTCGATGCTACTGCACATGGTTCATTCAAGTACAACCCTTAAGTTGTTTAAATTGTTTAAACACGTATGTAAGTGATGTATATATACATTTACAACTTACGCAATGCCTGTAATGGTTAAAAATGCGTATATATGTAGTCTATCTATGCATTCACAACTTTCGCAATGCCTGTAATGTAGAAACCACGATCCAGTATTGGCCAAAGCCCTGTGTTCTATGCTACTGCACATGGTTCATTCAAATACTACCCTTAACTAGTTTAAATACGTATGTAGGTGATGTATCTATACATTCACAACTTTTACAATGCCTGTAATGTAGAAGCCACGTTACAGTATTGGCCAAAGCCCTGTGTTCGATGCTACTGCACATGGTTCATTCAAATACTACCCTTAACTAGTTTAAATACGTATGTAGGTGATGTATCTATACATTCACAACTTTTGCAATGCCTGTAATGTCGAAACCACGTTCCAGTATTGGCCAAAGCCCTGTGTTCGATGCTACTGCACATGGTTCATTCAAATACTACCCTCAACTAGTTTAAATACGTATGTAGGTGATGTATCTATACATTTACAACTTTCGCAATGGCTGTAATGTAGATACGACGTTCCAGTATTGCTCAAAGCCCTGTGGTCCATGCTACTGCACATGGTTCATTCAAATACTACCCTTAAGTGGTTTAAATAGTTTAAATACGTAAGTAGGTGATGTATCTGTGCATTTACAACTTACGCAATGCCGGTAATGGTTAAAACTGTGTATATATGTAGTGTATCTATACATTCACAACTTTCGCAATACCTGTAATGTAGAAACCACGTTCCAGTATTCCTCAAAGCCCTGTGTTCGATGCTACTGCACATGGTTCATTCAAATACTACCCTTAACTAGTTTAAATGCGTATGTAGGTGATGTGTCTATACATTCACAACTTTTGCAATGCCTGTAATGTAGAAACCACGTTCCAGTATTGGCCAAAGCCCTGTGTTCGATGCTACTGCACATGGTTCATTCAAATACTACCCTTAAGTTGTTTAAATTGTTTAAATACGTATGTAGGTGATGTATCTATACATTTACAACTTACGCAATGCCTTTAATGGTTAAAACTGTGTATATATGTAGTGTATCTACACATTCACAAATTTCGCAATACCTGTAATGTAGAAACCACGTTCCAGTATTGGCCAAAGCCCTGTGTTCGATGCTACTGCACATGGTTCATTCAAATACTACCCTTAACTAGTTTAAATACGTATGTAGGTGATGTATCTATACATTCACAGATTTGCAATACCTGTAATGTAGAAACCACGTTCCAGTATTGGCCAAAGCCCTGTGTTCGATGCTACTGCACATGGTTCATTCAAATACTACCCTTAACTAGTTTAAATACGTATGTAGGTGATGTATCTATACATTTACAACTTTCGCAATGGTTGTAATGTAGAAACGACGTTCCAGTACTCTTCAAAGCCCTGTGTTCGATGCTAATGCACATGGTTCATTCAAGTACTACCCTCAACTAGTTTAAATACGTATGTCGGTGATGTATCTATACATTTACAACTTCCGCAATGGTTGTAATGTAGAAACCACGTTCCAGTACTCTTCAAAGCCCTGTGTTCGATGCTACTGCACATGGTTCATTCAAATACTACCCTCAACTAGTTTAAATACGTATGTAGGTGATGTATCTATACATTTACAAGTTTCGCAGTGGCTGTAATGTAGAAACCACGTTCCAGTATTGGCCAAAGCCCTGTGTTCGATGCTACTGCACATGGTTCATTCAAATACTACCCTTAAGTTGTTTAAATTGTTTAAATACGTATGTAGGTGATGTATCTATACATTTACAACTTACGCAATGCCTGTAATGGTTAAAACTGTGTATATATGTAGTGTATCTATACATTCAGAACTTTCGCAATACCTGTAATGTAGAAACCACGTTCCAGTATTGGCCAAAGCCCTGTGTTCGATGCTACTGCACATGGTTCATTCAAATATTACCCTTAACTAGTTTAAATACGTATGTAGGTAATGTATGTATACATTTACAACTTTAGCAATGGTTGTAATGTAGAAACCACGTTCCAGTATTGCTCAAAGCCCTGTGTTCCATGCTACTGCACATGGTTCATTCAAATACTACCCTTGAGTGGTTTAAATAGTTTAAATACGTATGTAGGTGATTTATCTGTACATTTACAACTTTTGCAATGCCTGTAATGGTTAAAACTGTGTATATATGTAGTGTATCTATACATTCACAACTTTCGCAATACCTGTAATGTAGAAACCACGTTCCAGTATTCCTCAAAGCCCTGTGTTCGATGCTACTGCACATGGTTCATTCAAATACTACCCTTAACTAGTTTAAATGCGTATGTAGGTGATGTATCTATACATTCACAACTTTTGCAATACCTGTAATGTAGAAACCACGTTCCAGTATTGGCCAAAGCCCTGTGTTCGATGCTACTGCACATGGTTCATTCAAATACTACCCTTAAGTTGTTTAAATTGTTTAAATACGTATGTAGGTGATGTATCTATACATTTACAACTTACGCAATGCCTGTAATGGTTAAAACTGTGTATATATGTAGTGTATCTACACATTCACAAATTTCGCAATACCTGTAATGTAGAAACCACGTTCCAGTATTGGAAAAAGCCCTGTGTTCGATGCTGCTGCACATGGTTCATTCAAATACTACCCTTAACTAGTTTAAATACGTATGTAGGTGATGTATCTATACATTCACAGATTTGCAATACCTGTAATGTAGAACCCACGTTCCAGTATATGCCAAAGCCCTGTGTTCGATGCTACTGCACATGGTTAATTCAAACATTACCCTTAACTAGTTTAAATACGTACGTAGGTGATGTATCTATACATTCACAACTTTTGCAATCCCTGTAATGTCGAAACCACGTTCCAGTATTTTTCCAAAGCCATGTGTTCGATGCTACTGCACATAGTTCATTCAAATACTACCCTTAACTAATTTAAATACGTATGTAGGTGATGTATCTATACATTCACAACCTTTGCAATACCTGTAATGTAGAAACCACGTTACAGTATTGGCCAAAGCCCTGTGTTCGATGCTACTGCACATGGTTCATTCAAATACTACCCTCAACTAGTTTAAATACGTATGTAGGTGATGTATCTATACATTCACAACTTTCGCAATGGCTGTAATGTAGAAACGACGTTCCAGTATTGCTCAAAGCCCTGTCTTCCATGCTACTGCACATGGTTCATTCAAATACTACCCTTAAGTGGTTTAAATAGTTTAAATACGTATGTAGATGATGTATCTGTACATTTACAACTTACGCAATGCCTGTAATGGTTAAAACTGTGTATATATGTAGTGTATCTATACATTCACAACTTTCGCAATACCTGTAATGTAGAAACCACGTTCCAGTATTCCTCAAAGCCCTGTGTTCGATGCTACTGCACATGGTTCATTCAAATATTACCCTTAACTAGTATAAATACGTATGTAGTTGATGTATCTATACATTCACAACTTTTGCAATGCCTGTAATGTAGAAACCTCGTTCCAGGATTGGCCAAAGCCATGTGTTCGATGCTACTGCACATGGTTCATTCAAATACTACCCTCAACTAGTTTAAATACGTATGTAGGTGATGTATCTATACATTTACAACTTTAGCAATGGCTGTAATGTAGAAACGACGTTCCAGTGTTGCTCAAAGCCCTGTGTTCCATGCTACTGCACATGGTTCATTCAAGTACAACCCTTAAGTTGTTTAAATTGTTTAAATACGTATGTAAGTGATGTATGTATACATTTACAACTTACGCAATGCCTGTAATGGTTAAAAATGCGTATATATGTAGTCTATCTATGCATTCACAACTTTTGCAATGCCTGTAATGTAGAAACCACGATCCAGTATTGGCCAAAGCCCTGTGTTCTATGCTACTGCACATGGTTCATTCAAATACTACCCTTAACTAGTTTAAATACGTATGTAGGTGATGTATCTATACATTCACAACTTTTACAATGCCTGTAATGTAGAAGCCACGTTACAGTATTGGCCAAAGCCCTGTGTTCGATGCTACTGCACATGGTTCATTCAAATACTACCCTTAACTAGTTTAAATACGTATGTAGGTGATGTATCTATACATTCACAACTTTTGCAATGCCTGTAATGTCGAAACCACGTTCCAGTATTGGCCAAAGCCGTGTGTTCGATGCTACTGCACATGGTTCATTCAAATACTACCCTTAACTAGTTTAAATACGTATGTAGGTGATGTATCTATACATTTACAACTTTCGCAATGGCTGTAATGTAGATACGACGTTCCAGTATTGCTCAAAGCCCTGTGTTCGATGCTAATGCACATGGTTCATTCAAATACTACCCTTAAGTGGTTTAAATAGTTTAAATACGTAAGTAGGTGATGTATCTGTGGATTTACAACTTTCGCAATGCCGGTAATGGTTAAAACTGTGTATATATGTAGTGTATCTATACATTCACAACTTTCGCAATACCTGTAATGTAGAAACCACGTTCCAGTATTCCTCAAAGCCCTGTGTTCGATGCTACTGCACATGGTTCATTCAAATACTACCATTAACTAGTTTAAATGCGTATGTAGGTGATGTGTCTACACATTCACAACTTTTGCAATGCCTGTAATGTAGAAACCACGTTCCAGTATTGGCCAAAGCCCTGTGTTCGATGCTACTGCACATGGTTCATTCAAATACTACCCTTAACTAGTTTAAATACGTATGTAGGTGATGTATCTATACATTCACAGATTTGCAATACCTGTAATGTAGAAACCACGTTCCAGTATTGGCCAAAGCCCTGTGTTCGATGCTACTGCACATGGTTCATTCAAATACTACCCTTAACTAGTTTAAATACGTATGTAGGTGATGTATCTATACATTCACAGATTTGCAATACCTGTAATGTAGAAACCACGTTCCAGTATTGGCCAAAGCCCTGTGTTCGATGCTACTGCACATGGTTCATTCAAATACTACCCTTAACTAGTTTAAATACGTATGTAGGTGATGTATCTATACATTTACAACTTTCGCAATGGTTGTAATGTAGAAACGACGTTCCAGTACTCTTCAAAGCCCTGTGTTCGATGCTAATGCACATGGTTCATTCAAGTACTACCCTCAACTAGTTTAAATACGTATGTCGGTGATGTATCTATACATTTACAACTTCCGCAATGGTTGTAATGTAGAAACCACGTTCCAGTACTCTTCAAAGCCCTGTGTTCGATGCTACTGCACATGGTTCATTCAAATACTACCCTCAACTAGTTTAAATACGTATGTAGGTGATGTATCTATACATTTACAAGTTTCGCAATGGCTGTAATGTAGAAACCACGTTCCAGTATTGCTCAAAGCACTGTGTTCCATGCTACTGCACATGGTTCATTCAAATACTACCCTTAAGTGGTTTAAATAGTTTAAATACGTAAGTAGGTGATGTATCTGTGCATTTACAACTTACGCAATGCCTGTAATGGTTAAAACTGTGTATATATGTAGTGTATCTATACATTCACAACTTTCGCAATATACCTGTAATGTAGAAACCACGTTCCAGTATTCCTCAAAGCCCTGTGTTCGATGCTACTGCACATGGTTCATTCAAATACTACCCTTAAGTTGTTTAAATTGTTTAAATACGTATGTAGGTGATGTATCTATACATTTACAACTTACGCAATGCCTGTAATGGTTAAAACTGTGTATATATGTAGTGTATCTATACATTCAGAACTTTCGCAATACCTGTAATGTAGAAACCACGTTCCAGTATTGGCCAAAGCCCTGTGTTCGATGCTACTGCACATGGTTCATTCAAATATTACCCTTAACTAGTTTAAATACGTATGTAGGTAATGTATCTATACATTTACAACTTTAGCAATGGTTGTAATGTAGAAACCACGTTCCAGTATTGCTCAAAGCCCTGTGTTCCATGCTACTGCACATGGTTCATTCAAATACTACCCTTAAGTGGTTTAAATAGTTTAAATACGTATGTAGGTGATTTATCTGTACATTTACAACTTACGCAATGCCTGTAATGGTTAAAACTGTGTATATATGTAGTGTATCTATACATTCACAACTTTCGCAATACCTGTAATGTAGAAACCACGTTCCAGTATTCCTCAAAGCCCTGTGTTCGATGCTACTGCACATGGTTCATTCAAATACTACCCTTAACTAGTTTAAATGCGTATGTAGGTGATGTATCTATACATTCACAACTTTTGCAATACCTGTAATGTAGAAACCACGTTCCAGTATTGGCCAAAGCCCTGTGTTCGATGCTACTGCACATGGTTCATTCAAATACTAACCTTAAGTTGTTTAAATTGTTTAAATACGTATGTAGGTGATGTATCTATACATTTACAACTTACGCAATGCCTGTAATGGTTAAAACTGTGTATATATGTAGTGTATCTACACATTCACAAATTTCGCAATACCTGTAATGTAGAAACCACGTTCCAGTATTGGAGAAAGCCCTGTGTTCGATGCTACTGCACATGGTTCATTCAAATACTACCCTTAACTAGTTTAAATACGTATGTAGGTGATGTATCTATACATTCACAGATTTGCAATACCTGTAATGTAGAACCCACGTTCCAGTATTGGCCAAAGCCCTGTGTTCGATGCTACTGCACATGGTTAATTCAAACATTACCCTTAACTAGTTTAAATACGTACGTAGGTGATGTATCTATACATTCACAACTTTTGCAATCCCTGTAATGTCGAAACCACGTTCCAGTATTTTTCCAAAGCCATGTGTTCGATGCTACTGCACATAGTTCATTCAAATACTACCCTTAACTAATTTAAATACGTATGTAGGTGATGTATCTATACATTCACAACCTTTGCAATACCTGTAATGTAGAAACCACGTTACAGTATTGGCCAAAGCCCTGTGTTCGATGCTACTGCACATGGTTCATTCAAGTACTACCCTCAACTAGTTTAAATACGTATGTAGGTGATGTATCTATACATTTACAACTTCCGCAATGGTTGTAATGTAGAAACCACGTTCCAGTACTCTTCAAAGCCCTGTGTTCGATGCTACTGCACATGGTTCATTCAAATACTACCCTCAACTAGTTTAAATACGTATGTAGGTGATGTATCTATACATTTGCAACTTTCGCAATGGCTGTAATGTAGAAACGACGTTCCAGTATTGCTCAAAGCCCTGTGTTCCATGCTACTGCACATGGTTCATTCAAATACTACCCTTAAGTGGTTTAAATTGTTTAAATACGTATGTAGGTGATTTATCTGTACATTTACAACTTACGCAATGCCTGTAATGGTTAAAACTGTGTATATATGTAGTGTATCTATACATTCACAACTTTCGCAATACCTGTAATGTAGAAACCACGTTCCAGTATTCCTCAAAGCCCTGTGTTCGATGCTACTGCACATGGTTCATTCAAATACTACCCTTAACTAGTTTAAATGCGTATGTAGGTGATGTATCTATACATTCACAACTTTTGCAATGCCTGTAATGTAGAAACCACGTTCCAGTATTGGCCAAAGCCCTGTGTTCGATGCTACTGCACATGGTTCATTCAAATACTACCCTTAAGTTGTTTAAATTGTTTAAATACGTATGTAGGTGATGTATCTATACATTTACAACTTACGCAATGCCTGTAATGGTTAAAACTGTGTATATATGTAGTGTATCTACACATTCACAAATTTCGCAATACCTGTAATGTAGAAACCACGTTCCAGTATTGGCCAAAGCCCTGTGTTCGATGCTACTGCACATGGTTCATTCAAATACTACCCTTAACTAGTTTAAATACGTATGTAGGTGATGTATCTATACATTCACAGATTTGCAATACCTGTAATGTAGAACCCACGTTCCAGTATTGGCCAAAGCCCTGTGTTCGATGCTACTGCACATGGTTCATTCAAATATTACCCTTAACTAGTTTAAATACGTACGTAGGTGATGTATCTATACATTCACAACTTTTGCAATCCCTGTAATGTCGAAACCACGTTCCAGTATTTTTCCAAAGCCATGTGTTCGATGCTACTGTACATAGTTCATTCAAATACTACCCTTAACTAATTTAAATACGTATGTAGGTGATGTATCTATACATTCACAACCTTTGCAATACCTGTAATGTAGAAACCACGTTACAGTATTGGCCAAAGCCCTGTGTTCGATGCTACTGCACATGGTTCATTCAAATACTACCCTCAACTAGTTTAAATACGTATGTAGGTGATGTATCTATACATTCACAACTTTTGCAATGCCTGTAATGTAGAAACCACGTTCCAGTATTGGCCAAAGCCCTGTGTTCGATGCTACTGCACATGGTTCATTCAAATACTACCCTCAACTAGTTTAAATACGTATGTAGGTGATGTATCTATACATTTACAACTTTCACAATGGTTGTAATGTAGAAACCACGTTCCAGCACTCTTCAAAGCCCTGTGTTCGATGCTAATGCACATGGTTCATTCAAGTACTACCCTCAACTAGTTTAAATACGTATGTAGGTGATGTATCTATACATTTACAACTTCCGCAATGGTTGTAATGTAGAAACCACGTTCCAGTACTCTTCAAAGCCCTGTGTTCGATGCTACTGCACATGGTTCATTCAAATACTACCCTCAACTAGTTTAAATACGTATGTAGGTGATGTATCTATACATTTGCAACTTTCGCAATGGCTGTAATGTAGAAACGACGTTCCAGTATTGCTCAAAGCCCTGTGTTCCATGCTACTGCACATGGTTCATTCAAATACTACCCTTAAGTGGTTTAAATAGTTTAAATACGTATGTAGGTGATTTATCTGTACATTTACAACTTACGCAATGCCTGTAATGGTTAAAACTGTATATATGTAGTGTGTCTATACATTCACAACTTTCGCAATACCTGTAATGTAGAAACCACATTCCAGTATTCCTCAAAGCCCTGTGTTCGATGCTACTGCACATGGTTCATTCAAATACTACCCTTAACTAGTTTAAATGCGTATGTAGGTGATGTATCTATACATTCACAACTTTTGCAATGCCTGTAATGTAGAAACCACGTTCCAGTATTGGCCAAAGCCCTGTGTTCGATGCTACTGCACATGGTTCATTCAAATACTACCCTTAAGTTGTTTAAATTGTTTAAATACGTATGTAGGTGATGTATCTATACATTTACAACTTACGCAATGCCTGTAATGGTTAAAACTGTGTATATATGTAGTGTATCTACACATTCACAAATTTCGCAATACCTGTAATGTAGAAACCACGTTCCAGTATTGGCCAAAGCCCTGTGTTCGATGCTACTGCACATGGTTCATTCAAATACTACCCTTAACTAGTTTAAATACGTATGTAGGTGATGTATCTATACATTCACAGATTTGCAATACCTGTAATGTAGAACCCACGTTCCAGTATTGGCCAAAGCCCTGTGTTCGATGCTACTGCACATGGTTAATTCAAACATTACCCTTAACTAGTTTAAATACGTACGTAGGTGATGTATCTATACATTCACAACTTTTGCAATGCCTGTAATGTAGAAACCACGTTCCAGTATTGGCCAAAGCCCTGTGTTCGATGCTACTGCACATAGTTCATTCAAATACTACCCTTAACTAATTTAAATACGTATGTAGGTGATGTATCTATACATTCACAACCTTTGCAATACCTGTAATGTAGAAACCACGTTACAGTATTGGCCAAAGCCCTGTGTTCGATGCTACTGCACATGGTTCATTCAAGTACTACCCTCAACTAGTTTAAATACGTATGTAGGTGATGTATCTATACATTTACAACTTCCGCAATGGTTGTAATGTAGAAACCACGTTCCAGTACTCTTCAAAGCCCTGTGTTCGATGCTACTGCACATGGTTCATTCAAATACTACCCTCAACTAGTTTAAATACGTATGTAGGTGATGTATCTATACATTTGCAACTTTCGCAATGGCTGTAATGTAGAAACGACGTTCCAGTATTGCTCAAAGCCCTGTGTTCCATGCTACTGCACATGGTTCATTCAAATACTACCCTTAAGTGGTTTAAATTGTTTAAATACGTATGTAGGTGATTTATCTGTACATTTACAACTTACGCAATGCCTGTAATGGTTAAAACTGTGTATATATGTAGTGTATCTATACATTCACAACTTTCGCAATACCTGTAATGTAGAAACCACGTTTCAGTATTCCTCAAAGCCCTGTGTTCGATGCTACTGCACATGGTTCATTCAAATACTACCCTTAACTAGTTTAAATGCGTATGTAGGTGATGTATCTATACATTCACAACTTTTGCAATGCCTGTAATGTAGAAACCACGTTCCAGTATTGGCCAAAGCCCTGTGTTCGATGCTACTGCACATGGTTCATTCAAATATTACCCTTAACTAGTTTAAATACGTACGTAGGTGATGTATCTATACATTCACAACTTTTGCAATCCCTGTAATGTCGAAACCACGTTCCAGTATTTTTCCAAAGCCATGTGTTCGATGCAACTGCACATAGTTCATTCAAATACTACCCTTAACTAATTTAAATACGTATGTAGGTGATGTTTCTATACATTCACAACCTTTGCAATACCTGTAATGTAGAAACCACGTTCCAGTATTGGCCAAAGCCCTGTGTTCGATGCTACTGCACATGGTTCATTCAAATACTACCCTCAACTAGTTTAAATACGTATGTAGGTGATGTATCTATACATTCACAACTTTTGCAATGCCTGTAATGTAGAAACCACGTTCCAGTATTGGCCAAAGCCCTGTGTTCGATGCTACTGCACATGGTTCATTCAAATACTACCCTTAAGTTGTTTAAATTGTTTAAATACGTATGTAGGTGATGTATCTATACATTTACAACTTACGCAATGCCTGTAATGGTTAAAACTGTGTATATATGTAGTGTATCTACACATTCACAAATTTCGCAATACCTGTAATGTAGAAACCACGTTCCAGTATTGGCCAAAGCCCTGTGTTCGATGCTACTGCACATGGTTCATTCAAATACTACCCTTAACTAGTTTAAATACGTATGTAGGTGATGTATCTATACATTCACAGATTTGCAGTACCTGTAATGTAGAACCCACGTTCCAGTATTGGTCAAAGCCCTGTGTTCGATGCTACTGCACATGGTTCATTCAAATATTACCCTTAACTAGTTTAAATACGTACGTAGGTGATGTATCTATACATTCACAACTTTTGCAATCCCTGTAATGTCGAAACCACGTTCCAGTATTTTTCCAAAGCCATGTGTTCGATGCTACTGCACATAGTTCATTCAAATACTACCCTTAACTAATTTAAATACGTATGTAGGTGATGTATCTATACATTCACAACCTTTGCAATACCTGTAATGTAGAAACCACGTTACAGTATTGGCCAAAGCCCTGTGTTCGATGCTACTGCACATGGTTCATTCAAATACTACCCTCAACTAGTTTAAATACGTATGTAGGTGATGTATCTATACATTTACAACTTTCGCAATGGCTGTAATGTAGAAACGACGTTCCAGTATTGCTCAAAGCCCTGTGTTCCATGCTACTGCAGATGGTTCATTCAAATACTACCCTTAAGTGGTTTAAATAGTTTAAATACGTATGTAGGTGATTTATCTGTACATTTACAACTTACGCAATGCCTGTAATGGTTAAAACTGTGTATATATGTAGTGTATCTATACATTCACAACTTTCGCAATACCTGTAATGTAGAAACCACGTTCCAGTATTCCTCAAAGCCCTGTGTTCGATGCTACTGCACATGGTTCATTCAAATACTACCCTTAACTAGTTTAAATGCGTATGTAGGTGATGTATCTATACATTCACAACTTTTGCAATGCCTGTAATGTAGAAACCACGTTCCAGTATTGGCCAAAGCCCTGTGTTCGATGCTACTGCACATGGTTCATTCAAATACTACCCTTAAGTTGTTTAAATTGTTTAAATACGTATGTAGGTGATGTATCTATGCATTTACAACTTACGCAATGCCTGTAATGGTTAAAACTGTGTATATATGTAGTGTATCTACACATTCACAAATTTCGCAATACCTGTAATGTAGAAACCACGTTCCAGTATTGGCCAAAGCCCTGTGTTCGATGCTACTGCACATGGTTCATTCAAATACTACCCTCAACTAGTTTAAATACGTATGTAGGTGATGTATCTATACATTCACAGATTTGCAATACCTGTAATGTAGAACCCACGTTCCAGTATTGGCCAAAGCCCTGTGTTCGATGCTACTGCACATGGTTCATTCAAATATTACCCTTAACTAGTTTAAATACGAACGTAGGTGATGTATCTATACATTCAAAACTTTTGCAATCCCTGTAATGTCGAAACCACGTTCCAGTATTTTTCCAAAGCCATGTGTTCGATGCTACTGCACATAGTTCATTCAAATACTACCCTTAACTAATTTAAATACGTATGTAGGTGATGTATCTATACATTCACAACCTTTGCAATACCTGTAATGTAGAAACCACGTTACAGTATTGGCCAAAGCCCTGTGTTCGATGCTACTGCACATGGTTCATTCAAATACTACCCTCAACTAGTTTAAATACGTATGTAGGTGATGTATCTATACATTTACAACTTTCGCAATGGCTGTAATGTAGAAACGACGTTCCAGTATTGCTCAAAGCCCTGTGTTCCATGCTACTGCACATGGTTCATTCAAATACTACCCTTAAGTGGTTTAAATAGTTTAAATACGTATGTAGGTGATTTATCTGTACATTTAAAACTTACGCAATGCCTGTAATGGTTAAAACTGTGTATATATGTAGTGTATCTATACATTCACAACTTTCGCAATACCTGTAATGTAGAAACCACGTTCCAGTATTCCTCAAAGCCCTGTGTTCGATGCTACTGCACATGGTACATTCAAATACTACCCTTAACTAGTTTAAATGCGTATGTAGGTGATGTATCTATACATTTGCAACTTTTGCAATGCCTGTAACGTAGAAACCACGTTCCAGTATTGGCCAAAGCCCTGTGTTCCATGCTACTGCACATGGTTCATTCAAATACTACCCTTAAGTTGTTTAAATTGTTTAAATACGTATGAAGGTGATGTATCTATACATTTACAACTTACGCAATGCCTGTAATGGTTAAAACTGTGTATATATGTAGTGTATCTATACATTCACAAATTTCGCAATACCTGTAATGTAGAAACCACGTTCCAGTATTGGCCAAAGCCCTGTGTTCGATGCTACTGCACATGGTTCATTCAAATACTACCCTTAACTAGTTTAAATACGTATGTAGGTGATGTATCTATACATTCACAGATTTGCAATACCTGTAATGTAGAACCCACGTTCCAGTATTGGCCAAAGCCCTGTGTTCGATGCTACTGCACATGGTTCATTCAAATATTACCCTTAACTAGTTTAAATACGTACGTAGGTGATGTATCTATACATTCACAACTTTTGCAATCCCTGTAATGTCGAAACCACGTTCCAGTATTTTTCCAAAGCCATGTGTTCGATGCTACTGCACATAGTTCATTCAAATACTACCCTTAACTAATTTAAATACGTATGTAGGTGATGTATCTATACATTCACAACCTTTGCAATACCTGTAATGTAGAAACCACGTTACAGTATTGGCCAAAGCCCTGTGTTCGATGCTACTGCACATGGTTCATTCAAATACTACCCTCAACTAGTTTAAATACGTATGTAGGTGATGTATCTATACATTTACAACTTTCGCAATGGCTGTAATGTAGAAACGACGTTCCAGTATTGCTCAAAACCCTGTGTTCCATGCTACTGCACATGGTTCATTCAAATACTACCCTTAAGTGGTTTAAATAGTTTAAATACCTATGTAGGTGATTTATCTGTACATTTAAAACTTACGCAATGCCTGTAATGGTTAAAACTGTGTATATATGTAGTGTATCTATACATTCACAACTTTCGCAATACCTGTAATGTAGAAACCACGTTCCAGTATTCCTCAAAGCCCTGTGTTCGATGCTACTGCACATGGTTCATTCAAATACTACCCTTAACTAGTATAAATACGTATGTAGTTGATGTATCTATACATTCACAACTTTTGCAATGCCTGTAATGTAGAAACCTCGTTCCAGGATTGGCCAAAGCCATGTGTTCGATGCTACTGCACATGGTTCATTCAAATACTACCCTCAACTAGTTTAAATACGTATGTAGGTGATGTATCTATACATTTACAACTGTAGCAATGGCTGTAATGTAGAAACGACGTTCCAGTATTGCTCAAAGCCCTGTGTTCCATGCTACTGCACATGGTTCATTCAGATACTACCCTTAAGTGGTTTAAATAGTTTAAATACGTATGTAGGTGATGTATCTGTACATTTACAACTTACGCAATGCCTGTAATGGTTAAAACTGTGTATATATGTAGTGTATCTATACATTCACAACTTTCGTAATACCTGTAATGTAGAAACGACGTTCCAGTATTCCTCAAAGCCCTGTGTTCGATGCTACTGCACATGGTTCATTCAAATACTACCCTTAACTAGTTTAAATATGTATGTAGGTGATGTATCTATACATTCACAACCTTTGCAATACCTGTAATGTAGAAACCACGTTCCAGTATTGACCAAAGCCCTGTGTTCGATGCTACTGCACATGGTTCATTCAAATACTACCCTCAACTAGTTTAAATACGTATGTAGGTGATGTATCTATACATTCACAACTTTTGCAATGCCTGTAATGTAGAAACCACGTTCCAGTATTGGCCAAAGCCCTGTGTTCGATGCTACTGCACATGGTTCATTCAAATACTACCCTTAAGTTGTTTAAATACGTATGTAGGTGATGTATCTATACATTTACAACTTTCGCAATGGTTGTAATGTAGAAACCACGTTCCAGTACTCTTCAAAGCCCTGTGTTCGATGCTAATGCACATGGTTCATTCAAGTACTACCCTCAACTAGTTTAAATACGTATGTAGGTGATGTATCTATACATTTACAACTTCCGCAATGGTTGTAATGTAGAAACCACGTTCCAGTACTCTTCAAAGCCCTGTGTTCGATGCTACTGCACATGGTTCATTCAAATACTACCCTCAACTAGTTTAAATACGTATGTAGGTGATGTATCTATACATTTACAACTTTCGCAATGGCTGTAATGTAGAAACGACGTTCCAGTATTGCTCAAAGCCCTGTGTTCCATGCTACTGCACATAGTTCATTCAAACACTACCCTTAAGTGGTTTAAATAGTTAAAATACGTATGTAGGTGATTTATCTGTACATTTACAACTTACGCAATGCCTATAATGGTTAAAACTGTGTACATACGTAGTGTATCTATACATTCACAACTTTCGCAATGCCTGTAATGTAGAAACCACGTTCCAGTATTCCTCAAAGCCCTGTGTTCGATGCTACTGCACATGGTACATTCTAATACTACCCTTAACTAGTTTAAATGCGTATGTAGGTGATGTATCTATACATTCACAACTTTTGCAATGCCTGTAATGTAGAAACCACGTTCCAGTATTGGCCAAAGCCCTGTGTTCGATGCTACTGCACATGGTTCATTAAAATACTACCCTTAAGTTGTTTAAATTGTTTAAATACGTATGTAGGTGATGTATCTATACATTTACAACTTACGCAATGCCTGTAATGGTTAAAACTGTGTATATATGTAGTGTATCTACACATTCACAGATTTGCAATACCTGTAATGTAGAACCCACGTTCCAGTATTGGGCAAAGCCCTGTGTTCGATGCTACTGCACATGGTTCATTCAAATATTACCCTTAACTAGTTTAAATACGTACGTAGGTGATGTATCTATACATTCACAACTTTTGCAATCCCTGTAATGTCGAAACCACGTTCTAGTATTTTTCCAAAGCCATGTGTTCGATGCTACTGCACATAGTTCATTCAAATACTACCCTTAACTAATTTAAATACGTATGTAGGTGATGTATCTATACATTCACAACCTTTGCAATACCTGTAATGTAGAAACCACGTTACAGTATTGGCCAAAGCCCTGTGTTCGATGTTACTGCACATGGTTCATTCAAATACTACCCTCAACTAGTTTAAATACGTATGTAGGTGATGTATCTATACATTTACAACTTTCGCAATGGCTGTAATGTAGAAACGACGTTCCAGTATTGCTCAAAGCCCTGTGTTCCATGCTACTGAACATGGTTCATTCAAATCCTACCCTTAAGTGGTTTAAATAGTTTAAATACGTATGTAGGTGATTTATCTGTACATTTACAACTTTCGCAATGCCTGTAATGGTTAAAACTGTGTATATATGTAGTGCATCTATACATTCAGAACTTTCGCAATACCTGTAATGTAGAAACCACGTTCCAGTATTCCTCGAAACCCTGTGTTCGATGCTACTGCACATGGTTCATTCAAATATTACCCTTAACTAGTGTAAATACGTATGTAGTTGATGTATCTATACATTCACAACTTTTGCAATGCCTGTAATGTAGAAACCTCGTTCCAGGATTGACCAAAGCCATGTGTTCGATGCTACTGCACATGGTTCATTCAAATACTACCCTCAACTAGTTTAAATACGTATGTAGGTGATGTATCTATACATTTACAACTTTAGCAATGGCTGTAATGTAGAGACGACGTTCTAGTATTGCTCAAAGCCCTGTGATCCATGCTACTGCACATGGTTCATTCAAATACTACCCTAAAGTGGTTTAAATAGTTTAAATACGTATGTAGGTGATGTATCTGTACATTTACAACTTACGCAATGCCTGTAATGGTTAAAACTGTGTATATATGTAGTGTATCTATACATTCACAACTTTCGCAATACCTGTAATGTAGAAACCACGTTGCAGTATTCCTCAAAGCCCTGTGTTCGATGCTACTGCACATGGTTCATTCAAATACTACCCTTAACTAGTTTAAATATGTATGTAGGTGATGTATCTATACATTCACAACCTTTGCAATACCTGTAATGTAGAAACCACGATACAGTATTGGCCAAAGCCCTGTGTTCGATGCTACTGCACATGGTTCATTCAAATACTACCCTCAACTAGTTTAAATACGTATGTAGGTGATGTATCTATACATTTACAACTTTTGCAATGGTTGTAATGTAGAAACCACGTTCCAGTATTCTTCAAAGCCCTGTGTTCGATGCTACTGCACATGGGTCATTGAAATACTACCCTTAAGTTGTTTCAATTGTTTAAATACGTATGTAGGTGATGTATCTATACATTTACAACTTTCGCAATGACTGTAATTGTTAAAACTGTGTATATATGTAATTTATCTATACATTCACAACTTTCGCAATACCTGTAATGTAGAAACCACGTTCCAGTATTGGCCAAAGCCCTGTGTTCCATGCTACTGCACATGGTTCATTCAAATACTACCCTCAACTAGTTTAAATACGTATGTAGGTGATGTATCTATACATTTACAACTTTCGCAATGGTTGTAATGTAGAAACCACGTTCCAGTACTCTTCAAAGCCCTGTGTTCGATGCTACTGCACATGGTTCATTGAAATACTACCCTTAAGTTGTTTAAATTGTTTACATACGTATGTAGGTGATGTATCTATACATTTACAACTTACGCAATGACTGTAATTGTTAAAACTGTGTATATATGTAATTTATCTATACATTCACAACTTTCGCAATACCTGTAATGTAGAAACCACGTTCCAGTATTGGCCAAAGCCCTGTGTTCGATGCTACTGCACATGGTTCATTCAAATACTACCCTTAACTAGTTTAAATACGTATGTAGGTGATGTATCTATACATTCACAACTTTTGCAATACCTGTAATGTAGAAACCACGTTCCAGTATTGGCCAAAGCTCTGTGTTCGATGCTACTGCACATGGTTCATTCAAATACTACCCTCAACTAGTTTAAATACGTATGTAGGTGATGTATCTATACATTTACAACTTTCGCAATGGTTGTAATGTAGAAACCACGTTCCAGTACTCTTCAAAGCCCTGTGTTCGATGCTACTGCACATGGTTCATTCAAGTACTACCCTCAACTAGTTTAAATACGTATGTAGGTGATGTATCTATACATTTACAACTTTCGCAATGGTTGTAATGTAGAAACCACGTTCCAGTACTCTTCAAAGCCCTGTGTTCGATGCTACTGCACATGGTTCATTCAAGTACTACCCTTTAGTTGTTTAAATTGTGTATATACGTATGTAAGTGATGTATCTATACATTCACAACTTACGCAATGCCTGTAATGTAGAAACCACGTTCCAGTATTGGTCAAAGCCCTGTGTTCGATGCTACTGCACATGGTTCATTCAAATACTACCCTCAACTAGTTTAAATACGTATGTAGGTGATGTATCTATACATTCACAACCTTTGCAATACCTGTAATGTAGAAACCACGTTACAGTATTGGCCAAAGCCCTGTGTTCGATGCTACTGCACATGGTTCATTCAAATACTACCCTCAACTAGTTTAAATACGTATGTAGGTGATGTATCTATACATTTACAACTTTCGCAATGGCTGTAATGTAGAAACGACGTTCCAGTGTTGCTCAAAGCCCTGTGTTCCATGCTACTGAACATGGTTCATTCAAATCCTACCCTTAAGTGGTTTAAATAGTTTAAATACGTATGTAGGTGATTTATCTGTACATTTACAACTTTCGCAATGCCTGTAATGGTTAAAACTGTGTATATATGTAGTGTATCTATAGATTCAGAACTTTCGCAATACCTGTAATGTAGAAACCACGTTCCAGTATTCCTCGAAACCCTGTGTTCGATGCTACTGCACATGGTTCATTCAAATATTACCCTTAACTAGTGTAAATACGTATGTAGTTGATGTATCTATACATTCACAACTTTTGCAATGCCTGTAATGTAGAAACCTCGTTCCAGGATTGACCAAAGCCATGTGTTCGATGCTACTGCACATGGTTCATTCAAATACTACCCTCAACTAGTTTAAATACGTATGTAGGTGATGTATCTATACATTTACAACTTTAGCAATGGCTGTAATGTAGAGACGACGTTCTAGTATTGCTCAAAGCCCTGTGATCCATGCTACTGCACATGGTTCATTCAAATCCTACCCTAAAGTCGTTTAAATAGTTTAAATACGTATGTAGGTGATGTATCTGTACATTTACAACTTACGCAATGCCTGTAATGGTTAAAACTGTGTATATATGTAGTGTATCTATACATTCACAACTTTCGCAATACCTGTAATGTAGAAACCACGTTGCAGTATTCCTCAAAGCCCTGTGTTCGATGCTACTGCACATGGTTCATTCAAATACTACCCTCAACTAGTTTAAATACGTATGTAGGTGATGTATCTATACATTTACAACTTTTGCAATGGTTGTAATGTAGAAACCACGTTCCAGTATTCTTCAAAGCCCTGTGTTCGATGCTACTGCACATGGGTCATTGAAATACTACCCTTAAGTTGTTTCAATTGTTTAAATACGTATGTAGGTGATGTATCTATACATTTACAACTTTCGCAATGACTGTAATTGTTAAAACTGTGTATATATGTAATTTATCTATACATTCACAACTTTCGCAATACCTGTAATGTAGAAACCACGTTCCAGTGTTCTTCAAAGCCCTGTGTTCCATGCTACTGCACATGGTTCATTCAAATACTACCCTCAACTAGTTTAAATACGTATGTAGGTGATGTATCTATACATTTACAACTTTCGCAATGGTTGTAATGTAGAAACCACGTTCCAGTATTCTTCAAAGCCCTGTGTTCGATGCTACTGCACATGGTTCATTGAAATACTACCCTTAAGTTGTTTAAATTGTTTACATACGTATGTAGGTGATGTATCTATACATTTACAACTTACGCAATGACTGTAATTGTTAAAACTGTGTATATATGTAATTTATCTATACATTCACAACTTTCGCAATACCTGTAATGTAGAAACCACGTTCCAGTATTGGCCAAAGCCCTGTGTTCGATGCTACTGCACATGGTTCATTCAAATACTACCCTTAACTAGTTTAAATACGTATGTAGGTGATGTATCTATACATTCACAACTTTTGCAATACCTGTAATGTAGAAACCACGTTCCAGTATTGGCCAAAGCTCTGTGTTCGATGCTACTGCACATGGTTCATTCAAATACTACCCTCAACTAGTTTAAATACGTATGTAGGTGATGTATCTATACATTTACAACTTTCGCAATGGTTGTAATGTAGAAACCACGTTCCAGTACTCTTCAAAGCCCTGTGTTCGATGCTACTGCACATGGTTCATTCAAGTACTACCCTCAACTAGTTTAAATACGTATGTAGGTGATGTATCTATACATTTACAACTTTCGCAATGGTTGTAATGTAGAAACCACGTTCCAGTACTCTTCAAAGCCCTGTGTTCGATGCTACTGCACATGGTTCATTCAAGTACTACCCTCAACTAGTTTAAATACGTATGTAGGTGATGTATCTATACATTTACAACTTTCGCAATGGTTGTAATGTAGAAACCACGTTCCAGTACTCTTCAAAGCCCTGTGTTCGATGCTACTGCACATGGTTCATTCAAGTACTACCCTTTAGTTGTTTAAATTGTTTAAATACGTATGTAAGTGATGTATCTGTACATTTACAACTTACGCAATGCCTATAGTGGTTAAAAATGCGTATATATGTAGTCTATCTATGCATTCACAACTTTCGCAATGAATGTAATGTAGAAACCACGATCCAGTATTGGCCAAAGCCCTGTGTTCTATGCTACTGCACATGGTTCATTCAAATACTACCCTTTACTAGTTTAAATACGTATGTAGGTGATGTATCTATACATTCACAACTTTTACGATGCCTGTAATGTAGAAACCACGTTCCAGTATTGGCCAAAACCCTGTGTTCGATGCTACTGCACATGGTTCATTCAAATACTACCCTTAAGTGGTTTAAATAGTTTAAATACGTATGTAGATGATGTATCTAGACATTCACAACTATCGCAATGCCTGTGATGTAGAAACCACGTTCCAGCATTGGCCAAAGCCATGTGTTCGATGCTACTGCACATGGTTCATTCAAATACTACCCTTAACTAGTTTAAATACGTATGTAGGTGATGTATCTATACATTCACAACTTTTGCAATGCCTGTAATGTAGAAACCACGTTCCAGCATTGGTCAAAGCCCTGTGTTCGATGCTACTGCACATGGTTCATTCAAATACTACCCTCAACTAGTTTAAATACGTATGTAGGTGATGTATCTATACATTTACAACTTTCGCAATGGCTGTAATGTAGAAACGACGTTCCAGTATTCCTCAAAGCCCTGTGTTCGATGCTACTGCACATGGTTCATTCAAATACTACCCTTGACTAGTTTAAATACGTATGTAGGTGATGTATCTATACATTTACAACTTTTGCAATGCCTGTAATGTAGAAACCACGTTCCAGTATTGGCCAAAGCCCTGTGTTCGATGCTACTGCACATGGTTCATTCAAATACTACCCTTAACTAGTTTAAATACGTATGTAGGTGATGTATCTATAGATTCACAACTTTTGCAATGCCTGTAATGTAGAAACCACGTTCCAGTATTGGCCGAAGCCCTGTGTTCGATGCTACTGCACATGGTTCATTCAAATACTACCCTTAACTAGTTTAAATACGTATGTAGGTGATGTATCTATACATTTACAACTTTCGCAATGGTTGTAATGTGGAAACCACGTTCCAGTACTCTTCAAAGCCCTGTGTTCGATGCTAATGCACATGGTTCATTCAAGTGCTACCCTCAACTAGTTTAAATACGTATGTAGGTGATGTATCTATACATTTACAACTTTCGCAATGCCTGTAATGTAGAAACCACGTTCCAGTATTAATCAAAGCCCTGTGTTCGATGCTAGTGCACATGTTTCATTGAAATACTACCCTTGACTAGTTTAAATACGTATGTAGGTGATGTATCTATACATTCACAAATTTTGCAATGCCTGTAATGTAGAAACCACGTTGCAATATACCTCAAAGCCCTGTGTTCGATGCTACTGCACATGGTTCATTCAAATACTACCCTTAACTAGTTTAAATACGTATGTAGGTGATGTATCTATACATTTACAACTTTCGCAATGGTTGTAATGTAGAAACCACGTTCCAGTACTCTTCAAAGCCCTGTGTTCGATGCTAATGCACATGGTTCATTCAAGTACTACCCTCAACTAGTTTAAATACGTATGTAGGTGATGTATCTATACATTTACAACTTTCGCAATGGTTGTAATGTAGAAACCACGTTCCAGTACTCTTCAAAGCCCTGTGTTCGATGCTACTGCACATGGTTCATTCAAGTACTACCCTTAACTTGTTTAAAATGTTTATATACGTATGTAAGTGATGTATCTGTACATTTACAACTTACGCAATGCCTATAGTGGTTAAAAATGCGTATATATGTAGTCTATCTATGCATTCACAACTTTCGCAATGCCTGTAATGTAGAAACAACGATCCAGTATTGGCCAAAGCCCTGTGTTCTATGCTACTGCACATGGTTCATTCAAATACTACCCTTTACTAGTTTAAATACGTATGTAGGTGATGTATCTATACATTCACAACTTTTACGATGCCTGTAATGTAGAAACCACGTTCCAGTATTGGCCAAAACCCTGTGTTCGATGCTACTGCACATGGTTCATTCAAATACTACCCTTAAGTGGTTTAAATAGTTTAAATACGTATGTAGATGATGTATCTAGACATTCACAACTATCGCAATGACTGTGATGTAGAAACCACGTTCCAGCATTGGCCAAAGCCCTGTGTTCGATGCTACTGCACATGGTTCATTCAAATACTACCCTCAACTAGTTTAAATACGTATGTAGGTGATGTATCTATACATTTACAACTTTCGCAATGGTTGTAATGTAGAAACCACGTTCCAGTGTTCTTCAAAGCCCTGTGTTCGATGCTACTGCACATGGTTCATTGAAATACTACACTTAAGTTGTTTAAATTGTTTACATACGTATGTAGGTGATGTATCTATACATTTACAACTTACGCAATGACTGTAATTGTTAAAACTGTGTATATATGTAATTTATCTATACATTCACAACTTTCGCAATACCTGTAATGTAGAAACCACGTTCCAGTATTGGCCAAAGCCCTGTGTTCGATGCTACTGCACATGGTTCATTCAAATACTACCCTTAACTAGTTTAAATACGTATGTAGGTGATGTATCTATACATTCACAACTTTTGCAATACCTGTAATGTAGAAACCACGTTCCAGTATTGGCCAAAGCCCTGTGTTCGATGCTACTGCACATGGTTCATTCAAATACTACCCTTAACTAGTTTAAATACGTATGTAGGTGATGTATCTATACATTTACAACTTTCGCAATGGTTGTAATGTAGAAACCACGTTCCAGTACTCTTCAAAGCCCTGTGTTCGATGCTACTGCACATGGTTCATTCAAGTACTACCCTCAACTAGTTTAAATACGTATGTAGGTGATGTATCTATACATTTACAACTTTCGCAATGGTTGTAATGTAGAAACCACGTTCCAGTACTCTTCAAAGCCCTGTGTTCGATGCTACTGCACATGGTTCATTCAAGTACTACCCTTTAGTTGTTTAAGTTGTTTAAATACGTATGTAAGTGATGTATCTGTACATTTACAACTTACGCAATGCCTATAGTGGTTAAAAATGCGTATATATGTAGTCTATCTATGCATTCACAACTTTCGCAATGAATGTAATGTAGAAACCACGATCCAGTATTGGCCAAAGCCCTGTGTTCTATGCTACTGCACATGGTTCATTCAAATACTACCCTTTACTAGTTTAAATACGTATGTAGGTGATGTATCTATACATTCACAACTTTTACGATGCCTGTAATGTAGAAACCACGTTCCAGTATTGGCCAAAACCCTGTGTTCGATGCTACTGCACATGGTTCATTCAAATACTACCCTTAAGTGGTTTAAATAGTTTAAATACGTATGTAGATGATGTATCTAGACATTCACAACTATCGCAATGCCTGTGATGTAGAAACCACGTTCCAGCATTGGCCAAAGCCATGTGTTCGATGCTACTGCACATGGTTCATTCAAATACTACCCTTAACTAGTTTAAATACGTATGTAGGTGATGTATCTATACATTCACAACTTTTGCAATGCCTGTAATGTAGAAACCACGTTCCAGCATTGGTCAAAGCCCTGTGTTCGATGCTACTGCACATGGTTCATTCAAATACTACCCTCAACTAGTTTAAATACGTATGTAGGTGATGTATCTATACATTTACAACTTTCGCAATGGCTGTAATGTAGAAACGACGTTCCAGTATTCCTCAAAGCCCTGTGTTCGATGCTACTGCACATGGTTCATTCAAATACTACCCTTAACTAGTTTAAATACGTATGTAGGTGATGTATCTATACATTTACAACTTTTGCAATCCCTGTAATGTAGAAACCACGTTCCAGTATTGGCCAAAGCCCTGTGTTCGATGCTACTGCACATGGTTCATTCAAATACTACCCTTAACTAGTTTAAATACGTATGTAGGTGATGTATCTATAGATTCAGAACTTTTGCAATACCTGTCATGTAGAAACCACGTTCCAGTATTGGCCGAAGCCCTGTGTTCGATGCTACTGCACATGGTTCATTCAAATACTACCCTTAACTAGTTTAAATACGTATGTAGGTGATGTATCTATACATTTACAACTTTCGCAATGGTTGTAATGTGGAAACCACGTTCCAGTACTCTTCAAAGCCCTGTGTTCGATGCTACTGCACATGGTTCATTCAAGTACTACCCTCAACTAGTTTAAATACGTATGTAGGTGATGTATCTATACATTCACAACTTTTGCAATACCTGTAATGTAGAAACCACGTTCCAGTATTGGCCAAAGCCCTGTGTTCGATGCTACTGCACATGGTTCATTCAAATACTACCCTCAACTAGTTTAAATACGTATGTAGGTGATGTATCTATACATTTACAACTTTCGCAATGGTTGTAATGTAGAAACCACGTTCCAGTACTCTTCAAAGCCCTGTGTTCGATGCTACTGCACATGGTTCATTCAAGTACTACCCTCAACTAGTTTAAATACGTATGTAGGTGATGTATCTATACATTTACATCTTTCGCAATGGTTGTAATGTAGAAACCACGTTCCAGTACTCTTCAAAGCCCTGTGTTCGATGCTACTGCACATGGTTCATTCAAGTACTACCCTTAACTTGTTTAAAATGTTTAAATACGTATGTAAGTGATGTGTCTGTACATTTACAACTTACGCAATGCCTATAGTGGTTAAAAATGCGTATATATGTAGTCTATCTATGCATTCACAACTTTCGCAATGCCTGTAATGTAGAAACAACGATCCAGTATTGGCCAAAGCCCTGTGTTCTATGCTACTGCACATGGTTCATTCAAATACTACCCTTTACTAGTTTAAATACGTATGTAGGTGATGTATCTATACATTCACAACTTTTACGATGCCTGTAATGTAGAAACCACGTTCCAGTATTGGCCAAAACCCTGTGTTCGATGCTACTGCACATGGTTCATTCAAATACTACCCTTAAGTGGTTTAAATAGTTTAAATACGTATGTAGATGATGTATCTAGACATTCACAACTATCGCAATGCCTGTGATGTAGAAACCACGTTCCAGCATTGGCCAAAGCCCTGTGTTCGATGCTACTGCACATGGTTCATTCAAATACTACCCTTAACTAGTTTAAATACGTATGTAGGTGATGTATCTATACATTTACAACTTTCGCAATGGTTGTAATGTAGAAACCACGTTCCAGTGTTCTTCAAAGCCCTGTGTTCGATGCTACTGCACATGGTTCATTGAAATACTACCCTTAAGTTGTTTAAATTGTTTACATACGTATGTAGGTGATGTATCTATACATTTACAACTTACGCAATGACTGTAATTGTTAAAACTGTGTATATATGTAATTTATTTATACATTCACAACTTTCGCAATACCTGTAATGTAGAAACCACGTTCCAGTATTGGCCAAAGCCCTGTGTTCGATGCTACTGCACATGGTTCATTCAAATACTACCCTTAACTAGTTTAAATACGTATGTAGGTGATGTATCTATACATTCACAACTTTTGCAATACCTGTAATGTAGAAACCACGTTCCAGTACTCTTCAAAGCCCTGTGTTCGATGCTACTGCACATGGTTCATTCAAATACTACCCTTAACTAGTTTAAATACGTATGTAGGTGATGTATCTATACATTTACAACTTTCGCAATGGTTGTAATGTAGAAACCACGTTCCAGTACTCTTCAAAGCCCTGTGTTCGATGCTACTGCACATGGTTCATTCAAGTACTACCCTCAACTAGTTTAAATACGTAGGTAGGTGATGTATCTATACATTTACAACTTTCGCAATGGTTGTAATGTAGAAACCACGTTCCAGTACTCTTCAAAGCCCTGTGTTCGATGCTACTGCACATGGTTCATTCAAGTACTACCCTTTAGTTGTTTAAATTGTTTAAATACGTATGTAAGTGATGTATCTGTACATTTACAACTTACGCAATGCCTATAGTGGTTAAAAATGCGTATATATGTAGTCTATCTATGCATTCACAACTTTCGCAATGCCTGTAATGTAGAAACCACGATCCAGTATTGGCCAAAGCCCTGTGTTCTATGCTACTGCACATGGTTCATTCAAATACTACCCTTTACTAGTTTAAATACGTATGTAGGTGATGTATCTATACATTCACAACTTTTACGATGCCTGTAATGTAGAAACCACGTTCCAGTATTGGCCAAAACCCTGTGTTCGATGCTACTGCACATGGTTCATTCAAATACTACCCTTAAGTGGTTTAAATAGTTTAAATACGTATGTAGATGATGTATCTAGACATTCACAACTATCGCAATGCCTGTGATGTAGAAACCACGTTCCAGCATTGGCCAAAGCCATGTGTTCGATGCTACTGCACATGGTTCATTCAAATACTACCCTTAACTAGTTTAAATACGTATGTAGGTGATGTATCTATACATTCACAACTTTTGCAATACCTGTAATGTAGAAACCACGTTCCAGTATTGGCCAAAGCCCTGTGTTCGATGCTACTGCACATGGTTCATTCAAATACTACCCTTAACTAGTTTAAATACGTATGTAGGTGATGTATCTATACATTTACAACTTTCGCAATGGTTGTAATGTAGAAACCACGTTCCAGTACTCTTCAAAGCCCTGTGTTCGATGCTACTGCACATGGTTCATTCAAGTACTACCCTCAACTAGTTTAAATACGTATGTAGGTGATGTATCTATACATTTACAACTTTCGCAATGGTTGTAATGTAGAAACCACGTTCCAGTACTCTTCAAAGCCCTGTGTTCGATGCTACTGCACATGGTTCATTCAAGTACTACCCTTTAGTTGTTTAAGTTGTTTAAATACGTATGTAAGTGATGTATCTGTACATTTACAACTTACGCAATGCCTATAGTGGTTAAAAATGCGTATATATGTAGTCTATCTATGCATTCACAACTTTCGCAATGAATGTAATGTAGAAACCACGATCCAGTATTGGCCAAAGCCCTGTGTTCTATGCTACTGCACATGGTTCATTCAAATACTACCCTTTACTAGTTTAAATACGTATGTAGGTGATGTATCTATACATTCACAACTTTTACGATGCCTGTAATGTAGAAACCACGTTCCAGTATTGGCCAAAACCCTGTGTTCGATGCTACTGCACATGGTTCATTCAAATACTACCCTTAAGTGGTTTAAATAGTTTAAATACGTATGTAGATGATGTATCTAGACATTCACAACTATCGCAATGCCTGTGATGTAGAAACCACGTTCCAGCATTGGCCAAAGCCATGTGTTCGATGCTACTGCACATGGTTCATTCAAATACTACCCTTAACTAGTTTAAATACGTATGTAGGTGATGTATCTATACATTCACAACTTTTGCAATGCCTGTAATGTAGAAACCACGTTCCAGCATTGGTCAAAGCCCTGTGTTCGATGCTACTGCACATGGTTCATTCAAATACTACCCTCAACTAGTTTAAATACGTATGTAGGTGATGTATCTATACATTTACAACTTTCGCAATGGCTGTAATGTAGAAACGACGTTCCAGTATTCCTCAAAGCCCTGTGTTCGATGCTACTGCACATGGTTCATTCAAATACTACCCTTAACTAGTTTAAATACGTATGTAGGTGATGTATCTATACATTTACAACTTTTGCAATCCCTGTAATGTAGAAACCACGTTCCAGTATTGGCCAAAGCCCTGTGTTCGATGCTACTGCACATGGTTCATTCAAATACTACCCTTAACTAGTTTAAATACGTATGTAGGTGATGTATCTATAGATTCAGAACTTTTGCAATACCTGTCATGTAGAAACCACGTTCCAGTATTGGCCGAAGCCCTGTGTTCGATGCTACTGCACATGGTTCATTCAAATACTACCCTTAACTAGTTTAAATACGTATGTAGGTGATGTATCTATACATTTACAACTTTCGCAATGGTTGTAATGTGGAAACCACGTTCCAGTACTCTTCAAAGCCCTGTGTTCGATGCTACTGCACATGGTTCATTCAAGTACTACCCTCAACTAGTTTAAATACGTATGTAGGTGATGTATCTATACATTCACAACTTTTGCAATACCTGTAATGTAGAAACCACGTTCCAGTATTGGCCAAAGCCCTGTGTTCGATGCTACTGCACATGGTTCATTCAAATACTACCCTCAACTAGTTTAAATACGTATGTAGGTGATGTATCTATACATTTACAACTTTCGCAATGGTTGTAATGTAGAAACCACGTTCCAGTACTCTTCAAAGCCCTGTGTTCGATGCTACTGCACATGGTTCATTCAAGTACTACCCTCAACTAGTTTAAATACGTATGTAGGTGATGTATCTATACATTTACATCTTTCGCAATGGTTGTAATGTAGAAACCACGTTCCAGTACTCTTCAAAGCCCTGTGTTCGATGCTACTGCACATGGTTCATTCAAGTACTACCCTTAACTTGTTTAAAATGTTTAAATACGTATGTAAGTGATGTGTCTGTACATTTACAACTTACGCAATGCCTATAGTGGTTAAAAATGCGTATATATGTAGTCTATCTATGCATTCACAACTTTCGCAATGCCTGTAATGTAGAAACAACGATCCAGTATTGGCCAAAGCCCTGTGTTCTATGCTACTGCACATGGTTCATTCAAATACTACCCTTTACTAGTTTAAATACGTATGTAGGTGATGTATCTATACATTCACAACTTTTACGATGCCTGTAATGTAGAAACCACGTTCCAGTATTGGCCAAAACCCTGTGTTCGATGCTACTGCACATGGTTCATTCAAATACTACCCTTAAGTGGTTTAAATAGTTTAAATACGTATGTAGATGATGTATCTAGACATTCACAACTATCGCAATGCCTGTGATGTAGAAACCACGTTCCAGCATTGGCCAAAGCCCTGTGTTCGATGCTACTGCACATGGTTCATTCAAATACTACCCTTAACTAGTTTAAATACGTATGTAGGTGATGTATCTATACATTTACAACTTTCGCAATGGTTGTAATGTAGAAACCACGTTCCAGTGTTCTTCAAAGCCCTGTGTTCGATGCTACTGCACATGGTTCATTGAAATACTACCCTTAAGTTGTTTAAATTGTTTACATACGTATGTAGGTGATGTATCTATACATTTACAACTTACGCAATGACTGTAATTGTTAAAACTGTGTATATATGTAATTTATTTATACATTCACAACTTTCGCAATACCTGTAATGTAGAAACCACGTTCCAGTATTGGCCAAAGCCCTGTGTTCGATGCTACTGCACATGGTTCATTCAAATACTACCCTTAACTAGTTTAAATACGTATGTAGGTGATGTATCTATACATTCACAACTTTTGCAATACCTGTAATGTAGAAACCACGTTCCAGTACTCTTCAAAGCCCTGTGTTCGATGCTACTGCACATGGTTCATTCAAATACTACCCTTAACTAGTTTAAATACGTATGTAGGTGATGTATCTATACATTTACAACTTTCGCAATGGTTGTAATGTAGAAACCACGTTCCAGTACTCTTCAAAGCCCTGTGTTCGATGCTACTGCACATGGTTCATTCAAGTACTACCCTCAACTAGTTTAAATACGTAGGTAGGTGATGTATCTATACATTTACAACTTTCGCAATGGTTGTAATGTAGAAACCACGTTCCAGTACTCTTCAAAGCCCTGTGTTCGATGCTACTGCACATGGTTCATTCAAGTACTACCCTTTAGTTGTTTAAATTGTTTAAATACGTATGTAAGTGATGTATCTGTACATTTACAACTTACGCAATGCCTATAGTGGTTAAAAATGCGTATATATGTAGTCTATCTATGCATTCACAACTTTCGCAATGCCTGTAATGTAGAAACCACGATCCAGTATTGGCCAAAGCCCTGTGTTCTATGCTACTGCACATGGTTCATTCAAATACTACCCTTTACTAGTTTAAATACGTATGTAGGTGATGTATCTATACATTCACAACTTTTACGATGCCTGTAATGTAGAAACCACGTTCCAGTATTGGCCAAAACCCTGTGTTCGATGCTACTGCACATGGTTCATTCAAATACTACCCTTAAGTGGTTTAAATAGTTTAAATACGTATGTAGATGATGTATCTAGACATTCACAACTATCGCAATGCCTGTGATGTAGAAACCACGTTCCAGCATTGGCCAAAGCCATGTGTTCGATGCTACTGCACATGGTTCATTCAAATACTACCCTTAACTAGTTTAAATACGTATGTAGGTGATGTATCTATACATTCACAACTTTCGCAATGCCTTTAATGTAGAAACCACGTTCCAGTATTGGCCAAAGCCCTGTGTTCGATGCTACTGCACATAGTTCATTCAAATACTTACCTTAACTAGTTTAAATACGTATGTAGGTGATGTATCTATACATTTACAACTTACGCAATGCTTGTATTGGTTAAAACTGTGTATATATGTAGTGTATCTATGCATTCACAACTTTCGCAATGCCTGTATTGTAGAAACCACGTTGCAGTATTGGCCAAAGCCCTGTGTTCGATGCTACTGCACATGGTTCATTCAAATATTACCCTCAAGTAATTTAAATACGTATGTAGGTGATGTATCTATACATTCACAACTTTTGCAATACCTGTAATGTAGAAACCACGTTCCACTATTGGCCAAAGCCCTGTGTTCGATGCGACTGCACATAGTTCATTCAAATACTACCCTTAACTAGTTTAAATAGTTTAAATACGTATGTAGGTGATGTATCTATACATTGACAACTTTTGCAATGAATGTAATGTCTAAACCACGTTGCAGTATTGGCCAAAGCCCTGTGTTCGATGCTACTGCGCATAGTTCATTCAAATGCTACCCTCAAGTAATTTAAATGCGTATGTAGGTGATGTATCTATACATTCACAACTTTTGCAATACCTGTAATGTAGAAACCACGTTCCACTATTGGCCAAAGCCCTGTGTTCGATGCTACTGCACATAGTTCATTCAAATACTACCCTTAACTAGTTTAAATTGTTTAAATACGTATGTAGGTGATGTATCTATACATTTACAACTCATGCAATGCCTGTACTGGTTAAAACTGTGTTTATATGTAGTGTATCTATACATTCAGAACTTTCGCAATACCTGTAGTGTAGAAACCAAGTTCCAGTATTGGCCAAAGCCCTGTGTTTGATGCTACTGCACATGGTTCATTCAAATACTACCCTCAACTAGTTTAAATACGTATGTAGGTGATGTATCTATACATTCACAACTTTTGCAATGCCTGTAATGTAGAAACCACGTTCCAGTATTGGCCGAAGCCATGTGTTCGATGCTACTGCACATGGTTCATTCAAATACTACCCTTAACTAGTTTAAATAGGTATGTAGGTGATGTATCTATACATTCACAACTTTTGCAATGCCTGTAATGTAGAAACCACGTTCCAGCATTGGTCAAAGCCCTGTGTTCGATGCTACTGCACATGGTTCATTCAAATACTACCCTCAACTAGTTTAAATACATATGTAGGTGATGTATCTATACATTTACAACTTTCGCAATGGCTGTAATGTAGAAACCACGTTCCAGTATTCCTCAAAGCCCTGTGTTCGATGCTACTGCACATGGTTCATTCAAATACTACCCTTAACTAGTTTAAATACGTATGTAGGTGATGTATCTATACATTTACAACTTTCGCAATGGCTGTAATGTAGAAACCACGTTCCAGTATTCCTCAAAGCCCTGTGTTCGATGCTACTGCACATGGTTCATTCAAATACTACCCTTAACTAGTTTAAATACGTATGTAGGTGATGTATCTATACGTTTACAACTTTCGTAATGGTTGTAATGTAGAAACCACGTTCCAGTACTCTTCAAAGCCCTGTGTTCGATGCTAATGCACATGGTTCATTCAAGTACTACCCTCAACTAGTTTAAATACGTATGTAGGTGATGTATCTATACATTTACAACTTTCGCAATGGTTGTAATGTAGAAACCACGTTCCAGTACTCTTCAAAGCCCTGTGTTCGATGCTAATGCACATGCTTCATTCAAGTACTACCCTCAACTAGTTTAAATACGTATGTAGGTGATGTATCTATACATTTACAACTTTCGCAATGGTTGTATTGTAGAAACGACGTTCCAGTATTCCTCAAAGCCCTGTGTTCGATGCTACTGCACATGGTTCATTCAAATACTACCCTTAACTAGTTTAAATACGTATGTAGGTGATGTATCTATACATTTACAACTTTTGCAATACCTGTAATGTAGAAACCACGTTCCAGTATTGGCCAAAGCCCTGTGTTCGATGCTACTGCACATGGTTCATTCAAATACTACCCTTAACTAGTTTAAATACGTATGTAGGTGATGTATCTATAGATTCACAACTTTTGCAATACCTGTAATGTAGAAACCACGTTCCAGTTTTGGCCGAAGCCCTGTGTTCGATGCTACTGCACATGGTTCATTCAAATGCTACCCTTAACTAGTTTAAATACGTATGTAGGTGATGTATCTATACATTTACAACTTTCGCAATGGTTGTAATGTGGAAACCACGTTCCAGTACTCTTCAAAGCCCTGTGTTCGATGCTAATGCACATGGTTCATTCAAGTACTACCCTCAACTAGTTTAAATACGTATGTAGGTGATGTATCTATACATTTACAACTTTCGCAATGCCTGTAATGCTACTGCACATGGTTCATTCAAATACTACCCTTAACTAGTTTAAATACGTATGTAGGTGATGTATCTATACATTTACAACTTTCGCAATGGTTGTAATGTAGAAACCACGTTCCAGTACTCTTCAAAGCCCTGTGTTCGAAGCTAATGCACATGGTTCATTCAAGTACTACCCTCAACTAGTTTAAATACGTATGTAGGTGATGTATCTATACATTTACAACTTTCGCAATGGTTGTAATGTAGAAACCACGTTCCAGTACTCTTCAAAGCCCTGTGTTCGATTCTACTGCACATGGTTCATTCAAGTACTACCCTTAAGTTGTTTAAATTGTTTAAATACGTATGTAAGTGATGTATCTGTACATTTACAACTTACGCAATGCCTATAGTGGTTAAAAATGCGTATATATGTAGTCTATCTATGCATTCACAACTTTCGCAATGCCTGTAATGTAGAAACCACGATCCAGTATTGGCCAAAGCCCTGTGTTCTATGCTACTGCACATGGTTCATTCAAATACTACCCTTTACTAGTTTAAATACGTATGTAGGTGATGTATCTATACATTCACAACTTTTACGATGCCTGTAATGTAGAAACCACGTTCCAGTATTGGCCAAAGCCCTGTGTTCGATGCTACTGCACATGGTTCATTCAAATACTACCCTTAACTAGTTTAAATACGTATGTAGGTGATGTATCTATAGATTCACAACTTTTGCAATACCTGTAATGTAGAAACCACGTTCCAGTTTTGGCCGAAGCCCTGTGTTCGATGCTACTGCACATGGTTCATTCAAATGCTACCCTTAACTAGTTTAAATACGTATGTAGGTGATGTATCTATACATTTACAACTTTCGCAATGGTTGTAATGTGGAAACCACGTTCCAGTACTCTTCAAAGCCCTGTGTTCGATGCTAATGCACATGGTTCATTCAAGTACTACCCTCAACTAGTTTAAATACGTATGTAGGTGATGTATCTATACATTTACAACTTTCGCAATGCCTGTAATGTAGAAACCACGTTCCAGTATTAATCAAAGCCTTGTGTTCGATGCTAATGCACATGTTTCATTCAAATACTACCCTTGACTAGTTTAAATACGTATGTAGGTGATGTATCTATACATTCACAAATTTTGCAATGCCTGTAATGTAGAAACCACGTTGCAATATACCTCAAAGCCCTGTGTTCGATGCTACTGCACATGGTTCATTCAAATACTACCCTTAACTAGTTTAAATACGTATGTAGGTGATGTATCTATACATTTACAACTTTCGCAATGGTTGTAATGTAGAAACCACGTTCCAGTACTCTTCAAAGCCCTGTGTTCGATGCTACTGCACATGGTTCATTCAAATACTACCCTTAAGTGGTTTAAATAGTTTAAATACGTATGTAGGTGATGTATCTATACATTTACAACTGCACATGGTTCCAGTATTGGCCAAAGCCCTGTGTTCGATGCTACTGCACATGGTTCATTCAAATACTACCCTTAACTAGTTTAAATACGTATGTAGGTGATGTATCTATAGATTCACAACTTTTGCAATACCTGTAATGTAGAAACCACGTTCCAGTATTGGCCAAAGCCCTGTGTTCGATGCTACTGCAAATAGTTCATTCAAATACTTACCTTAACTAGTTTAAATACGTATGTAGGTGATGTATCTATACATTTACAACTTTCGCAATGGTTGTAATGTAGAAACCACGTTCCAGTACTCTTCAAAGCCCTGTGTTCGAAGCTAATGCACATGGTTCATTCAAGTACTACCCTCAACTAGTTTAAATACGTATGTAGGTGATGTATCTATACATTTACAACTTTCGCAATGGTTGTAATGTAGAAACCACGTTCCAGTACTCTTCAAAGCCCTGTGTTCGATTCTACTGCACATGGTTCATTCAAGTACTACCCTTAAGTTGTTTAAATTGTTTAAATACGTATGTAAGTGATGTATCTGTACATTTACAACTTACGCAATGCCTATAGTGGTTAAAAATGCGTATATATGTAGTCTATCTATGCATTCACAACTTTCGCAATGCCTGTAATGTAGAAACCACGATCCAGTATTGGCCAAAGCCCTGTGTTCTATGCTACTGCACATGGTTCATTCAAATACTACCCTTTACTAGTTTAAATACGTATGTAGGTGATGTATCTATACATTCACAACTTTTACGATGCCTGTAATGTAGAAACCACGTTCCAGTATGGGCCAAAACCCTGTGTTCGATGCTACTGCACATGGTTCATTCAAATACTACCCTTAAGTGGTTTAAATAGTTTAAATACGTATGTAGATGATGTATCTAGACATTCACAACTATCGCAATGCCTGTTATGTAGAAACCACGTTCCAGCATTGGCCAAAGCCATGTGTTCGATGCTACTGCACATGGTTCATTCAAATACTACCCTTAACTAGTTTAAATACGTATGTAGGTGATGTATCTATACATTCACAAATTTCGCAATGCCTGTAATGTAGAAACCACGTTCCAGTATTGGCCAAAGCCCTGTGTTCGATGCTACTGCACATAGTTCATTCAAATACTTACCTTAACTAGTTTAAATACGTATGTAGGTGATGTATCTATACATTTACAACTTACGCAATGCCTGTATTGGTTAAAACTGTGTATATATGTAGTGTATCTATGCATTCACAACTTTCGCAATGCCTGTATTGTAGAAACCACGTTGCAGTATTGGCCAAAGCCCTGTGTTCGATGCTACTGCACATGGTTCATTCAAGTATTACCCTCAAGTAATTTAAATACGTATGTAGGTGATGTATCTATACATTCACAACTTTTGCAATACCTGTAATGTAGAAACCACGTTCCACTATTGGCCAAAGCCCTGTGTTCGATGCGACTGCACATAGTTCATTCAAATACTACCCTTAACTAGTTTAAATAGTTTAAATACGTATGTAGGTGATGTATCTATACATTGACAACTTTTGCAATGAATGTAATGTCTAAACCACGTTGCAGTATTGGCCAAAGCCCTGTGTTCGATGCTACTGCGCATAGTTCATTCAAATGCTACCCTCAAGTAATTTAAATGCGTATGTAGGTGATATATCTATACATTCACAACTTTTGCAATACCTGTAATGTAGAAACCACGTTGCAGTATTGGCCAAAGCCCTGTGTTCGATGCTACTGCACATAGTTCATTCAAATACTACCCTTAACTAGTTTAAATTGTTTAAATACGTATGTAGGTGATGTATCTATACATTTACAACTCATGCAATGCCTGTACTGGTTAAAACTGTGTTTATATGTAGTGTATCTATACATTCAGAACTTTCGCAATACCTGTAGTGTAGAAACCAAGTTCCAGTATTGGCCAAAGCCCTGTGTTTGATGCTACTGCACATGGTTCATTCAAATACTACCCTCAACTAGTTTAAATACGTATGTAGGTGATGTATCTATACATTCACAACCTTTGCAATGCCTGTAATGTAGAAACCACGTTCCAGTATTGGCCGAAGCCATGTGTTCGATGCTACTGCACATGGTTCATTCAAATACTACCCTTAACTAGTTTAAATAGGTATGTAGGTGATGTATCTATACATTCACAACTTTTGCAATGTCTGTAATGTAGAAACCACGTTCCAGTATTCCTCAAAGCCCTGTGTTCGATGCTACTGCACATGGTTCATTCAAATACTACCCTTAACTAGTTTAAATACGTATGTAGGTGATGTATCTATACATTCACAACTTTCGCAATGGTTGTAATGTAGAAACCACGTTCCAGTACTCTTCAAAGCCCTGTGTTCGATGCTACTGCACATGGTTCATTCAAGTACTACCCTCAACTAGTTTAAATACGTATGTAGGTGATGTATCTATACATTTACAACTTTCGCAATGGTTGTAATGTAGAAACCACGTTCCAGTACTCTTCAAAGCCCTGTGTTCGATGCTACTGCACATGGTTCATTCAAGTACTACCCTTAAGTTGTTTAAATTGTTTAAATACGTATGTAAGTGATGTATCTGTACATTTACAACTTACGCAATGCCTATAGTGGTTAAAAATGCGTATATATGTAGTCTATCTATGCATTCACAACTTTTGCAATGCCTGTAATGTAGAAACCACGATCCAGTATTGGCCAAAGCCCTGTGTTCTATGCTACTGCACATGGTTCATTCAAATACTACCCTTTACTAGTTTAAATACGTATGTAGGTGATGTATCTATACATTCACAACTTTTACGATGCCTGTAATGTAGAAACCACGTTCCAGTATGGGCCAAAACCCTGTGTTCGATGCTACTGCACATGGTTCATTCAAATACTACCCTTAAGTGGTTTAAATAGTTTAAATACGTATGTAGATGATGTATCTAGACATTCACAACTATCGCAATGCCTGTTATGTAGAAACCACGTTCCAGCATTGGCCAAAGCCATGTGTTCGATGCTACTGCACATGGTTCATTCAAATACTACCCTTAACTAGTTTAAATACGTATGTAGGTGATGTATCTATACATTCACAAATTTCGCAATGCCTGTAATGTAGAAACCACGTTCCAGTATTGGCCAAAGCCCTGTGTTCGATGCTACTGCACATAGTTCATTCAAATACTTACCTTAACTAGTTTAAATACGTATGTAGGTGATGTATCTATACATTTACAACTTACGCAATGCCTGTATTGGTTAAAACTGTGTATATATGTAGTGTATCTATGCATTCACAACTTTCGCAATGCCTGTATTGTAGAAACCACGTTGCAGTATTGGCCAAAGCCCTGTGTTCGATGCTACTGCACATGGTTCATTCAAGTATTACCCTCAAGTAATTTAAATACGTATGTAGGTGATGTATCTATACATTCACAACTTTTGCAATACCTGTAATGTAGAAACCACGTTCCACTATTGGCCAAAGCCCTGTGTTCGATGCGACTGCACATAGTTCATTCAAATACTACCCTTAACTAGTTTAAATAGTTTAAATACGTATGTAGGTGATGTATCTATACATTGACAACTTTTGCAATGAATGTAATGTCTAAACCACGTTGCAGTATTGGCCAAAGCCCTGTGTTCGATGCTACTGCGCATAGTTCATTCAAATGCTACCCTCAAGTAATTTAAATGCGTATGTAGGTGATATATCTATACATTCACAACTTTTGCAATACCTCTAATGTAGAAACCACGTTCCACTATTGGCCAAAGCCCTGTGTTCGATGCTACTGCACATAGTTCATTCAAATACTACCCTTAACTAGTTTAAATTGTTTAAATACGTATGTAGGTGATGTATCTATACATTTACAACTCATGCAATGCCTGTAATGGTTAAAACTGTGTTTATATGTTGTGTATCTATACATTCAGAACTTTCGCAATACCTGTAGTGTAGAAACCAAGTTCCAGTATTGGCCAAAGCCCTGTGTTTGATGCTACTGCACATGGTTCATTCAAATACTACCCTCAACTAGTTTAAATACGTATGTAGGTGATGTATCTATACATTCACAACGTACACAATGCCTGTAATGTCGAAACCACGTTCCAGTATTGGCCGAAGCCATGTGTTCGATGCTACTGCACATGGTTCATTCAAATACTACCCTTAACTAGTTTAAATAGGTATGTAGGTGATGTATCTATACATTCACAACTTTTGCAATGCCTGTAATGTAGAAACCACGTTCCAGCATTGGTCAAAGCCCTGTTTTCGATGCTACTGCACATGGTTCATTCAAATACTACCCTCAACTAGTTTAAATACGTATGTAGGTGATGTATCTATACATTTACAACTTTCGCAATGGCTGTAATGTAGAAACCACGTTCCAGTATTCCTCAAAGCCCTGTGTTCGATGCTACTGCACATGGTTCATTCAAATACTACCCTTAACTAGTTTAAATACGTATGTAGGTGATGTATCTATACGTTTACAACTTTCGCAATGGCTGTAATGTAGAAACCACGTTCCAGTATTGGCCAAAGCCCTGTGTTCGATGCTACTGCACATGTTTCATTCAAATGCTATCCTTGACTAGTTTAAACACATATGTAGGTGATGTATCTATACATTTACAACTTACGCAATGCCTGTAATGTAGAAACCACGTTGCAGTATTCCTCAAAGCCCTGTGTTCGATGCTACTGCACATGGTTCACTCAAATATTACCCTTAACTAGTTTAAATACGTATGTAGGTGATGTATCTATACATTCACAACTTTTGCAATGCCTGTAAAGACGAAACCACGTTCCAGTATTGGTCAAAGCCCTGTGTTCGATGCTACTGCACATGGTTCATTCAAATACTACCCTTAACTAGTTTAAATACGTATGTAGGTGATGTATCTATACATTCACAACTTTTGCAATCCCTGTAATGTAGAAACCACGTTCCAGTATTGGCCAAAGCCCTGTGTTCGATGCTACTGCACATGGTTCATTCAAATACTACCCATAACTAGTTTAAATACGTATGTAGGTGATGTATCTATACATTCACAACTTTTGCAATCCCTGTAATGTCGAAACCACGTTCCAGTATTGGCCAAAGCCCTGTGTTCGATGCTACTGCACATGGTTCATTCAAATACTACCCTTAACTAGTTGAAATGCGTATGTAGGTGATGTATCTATACATTCACAACTTTTGCAATGCCTGTAATGTCGAAACCACGTTGCAGTATTGGCCGAAGGCGTGTGTTCGATGCTACTGCACATGGTTCATTCAAATACTACCCTCAACTAGTTTAAATACGTATGTAGGTGATGTATCTATACATTCACAACTTTTGCAATGCCTGTAATGTAGAAACCACGTTCCAGTATTGGCCAAAGCCCTGTGTTCGATGCTACTGCACATGGTTCATTCAAATACTACCCTTGACTAGTTTAAATACGTATGTAGGTGATGTATCTATACATTCACAACTTTTGCAATGCCTGTAATGTCGAAACCACGTTCCAGTATTGGCCGAAGCCATGTGTTCGATGCTAATGCACATGGTTCATTCAAATACTACTGTCAACTAGTTTAAATACGTATGTAGGTGATGTATCTATACATTTACAACTTTCGCAATGGCTGTAATGTAGAAACCATGTTCCAGTATTCCTCAAAGCTATGTGTTCGATGCTACTGCACATGGTTCATTCAAATACTACCCTTGAGTGGTTTAAATAGTTTAAATACGTATGTAGGTGATGTATCTATACATTCACAACTTTCGCAATGCCTGTGATGTAGAAACCATGTTCCAGTATTGGCCAAAGCCCTGTGTTCGATGCTACTGCACATGGTTCATTCAAATACTACCCTTAAGTGGTTTAAATAGTTTAAATACGTATGTAGGTGATGTATCTATACTTTTACAACATACGCAATGCCTGTAATGGTTAAAAATACGTATATATGTAGTCTGTCTATGCATTCACAACTTTCGCAATGCCTGTAATGTCGAAGCCACGTTCCAGTATTGGTCAAAGCCCTGTGTTCGATGCTACTGCACATGGTTCATTCAAATACTACCCTTAACTAGTATAAATACGTATGTAGGTGATGTATCTATACATTCACAACTTTTGCAATGCCTGTAATGTCGAAACCACGTTACAGTATTGGTCAAAGCCCTGTGTTCGATGCTACTGCACATGGTTCATTCAAATACTACCCTCAACTAGTTTAAATACGTATGTAGGTGATGTATCTATTCATTCACAACTTTTGCAATGCCTGTGAAGTAGAAACCATGTTCCAGTATTGGCCAAAGCCCTGTGTTCGATGCTACTGCACATGGTTCATTCAAATACTACCCTTAAGTGGTTTAAATAGTTTAAATACGTATGTAGGTGATGTATCTATACATTCACAACTTTCGCAATGCCTGTGATGTAGAAACCATGTTCCAGTATTGGCCAAAGCCCTGTGTTCGATGCTACTGCACATGGTTCATTCAAATACTACCCTTAAGTGGTTTAAATAGTTTAACTACGTATGTAGGTGATGTATCTATACTTTTACAACATACGCAATGCCTGCAATGGTTAAAAATACGTATATATGTAGTCTGTCTATGCATTCACAACTTTCGCAATGCCTGTAATGTCGAAACCACGTTCCAGTATTGGTCAAAGCCCTGTGTTCGATGCTACTGCACATGGTTCATTCAAATACTACCCTTAACTAGTTTAAATACGTATGTAGGTTATGTATCTATACATTCACAACTTTTGCAATGCCTGTAATGTAGAAACCACGTTCCAGTGTTGGCCAAAGCCATGTGTTCGATGCTACTGCACATGGTTCATTCAAATACTACCCTCAACTAGTTTAAATACGTATGTAGGTGATGTATCTATACATTCACAACTTTTGCAATGCCTGTAATATCGAAACCACCTTCCAGTATTGGCCGAAGCCATGTGTTCGATGCTACTGCACATAGTTCATTCAAATACTACCCTCAACTAGTTTAAGTACGTATGTAGGTGATGTATCTATACATTTACAACTTTCGCAATGGCTGTTATATAGAAACCATGTTCCAGTATTCCTCAAAGCCCTGTGTTCGATGCTACTGCACATGGTTCATTCAAATACTACCCTTGAGTGGTTTAAATAGTTTAAATACGTATGTAGGTGATGTATCTATACATTCACAACTTTCGCAATGCCTGTGATGTAGAAACCATGTTCCAGTATTGGCCAAAGCCCTGTGTTCGTTGCTACTGCACATGGTTCATTCAAATACTACAATTAAGTGGTTTAAATAGTTTAAATACGTATGTACGTGATGTATCTATACATTTACAACTTACGCAATGCCTGTAATGGTTAAAAATGCGTATATATGTAGTCTATCTATGCATTCACAACTTTCACAATGCCTGTAATGTGGAAACCACGTTCCAGTATTGGCCAAAGCCCTGTGTTCGATGCTACTGCACATGGTTCATTCAAATACTACCCTTGACTAGTTTAAATAGGTATGTAGGTGATGTATCTATACATTCACAAATTTTGCAATGCCTGTAATGTAGAAACCACGTTGCAATATACCTCAAAGCCCTGTGTTCGATGCTACTGCACATGGTTCATTCAAATACTACCCTTAACTAGTTTAAATACGTATGTAGGTGATGTATCTATACATTTACAACTTTCGCAATGGTTGTAATGTAGAAACCACGTTCCAGTACTCTTCAAAGCCCTGTGTTCGATGCTAATGCACATGGTTCATTCAAGTACTACCCTCAACTAGTTTAAATACGTATGTAGGTGATGTATCTATACATTTACAACTTTCGCAATGGTTGTAATGTAGAAACCACGTTCCAGTACTCTTCAAAGCCCTGTGTTCGATGCTACTGCACATGGTTCATTCAAGTACTACCCTTAAGTTGTTTAAATTGTTTAAATACGTATGTAAGTGATTTATCTGTACATTTACAACTTACGCAATGCATATAGTGGTTAAAAATGCGTATATATGTAGTCTATCTATGCATTCACAACTTTCGCAATGCCTGTAATGTAGAAACCACGATCCAGTATTGGCCAAAGCCCTGTGTTCTATGCTACTGCACATGGTTCATTCAAATACTACCCTCAACTAGTTTAAATACGTATGTAGGTGATGTATCTATACATTCACAACTTTTACGATGCCTGTAATGTAGAAACCACGTTCCAGTATTGGCAAAAACCCTGTGTTCGATGCTACTGCACATGGTTCATTCAAATACTACCCTTAAGTGGTTTAAACAGTTTAAATACGTATGTAGATGATGTATCTAGACATTCACAACTATCGCAATGCCTGTCATGTAGAAACCACGTTCCAGCATTGGCCAAAGCCATGTGTTCGATGCTACTGCACATGGTTCATTCAAATACTACCCTTAACTAGTTTAAATACGTATGTAGGTGATGTATCTATACATTCACAAATTTCGCAATGCCTGTATTGGTTAAAACTGTGTATATATGTAGTGTATCTATGCATTCACAACTTTCGCAATGCCTGTATTGTAGAAACCACGTTGCAGTATTGGCCAAAGCCCTGTGTTCGATGCTACTGCACATGGTTCATTCAAATATTACCCTCAAGTAATTTAAATGCGTATGTAGGTGATGTATCTATACATTCACAACTTTTGCAATACCTGTAATGTAGAAACCACGTTCCACTATTGGCCAAAGCCCTGTGTTCGATGCTACTGCACATAGTTCATTCAAATACTACCCTTAACTAGTTTAAATTGTTTAAATACGTATGTAGGTGATGTATCTATACATTCACAAATTTCGCAATGCCTGTATTGGTTAAAACTGTGTATATATGTAGTGTATCTATGCATTCACAACTTTCGCAATGCCTGTATTGTAGAAACCACGTTGCAGTTTTGGCCAAAGCCCTGTGTTCGATGCTACTGCACATGGTTCATTCAAATATTACCCTCAAGTAATTTAAATGCGTATGTAGGTGATGTATCTATACATTCACAACTTTTGCAATACCTGTAATGTAGAAACCACGTTCCAGTATTGGCCAAAGCCCTGTGTTCGATGCTACTGCACATAGTTCATTCAAATACTTACCTTAACTAGTTTAAATACGTATGTAGGTGATGTATCTATACATTTACAACTTACGCAATGCCTGTATTGGTTAAAACTGTGTATATATGTAGTGTATCTATGCATTCACAACTTTCGCAATGCCTGTATTGTAGAAACCACGTTGCAGTATTGGCCAAAGCCCTGTGTTCGATGCTAGTGCACATGGTTCATTCAAATATTACCCTCAAGTAATTTAAATGCGTATGTAGGTGATGTATCTATACATTCACAACTTTTGCAATACCTGTAATGTAGAAACCACGTTCCACTATTGGCCAAAGCCCTGTGTTCGATGCTACTGCACATAGTTCATTCAAATACTACCCTTAACTAGTTTAAATTGTTTAAATACGTATGTAGGTGATGTATCTATACATTTACAACTCATGCAATGCCTGTAATGGTTAAAACTGTGTTTATATGTAGTGTATCTATACATTCAGAACTTTCGCAATACTTGTAGTGTAGAAACCAAGTTCCAGTATTGGCCAAAGCCCTGTGTTTGATGCTACTGCACATGGTTCATTCAAATACTACCCTCAACTAGTTTAAATACGTATGTAGGTGATGTATCTATACATTCACAACTTACGCAATGCCTGTAATGTCGAAACCACGTTCCAGTATTGGCCGAAGCCATGTGTTCGATGCTACTGCACATGGTTCATTCAAATACTACCCTTAACTAGTTTAAATACGTATGTAGGTGATGTATCTATACATTCACAACTTTTATAATGCCTGTAATGTAGAAACCACGTTCCAGCATTGGTCAAAGCCCTGTGTTCGATGCTACTGCACATGGTTCATTCAAATACTACCCTCAACTAGTTTAAATACGTATGTAGGTGATGTATCTATACATTTACAACTTTCGCAATGGCTGTAATGTAGAAACCACGTTCTAGTATTCCTCAAAGCCCTGTGTTCGATGCTACTGCACATGGTTCATTCAAATACTACCCTTAACTAGTTTAAATACGTATGTAGGTGATGTATCTATACATTTACAACTTTCGCAATGGCTGTAATGTAGAAACCACGTTCCAGTATTAATCAAAGCCTTGTGTTCGATGCTACTGCACATGTTTCATTCAAATACTACCCTTGACTAGTTTAAACACATATGTAGGTGATGTATCTATACATTCACAAATTTTGCAATGCCTGTAATGTAGAAACCACGTTGCAGTATTCCTCAAAGCCCTGTGTTCGATGCTACTGCACATGGTTCACTCAAATATTACCCTTAACTAGTTTAAATACATATGTAGGTGATGTATCTATACATTCACAACTTTTGCAATGCCTGTAAAGTCGAAACCACGTTCCAGTATTGGTCAAAGCCCTGTGTTCGATGCTACTGCACATGGTTCATTCAAATACTACCCTTAACTAGTTTAAATACGTATGTAGGTGATGTATCTATACATTCACAACTTTTGCAATCCCTGTAATGTAGAAACCACGTTCCAGTATTGGCCAAAGCCCTGTGTTCGATGCTACTGCACATGGTTCATTCAAATACTACCCATAACTAGTTTAAATACGTATGTAGGTGATGTATCTATACATTCACAACTTTCGCAATGGTTGTAATGTAGAAACCACGTTCCAGTATTGGCCAAAGCCCTGTGTTCGATGCTACTGCACATGGTTCATTCAAATACTACCCTTAACTAGTTGAAATGCGTATGTAGGTGATGTATCTATACATTCACAACTTTTGCAATGCCTGTAATGTCGAAACCACGTTGCAGTATTGGCCGAAGGCGTGTGTTCGATGCTACTGCACATGGTTCATTCAAATACTACCCTCAACTAGTTTAAATACGTATGTAGGTGATGTATCTATACATTCACAACTTTTGCAATGCCTGTAATGTAGAAACCACGTTCCAGTATTGGCCAAAGCCCTGTGTTCGATGCTACTGCACATGGTTCATTCAAATACTACCCTTAACTAGTTTAAATACGTATGTAGGTGATGTATCTATACATTCACAACTTTTGCAATGCCTGTAATGTCGAAACCATGTTCCAGTATTGGCCAAAGCCCTGTGTTCGATGCTACTGCACATGGTTCATTCAAATACTACCCTTAAGTGGTTTAAATAGTTTAAATACGTATGTAGGTGATGTATCTATACATTCACAACTTTCGCAATGCCTGTGATGTAGAAACCATGTTCCAGTATTGGCCAAAGCCCTGTGTTCGATGCTACTGCACATGGTTCATTCAAATACTACCCGTAAGTGGTTTAAATAGTTTAAATACGTATGTAGGTGATGTATCTATACATTTACAACTTACGCAATGCCTGTAATGGTTAAAAATGCGTATATATGTAGTCGATCTATGCATTCACAACTTTCGCAATGCCTGTAATGTCGAAACCACGTTCCAGTATTGGTCAAAGCCCTGTGTTCGATGCTACTGCACATGGTTCATTCAAATACTACCCTTAACTAGTATAAATACGTATGTAGGTGATGTATCTATACATTCACAACTTTTGCAATGCCTGTAATGTAGAAACCACGTTCCAGCATTGGTCAAAGCCCTGTGTTCGATGCTACTGCACATGGTTCATTCAAATACTACCCTCAACTAGTTTAAATACGTATGTAGGTGATGTATCTATACATTTACAACTTTCGCAATGGCTGTAATGTAGAAACCACGTTCTAGTATTCCTCAAAGCCCTGTGTTCGATGCTACTGCACATGGTTCATTCAAATACTACCCTTAACTAGTTTAAATACGTATGTAGGTGATGTATCTATACATTTACAACTTTCGCAATGGCTGTAATGTAGAAACCACGTTCCAGTATTAATCAAAGCCTTGTGTTCGATGCTACTGCACATGTTTCATTCAAATACTACCCTTGACTAGTTTAAACACATATGTAGGTGATGTATCTATACATTCACAAATTTTGCAATGCCTGTAATGTAGAAACCACGTTGCAGTATTCCTCAAAGCCCTGTGTTCGATGCTACTGCACATGGTTCACTCAAATATTACCCTTAACTAGTTTAAATACATATGTAGGTGATGTATCTATACATTCACAACTTTTGCAATGCCTGTAAAGTCGAAACCACGTTCCAGTATTGGTCAAAGCCCTGTGTTCGATGCTACTGCACATGGTTCATTCAAAAACTACCCTTAACTAGTTTAAATACGTATGTAGGTGATGTATCTATACATTCACAACTTTTGCAATCCCTGTAATGTAGAAACCACGTTCCAGTATTGGCCAAAGCCCTGTGTTCGATGCTACTGCACATGGTTCATTCAAATACTACCCATAACTAGTTTAAATACGTATGTAGGTGATGTATCTATACATTCACAACTTTCGCAATGGTTGTAATGTAGAAACCACGTTCCAGTATTGGCCAAAGCCCTGTGTTCGATGCTACTGCACATGGTTCATTCAAATACTACCCTTAACTAGTTGAAATGCGTATGTAGGTGATGTATCTATACATTCACAACTTTTGCAATGCCTGTAATGTCGAAACCACGTTGCAGTTTTGGCCGAAGGCGTGTGTTCGATGCTACTGCACATGGTTCATTCAAATACTACCCTCAACTAGTTTAAATACGTATGTAGGTGATGTATCTATACATTCACAACTTTTGCAATGCCTGTAATGTAGAAACCACGTTCCAGTATTGGCCAAAGCCCTGTGTTCGATGCTACTGCACATGGTTCATTCAAATACTACCCTTAACTAGTTTAAATACGTATGTAGGTGATGTATCTATACATTCACAACTTTTGCAATGCCTGTAATGTCGAAACCATGTTCCAGTATTGGCCAAAGCCCTGTGTTCGATGCTACTGCACATGGTTCATTCAAATACTACCCTTAAGTGGTTTAAATAGTTTAAATACGTATGTAGGTGATGTATCTATACATTCACAACTTTCGCAATGCCTGTGATGTAGAAACCATGTTCCAGTATTGGCCAAAGCCCTGTGTTCGATGCTACTGCACATGGTTCATTCAAATACTACCCGTAAGTGGTTTAAATAGTTTAAATACGTATGTAGGTGATGTATCTATACATTTACAACTTACGCAATGCCTGTAATGGTTAAAAATGCGTATATATGTAGTCGATCTATGCATTCACAACTTTCGCAATGCCTGTAATGTCGAAACCACGTTCTAGTATTGGTCAAAGCCCTGTGTTCGATGCTACTGCACATGGTTCATTCAAATACTACCCTTAACTAGTATAAATACGTATGTAGGTGATGTATCTATACATTCACAACTTTTGCAATGCCTGTAATGTAGAAACCACGTTCCAGCATTGGTCAAAGCCCTGTGTTCGATGCTACTGCACATGGTTCATTCAAATACTACCCTCAACTAGTTTAAATACGTATGTAGGTGATGTATCTATACATTTACAACTTTCGCAATGGCTGTAATGTAGAAACCACGTTCTAGTATTCCTCAAAGCCCTGTGTTCGATGCTACTGCACATGGTTCATTCAAATACTACCCTTAACTAGTTTAAATACGTATGTAGGTGATGTATCTATACATTTACAACTTTCGCAATGGCTGTAATGTAGAAACCACGTTCCAGTATTAATCAAAGCCTTGTGTTCGATGCTACTGCACATGTTTCATTCAAATACTACCCTTGACTAGTTTAAACACATATGTAGGTGATGTATCTATACATTCACAAATTTTGCAATGCCTGTAATGTAGAAACCACGTTGCAGTATTCCTCAAAGCCCTGTGTTCGATGCTACTGCACATGGTTCACTCAAATATTACCCTTAACTAGTTTAAATACATATGTAGGTGATGTATCTATACATTCACAACTTTTGCAATGCCTGTAAAGTCGAAACCACGTTCCAGTATTGGTCAAAGCCCTGTGTTCGATGCTACTGCACATGGTTCATTCAAAAACTACCCTTAACTAGTTTAAATACGTATGTAGGTGATGTATCTATACATTCACAACTTTTGCAATCCCTGTAATGTAGAAACCACGTTCCAGTATTGGCCAAAGCCCTGTGTTCGATGCTACTGCACATGGTTCATTCAAATACTACCCATAACTAGTTTAAATACGTATGTAGGTGATGTATCTATACATTCACAACTTTCGCAATGCCTGTAATGTAGAAACCACGTTCCAGTATTGGCCAAAGCCCTGTGTTCGATGCTACTGCACATGGTTCATTCAAATACTACCCTTAACTAGTTTAAATACGTATGTAGGTGATGTATCTATACATTCACAACTTTTGCAATGCCTGTAATGTCGAAACCATGTTCCAGTATTGGCCAAAGCCCTGTGTTCGATGCTACTGCACATGGTTCATTCAAATACTACCCTTAAGTGGTTTAAATAGTTTAAATACGTATGTAGGTGATGTATCTATACATTCACAACTTTCGCAATGCCTGTGATGTAGAAACCATGTTCCAGTATTGGCCAAAGCCCTGTGTTCGATGCTACTGCACATGGTTCATTCAAATACTACCCGTAAGTGGTTTAAATAGTTTAAATACGTATGTAGGTGATGTATCTATACATTTACAACTTACGCAATGCCTGTAATGGTTAAAAATGCGTATATATGTAGTCGATCTATGCATTCACAACTTTCGCAATGCCTGTAATGTCGAAACCACGTTCTAGTATTGGTCAAAGCCCTGTGTTCGATGCTACTGCACATGGTTCATTCAAATACTACCCTTAACTAGTATAAATACGTATGTAGGTGATGTATCTATACATTCACAACTTTTGCAATGCCTGTAATGTAGAAACCACGTTCCAGCATTGGTCAAAGCCCTGTGTTCGATGCTACTGCACATGGTTCATTCAAATACTACCCTCAACTAGTTTAAATACGTATGTAGGTGATGTATCTATACATTTACAACTTTCGCAATGGCTGTAATGTAGAAACCACGTTCTAGTATTCCTCAAAGCCCTGTGTTCGATGCTACTGCACATGGTTCATTCAAATACTACCCTTAACTAGTTTAAATACGTATGTAGGTGATGTATCTATACATTTACAACTTTCGCAATGGCTGTAATGTAGAAACCACGTTCCAGTATTAATCAAAGCCTTGTGTTCGATGCTACTGCACATGTTTCATTCAAATACTACCCTTGACTAGTTTAAACACATATGTAGGTGATGTATCTATACATTCACAAATTTTGCAATGCCTGTAATGTAGAAACCACGTTGCAGTATTCCTCAAAGCCCTGTGTTCGATGCTACTGCACATGGTTCACTCAAATATTACCCTTAACTAGTTTAAATACATATGTAGGTGATGTATCTATACATTCACAACTTTTGCAATGCCTGTAAAGTCGAAACCACGTTCCAGTATTGGTCAAAGCCCTGTGTTCGATGCTACTGCACATGGTTCATTCAAAAACTACCCTTAACTAGTTTAAATACGTATGTAGGTGATGTATCTATACATTCACAACTTTTGCAATCCCTGTAATGTAGAAACCACGTTCCAGTATTGGCCAAAGCCCTGTGTTCGATGCTACTGCACATGGTTCATTCAAATACTACCCATAACTAGTTTAAATACGTATGTAGGTGATGTATCTATACATTCACAACTTTCGCAATGGTTGTAATGTAGAAACCACGTTCCAGTATTGGCCAAAGCCCTGTGTTCGATGCTACTGCACATGGTTCATTCAAATACTACCCTTAACTAGTTGAAATGCGTATGTAGGTGATGTATCTATACATTCACAACTTTTGCAATGCCTGTAATGTCGAAACCACGTTGCAGTTTTGGCCGAAGGCGTGTGTTCGATGCTACTGCACATGGTTCATTCAAATACTACCCTCAACTAGTTTAAATACGTATGTAGGTGATGTATCTATACATTCACAACTTTTGCAATGCCTGTAATGTAGAAACCACGTTCCAGTATTGGCCAAAGCCCTGTGTTCGATGCTACTGCACATGGTTCATTCAAATACTACCCTTAACTAGTTTAAATACGTATGTAGGTGATGTATCTATACATTCACAACTTTTGCAATGCCTGTAATGTCGAAACCATGTTCCAGTATTGGCCAAAGCCCTGTGTTCGATGCTACTGCACATGGTTCATTCAAATACTACCCTTAAGTGGTTTAAATAGTTTAAATACGTATGTAGGTGATGTATCTATACATTCACAACTTTCGCAATGCCTGTGATGTAGAAACCATGTTCCAGTATTGGCCAAAGCCCTGTGTTCGATGCTACTGCACATGGTTCATTCAAATACTACCCGTAAGTGGTTTAAATAGTTTAAATACGTATGTAGGTGATGTATCTATACATTTACAACTTACGCAATGCCTGTAATGGTTAAAAATGCGTATATATGTAGTCGATCTATGCATTCACAACTTTCGCAATGCCTGTAATGTCGAAACCACGTTCTAGTATTGGTCAAAGCCCTGTGTTCGATGCTACTGCACATGGTTCATTCAAATACTACCCTTAACTAGTATAAATACGTATGTAGGTGATGTATCTATACATTCACAACTTTTGCAATGCCTGTAATGTCGAAACCACGTTCCAGTATTGGTCAAAGCCCTGTGTTCGATGCTACTGCACATGGTTCATTCAAATACTACCCTCAACTAGTTGAAATACGTATGTAGGTGATGTATCTATACATTCACAACTTTTGCAATGCCTGTAATGTAGAAACCACGTTCCAGTATTGGCCAAAGCCCTGTGTTCGATGCTACTGCACATGGTTCCTTCAATTACTACCCTTGACTAGTTTAAATACGTATGTAGGTGATGTATCTATACATTCACAACGTTCGCAATGGTTGTAATGTCGAAACCACGTTCCAGTATTGGCCAAAGCCCTGTGTTCGATGCTACTGCACATGGTTCATTCAAATACTACCCTTAACTAGTTGAAATACGTATGTAGGTGATGTATCTATACATTCACAACTTTTGCAATGCCTGTGATGTCGAAACCACGTTCCAGTATTGGTCAAAGCCCTGTGTTCGATGCTACTGCACATGGTTCATTCAAATACTACCCTTAACTAGTTTAAATACGTATGTAGGTTATGTATATATACATTCACAACGTTCGCAATGGTTGTAATGTCGAAACCACGTTCCAGTATTGGCCAAAGCCCTGTGTTCGATGCTACTGCACATGGTTCATTCAAATACTACCCTTAACTAGTTTAAATACGTATGTAGGTTATGTATATATACATTCACAACGTTCGCAATGGTTGTAATGTCGAAACCACGTTCCAGTATTGGCCAAAGCCCTGTGTTCGATGCTACTGCACATGGTTCATTCAAATACTACCCTTAACTAGTTGAAATACGTATGTAGGTGATGTATCTATACATTCACAACTTTTGCAATGCCTGTAATGTCGAAACCACGTTCCAGTATTTGTCAAAGCCCTGTGTTCGATGCTACTGCACATGGTTCATTCAAATACTACCCTCAACTAGTTTAAATACGTATGTAGGTGATGTATCTATACATTCACAACTTTTGCAATGCCTGTAATGTAGAAACCACGTTCCAGTATTGGCCAAAGCCCTGTGTTCGATGCTACTGCACATGGTTCATTCAAATACTACCCTTGACTAGTTTAAATACGTATGTAGGTGATGTATCTATACATTCACAACGTTCGCAATGGTTGTAATGTCGAAACCACGTTCCAGTATTGGCCAAAGCCCTGTGTTCGATGCTACTGCACATGGTTCATTCAAATACTACCCTTGACTAGTTTAAATACGTATGTAGGTGATGTATCTATACATTCACAACTTTCGCAATGGTTGTAATGTAGAAACCACGTTCCAGTATTGGCCAAAGCCCTGTGTTCGATGCTACTGCACATGGTTCATTCAAATACTACCCTTAACTAGTTGAAATGCGTATGTAGGTGATGTATCTATACATTCACAACTTTTGCAATGCCTGTAATGTCGAAACCACGTTGCAGTTTTGGCCGAAGGCGTGTGTTCGATGCTACTGCACATGGTTCATTCAAATACTACCCTCAACTAGTTTAAATACGTATGTAGGTGATGTATCTATACATTCACAACTTTTGCAATGCCTGTAATGTAGAAACCACGTTCCAGTATTGGCCAAAGCCCTGTGTTCGATGCTACTGCACATGGTTCATTCAAATACTACCCTTAACTAGTTTAAATACGTATGTAGGTGATGTATCTATACATTCACAACTTTTGCAATGCCTGTAATGTCGAAACCATGTTCCAGTATTGGCCAAAGCCCTGTGTTCGATGCTACTGCACATGGTTCATTCAAATACTACCCTTAAGTGGTTTAAATAGTTTAAATACGTATGTAGGTGATGTATCTATACATTCACAACTTTCGCAATGCCTGTGATGTAGAAACCATGTTCCAGTATTGGCCAAAGCCCTGTGTTCGATGCTACTGCACATGGTTCATTCAAATACTACCCGTAAGTGGTTTAAATAGTTTAAATACGTATGTAGGTGATGTATCTATACATTTACAACTTACGCAATGCCTGTAATGGTTAAAAATGCGTATATATGTAGTCGATCTATGCATTCACAACTTTCGCAATGCCTGTAATGTCGAAACCACGTTCTAGTATTGGTCAAAGCCCTGTGTTCGATGCTACTGCACATGGTTCATTCAAATACTACCCTTAACTAGTATAAATACGTATGTAGGTGATGTATCTATACATTCACAACTTTTGCAATGCCTGTAATGTCGAAACCACGTTCCAGTATTGGTCAAAGCCCTGTGTTCGATGCTACTGCACATGGTTCATTCAAATACTACCCTCAACTAGTTGAAATACGTATGTAGGTGATGTATCTATACATTCACAACTTTTGCAATGCCTGTAATGTAGAAACCACGTTCCAGTATTGGCCAAAGCCCTGTGTTCGATGCTACTGCACATGGTTCCTTCAATTACTACCCTTGACTAGTTTAAATACGTATGTAGGTGATGTATCTATACATTCACAACGTTCGCAATGGTTGTAATGTCGAAACCACGTTCCAGTATTGGCCAAAGCCCTGTGTTCGATGCTACTGCACATGGTTCATTCAAATACTACCCTTAACTAGTTGAAATACGTATGTAGGTGATGTATCTATACATTCACAACTTTTGCAATGCCTGTGATGTCGAAACCACGTTCCAGTATTGGTCAAAGCCCTGTGTTCGATGCTACTGCACATGGTTCATTCAAATACTACCCTTAACTAGTTTAAATACGTATGTAGGTTATGTATATATACATTCACAACGTTCGCAATGGTTGTAATGTCGAAACCACGTTCCAGTATTGGCCAAAGCCCTGTGTTCGATGCTACTGCACATGGTTCATTCAAATACTACCCTTAACTAGTTTAAATACGTATGTAGGTTATGTATATATACATTCACAACGTTCGCAATGGTTGTAATGTCGAAACCACGTTCCAGTATTGGCCAAAGCCCTGTGTTCGATGCTACTGCACATGGTTCATTCAAATACTACCCTTAACTAGTTGAAATACGTATGTAGGTGATGTATCTATACATTCACAACTTTTGCAATGCCTGTAATGTCGAAACCACGTTCCAGTATTTGTCAAAGCCCTGTGTTCGATGCTACTGCACATGGTTCATTCAAATACTACCCTCAACTAGTTTAAATACGTATGTAGGTGATGTATCTATACATTCACAACTTTTGCAATGCCTGTAATGTAGAAACCACGTTCCAGTATTGGCCAAAGCCCTGTGTTCGATGCTACTGCACATGGTTCATTCAAATACTACCCTTGACTAGTTTAAATACGTATGTAGGTGATGTATCTATACATTCACAACGTTCGCAATGGTTGTAATGTCGAAACCACGTTCCAGTATTGGCCAAAGCCCTGTGTTCGATGCTACTGCACATGGTTCATTCAAATACTACCCTCAACTAGTTGAAATACGTATGTAGGTGATGTATCTATACATTCACAACTTTTGCAATGCCTGTAATGTCGAAACCACGTTGCAGTATTGGCCGAAGCCGTGTGTTCGATGCTACTGCACATGGTTCATTCAAATACTACCCTTAACTAGTTTAAATACGTATGTAGGTGATGTATCTATACATTCACAACTTTTGCAATGCCTGTGATGTCGAAACCACGTTCCAGTATTGGTCAAAGCCCTGTGTTCGATGCTACTGCACATGGTTCATTCAAATACTACCCTTAACTAGTTTAAATACGTATGTAGGTTATGTATCTATACATTCACAACTTTTGAAATGCCTGTAATGTAGAAACCACGTTCCAGTGTTGGCCAAAGCCCTGTGTTCGATGCTACTGCACATGGTTCATTCAAATACTACCCTCAACTAGTTTAAATACGTATGTAGGTGATGTATCTATACATTCACAACTTTTGCAATGCCTGTAATATCGAAACCACGTTCCAGTATTGGCCGAAGCCATGTGTTCGATGCTACTGCACATAGTTCATTCAAATACTACCCTCAACTAGTTTAAATACGTATGTAGGTGATGTATCTATACATTCACAACTTTCGCAATGGCTGTTATATAGAAACCATGTTCCAGTATTCCTGAAAGCCCTGTGTTCGATGCTACTGCACATGGTTCATTCAAATACTACCCTTGAGTGGTTTAAATAGTTTAAATACGTATGTAGGTGATGTATCTATACATTTACAACTTTCGCAATGCCTGTGATGTAGAAACCATGTTCCAGTATTGGCCAAAGCCCTGTGTTCGATGCTACTGCACATGGTTCATTCAAATACTACCCTTTAGTGGTTTAAATAGTTTAAATACGTATGTACGTGATGTATCTATACATTTACAACTTACGCAATGCTGTAATGGTTAAAAATGCGTATATATGTAGTCTATCTATGCATTCACAACTTTCACAATGCCTGTAATGTCGAAACCACGTTCCAGTATTGGCCAAAGCCCTGTGTTCGATGCTAGTGCACATGGTTCATTCAAATACTACCCTTAACTAGTTTAAATACGTATGTAGGTGATGTATCTATACATTCACAACTTTTGCAATGCCTGTAATGTAGAAACCACGTTCCAGTATTGGCCAAAGCCCTGTGTTGGAATGCTACTGCACATGGTTCATTCAAATACTACCCTTAACTAGTTGAAATACGTATGTAGGTGATGTATCTATACATTCACAACTTTTGCAATGGTTGTAATGTAGAATCCACGTTCACGTATTGGCCAAAGCCCTGTGTTCGATGCTACTGCACATTGTTCATTCAAATACTACCCTCAACTAGTTGAAATACGTATGTAGGTGATGTATCTACACATTCACAACTTTTGGAATGCCTGTAATGTCGAAACCACGTTCCAGTTTTGGCCAAAGCCCTGTGTTCAATGCTACTGCACATGGTTCATTCAAATACTACCCTTAACTAGTTTAAATACGTATGTAGGTGATGTATCTATACATTCACAACTTTTGCAATCCCTGTAATGTCGAAACCACGTTCCAGTATTGGCCGAAGCCATGTGTTCGATGCTTCTGCACATGGTTCATTCAAATACTACCCTGAACTAGTTTAAATACGTGTGTAGGTGATGTATCTATACATTCACAACTTTTGCAATGCCTGTAGTGTAGAAACCACGTTCTAATATTGGCCATAGCCCTGTGTTCGATGCCACTGCACATGGTTCATTCAAATACTACCCTTAACTAGTTGAAATACGTATGTAGGTGATGTATCTATACATTCACAACTTTTGCAATGCCTGTAATGTCGAAACCACGTTCCAGTATTGGCCGAAGCCATGTGTTCGATGCTACTGCACATGGTTCATTCAAATACTACCCTCAACTAGTTTAAATACGTATGTAGGTGATGTATCTATACATTTACAACTTTCGCAATGCCTGTAGTGTAGAAACCATGTTCCAGTATTCCTAAAAGCCCTGTGTTCGATGCTACTGCACAAGGTTCATTCAAATACTACCCTTAACTAGTTTAAATAGTTTAAATACGTATGTAGGTGATGTATCTATACATTCACAACTTTCGCAATGCCTGTGATGTAGAAACCATGTTCCAGTATTGGCCAAAGCCCTGTGTTCGATGCTACTGCACATGGTTCATTCAAATACTACCCTTAAGTGGTTTATATAGTTTAAATACGTATGTAGGTGATGTATCTATACATTTACAACTTACGCAATGCCTGTAATGGTTAAAAATGCGTATATATGTAGTCTATCTATGCATTCACAACGTTCGCAATGCCTGTAATGTCGAAACCACGTTCCAGAATTGGTCAAAGCCCTGTGTTCGATGCTACTGCACATGGTTCATTCAAATACTACCCTTAACTAGTTTAAATACGTATGTAGGTGATGTATCTATACATTCACAACTTTTGCAATGCCTGTAATGTCGAAACCACGTTCCAGTATTGGTCAAAGCCCTGTGTTCGATGCTACTGCACATGGTTCATTCAAATACTACCCTCAACTAGTTTAAATACGTATGTAGGTGATGTATCTATACATTCACAACTTTTGCAATCCCTGTAATGTAGAAACCACGTTCCAGTATTGGCCAAAGCCCTGTGTTCGATGCTACTGCACATGGTTCATTCAAATACTACCCATAACTAGTTTAAATACGTATGTAGGTGATGTATCTATACATTTACAACTTTCGCAATGGTTGTAATGTAGAAACCACGTTCCAGTATTGGCCAAAGCCCTGTGTTCGATGCTACTGCACATGGTTTATTCAAATACTACCCTTAACTAGTTGAAATGCGTATGTAGGTGATGTATCTATACATTCACAACTTTTGCAATGCCTGTAATGTCGAAACCACGTTGCAGTATTGGCCGAAGGCGTGTGTTCGATGCTACTGCACATGGTTCATTCAAATACTACCCTCAACTAGTTTAAATACGTATGTAGGTGATGTATCTATACATTCACAACTTTTGCAATGCCTGTAATGTAGAAACCACGTTCCAGTATTGGCCAAAGCCCTGTGTTCGATGCTACTGCACATGGTTCATTCAAATACTACCCTCAACTAGTTTAAATACGTATGTAGGTGATGTATCTATACATTCACAACTTTTGCAATGCCTGTAATGTCGAAACCATGTTCCAGTATTGGCCAAAGCCCTGTGTTCGATGCTACTGCACATGGTTCATTCAAATACTACCCTTAAGTGGTTTAAATAGTTTAAATACGTATGTAGGTGATGTATCTATACATTCACAACTTTCGCAATGCCTGTGATGTAGAAACCATGTTCCAGTATTGGCCAAAGCCCTGTGTTCGATGCTACTGCACAAGGTTCATTCAAATACTACCCTTAACTAGTTTAAATAGTTTAAATACGTATGTAGGTGATGTATCTATACATTCACAACTTTCGCAATGCCTGTGATGTAGAAACCATGTTCCAGTATTGGCCAAAGCCCTGTGTTCGATGCTACTGCACATGGTTCATTCAAATACTACCCTTAAGTGGTTTATATAGTTTAAATACGTATGTAGGTGATGTATCTATACATTTACAACTTACGCAATGCCTGTAATGGTTAAAAATGCGTATATATGTAGTCTATCTATGCATTCACAACGTTCGCAATGCCTGTAATGTCGAAACCACGTTCCAGAATTGGTCAAAGCCCTGTGTTCAAAGCTACTGCACATGGTTCATTCAAATACTACCCTTAACTAGTTTAAATACGTATGTAGGTGATGTATCTATACATTCACAACTTGTGCAATGCCTGTAATGTCGAAACCACGTTCCAGTATTGGTCAAAGCCCTGTGTTCGATGCTACTGCACATGGTTCATTCAAATACTACCCTCAACTAGTTTAAATACGTATGTAGGTGATGTATCTATACATTCACAACTTTTGCAATCCCTGTAATGTAGAAACCACGTTCCAGTATTGGCCAAAGCCCTGTGTTCGATGCTACTGCACATGGTTCATTCAAATACTACCCATAACTAGTTTAAATACGTATGTAGGTGATGTATCTATACATTCACAACTTTCGCAATGGTTGTAATGTAGAAACCACGTTCCAGTATTGGCCAAAGCCCTGTGTTCGATGCTACTGCACATGGTTCATTCAAATACTACCCTTAACTAGTTGAAATGCGTATGTAGGTGATGTATCTATACATTCACAACTTTTGCAATGCCTGTAATGTCGAAACCACGTTGCAGTATTGGCCGAAGGCGTGTGTTCGATGCTACTGCACATGGTTCATTCAAATACTACCCTCAACTAGTTTAAATACGTATGTAGGTGATGTATCTATACATTCACAACTTTTGCAATGCCTGTAATGTAGAAACCACGTTCCAGTATTGGCCAAAGCCCTGTGTTCGATGCTACTGCACATGGTTCATTCAAATACTACCCTCAACTAGTTGAAATACGTATGTAGGTGATGTATCTATACATTCACAACTTTTGCAATGCCTGTAATGTCGAAACCATGTTCCAGTATTGGCCAAAGCCCTGTGTTCGATGCTACTGCACATGGTTCATTCAAATACTACCCTTAAGTGGTTTAAATAGTTTAAATACGTATGTAGGTGATGTATCTATACATTCACAACTTTCGCAATGCCTGTGATGTAGAAACCATGTTCCAGTATTGGCCAAAGCCCTGTGTTCGATGCTACTGCACATGGTTCATTCAAATACTACCCGTAAGTGGTTTAAATAGTTTAAATACGTATGTAGTTGATGTATCTATACATTTACAACTTACGCAATGCCTGTAATGGTTAAAAATGCGTATATATGTAGTCTATCTATGCATTCACAACGTTCACAATGCCTGTAATGTCGAAACCACGTTCCAGAATTGGTCAAAGCCCTGTGTTCGATGCTACTGCACATGGTTCATTCAAATACTACCCTTAACTAGTTTAAATACGTATGTAGGTGATGTATCTATACATTCACAACTTGTGCAATGCCTGTAATGTCGAAACCACGTTCCAGTATTGGTCAAAGCCCTGTGTTCGATGCTACTGCACATGGTTCATTCAAATACTACCCTCAACTAGTTTAAATACGTATGTAGGTGATGTATCTATACATTCACAACTTTTGCAATCCCTGTAATGTAGAAACCACGTTCCAGTATTGGCCAAAGCCCTGTGTTCGATGCTACTGCACATGGTTCATTCAAATACTACCCATAACTAGTTTAAATACGTATGTAGGTGATGTATCTATACATTCACAACTTTCGCAATGGTTGTAATGTAGAAACCACGTTCCAGTATTGGCCAAAGCCGTGTGTTCGATGCTACTGCACATGGTTCATTCAAATACTACCCTTAACTAGTTGAAATGCGTATGTAGGTGATGTATCTATACATTCACAACTTTTGCAATGCCTGTAATGTCGAAACCACGTTGCAGTATTGGCCGAAGGCGTGTGTTCGATGCTACTGCACATGGTTCATTCAAATACTACCCTCAACTAGTTTAAATACGTATGTAGGTGATGTATCTATACATTCACAACTTTTGCAATGCCTGTAATGTAGAAACCACGTTCCAGTATTGGCCAAAGCCCTGTGTTCGATGCTACTGCACATGGTTCATTCAAATACTACCCTCAACTAGTTGAAATACGTATGTAGGTGATGTATCTATACATTCACAACGTTCGCAATGGTTGTAATGTCGAAACCACGTTCCAGTATTGGCCAAAGCCCTGTGTTCGATGCTACTGCACATGGTTCATTCAAATACTACCCTCAACTAGTTGAAATACGTATGTAGGTGATGTATCTATACATTCACAACTTTTGCAATGCCTGTAATGTCGAAACCACGTTGCAGTATTGGCCAAAGCCGTGTGTTCGATGCTACTGCACATGGTTCATTCAAATACTACCCTTAACTAGTTTAAATACGTATGTAGGTGATGTATCTATACATTCACAACTTTTGCAATGCTTGTGATGTCGAAACCACGTTCCAGTATTGGTCAAAGCCCTGTGTTCGATGCTACTGCACATGGTTCATTCAAATACTACCCTCAACTAGTTTAAATACGTATGTAGGTTATGTATATATACATTCACAACGTTCGCAATGGTTGTAATGTCGAAACCACGTTCCAGTATTGGCCAAAGCCCTGTGTTCGATGCTACTGCACATGGTTCATTCAAATACTACCCTTAACTAGTTTAAATACGTATGTAGGTTATGTATCTATACATTCACAACGTTCGCAATGGTTGTAATGTCGAAACCACGTTCCAGTATTGGCCAAAGCCCTGTGTTCGATGCTACTGCACATGGTTCATTCAAATACTACCCTTAACTAGTTGAAATACGTATGTAGGTGATGTATCTATACATTCACAACTTTTGGAATGCCTGTAATGTCGAAACCACGTTCCAGTATTTGTCAAAGCCCTGTGTTTGATGCTACTGCACATGGTTCATTCAAATACTACCCTCAACTAGTTTAAATACGTATGTAGGTGATGTATCTATACATTCACAACTTTTGCAATGCCTGTAATGTAGAAACCACGTTCCAGTATTGGCCAAAGCCCTGTGTTCGATGCTACTGCACATGGTTCATTCAAATACTACCATTGACTAGTTTAAATACGTATGTAGGTGATGTATCTATACATTAACAACGTTCGCAATGGTTGTAATGTCGAAACCACGTTCCAGTATTGGCCAAAGCCCTGTGTTCGATGCTACTGCACATGGTTCATTCAAATACTACCCTCAACTAGTTGAAATACGTATGTAGGTGATGTATCTATACATTCACAACTTTTGCAATGCCTGTAATGTCGAAACCACGTTGCAGTATTGGCCGAAGCCGTGTGTTCAATGCTACTGCACATGGTTCATTCAAATACTACCCTTAACTAGTTTAAATACGTATGTAGGTGATGTATCTATACATTCACAACTTTTGCAATGCCTGTGATGTCGAAACCACGTTCCAGTATTGGTCAAAGCCCTGTGTTCGATGCTACTGCACATGGTTCATTCAAATACTACCCTTAACTAGTTTAAATACGTATGTAGGTTATGTATCTATACATTCACAACTTTTGAAATGCCTGTAATGTAGAAACCACGTTCCAGTGTTGGCCAAAGCCCTGTGTTCGATGCTACTGCACATGGTTCATTCAAATACTACCCTCAACTAGTTTAAATACGTATGTAGGTGATGTATCTATACATTCACAACTTTTGCAATGCCTGTAATATCGAAACCACGTTCCAGTATTGGCCGAAGCCATGTGTTCGATGCTACTGCACATAGTTCATTCAAATACTACCCTCAACTAGTTTAAATACGTATGTAGGTGATGTATCTATACATTTACAACTTTCGCAATGGCTGTTATATAGAAACCATGTTCCAGTATTCCTGAAAGCCCTGTGTTCGATGCTACTGCACATGGTTCATTCAAATACTACCCTTGAGTGGTTTAAATAGTTTAAATACGTATGTAGGTGATGTATCTATACATTTACAACTTTCGCAATGCCTGTGATGTAGAAACCATGTTCCAGTATTGGCCAAAGCCCTGTGTTCGATGCTACTGCACATGGTTCATTCAAATACTACCCTTTAGTGGTTTAAATAGTTTAAATACGTATGTACGTGATGTATCTATACATTTACAACTTACGCAATCCTGTAATGGTTAAAAATGCGCATATATGTAGTCTATCTATGCATTCACAACTTTCACAATGCCTGTAATGTCGAAACCACGTTCCAGTATTGGCCAAAGCCCTGTGTTCGATGCTAGTGCACATGGTTCATTCAAATACTACCCTTAACTAGTTTAAATACGTATGTAGGTGATGTATCTATACATTCACAACTTTTGCAATGCCTGTAATGTAGAAACCACGTTCCAGTATTGGCCAAAGCCCTGTGTTGGAATGCTACTGCACATGGTTCATTCAAATACTATCCTTAACTAGTTGAAATACGTATGTAGGTGATGTATCTATACATTCACAACTTTTGCAATGGTTGTAATGTAGAATCCACGTTCACGTATTGGCCAAAGCCCTGTGTTCGATGCTACTGCACATTGTTCATTCAAATACTACCCTCAACTAGTTGAAATACGTATGTAGGTGATGTATCTACACATTCACAACTTTTGGAATGCCTGTAATGTCGAAACCACGTTCCAGTTTTGGCCAAAGCCCTGTGTTCAATGCTACTGCACATGGTTCATTCAAATACTACCCTTAACTAGTTTAAATACGTATGTAGGTGATGTATCTATACATTCACAACTTTTGCAATCCCTGTAATGTCGAAACCACGTTCCAGTATTGGCCGAAGCCATGTGTTCGATGCTTCTGCACATGGTTCATTCAAATACTACCCTGAACTAGTTTAAATACGTGTGTAGGTGATGTATCTATACATTCACAACTTTTGCAATGCCTGTAGTGTAGAAACCACGTTCTAATATTGGCCATAGCCCTGTGTTCGATGCCACTGCACATGGTTCATTCAAATACTACCCTTAACTAGTTGAAATACGTATGTAGGTGATGTATCTATACATTTACAACTTTTGCAATGCCTGTAATGTCGAAACCACGTTCCAGTATTGGCCGAAGCCATGTGTTCGATGCTACTGCACATGGTTCATTCAAATACTACCCTCAACTAGTTTAAATACGTATGTAGGTGATGTATCTATACATTTACAACTTTCGCAATGGCTGTAATGTAGAAACCATGTTCCAGTATTCCTGAAAGCCCTGTGTTCGATGCTACTGCACATGGTTCATTCAAAAAATACCCTTGAGTGGTTTAAATAGTTTAAATACGTATGTAGGTGATGTATCTATACATTCACAACTTTCGCAATTCCTGTGAAGTAGAAACCATGTTCCAGTATTGGCCAAAGCCCTGTGTTCGATGCTACTGCACATGGTTCATTCAAATACTACCCTTAAGTGGTTTAAATAGTTTAAATACGTATGTAGGTGATGTATCTATACATTCACAACTTTCGCAATGCCTGTGATGTAGAAACCATGGTCCAGTATTGGCCATAGCCCTGTGTTCGATGCCACTGCACATGGTTCATTCAAATACTACCCTTAAGTGGTTTAAATAGTTTAAATACGTATGTAGGTGATGTATCTATACATTTACAACTTACGCAATGCCTGTAATGGTTAAAAATGCGTATATGTAGTCTATCTATGCATTCACAACTTTGGCAATGCCTGTAGTGTCGAAACCACGTTCCAGTATTGGCCAAAGCCCTGTGTTCGATGCTACTGCACATGGTTCATTCAAATACTACCCTTAACTAGTTTAAATACGTATGTAGGTGATGTATCTATACATTCACAACTTTTGCAATGCCTGTAACGTAGAAACCACGTTCCAGTAATGGCCAAAGCCCTGTGTTGGATGCTACTGCACATGGTTCATTCAAATACTACCCTTAACTAGTTGAAATACGTATGTAGGTGATGTATCTATACATTCACAACTTTTGCAATGGTTGTAATGTAGATTCCACGTTCCAGTATTGGCCAAAGCCCTGTGTTCGATGCTACTGCACATGGTTCATTCAAATACTACCCTTAACTAGTTGAAATACGTATGTAGGTGATGTATCTATACATTCACAACTTTTGCAATGCCTGTAATGTCGAAACCACGTTGCAGTATTGGCCGAAGCCGTGTGTTCGATGCTACTGCACATGGTTCATTCAAATACTACCCTTAACTAGTTTAAATACGTATGTAGGTGATGTATCTATACATTCACAACTGATGCAATGCCTGTAATGTCGAAACCGCGTTCCAGTATTGGTCAAAGCCCTGTGTTCGATGCTACTGCACATGGTTCATTCAAATACTACCCTTAACTAGTTTAAATACGTATGTAGGTGATGTATCTATACATTCACAACTTTTGCAATGCCTGTAATGTAGAAACCACGTTCCAGTATTGGGCAAAGCCCTGTGTTCGATGCTACTGCACATGGTTCATTCAAATACTACCCTTGACTAGTTTAAATACGTATGTAGGTGATGTATCTATACATTCACAACTTTTGCAATGCCTGTAATGTCGAAACCACGTTTTAGTATTGGCCGAAGCCATGTGTTCGATGCTAATGCACATGGTTCATTCAAATACTACCCTCAACTAGTTTAAATACGTATGTAGGTGATGTATCTATACATTTACAACTTTCGCAATGGCTGTAATGTAGAAACCATGTTCCAGTATTCCTCAAAGCCCTGTGTTCGATGCTACTGCACATGGTTCATTCAAATACTACCCTTGAGTGGTTTAAATAATTTAAATACGTATGTAGGTGATGTATCTATACATTCACAACTTTCGCAATGCCTGTGAAGTAGAAACCATGTTCCAGTATTGGCCAAAGACCTGTGTTCGATGCTACTGCACATGGTTCATTCAAATACTACCCTTAAGTGGTTTAAATAGTTTAAATACGTATGTAGGTGATGTATCTATACATTCACAACTTTCGCAATGCCTGTGATGTAGAAACCACGTTCCAGTATTGGTCAAAGCCCTGTGTTCGATGCTTCTGCACATGGTTCATTCAAATACTACCCTTAAGTGGTTTAAATAGTTTAAATACGTATGTAGGTGATGTATCTATACATTTACAACCTACGCAATGCCTGTAATGGTTAAAAATGCGTATATATGTAGTCTATCTATGCATTCACAACTTTCGCAATGCCTGTAATGTAGAAACCCCGTTCCAGTATTGGCCAAAGCCCTGTGTTCAATGCTACTGCACATGGTTCATTCAAATACTACCCTTAACTAGTTTAAATACGTATGTAGGTGAAGTATCTATACATTCACAACTTTTGCAATCCCTGTAATGTCGAAACCACGTTCCAGTATTGGCCGAAGCCATGTGTTCGATGCTTCTGCACATGGTTCATTCAAATACTACCCTCAACTAGTTTAAATACGTATGTAGGTTATGTATCTATACATTCACAACTTTCGCAATGGTTGTAATGTAGAAACCACGTTCCAGTATTCTTCAAAGCCATGTGTTCGATGCTTCTGCACATGGTTCATTCAAATACTACCCTTAACTAGTTTAAATACGTATGTAGGTGATGTATCTATACATTCACAACTTTTGCAATGCCTGTAATGTAGAAACCACGTTCTAATTTTGGCCATAGCCCTGTGTTCGATGCTACTGCACATGGTTCATTCAAATACTACCCTTAACTAGTTGAAATACGTATGTAGGTGATGTATCTATACATTCACAACTTTTGCAATGCCTGTAATGTCGAAACCACGTTCAAGTATTGGCAGAAGCCATGTGTTCGATGCTACTGCACATGGTTCATTCAAATACTACCCTCAACTAGTTTAAATACGTATGTAGGTGATGTATCTATACATTTACAACTTTCGCAATGCCTGTAATGTAGAAACCATGTTCCAGTATTCCTCAAAGCCCTGTGTTCGATGCTACTGCACATGGTTCATTCAAATACTACCCTTGAGTGGTTTAAATAGTTTAAATACGTATGTAGGTGATGTATCTATACATTCACAACTTTCGCAATGCCTGTGATGTAGAAACCATGTTCCTGTATTGGCCAAAGCCCTGTGTTCGATGCTACTGCACATGGTTCATTCAAATACTACCCTTAAGTGGTTTAAATAGTTTAAATACGTATGTAGGTGATGTATCTATACATTTACAACTTACGCAATGCCTGTAATGGTTAAAAATGCGCATACATGTAGTCTATCTATGCATTCACAACTTTCGCAATGCCTGTAATGTCGAAACCACGTTCCAGAATTGGTCAAAGCCCTGTGTTCGATGCTACTGCACATGGTTCATTCAAATACTACCCTTAACTAGTTTAAATATGTATGTAGGTGATGTATCTATACATTCACAACTTGTGCAATGCCTGTAATGTCGAAACCACGTTCCAGTATTGGTCAAAGCCCTGTGTTCGATGCTACTGCACATGGTTCATTCAAATACTACCCTCAACTAGTTTAAATACGTATGTAGGTGATGTATCTATACATTCACAACGTTCGCAATGGTTGTAATGTAGAAACCACGTTCCAGTATTGACCAAAGCCCTGTGTTCGATGCTACTGCACATGGTTCATTCAAATACTACCCTTTACTAGTTGAAATACATATGTAGGTGATGTATCTATACATTCACAACTTTTGCAATGCCTGTAATGTCGAAACCACGTTGCAGTATTGGCCGAAGCCGTGTGTTTGATGCTACTGCACATGGTTCATTCAAATACTACCCTCAGCTAGTTTAAATACGTATGTAGGTGATGTATCTATACATTTACAACTTTCGCAATGGCTGTAATGTAGAAACCATGTTCCAGTATTCCTGAAAGCCCTGTGTTCGATGCTACTGCACATGGTTCATTCAAAAACTACCCTTGAGTGGTTTAAATAGTTTAAATACGTATGTACGTGATGTATCTATACATTCACAACTTTCGCAATTCCTGTGAAGTAGAAACCATGTTCCAGTATTGGCCAAAGCCCTGTGTTCGATGCTACTGCACATGGTTCATTCAAATACTACCCTTAAGTGGTTTAAATAGTTTAAATACGTATGTAGGTGATGTATCTATACATTCACAACTTTCGCAATGCCTGTGATGTAGAAACCATGGTCCAGTATTGGCCATAGCCCTGTGTTCGATGCCACTGCACATGGTTCATTCAAATACTACCCTTAAGTGGTTTAAATAGTTTAAATACGTATGTAGGTGATGTATCTATACATTTACAACTTACGCAATGCCTGTAATGGTTAAAAATGCGTATATATGTAGTCTATCTATGCATTCACAACTTTGGCAATGCCTGTAATGTCGAAACCACGTTCCAGTATTGGCCAAAGCCCTGTGTTCGATGCTACTGCACATGGTTCATTCAAATACTACCCTCAACTAGTTTAAATACGTATGTAGGTGATGTATCTATACATTCACAACTTTTGCAATGCCTGTGATGTAGAAACCACGTTCCAGTATTGGCCAAAGCCCTGTGTTGGATGCTACTGCACATGGTTCATTCAAATACTACCCTTAACTAGTTGAAATACGTATGTAGGTGATGTATCTATACATTCACAACTTTTGCAATGGTTGTAATGTAGAATCCACGTTCCAGTATTGGCCAAAGCCCTGTGTTCGATGCTACTGCACATGGTTCATTCAAATACTACCCTTAACTAGTTGAAATACGTATGTAGGTGATGTATCTATACATTCACAACTTTTGCAATGCCTGTAATGTCGAAACCACGTTGCAGTATTGGCCGAAGCCGTGTGTTCGATGCTACTGCACATGGTTCATTCAAATACTACCCTTAACTAGTTTAAATACGTATGTAGGTGATGTATCTATACATTCACAACTGATGCAATGCCTGTAATGTCGAAACCACGTTCCAGTATTGGTCAAAGCCCTGTGTTCGATGCTACTGCACATGGTTCATTCAAATACTACCCTTAACTAGTTTAAATACGTATGTAGGTGATGTATCTATACATTCACAACTTTTGCAATGCCTGTAATGTAGAAACCACGTTCCAGTATTGGGCAAAGCCCTGTGTTCGATGCTACTGCACATGGTTCATTCAAATACTACCCTTGACTAGTTTAAATACGTATGTAGGTGATGTATCTATACATTCACAACTTTTGCAATGCCTGTAATGTCGAAACCACGTTTTAGTATTGGCCGAAGCCATGTGTTCGATGCTAATGCACATGGTTCATTCAAATACTACCCTCAACTAGTTTAAATACGTATGTAGGTGATGTATCTATACATTTACAACTTTCGCAATGCCTGTAATGTAGAAACCATGTTCCAGTATTCCTCAAAGCCCTGTGTTCGATGCTACTGCACATGGTTCATTCAAATACTACCCTTGAGTGGTTTAAATAGTTTAAATACGTATGTAGGTGATGTATCTATACATTCACAACTTTCGCAATGCCTGTGAAGTAGAAACCATGTTCCAGTATTGGCCAAAGACCTGTGTTCGATGCTACTGCACATGGTTCATTCAAATACTACCCTTAAGTGGTTTAAATAGTTTAAATACGTATGTAGGTGATGTATCTATACATTCACAACTTTCGCAATGCCTGTGATGTAGAAACCACGTTCCAGTATTGGTCAAAGCCCTGTGTTCGATGCTTCTGCACATGGTTCATTCAAATACTACCCTTAAGTGGTTTAAATAGTTTAAATACGTATGTAGGTGATGTATCTATACATTTACAACCTACGCAATGCCTGTAATGGTTAAAAATGCGTATATATGTAGTCTATCTATGCATTCACAACTTTCGCAATGCCTGTAATGTAGAAACCACGTTCCAGTATTGGCCAAAGCCCTGTGTTCAATGCTACTGCACATGGTTCATTCAAATACTACCCTTAACTAGTTTAAATACGTATGTAGGTGAAGTATCTATACATTCACAACTTTTGCAATCCCTGTAATGTCGAAACCACGTTCCAGTATTGGCCGAAGCCATGTGTTCGATGCTTCTGCACATGGTTCATTCAAATACTACCCTCAACTAGTTTAAATACGTATGTAGGTGATGTATCAATACATTCACAACTTTCGCAATGGTTGTAATGTAGAAACCACGTTCCAGTATTCTTCAAAGCCATGTGTTCGATGCTTCTGCACATGGTTCATTCAAATACTACCCTTAACTAGTTTAAATACGTATGTAGGTGATGTATCTATACATTCACAACTTTTGCAATGCCTGTAATGTAGAAACCACGTTCTAATTTTGGCCATAGCCCTGTGTTCGATGCTACTGCACATGGTTCATTCAAATACTACCCTTAACTAGTTGAAATACGTATGTAGGTGATGTATCTATACATTCACAACTTTTGCAATGCCTGTATTGTCGAAACCACGTTCAAGTATTGGCCGAAGCCATGTGTTCGATGCTACTGCACATGGTTCATTCAAAGACTACCCTCAACTAGTTTAAATACGTATGTAGGTGATGTATCTATACATTTACAACTTTCGCAATGCCTGTAATGTAGAAACCATGTTCCAGTATTCCTCAAAGCCCTGTGTTCGATGCTACTGCACATGGTTCATTCAAATACTACCCTTGAGTGGTTTAAATAGTTTAAATACGTATGTAGGTGATGTATCTATACATTCACAACTTTCGCAATGCCTGTGATGTAGAAACCATGTTCCTGTATTGGCCAAAGCCCTGTGTTCGATGCTACTGCACATGGTTCATTCAAATACTACCCTTAAGTGGTTTAAATAGTTTAAATACGTATGTAGGTGATGTATCTATACATTTACAACTTACGCAATGCCTGTAATGGTTAAAAATGCGCATATATGTAGTCTATCTATGCATTCACAACTTTCGCAATGCCTGTAATGTCGAAACCACGTTCCAGAACTGGTCAAAGCCCTGTGTTCGATGCTACTGCACATGGTTCATTCAAATACTACCCTTAACTAGTTTAAATATGTATGTAGGTGATGTATCTATACATTCACAACTTGTGCAATGCCTGTAATGTCGAAACCACGTTCCAGTATTGGTCAAAGCCCTGTGTTCGATGCTACTGCACATGGTTCATTCAAATACTACCCTCAACTAGTTTAAATACGTATGTAGGTGATGTATCTATACATTCACAACGTTCGCAATGGTTGTAATGTAGAAACCACGTTCCAGTATTGACCAAAGCCCTGTGTTCGATGCTACTGCACATGGTTCATTCAAATACTACCCTTAACTAGTTGAAATACATATGTAGGTGATGTATCTATACATTCACAACTTTTGCAATGCCTGTAATGTCGAAACCACATTGCAGTATTGGCCGAAGCCGTGTGTTCGATGCTACTGCACATGGTTCATTCAAATACTACCCTCAACTAGTTTAAATACGTATGTAGGTGATGTATCTATACATTTACAACTTTCGCAATGGCTGTAATGTAGAAACCATGTTCCAGTATTCCTGAAAGCCCTGTGTTCGATGCTACTGCACATGGTTCATTCAAATACTACCCTTAAGTGGTTTAAATAGTTTAAATACGTATGTAGGTGATGTATCTATACATTCACAACTTTCGCAATGCCTGTGATGTAGAAACCATGGTCCAGTATTGGCCATAGCCCTGTGTTCGATGCCACTGCACATGGTTCATTCAAATACTACCCTTAAGTGGTTTAAATAGTTTAAATACGTATGTAGGTGATGTATCTATACATTTACAACTTACGCAATGCCTGTAATGGTTAAAAATGCGTATATATGTAGTCTATCTATGCATTCACAACTTTGGCAATGCCTGTAATGTCGAAACCACGTTCCAGTATTGGCCAAAGCCCTGTGTTCGATGCTACTGCACATGGTTCATTCAAATACTACCCTCAACTAGTTTAAATACGTATGTAGGTGATGTATCTATACATTCACAACTTTTGCAATGCCTGTGATGTAGAAACCACGTTCCAGTAATGGCCAAAGCCCTGTGTTGGATGCTACTGCACATGGTTCATTCAAATACTACCCTTAACTAGTTGAAATACGTATGTAGGTGATGTATCTATACATTCACAACTTTTGCAATGGTTGTAATGTAGAATCCACGTTCCAGTATTGGCCAAAGCCCTGTGTTCGATGCTACTGCACATGGTTCATTCAAATACTACCCTTAACTAGTTGAAATACGTATGTAGGTGATGTATCTATACATTCACAACTTTTGCAATGCCTGTAATGTCGAAACCACGTTGCAGTATTGGCCGAAGCCGTGTGTTCGATGCTAGTGCACATGGTTCATTCAAATACTACCCTTAACTAGTTTAAATACGTATGTAGGTGATGTATCTATACATTCACAACTGATGCAATGCCTGTAATGTCGAAACCACGTTCCAGTGTTGGTCAAAGCCCTGTGTTCGATGCTACTGCACATGGTTCATTCAAATACTACCCTTAACTAGTTTAAATACGTATGTAGGTGATGTATCTATACATTCACAACTTTTGCAATGCCTGTAATGTAGAAACCACGTTCCAGTTTTGGCCAAAGCCCTGTGTTCGATGCTACTGCACATGGTTCATTCAAATACTACCCTTGACTAGTTTAAATACGTATGTAGGTGATGTATCTATACATTCACAACTTTTGCAATGCCTGTAATGTCGAAACCACGTTCCAGTATTGGCCGAAGCCATGTGTTCGATGCTAATGCACATGGTTCATTCAAATACTACCCTCAACTAGTTTAAATACGTATGTAGGTGATGTATCTATACATTTACAACTTTCGCAATGGCTGTAATGTAGAAACCATGTTCCAGTATTCCTCAAAGCCCTGTGTTCGATGCTACTGCACATGGTTCATTCAAATACTACCCTTGAGTGGTTTAAATAATTTAAATACGTATGTAGGTGATGTATCTATACATTCACAACTTTCGCAATGCCTGTGATGTAGAAACCACGTTCCAGTATTGGTCAAAGCCCTGTGTTCGATGCTTCTGCACATGGTTCATTCAAATACTACCCTTAAGTGGTTTAAATAGTTTAAATACGTATGTAGGTGATGTATCTATACATTTACAACCTACGCAATGCCTGTAATGGTTAAAAATGCGTATATATGTAGTCTATCTATGCATTCACAACTTTCGCAATGCCTGTAATGTAGAAATCACGTTCCAGTATTGGCCAAAGCCCTGTGTTCAATGCTACTGCACATGGTTCATTCAAATACTACCCTTAACTAGTTTAAATACGTATGTAGGTGATGTATCTATACATTCACAACTTTTGCAATCCCTGTAATGTCGAAACCACGTTCCAGTATTGGCCGAAGCCATGTGTTCGATGCTTCTGCACATGGTTCATTCAAATACTACCCTCAACTAGTTTAAATACGTATGTAGGTGATGTATCTATACATTCACAACTTTCGCAATGGTTGTAATGTAGAAACCACGTTCCAGTATTCTTCAAAGCCCTGTGTTCGATGCTTCTGCACATGGTTCATTCAAATACTACCCTTAACTAGTTTAAATACGTATGTAGGTGATGTATCTATACATTCACAACTTTTGCAATGCCTGTAATGTAGAAACCACATTCTAATTTTGGCCATAGCCCTGTGTTCGATGCTACTGCACATGGTTCATTCAAATACTACCCTTAACTAGTTGAAATACGTATGTAGGTGATGTATCTATACATTCACAACTTTTGCAATGCCTGTAATGTCGAAACCACGTTCCAGTATTGGCCGAAGCCATGTGTTCGATGCTACTGCACATGGTTCATTCAAATACTACCCTCAACTAGTTTAAATACGTATGTAGGTGATGTATCTATACATTTACAACTTTCGCAATGCCTGTAATGTAGAAACCATGTTCCAGTATTCCTCAAAGCCCTGTGTTCGATGCTACTGCACATGGTTCATTCAAATACTACCCTTGAGTGGTTTAAATAGTTTAAATACGTATGTAGGTGATGTATCTATACATTCACAACTTTCGCAATGCCTGTGATGTAGAAACCATGTTCCTGTATTGGCCAAAGCCCTGTGTTCGATGCTACTGCACATGGTTCATTCAAATACTACCCTTAAGTAGTTTAAATAGTTTAAATACGTATGTAGGTGATGTATCTATACATTTACAACTTACGCAATGCCTGTAATGGTTAAAAATGCGCATATATGTAGTCTATCTATGCATTCACAACTTTCGCAATGCCTGTAATGTCGAAACCACGTTCCAGAATTGGTCAAAGCCCTGTGTTCGATGCTACTGCACATGGTTCATTCAAATACTACCCTTAACTAGTTTAAATATGTATGTAGGTGATGTATCTATACATTCACAACTTGTGCAATGCCTGTAATGTCGAAACCACGTTCCAGTATTGGTCAAAGCCCTGTGTTCGATGCTACTGCACATGGTTCATTCAAATACTACCCTCAACTAGTTTAAATACGTATGTAGGTGATGTATCTATACATTCACAACGTTCGCAATGGTTGTAATGTAGAAACCACGTTCCAGTATTGACCAAAGCCCTGTGTTCGATGCTACTGCACATGGTTCATTCAAATACTACCCTTAACTAGTTGAAATACATATGTAGGTGATGTATCTATACATTCACAACTTTTGCAATGCCTGTAATGTCGAAACCACGTTGCAGTATTGGCCGAAGCCGTGTGTTCGATGCTACTGCACATGGTTCATTCAAATACTACCCTTAACTAGTTTAAATACGTATGTAGGTGATGTATCTATACATTCACAACTTTTGCAATGCCTGTAATGTCGAAACCACGTTCCAGTATTGTCAAAGCCCTGTGTTCGATGCTACTGCACATGGTTCATTCAAATACTACCCTTAACTAGTTTAAATACGTATGTAGGTGATGTATCTATACATTCACAACTTTTGCAATGCCTGTAATGTAGAAACCACGTTCCAGTATTGGCCAAAGCCCTGTGTTCGATGCTACTGCACATGGTTCATTCAAATAATACCCTTGACTAGTTTAAATACGTATGTAGGTGATGTATCTATACATTCACAACTTTTGCAATGCCTGTAATGTCGAAACCACGTTCCAGTATTGGCCGAAGCCATGTGTTCGATGCGACTGCACATGGTTCATTCAAATACTACCCTCAACTAGTTTAAATACGTATGTAGGTGATGTATCTATACATTTACAACTTTCGCAATGGCTGTAATGTAGAAACCATGTTCCAGTATTCCTCAAAGCCCTGTGTTCGATGCTACTGCACATGGTTCATTCAAATACTACCCTTGAGTGGTTTAAATAGTTTAAATACGTATGTAGGTGATGTATCTATACATTCACAACTTTCGCAATGCCTGTGAAGTAGAAACCATGTTCCAGTATTGGCCAAAGCCCTGTGTTCGATGCTACTGCACATGGTTCATTCAAATACTACCCTTAAGTGGTTTAAATAGTTTAAATACGTATGTAGGTGATGTATCTATACATTCACAACTTTCGCAATGCCTGTGATGTAGAAACCATGTTCCAGTATTGTCCATAGCCCTGTGTTCGATGCCACAGCACATGGTTCATTCAAATACTACCCTTAAGTGGTTTAAATAGTTTAAATACGTATGTAGGTGATGTATCTATACATTTACAACTTACGCAATGCCTGTAATGGTTAAAAATGCGTATATATGTAGTCTATCTATACATTCACAACTTTCGCAATGCCTGTAATGTAGAAACCACGTTCCAGTTTTGGCCAAAGCCCTGTGTTCGATGCTACTGCACATGGTTCATTCAAATACTACCCTTGACTAGTTTAAATACGTATGTAGGTGATGTATCTATACATTCACAACTTTTGCAATGCCTGTAATGTCGAAACCACGTTCCAGTATTGGCCGAAGCCATGTGTTCGATGCGACTGCACATGGTTCATTCAAATACTACCCTCAACTAGTTTAAATACGTATGTAGGTGATGTATCTATACATTTACAACTTTCGCAATGGCTGTAATGTAGAAACCATGTTCCAGTATTCCTCAAAGCCCTGTGTTCGATGCTACTGCACATGGTTCATTCAAATACTACCCTTGAGTGGTTTAAATAGTTTAAATACGTATGTAGGTGATGTATCTATACATTCACAACTTTCGCAATGCCTGTGAAGTAGAAACCATGTTCCAGTATTGGCCAAAGCCCTGTGTTCGATGCTACTGCACATGGTTCATTCAAATACTACCCTTAAGTGGTTTAAATAGTTTAAATACGTATGTAGGTGATGTATCTATACATTCACAACTTTCACAATGCCTGTGATGTAGAAACCATGTTCCAGTATTGGCCATAGCCCTGTGTTCGATGCCACTGCACATGGTTCATTCAAATACTACCCTTAAGAGGTTTAAATAGTTTAAATGCGTATGTAGGTGATGTATCTATACATTTACAACTTACGCAATGCCTGTAATGGTTAAAATTGCGTATATATGTAGTCTATCTATGCATTCACAACTTTCGCAAAGCCGGTAATGTCGAAACCACGTTCCAGTATTGGTCAAAGCCCTGTGTTCGATGCTACTGCACATGGTTCATTCAAATACTACCCTCAACTAGTTTAAATACGTATGTAGGTGATGTATCTATACATTCACAACTTGTGCAATGCCTGTAATGTCGAAACCACGTTCCAGTATTGGTCAAAGCCCTGTGTTCGATGCTACTGCACATGGTTCATTCAAATACTACCCTCAACTAGTTTAAATACGTATGTAGGTGATGTATCTATACATTCACAACTTTTGCAATGCCGGTAATGTAGAAACCACGTTCCAGTATTGACCAAAGCCCTGTGTTCGATGCTACTGCACATGGTTCATTCAAATACTACCCTTAACTAGTTGAAATACATATGTAGGTGATGTATCTATACATTCACAACTTTTGCAATGCCTGTAATGTCGAAACCACGTTGCAGTATTGGCCGAAGCCGTGTGTTCGATGCTACTGCACATGGTTCATTCAAATACTACCCTTAACTAGTTTAAATACGTATGTAGGTGATGTATCTATACATTCACAACTTTTGCAATGCCTGTAATGTCGAAACCACGTTCCAGTATTGTCAAAGCCCTGTGTTCGATGCTACTGCACATGGTTCATTCAAATACTACCCTTAACTAGTTTAAATACGTATGTAGGTGATGTATCTATACATTCACAACTTTTGCAATGCCTGTAATGTAGAAACCACGTTCCAGTATTGGCCAAAGCCCTGTGTTCGATGCTACTGCACATGGTTCATTCAAATAATACCCTTGACTAGTTGAAATACGTATGTAGGTGATGTATCTATACATTCACAACTTTTGCAATGCCTGTAATGTCGAAACCACGTTCCAGTATTGGCCGAAGCCATGTGTTCGATGCGACTGCACATGGTTCATTCAAATACTACCCTCAACTAGTTTAAATACGTATGTAGGTGATGTATCTATACATTTACAACTTTCGCAATGGCTGTAATGTAGAAACCATGTTCCAGTATTCCTCAAAGCCCTGTGTTCGATGCTACTGCACATGGTTCATTCAAATACTACCCTTGAGTGGTTTAAATAGTTTAAATACGTATGTAGGTGATGTATCTATACATTCACAACTTTCGCAATGCCTGTGAAGTAGAAACCATGTTCCAGTATTGGCCATAGCCCTGTGTTCGATGCCACTGCACATGGTTCATTCAAATACTACCCTTAAGAGGTTTAAATAGTTTAAATGCGTATGTAGGTGATGTATCTATACATTTACAACTTACGCAATGCCTGTAATGGTTAAAAATGCGTATATATGTAGTCTATCTATGCATTCACAACTTTCGCCAAGCCGGTAATGTCGAAACCACGTTTCAGTATTGGTCAAAGCCCTGTGTTCGATGCTACTGCACATGGTTCATTCAAATACTACCCTCAACTAGTTTAAATACGTATGTAGGTGATGTATCTATACATTCACAACTTGTGCAATGCCTGTAATGTCGAAACCACGTTCCAGTATTGGTCAAAGCCCTGTGTTCGATGCTACTGCACATGGTTCATTCAAATACTACCCTCAACTAGTTTAAATACGTATGTAGGTGATGTATCTATACATTCACAACTTTTGCAATGCCGGTAATGTAGAAACCACGTTCCAGTATTGACCAAAGCCCTGTGTTCGATGCTACTGCACATGGTTCATTCAAATACTACCCTTAACTAGTTGAAATACATATGTAGGTGATGTATCTATACATTCACAACTTTTGCAATGCCTGTAATGTCGAAACCACGTTGCAGTATTGGCCGAAGCCGTGTGTTCGATGCTACTGCACATGGTTCATTCAAATACTACCCTTAACTAGTTTAAATACGTATGTAGGTGATGTATCTATACATTCACAACTTTTGCAATGCCTGTAATGTCGAAACCACGTTCCAGTATTGTCAAAGCCCTGTGTTCGATGCTACTGCACATGGTTCATTCAAATACTACCCTTAACTAGTTTAAATACGTATGTAGGTGATGTATCTATACATTCACAACTTTTGCAATGCCTGTAATGTAGAAACCACGTTCCAGTATTGGCCAAAGCCCTGTGTTCGATGCTACTGCACATGGTTCATTCAAATAATACCCTTGACTAGTTGAAATACGTATGTAGGTGATGTATCTATACATTCACAACTTTTGCAATGCCTGTAATGTCGAAACCACGTTCCAGTATTGGCCGAAGCCATGTGTTCGATGCGACTGCACATGGTTCATTCAAATACTACCCTCAACTAGTTTAAATACGTATGTAGGTGATGTATCTATACATTTACAACTTTCGCAATGGCTGTAATGTAGAAACCATGTTCCAGTATTCCTCAAAGCCCTGTGTTCGATGCTACTGCACATGGTTCATTCAAATACTACCCTTGAGTGGTTTAAATAGTATAAATACGTATGTAGGTGATGTATCTATACATTCACAACTTTCGCAATGCCTGTGAAGTAGAAACCATGTTCCAGTATTGGCCAAAGCCCTGTGTTCGATGCTACTGCACATGGTTCATTCAAATACTACCCTTAAGTGGTTTAAATAGTTTAAATACGTATGTAGGTGATGTATCTATACATTCACAACTTTCGCAATGCCTGTGATGTAGAAACCATGTTCCAGTATTGGCCATAGCCCTGTGTTCGATGCCACTGCACATGGTTCATTCAAATACTACCCTTAAGTGGTTTAAATAGTTTAAATACGTATGTAGGTGATGTATCTATACATTTACAACTTACGCAATGCCTGTAATGGTTAAAAATGCGTATATATGTAGTCTATCTATACATTCACAACTTTCGCAATGCCTGTAATGTAGAAACCACGTTCCAGTTTTGGCCAAAGCCCTGTGTTCGATGCTACTGCACATGGTTCATTCAAATACTACCCTTGACTAGTTTAAATACGTATGTAGGTGATGTATCTATACATTCACAACTTTTGCAATGCCTGTAATGTCGAAACCACGTTCCAGTATTGGCCGAAGCCATGTGTTCGATGCGACTGCACATGGTTCATTCAAATACTACCCTCAACTAGTTTAAATACGTATGTAGGTGATGTATCTATACATTTACAACTTTCGCAATGGCTGTAATGTAGAAACCATGTTCCAGTATTCCTCAAAGCCCTGTGTTCGATGCTACTGCACATGGTTCATTCAAATACTACCCTTGAGTGGTTTAAATAGTTTAAATACGTATGTAGGTGATGTATCTATACATTCACAACTTTCGCAATGCCTGTGAAGTAGAAACCATGTTCCAGTATTGGCCAAAGCCCTGTGTTCGATGCTACTGCACATGGTTCATTCAAATACTACCCTTAAGTGGTTTAAATAGTTTAAATACGTATGTAGGTGATGTATCTATACATTCACAACTTTCGCAATGCCTGTGATGTAGAAACCATGTTCCAGTATTGGCCATAGCCCTGTGTTCGATGCCACTGCACATGGTTCATTCAAATACTACCCTTAAGAGGTTTAAATAGTTTAAATACGTATGTAGGTGATGTATCTATACATTTACAACTTACGCAATGCCTGTAATGGTTAAAAATGCGTATATATGTAGTCTATCTATGCATTCACAACTTTCGCAAAGCCGGTAATGTCGAAACCACGTTCCAGTATTGGTCAAAGCCCTGTGTTCGATGCTACTGCACATGGTTCATTCAAATACTACCCTTAACTAGTTTAAATACGTATGTAGGTGATGTATCTATACATTCACAACTTGTGCAATGCCTGTAATGTCGAAACCACGTTCCAGTATTGGTCAAAGCCCTGTGTTCGATGCTACTGCACATGGTTCATTCAAATACTACCCTTGACTAGTTTAAATACGTATGTAGGTGATGTATCTATACATTCACAACTTTTACAATGCCTGTAATGTCGAAACCACGTTCCAGTATTGGTCAAAGCCCTGTGTTCGATGCTACTGCACATGGTTCATTCAAATACTACCCTTAACTAGTTTAAATACGTATGTAGGTGATGTATCTATACATTCACAACTTTTGCAATGCCTGTGATGTAGAAACCACGTTCCAGTATTGGCCAAAGCCCTGTGTTCGATGCTACTGCACATGGTTCATTCAAATACTACCCTTGACTAGTTTAAATACGTATGTAGGTGATGTATCTATACATTCACAACTTTTGCAATGCCTGTAATGTCGAAACCACGTTCCAGTATTGGCCGAAGCCATGTGTTTGATGCGACTGCACATGGTTCATTCAAATACTACCCTTAACTAGTTTAAATACGTATGTAGGTGATGTATCTATACATTTACAACTTTTGCAATCCCTGTAATGTCGAAACCACGTTCCAGTATTGGCCGAAGCCATGTGTTCGATGCTTCTGCACATGGTTCATTCAAATACTACCCTCAACTAGTTTAAATACGTATGTAGGTGATGTATCTATACATTCACAACTTTCGCAATGGTTGTAATGTAGAAACCACGTTCCAGTATTCTTCAAAGCCATGTGTTCGATGCTTCTGCACATGGTTCATTCAAATACTACCCTTAACTAGTTTAAATACGTATGTAGGTGATGTATCTATACATTCACAACTTTTGCAATGCCTGTAATGTAGAAACCACGTTCTAATTTTGGCCATAGCCCTGTGTTCGATGCTACTGCACATGGTTCATTCAAATACTACCCTTAACTAGTTGAAATACGTATGTAGGTGATGTATCTATACATTCACAACTTTTGCAATGCCTGTAATGTCGAAACCACGTTCCAGTATTGGCCGAAGCCATGTGTTCGATGCTACTGCACATGGTTCATTCAAATACTACCCTCAACTAGTTTAAATACGTATGTAGGTGATGTATCTATACATTTACAACTTTCGCAATGCCTGTAATGTAGAAACCATGTTCCAGTATTCCTCAAAGCCCTGTGTTCGATGCTACTGCACATGGTTCATTCAAATACTACCCTTGAGTGGTTTAAATAGTTTAAATACGTATGTAGGTGATGTATCTATACATTCACAACTTTCGCAATGCCTGTGATGTAGAAACCATGTTCCTGTATTGGCCAAAGCCCTGTGTTCGATGCTACTGCACATGGTTCATTCAAATACTACCCTTAAGTGGTTTAAATAGTTTAAATACGTATGTAGGTGATGTATCTATACATTTACAACTTACGCAATGCCTGTAATGTAGAAACCACGTTCCAGAATTGGTCAAAGCCCTGTGTTCGATGCTACTGCACATGGTTCATTCAAATACTACCCTTAACTAGTTTAAATATGTATGTAGGTGATGTATCTATACATTCACAACTTGTGCAATGCCTGTAATGTCGAAACCACGTTCCAGTATTGGTCAAAGCCCTGTGTTCGATGCTACTGCACATGGTTCATTCAAATACTACCCTCAACTAGTTTAAATACGTATGTAGGTGATGTATCTATACATTCACAACGTTCGCAATGGTTGTAATGTAGAAACCACGTTCCAGTATTGACGAAAGCCCTGTGTTCGATGCTACTGCACATGGTTCATTCAAATACTACCCTTAACTAGTTGAAATACATATGTAGGTGATGTATCTATACATTCACAACTTTTGCAAAGCCTGTAATGTCGAAACCACGTTGCAGTATTGGCCGAAGCCGTGTGTTCGATGCTACTGCACATGGTTCATTCAAATACTACCCTTAACTAGTTTAAATACGTATGTAGGTGATGTATCTATATATTCACAACTTTTGCAATGCCTGTAATGTCGAAACCACGTTCCAGTATTGTCAAAGCCCTGTGTTCGATGCTACTGCACATGGTTCATTCAAATACTACCCTTAACTAGTTTAAATACGTATGTAGGTGATGTATCTATACATTCACAACTTTGGCAATGCCTGTAATGTAGAAACCACGTTCCAGTATTGGCCAAAGCCCTGTGTTCGATGCTACTGCACATGGTTCATTCAAATAATACCCTTGACTAGTTTAAATACGTATGTAGGTGATGTATCTATACATTCACAACTTTTGCAATGCCTGTAATGTCGAAACCACGTTCCAGTATTGGCCGAAGCCATGTGTTCGATGCGACTGCACATGGTTCATTCAAATACTACCCTCAACTAGTTTAAATACGTATGTAGGTGATGTATCTATACATTTACAACTTTCGCAATGGCTGTAATGTAGAAACCATGTTCCAGTATTGGCCAAAGCCCTGTGTTCGATGCTACTGCACATGGTTCATTCAAATACTACCCTTGAGTGGTTTAAATAGTTTAAATACGTATGTAGGTGATGTATCTATACATTCACAACTTTCGCAATGCCTGTGAAGTAGAAACCATGTTCCAGTATTGGCCAAAGCCCTGTGTTCGATGCTACTGCACATGGTTCATTCAAATACTACCCTTAAGTGGTTTAAATAGTTTAAATACGTATGTAGGTGATGTATCTATACATTCACAACTTTCGCAATGCCTGTGATGTAGAAACCATGTTCCAGTATTGTCCATAGCCCTGTGTTCGATGCCACTGCACATGGTTCATTCAAATACTACCCTTAAGTGGTTTAAATAGTTTAAATACGTATGTAGGTGATGTATCTATACATTTACAACTTACGCAATGCCTGTAATGGTTAAAAATGCGTATATATGTAGTCTATCTATACATTCACAACTTTCGCAATGCCTGTAATGTAGAAACCACGTTCCAGTTTTGGCCAAAGCCCTGTGTTCGATGCTACTGCACATGGTTCATTCAAATACTACCCTTGACTAGTTTAAATACGTATGTAGGTGATGTATCTATACATTCACAACTTTTGCAATGCCTGTAATGTCGAAACCACGTTCCAGTATTGGCCGAAGCCATGTGTTCGATGCGACTGCACATGGTTCATTCAAATACTACCCTCAACTAGTTTAAATACGTATGTAGGTGATGTATCTATACATTTACAACTTTCGCAATGGCTGTAATGTAGAAACCATGTTCCAGTATTCCTCAAAGCCCTGTGTTCGATGCTACTGCACATGGTTCATTCAAATACTACCCTTGAGTGGTTTAAATAGTTTAAATACGTATGTAGGTGATGTATCTATACATTCACAACTTTCGCAATGCCTGTGAAGTAGAAACCATGTTCCAGTATTGGCCAAAGCCCTGTGTTCGATGCTACTGCACATGGTTCATTCAAATACTACCCTTAAGTGGTTTAAATAGTTTAAATACGTATGTAGGTGATGTATCTATACATTCACAACTTTCGCAATGCCTGTGATGTAGAAACCATGTTCCAGTATTGGCCATAGCCCTGTGTTCGATGCCACTGCACATGGTTCATTCAAATACTACCCTTAAGAGGTTTAAATAGTTTAAATACGTATGTAGGTGATGTATCTATACATTTACAACTTACGCAATGCCTGTAATGGTTAAAAATGCGTATATATGTAGTCTATCTATGCATTCACAACTTTCGCAAAGCCGGTAATGTCGAAACCACGTTCCAGTATTGGTCAAAGCCCTGTGTTCGATGCTACTGCACATGGTTCATTCAAATACTACCCTTAACTAGTTTAAATACGTATGTAGGTGATGTATCTATACATTCACAACTTGTGCAATGCCTGTAATGTCGAAACCACGTTCCAGTATTGGTCAAAGCCCTGTGTTCGATGCTACTGCACATGGTTCATTCAAATACTACCCTCAACTAGTTTAAATACGTATGTAGGTGATGTATCTATACATTCACAACTTTTGCAATGCCGGTAATGTAGAAACCACGTTCCAGTATTGACCAAAGCCCTGTGTTCGATGCTACTGCACATGGTTCATTCAAATACTACCCTTAACTAGTTGAAATACATATGTGGGTGATGTATCTATACATTCACAACTTTTGCAATGCCTGTAATGTCGAAACCACGTTGCAGTATTGGCCAAAGCCCTGTGTTCGATGCTACTGCACATGGTTCATTCAAATACTACCCTTAACTAGTTTAAATACGTATGTAGGTGATGTATCTATACATTCACAACTTTTGCAATGCCTGTAATGTCGAAACCACGTTCCAGTATTGTCAAAGCCCTGTGTTCGATGCTACTGCACATGGTTCATTCAAATACTACCCTTAACTAGTTTAAATACGTATGTAGGTGATGTATCTATACATTCACAACTTTTGCAATGCCTGTAATGTAGAAACCACGTTCCAGTATTGGCCAAAGCCCTGTGTTCGATGCTACTGCACATGGTACATTCAAATAATACCCTTGACTAGTTTAAATACGTATGTAGGTGATGTATCTATACATTCACAACTTTTGCAATGCCTGTAATGTCGAAACCACGTTCCAGTATTGGCCGAAGCCATGTGTTCGATGCGACTGCACATGGTTCATTCAAATACTACCCTCAACTAGTTTAAATACGTATGTAGGTGATGTATCTATACATTTACAACTTTCGCAATGGCTGTAATGTAGAAACCATGTTCCAGTATTCCTCAAAGCCCTGTGTTCGATGCTACTGCACATGGTTCATTCAAATACTACCCTTGAGTGGTTTAAATAGTTTAAATACGTATGTAGGTGATGTATCTATACATTCACAACTTTCGCAATGCCTGTGAAGTAGAAACCATGTTCCAGTATTGGCCAAAGCCCTGTGTTCGATGCTACTGCACATGGTTCATTCAAATACTACCCTTAAGTGGTTTAAATAGTTTAAATACGTATATAGGTGATGTATCTATACATTCACAACTTTCGCAATGCCTGTGATGTAGAAACCATGTTCCAGTATTGTCCATAGCCCTGTGTTCGATGCCACTGCACATGGTTCATTCAAATACTACCCTTAAGTGGTTTAAATAGTTTAAATACGTATGTAGGTGATGTATCTATACATTTACAACTTACGCAATGCCTGTAATGGTTAAAAATGCGTATATATGTAGTCTATCTATACATTCACAACTTTCGCAATGCCTGTAATGTAGAAACCACGTTCCAGTTTTGGCCAAAGCCCTGTGTTCGATGCTACTGCACATGGTTCATTCAAATACTACCCTTGACTAGTTTAAATACGTATGTAGGTGATGTATCTATACATTCACAACTTTTGCAATGCCTGTAATGTCGAAACCACGTTCCAGTATTGGCCGAAGCCATGTGTTCGATTCGACTGCACATGGTTCATTCAAATACTACCCTCAACTAGTTTAAATACGTATGTAGGTGATGTATCTATACATTTACAACTTTCGCAATGGCTGTAATGTAGAAACCATGTTCCAGTATTCCTCAAAGCCCTGTGTTCGATGCTACTGCACATGGTTCATTCAAATACTACCCTTGAGTGGTTTAAATAGTTTAAATACGTATGTAGGTGATGTATCTATACATTCACAACTTTCGCAATGCCTGTGAAGTAGAAACCATGTTCCAGTATTGGCCAAAGCCCTGTGTTCAATGCTACTGCACATGGTTCATTCAAATACTACCCTTAAGTGGTTTAAATAGTTTAAATACGTATGTAGGTGATGTATCTATACATTCACAACTTTCGCAATGCCTGTGATGTAGAAACCATGTTCCAGTATTGGCCATAGCCCTGTGTTCGATGCCACTGCACATGGTTCATTCAAATACTACCCTTAAGAGGTTTAAATAGTTTAAATACGTATGTAGGTGATGTATCTATACATTTACAACTTACGCAATGCCTGTAATGGTTAAAAATGCGTATATATGTAGTCTATCTATGCATTCACAACTTTCGCAAAGCCGGTAATGTCGAAACCACGTTCCAGTATTGGTCAAAGCCCTGTGTTCGATGCTACTGCACATGGTTCATTCAAATACTACCCTTAACTAGTTTAAATACGTATGTAGGTGATGTATCTATACATTCACAACTTGTGCAATGCCTGTAATGTCGAAACCACGTTCCAGTATTGGTCAAAGCCCTGTGTTCGATGCTACTGCACATGGTTCATTCAAATACTACCCTCAACTAGTTTAAATACGTATGTAGGTGATGTATCTATACATTCACAACTTTTGCAATGCCTGTAATGTAGAAACCACGTTCCAGTATTGGCCGAAGCCCTGTGTTCGATGCTACTGCACATGGTTCATTCAAATACTACCCTTAACTAGTTTAAATACGTATGTAGGTGATGTATCTATACATTCACAACTTTTGCAATGCCTGTAATGTAGAAACCACGTTCCAGTATTGGCCAAAGCCCTGTGTTCGATGCTACTGCACATGGTTCATTCAAATACTACCCTTGACTAGTTTAAATACGTATGTAGGTGATGTATCTATACATTCACAACTTTTGCAATGCCTGTAATGTCGAAACCACGTTCCAGTATTGGCCGAAGCCATGTGTTTGATGCGACTGCACATGGTTCATTCAAATACTACCCTCAACTAGTTTAAATACGTATGTAGGTGATGTATCTATACATTTACAACTTTCGCAATGGCTGTAATGTAGAAACCATGTTCCAGTATTCCTGAAAGCCCTGTGTTCGATGCTACTGCACATGGTTCATTCAAATACTACCCTTGAGTGGTTTAAATAGTTTAAATACGTATGTAGGTGATGTATCTATACATTCACAACTTTCGCAATGCCTGTGAAGTAGAAACCATGTTCCAGTATTGGCCAAAGCCCTGTGTTCGATGCTACTGCACATGGTTCATTCAAATACTACCCTTAAGTGGTTTAAATAGTTTAAATACGTATGTAGGTGATGTATCTATACATTCACAACTTTCGCAATGCCTGTGATGTAGAAACCATGTTCCAGTATTGGCCATAGCCCTGTGTTCGATGCCACTGCACATGGTTCATTCAAATACTACCCTTAAGTGGTTTAAATAGTTTAAATACGTATGTAGGTGATGTATCTATACATTTACAACTTACGCAATGCCTGTAATGGTTAAAAATGCGTGTATATGTAGTCTATCTATGCATTCACAACTTTCGCAATGCCTGTAATGTAGAAACCACGTTCCAGTTTTGGCCAAAGCCCTGTGTTCGATGCTACTGCACATGGTTCATTCAAATACTACCCTTGACTAGTTTAAATACGTATGTAGGTGATGTATCTATACATTCACAACTTTTGCAATGCCTGTAATGTTGAAACCACTTTCCAGTATTGGCCGAAGCCATGTGTTCGATGCGACTGCACATGGTTCATTCAAATACTACCCTCAACTAGTTTAAATACGTATGTAGGTGATGTATCTATACATTTACAACTTTCACAATGGCTGTAATGTAGAAACCATGTTCCAGTATTCCTGAAAGCCCTGTGTTCGATGCTACTGCACATGGTTCATTCAAATACTACCCTTGAGTGGTTTAAATAGTTTAAATACGTATGTAGGTGATGTATCTATACATTCACAACTTTCGCAATGCCTGTGAAGTAGAAACCATGTTCCAGTATTGGCCAAAGCCCTGTGTTCGATGCTACTGCACATGGTTCATTCAAATACTACCCTTGAGTGGTTTAAATAGTTTAAATACGTATGTAGGTGATGTATCTATACATTCACAACTTTCGCAATGCCTGTGAAGTAGAAACCATGTTCCAGTATTGGCCAAAGCCCTGTGTTCGATGCTACTGCACATGGTTCATTCAAATACTACCCTTAAGTGGTTTAAATAGTTTAAATACGTATGTAGGTGATGTATCTATACATTCACAACTTTCGCAATGCCTGTGATGTAGAAACCATGTTCCAGTATTGGCCATAGCCCTGTGTTCGATGCCACTGCACATGGTTCATTCAAATACTACCCTTAAGAGGTTTAAATAGTTTAAATACGTATGTAGGTGATGTATCTATACATTTATAACTTACGCAATGCCTGTAATGGTTAAAAATGCGTATATATGTAGTCTATCTATGCATTCACAACTTTCGCAAAGTCGGTAATGTCGAAACCGAGTTCCAGTATTGGTCAAAGCCCTGTGTTCGATGCTACTGCACATGGTTCATTCAAATACTACCCTTAACTAGTTTAAATACGTATGTAGGTGATGTATCTATACATTCACAACTTTTGCAATGCCTGTAATGTAGAAACCACGTTCCAGTATTGACCGAAGCCCTGTGTTCGATGCTACTGCACATGGTTCATTCAAATACTAACCTTAACTAGTTTAAATACGTATGTAGGTGATGTATCTATACATTCACAACTTGTGCAATGCCTGTAATGTCGAAACCACGTTCCAGTATTGGTCAAAGCCCTGTGTTCGATGCTACTGCACATGGTTCATTCAAATACTACCCTCAACTAGTTTAAATACGTATGTAGGTGATGTATCTATACATTCACAACTTTTGCAATGCCTGTAATGTAGAAACCACGTTCCAGTATTGACCGAAGCCCTGTGTTCGATGCTACTGCACATGGTTCATTCAAATACTACCCTTAACTAGTTTAAATACGTATGTAGGTGATGTATCTATACATTCACAACTTTTGCAATGCCTGTAATGTAGAAACCACGTTCCAGTATTGGCCAAAGCCCTGTGTTCGATGCTACTGCACATGGTTCATTCAAATACTACCCTTAAGTGGTTTAAATAGTTTAAATACGTATGTAGGTGATGTATCTATACATTTACAACTTTCGCAATGGCTGTAATGTAGAAACCATGTTCCAGTATTCCTGAAAGCCCTGTGTTCGATGCTACTGCACATGGTTCATTCAAATACTACCCTTGAGTGGTTTAAATAGTTTAAATACGTATGTAGGTGATGTATCTATACATTCACAACTTTCGCAATGCCTGTGAAGTAGAAACCATGTTCCAGTATTGGCCAAAGCCCTGTGTTCGATGCTACTGCACATGGTTCATTCAAATACTACCCTTAAGTGGTTTAAATAGTTTAAATACGTATGTAGGTGATGTATCTATACATTCACAACTTTCGCAATGCCTGTGATGTAGAAACCATGTTCCAGTATTGGCCATAGCCCTGTGTTCGATGCCACTGCACATGGTTCATTCAAATACTACCCTTAAGTGGTTTAAATAGTTTAAATACGTATGTAGGTGATGTATCTATACATTTACAACTTACGCAATGCCTGTAATGGTTAAAAATGCGTGTATATGTAGTCTATCTATGCATTCACAACTTTCGCAATGCCTGTAATGTAGAAACCACGTTCCAGTATTGGCCAAAGCCCTGTGTTCGATGCTACTGCACATGGTTCATTCAATTACTACCCTTGACTAGTTTAAATACGTATGTAGGTGATGTATCTATACATTCACAACTTTTGCAATGCCTGTAATGTCGAAACCACGTTCCAGTATTGGCCGAAGCCATGTGTTCGATGCGACTGCACATGGTTCATTTAAATACTACCCTCAACTAGTTTAAATACGTATGTAGGTGATGTATCTATACATTTACAACTTTCGCAATGGCTGTAATGTAGAAACCATGTTCCAGTATTCCTGAATGCCCTGTGTTCGATGCTACTGCACATGGTTCATTCAAATACTACCCTTGAGTGGTTTAAATAGTTTAAATACGTATGTAGGTGATGTATCTATACATTCCCAACTTTCGCAATGCCTGTGAAGTAGAAACCATGTTCCAGTATTGGCCAAAGCCCTGTGTTCGATGCTACTGCACATGGTTCATTCAAATACTACCCTTAAGTGGTTTAAATAGTTTAAATACGTATGTAGGTGATGTATCTATACATTCACAACTTTCGCAATGCCTGTGATGTAGAAACCATGTTCCAGTATTGGCCATAGCCCTGTGTTCGATGCCACTGCACATGGTTCATTCAAATACTACCCTTAAGTGGTTTAAATAGTTTAAATACGTATGTAGGTGATGTATCTATACATTTACAACTTACGCAATGCCTGTAATGGTTAAAAATGCGTATATATGTAGTCTATCTATGCATTCACAACTTTCGGAATGCCTGTAATGTCGAAACCACGTTCCAGTATTGGCCAAAGCCCTGTGTTCGATGCTACTGCACATGGTTCATTCAAATACTACCCTTAACTAGTTTAAATACGTATGTAGGTGATGTATCTATACATTCACAACTTTTGCAATGCCTGTAATGTAGAAACCACGTTCCAGTATTTGCCAAAGCCCTGTGTTCGATGCTACTGCACATGGTTCATTCAAATACTACCCTTAACTAGTTGAAATACGTATGTAGGTGATGTATCTATACATTCACAACTTTTGCAATGGTTGTAATGTAGAATCCACGTTCCAGTATTGGCCAAAGCCCTGTGTTCGATGCTACTGCACATGGTTCATTCAAATACTACCCTTAACTAGTTGAAATACGTATGTAGGTGATGTATGTATACATTCACAACTTTTGCAATGCCTGTAATGTCGAAACCACGTTGCAGTATTGGCCGAAGCCGTGTGTTCGATGCTACTGCACATGGTTCATTCAAATACTACCCTTAACTAGTTTAAATACGTATGTAGGTGATGTATCTATACATTCACAACTGTTGCAATGCCTGTAATGTCGAAACCACGTTCCAGTATTGGTCAAAGCCCTGTGTTCGATGCTACTGCACATGGTTCATTCAAATACTACCCTTAACTAGTTTAAATACGTATGTAGGTGATGTATCTATACATTCACAACTTTTGCAATGCCTGTAATGTCGAAACCACGTTCCAGTATTGGCCGAAGCCGTGTGTTCGATGCTACTGGACATGGTTCATTCAAATACTACCCTTAACTAGTTTAAATACGTATGTAAGTGATGTATCTATACATTCACAACTGTTGCAACGCCTGTAATGTAGAAACCACGTTCCAGTATTGGTCAAAGCCCTGTGTTCGATGCTACTGCACATGGTTCATTCAAATACTACCCTTAACTAGTTTAAATACGTATGTAGGTGATGTATCTATACATTCACAACTTTTGCAATGCCTGTAATGTAGAAACCACGTTCCAGTATTGGCCAAAGCCCTGTGTTCGATGCTACTGCACATGGTTCATTCAAATACTACCCTTGACTAGTTTAAATACGTATGTAGGTGATGTATCTATACATTCACAACTTTTGCAATGCCTGTAATGTCGAAACCACGTTTTAGTATTGGCCGAAGCCATGTGTTCGATGCTAATGCACATGGTTCATTCAAATACTACCCTCAACTAGTTTAAATACGTATGTAGGTGATGTATCTATACATTTACAACTTTCGCAATGGCTGTAATGTAGAAACCATGTTCCAGTATTCCTCAAAGCCCTGTGTTCGATGCTACTGCACATGGTTCATTCAAATACTACCCTTAACTAGTTTAAATAATTTAAATACGCATGTAGGTGATGTATCTATACATTCACAACTTTCGCAATGCCTGTGAAGTAGAAACCATGTTCCAGTATTGGCCAAAGCCCTGTGTTCGATGCTACTGCACATGGTTCATTCAAATACTACCCTTAAGTGGTTTAAATAGTTTAAATACGTACGTAGGTGATGTATCTATACATTCACAACTTTCGCAATGCCTGTAATGTAGAAACCAGGTTCCATTATTGGTCAAAGCCCTGTGTTCTATGCTTCTGCACATGGTTCATTCAAATACCACCCTTAAGTGGTTTAAATAATTTAAATACGTATGTAGGTGATGTATCTATACATTTACAACTTACGCAATGCCTGTAATGGTTAAAAATGCGTATATATGTAGTCTATCTATGCATTCACAAATTTCGCAATGCCTGTAATGTAGAAACCACGTTCCAGTATTGGCCAAAGCCCTGTGTTCGATGCTACTGCACATGCTTCATTCAAATACTACCCTTAAGTGGTTTAACTAGTTTAAATACGTATGTAGGTGATGTATCTATACATTTACAACCTACGCAATGCCTGTAATGGTTAAAAATGCGTATATATGTAGTCTCTCTATGCATTCACAACTTTGGCAATGCCTGTAATGTAGAAACCACGTTCCAGTATTGGCCAAAGCCCTGTGTTCAATGCTACTGCAGATGGTTCATTCAAATACTACCCTTAACTAGTTTAAATACGTATGTAGCTGATGTATCTATACATTCACAACTTTTGCAATCCCTGTAGTGTCGAAACCACGTTCCAGTATTGCCCGAAGCCATGTGTTCGATGCTTCTGCACATGGTTCATTCAAATACTACCCTCAACTAGTTTAAATACGTATGTAGGTGATGTATCTATACATTCACAACTTTCGCAATGGTTGCAGTGTAGAAACCACGTTCCAGTATTCTTCAATGCCATGTGTTCGATGCTTCTGCACATGGTTCATTCAAATACTACCCTCAACTAGTTTAAATACGTATGTAGGTGATGTATCTATACATTCACAACTTTTGCAATGCCTGTAATGTAGAAACCACGTTCTAGTATTGGCCAAAGCCCTGTGTTCCATGCTACAGCACATGGTTCATTCAAATACTACCCTTGACTAGTTTAAATACGTATGTAGGTGATGTATCTATACATTCACAACTTTTGCAATGCCTGTAATGTCGAAACCACGTTCCAGTATTGGCCGAAGCCATGTGTTCGATGCTTCTGCACATGGTTCATTCAAATACTACCCTCAACTAGTTTAAATACGTATGTAGGTGATAAATCTATACATTTACAACTTTCGCAATGCCTGTAATGTAGAAACCATGTTCTAGTATTCCTCAAAGCCCTGTGTTCGATGCGACTGCAGAAGGTTCATTCAAATACTACCCTTAAGTGGTTTAAATAGTTTAAATACGTATATAGGTGATGTATCTATACATTCACAACTTTCGCAATGCCTGTGATGTAGAAACCACGTTCCAGTTTTCCTCAAAGCCATGTGTTCGATGCTTCTGCACATGGTTCATTCAAATACTACCCTTAACTATTTTAAATACGTATGTAGGTGATGTATCTATACATTCACAACTTTTTGAATGCCTGTAATGTAGAAACCACGTTCTAGTATTGGCCAAAGCCCTGTGTTCCATGCTACTGCACATGGTTCATTCAAATACTACCCTTAAGTGGTTTAAATAGTTTAAATACGTATGTAGGTGATGTATCTATACATTCACAACTTTCGCAATGCCTGTGATGTAGAAACCACGTTCCAGTATTCTTCAAAGCCATATGTTCGATGCTTCTGCACATGGTTCATTCAAATACTACCCTTAACTATTTTAAATACGTATGTAGGTGATGTATCTATACATTCACAACTTTTTGAATGCCTGTAATGTAGAAACCACATTCTAGTATTGGCCAAAGCCCTGTGTTCGATGCTACTGCACATGGTTCATTCAAATACTACCCTTAAGTGGTTTAAATAGTTTAAATACGTATGTAGGTGATGTATCTATACATTCACAACTTTCGCAATGCCTGTGATGTAGAAATCATGTTCCAGTATTGGCCATAGCCCTGTGTTCGATGCCACTGCACATGGTTCATTCAAATACTACCCTTAAGTGGTTTAAATAGTTTAAATACGTATGTAGGTGATGTATCTATACATTTACAACTTACGCAATGCCTGTAATGGTTAAAAATGCGTATAAATGTAGTCCATCTATGCATTCACAACTTTCGCAATGCCTGTAATGTCGAAACCACGTTCCAGTATTGGCCAAAGCCATGTGTTCGATGCTAATGCACATGGTTCATTCAAATACTACCCTTAACTAGTTTAAATACGTATGTAGGTGATGTATCTATACATTCACAACTTTTGCAATGCCTGTAATGTAGAAACCACGTTCCAGTATTGGCCAAAGCCCTGTGTTGGATGCGACTGCACATGGTTCATTCAAATACTACCCTCAACTAGTTTAAATACGTATGTAGGTGATGTATCTATACATTCACAACTTTTGCAATGGTTGTAATGTGGAATCCACGTTCCAGTATTGGCCAAAGCCCTGTGTTCGATGCTACTGCACATGGTTCATTCAAATACTACCCTTAACTAGTTGAAATACGTATGTAGGTGATGTATCTATACATTCACAACTTTTGTAATGCCTGTAATGTCGAAACCACGTTGCAGTATTGGCCGAAGCCGTGTGTTCGATGCTACTGCACATGGTTCATTCAAATACTACCCTTAACTAGTTTAAATACGTATGTAGGTGATGTATCTATACATTCACAACTTTTGCAATGCCTGTAATGTCGAAACCACGTTCCAGTATTGGTCAAAGCCCTGTGTTCGATGCTACTGCACATGGTTCATTCAAATACTACCCTTAACTAGTTTAAATACGTATGTAGGTGATGTATCTATACATTCAGAACTTTTGCAATGCCTGTAATGTAGAAACCACGTTCCAGTATTGGCCAAAGCCCTGTGTTCGATGCTACTGCACATGGTTCATTCAAATACTACCCTTGACTAGTTTAAATACGTATGTAGGTGATGTATCTATACATTCACAACTTTTGCAATGCCTGTAATGTCGAAACCACGTTCCAGTATTGGCCGAAGCCATGTGTTCGATGCTAATGCACATGGTTCATTCAAATACTACCCTCAACTAGTTTAAATACGTATGTAGGTGATGTATCTATACATTTACAACTTTCGCAATGGCTGTAATGTAGAAACCATGTTCCAGTATTCCTCAAAGCCCTGTGTTCGATGCTACTGCACATGGTTCATTCAAATACTACCCTTGAGTGGTTTAAATAATTTAAATACGTATGTAGGTGATGTATCTATACATTCACAACTTTCGCAATGCCTGTGAAGTAGAAACCATGTTCCAGTATTGGCCAAAGCCCTGTGTTCGATGCTACTGCACATGGTTCATTCAAAAACTACCCTTAAGTGGTTTAAATAGTTTAAATACGTATGTAGGTGATGTATCTATACATTCACAACTTTCGCAATGCCTGTGATGTAGAAACCACGTTCCAGTATTGGTCAAAGCCCTGTGTTCTATGCTTCTGCACATGGTTCATTCAAATACCACCCTTAAGTGGTTTAAATAATTTAAATACGTATGTAGGTGATGTATCTATACATTTGCAACTTACGCAATGCCTGTAATGGTTAAAAGTGCGTATATATGTAGTCTATCTATGCATTCACAACTTTGGCAATGCCTGTAATGTAGAAACCACGTTCCAGTATTGGCCAAAGCCCTGTGTTCGATGCTACTGCACATGCTTCATTCAAATACTACCCTTAAGTGGTTTAACTAGTTTAAATACGTATGTAGGTGATGTATCTATACATTTACAACCTACGCAATGCCTGTAATGGTTAAAAATGCGTATATATGTAGTCTATCTATGCATTCACAACTTTGGCAATGCCTGTAATGTAGAAACGACGTTCCAGTATTGGCCAAAGCCCTGTGTTCAATGCTACTGCAGATGGTTCATTCAAATACTACCCTTAACTAGTTTAAATACGTATGTAGCTGATGTATCTATACATTCACAACTTTTGCAATCCCTGTAATGTCGAAACCACGTTCCAGTATTGCCCGAAGCCGTGTGTTCGATACTTCTGCACATGGTTCATTCAAATACTACCCTCAACTAGTTTAAAGACGTATGTAGGTGATGTGTCTATACATTCACAACTTTCGCAATGGTTGCAATGTAGATACCACGTTCCAGTATTCTTCAAAGCCATGTGTTCGATGCTTCTGCACATGGTTCATTCAAATACTACCCTTAACTAGTTTAAATACGTATGTAGGTGATGTATCTATACATTCACAACTTTTGCAATGCCTGTAATGTAGAAACCACGTTCTAGTATTGGCCAAAGCCATGTGTTCGATGCTACTGCACATGGTTCATTCAAATACTACCCTCAACTAGTTTAAATACGTATGTAGGTGATGTATCTATACATTTACAACTTTCGCAATGCCTGTAATGTAGAAACCATGTTCTAGTATTTCTCAAAGCCCTGTGTTCGATGCTACTGCAGAAGGTTCATTCAAATACTACCCTTGAGTGGTTTAAATAGTTTAAATACGTATATAGGTGATGTATCTATACATTCACAACTTTCGCAATGCCTGTGATGTAGAAACCACGTTCCAGTATTCTTCAAAGCCATGTGTTCGATGCTTCTGCACATGGTTCATTCAAATACTACCCTTAACTATTTTAAATACGTATGTAGGTGATGTATCTATACATTCACAACTTTTTGAATGCCTGTAATGTAGAAACCACGTTCTAGTATTGGCCAAAGCCCTGTGTTCGATGCTACTGCACATGGTTCATTCAAATACTACCCTTAAGTGGTTTAAATAGTTTAAATACGTATATAGGTGATGTATCTATACATTCACAACTTTCGCAATGCCTGTGATGTAGAAACCACGTTCCAGTATTCTTCAAAGCCATGTGTTCGATGCTTCTGCACATGGTTCATTCAAATACTACCCTTAACTATTTTAAATACGTATGTAGGTGATGTATCTATACATTCACAACTTTTTGAATGCCTGTAGTGTAGAAACCACGTTCTAGTATTGGCCAAAGCCTTGTGTTCGATGCTACTGTACATGGTTCATCCAAATACTACCCTTAAGTGGTTTAAATAGTTTAAATACGTATGTAGGTGATGTATCTATACATTCACAACTTTCGCAATGCCTGTGATGTAGAAACCACGTTCTAGTATTGGCCAAAGCCCTGTGTTCGATGCCACTGCACATGGTTCATTCAAATACTACCCTTAAGTGGTTTAAATAGTTTAAATACGTATGTAGGTGATGTATCTATACATTTACAACTTACACAATGCCTGTAATGGTTAAAAATGCCTATATATGTAGTCTATCTATGCATTCACAACTTTCGCAATGCCTGTAATGTCGAAACCACGTTCCAGTATCGGACAAAGCCCTGTGTTCGATGCTACTGCACATGGTTCATTCAAATACTACCCTTAACTAGTTTAAATACGTATGTAGGTGATGTATCTATACATTCAGAACTTTTGCAATGCCTGTAATGTAGAAATCACGTTCCAGTATTGGCCAAAGCCCTGTGTTCGATGCTACTGCACATGGTTCATTCAAATACTACCCTTAACTAGTTGAAATACGTATGTAGGTGATGTATCTATACATTCACAACTTTTGCAATGGTTGTAATGTAGAATCCACGTTCCAGTATTGGCCAAAGCCCTGTGTTCGATGCTACTACACATGGTTCATTCAAATACAACCCTTAACTAGTTGAAATACGTATGTAGGTGATGTATCTATACATTCACAACTTTTGCAATGCCTGTAATGTCGAAACCACGTTGCAGTATTGGCCGAAGCCGTGTGTTCGATGCTACTGCACATGGTTCATTCAAATACTACCCTTAACTAGTTTAAATACGTATGTAGGTGATGTATCTATACATTCACAACTTTCGCAATGCCTGTAATGTAGAAACCATGTTCTAGTATTCCTCAAAGCCCTGTGTTCGATGCTACTGCAGAAGGTTCATTCAAATACTACCCTTGAGTGGTTTAAATAGTTTTAATACGTATATAGGTGATGTATCTATACATTCACAACTTTCGCAATGCCTGTGATGTAGAAACCACGTTCCAGTATTCTTCAAAGCCATGTGTTCGATGCTTCTGCACATGGTTCATTCAAATACTACCCTTAACTATTTTAAATACGTATGTAGGTGATGTATCTATACATTCACAACTTTTTGAATGCCTGTAATGTAGAAACCACGTTCTAGTATTGGCCAAAGCCCTGTGTTCGATGCTACTGCACATGGTTCATTCAAATACTACCCTTAAGTGGTTTAAATAGTTTAAATACGTATATAGGTGATGTGTCTATACATTCACAACTTTCGCAATGCCTGTGATGTAGAAACCACGTTCCAGTATTCTTCAAAGCCATGTGTTCGATGCTTCTGCACATGGTTCATTCAAATACTACCCTTAACTATTTTAAATACGTATGTAGGTGATGTATCTATACATTCACAACTTTTTGAATGCCTGTAATGTAGAAACCACGTTCTAGTATTGGCCAAAGCCCTGTGTTCGATGCTACTGCACATGGTTCATCCAAATACTACCCTTAAGTGGTTTAAATAGTTTAAATACGTATGTAGGTGATGTATCTATACATTCACAACTTTCGCAATGCCTGTGATGTAGAAACCACGTTCTAGTATTGGCCAAAGCCCTGTGTTCGATGCCACTGCACATGGTTCATTCAAATACTACCCTTAAGTGGTTTAAATAGTTTAAATACGTATGTAGGTGATGTATCTATACATTTACAACTTACACAATGCCTGTAATGGTTAAAAATGCGTATATATGTAGTCTATCTATGCATTCACAACTTTCGCAATGCCTGTAGTGTCGAAACCACGTTCCAGTATCGGCCAAAGCCCTGTGTTCGATGCTACTGCACATGGTTCATTCAAATACTACCCTTAACTAGTTTAAATACGTATGTAGGTGATGTATCTATACATTCACAACTTTTGCAATGCCTGTAATGTCGAAACCACGTTGCAGTATTGGCCGAAGCCGTGTGTTCGATGCTACTGCACATGGTTCATTCAAATACTACCCTCAACTAGTTTAAATACGTATGTAGGTGATGTATCTATACATTCACAACTTTTGCAATGGTTGTAATGTAGAATCCACGTTCCAGTATTGGCCAAAGCCCTGTGTTCGATGCTACTACACATGGTTCATTCAAATACAACCCTTAACTAGTTGAAATACGTATGTAGGTGATGTATCTATACATTCACAACTTTTGCAATGCCTGTAATGTCGAAACCACGTTGCAGTATTGGCCGAAGCCGTGTGTTCGATGCTACTGCACATGGTTCATTCAAATACTACCCTTAACTAGTTTAAATACGTATGTAGGTGATGTATCTATACATTCACAACTTTCGCAATGCCTGTAATGTAGAAACCATGTTCTAGTATTCCTCAAAGCCCTGTGTTCGATGCTACTGCAGAAGGTTCATTCAAATACTACCCTTGAGTGGTTTAAATAGTTTAAATACGTATATAGGTGATGTATCTATACATTCACAACTTTCGCAATGCCTGTGATGTAGAAACCACGTTCCAGTATTCTTCAAAGCCATGTGTTCGATGCTTCTGCACATGGTTCATTCAAATACTACCCTTAACTATTTTAAATACGTATGTAGGTGATGTATCTATACATTCACAACTTTTTGAATGCCTGTAATGTAGAAACCACGTTCTAGTATTGGCCAAAGCCCTGTGTTCGATGCTACTGCACATGGTTCATTCAAATACTACCCTTAAGTGGTTTAAATAGTTTAAATACGTATATAGGTGATGTATCTATACATTCACAACTTTCGCAATGCCTGTGATGTAGAAACCACGTTCCAGTATTCTTCAAAGCCATGTGTTCGATGCTTCTGCACATGGTTCATTCAAATACTACCCTTAACTATTTTAAATACGTATGTAGGTGATGTATCTATACATTCACAACTTTTTGAATGCCTGTAATGTAGAAACCACGTTCTAGTATTGGCCAAAGCCCTGTGTTCGATGCTACTGCACATGGTTCATCCAAATACTACCCTTAAGTGGTTTAAATAGTTTAAATACGTATGTAGGTGATGTATCTATACATTCACAACTTTCGCAATGCCTGTGATGTAGAAACCACGTTCTAGTATTGGCCAAAGCCCTGTGTTCGATGCCACTGCACATGGTTCATTCAAATACTACCCTTAAGTGGTTTAAATAGTTTAAATACGTATGTAGGTGATGTATCTATACATTTACAACTTACACAATGCCTGTAATGGTTAAAAATGCGTATATATGTAGTCTATCTATGCATTCACAACTTTCGCAATGCCTGTAATGTCGAAACCACGTTCCAGTATCGGCCAAAGCCCTGTGTTCGATGCTACTGCACATGGTTCATTCAAATACTACCCTTAACTAGTTTAAATACGTATGTAGGTGATGTATCTATACATTCACAACTTTTGCAATGCCTGTAATGTCGAAACCACGTTGCAGTATTGGCCGAAGCCGTGTGTTCGATGCTACTGCACATGGTTCATTCAAATACTACCCTTAACTAGTTTAAATACGTATGTAGGTGATGTATCTATACATTCACAACTTTTGCAATGGTTGTAATGTAGAATCCACGTTCCAGTATTGGCCAAAGCCCTGTGTTCGATGCTACTACACATGGTTCATTCAAATACAACCCTTAACTAGTTGAAATACGTATGTAGGTGATGTATCTATACATTCACAACTTTTGCAATGCCTGTAATGTCGAAACCACGTTGCAGTATTGGCCGAAGCCGTGTGTTCGATGCTACTGCACATGGTTCATTCAAATACTACCCTTAACTAGTTTAAATACGTATGTAGGTGATGTATCTATACATTCACAACTTTCGCAATGCCTGTAATGTAGAAACCATGTTCTAGTATTCCTCAAAGCCCTGTGTTCGATGCTACTGCAGAAGGTTCATTCAAATACTACCCTTGAGTGGTTTAAATAGTTTAAATACGTATATAGGTGATGTATCTATACATTCACAACTTTCGCAATGCCTGTGATGTAGAAACCACGTTCTAGTATTGGCCAAAGCCCTGTGTTCGATGCCACTGCACATGGTTCATTCAAATACTACCCTTAAGTGGTTTAAATAGTTTAAATACGTATGTAGGTGATGTATCTATACATTTACAACTTACACAATGCCTGTAATGGTTAAAAATGCGTATATATGTAGTCTATCTATGCATTCACAACTTTCGCAATGCCTGTAATGTCGAAACCACGTTCCAGTATCGGCCAAAGCCCTGTGTTCGATGCTACTGCACATGGTTCATTCAAATACTACCCTTAACTAGTTTAAATACGTATGTAGGTGATGTATCTATACATTCACAACTTTTGCAATGCCTGTAATGTCGAAACCACGTTGCAGTATTGGCCGAAGCCGTGTGTTCGATGCTACTGCACATGGTTCATTCAAATACTACCCTTAACTAGTTTAAATGCGTATGTAGGTGATGTATCTATACATTCACAACTTTTGCAATGGTTGTAATGTAGAATCCACGTTCCAGTATTGGTCAAAGCCCTGTGTTCGATGCTACTGCACATGGTTCATTCAAATACAACCCTTAACTAGTTGAAATACGTATGTAGGTGATGTATCTATACATTCACAACTTTTGCAATGCCTGTAATGTCGAAACCACGTTGCAGTATTGGCCGAAGCCGTGTGTTCGATGCTTCTGCACATGGTTCATTCAAATACTACCCTTAACTATTTTAAATACGTATGTAGGTGATGTATCTATACATTCACAACTTTTTGAATGCCTGTAATGTAGAAACCACGTTCTAGTATTGGCCAAAGCCCTGTGTTCGATGCTACTGCACATGGTTCATTCAAATACTACCCTTAAGTGGTTTAAATAGTTTAAATACGTATATAGGTGATGTATCTATACATTCACAACTTTCGCAATGCCTGTGATGTAGAAACCACGTTCCAGTATTCTTCAAAGCCATGTGTTCGATGCTTCTGCACATGGTTCATTCAAATACTACCCTTAACTATTTTAAATACGTATGTAGGTGATGTATCTATACATTCACAACTTTTTGAATGCCTGTAATGTAGAAACCACGTTCTAGTATTGGCCAAAGCCCTGTGTTCGATGCTACTGCACATGGTTCATTCAAATACTACCCTTAAGTGGTTTAAATAGTTTAAATACGTATATAGGTGATGTATCTATACATTCACAACTTTCGCAATGCCTGTGATGTAGAAACCACGTTCCAGTATTCTTGAAAGCCGTGTGTTCGATGCTTCTGCACATGGTTCATTCAAATACTACCCTTAACTATTTTAAATACGTATGTAGGTGATGTATCTATACATTCACAACTTTTTGAATGCCTGTAATGTAGAAACCACGTTCTAGTATTGGCCAAAGCCCTGTGTTCGATGCTACTGCACATGGTTCATTCAAATACTACCCTTAAGTGGTTTAAATAGTTTAAATACGTATATAGGTGATGTATCTATACATTCACAACTTTCGCAATGCCTGTGATGTAGAAACCACGTTCCAGTATTCTTCAAAGCCGTGTGTTCGATGCTTCTGCACATGGTTCATTCAAATACTACCCTTAACTATTTTAAATACGTATGTAGGTGATGTATCTATACATTCACAACTTTTTGAATGCCTGTAATGTAGAAACCACGTTCTAGTATTGGCCAAAGCCCTGTGTTCGATGCTACTGCACATGGTTCATCCAAATACTACCCTTAAGTGGTTTAAATAGTTTAAATACGTATGTAGGTGATGTATCTATACATTCACAACTTTCGCAATGCCTGTGATGTAGAAACCACGTTCTAGTATTGGCCAAAGCCCTGTGTTCGATGCCACTGCACATGGTTCATTCAAATACTACCCTTAAGTGGTTTAAATAGTTTAAATACGTATGTAGGTGATGTATCTATACATTTACAACTTACACAATGCCTGTAATGGTTAAAAATGCGTATATATGTAGTCTATCTATGCATTCACAACTTTCGCAATGCCTGTAATGTCGAAACCACGTTCCAGTATCGGCCAAAGCCCTGTGTTCGATGCTACTGCACATGGTTCATTCAAATACTACCCTTAACTAGTTTAAATACGTATGTAGGTGATGTATCTATACATTCACAACTTTTGCAATGCCTGTAATGTCGAAACCACGTTGCAGTATTGGCCGAAGCCGTGTGTTCGATGCTACTGCACATGGTTCATTCCAATACTACCCTTAACTAGTTTAAATGCGTATGTAGGTGATGTATCTATACATTCACAACTTTTGCAATGGTTGTAATGTAGAATCCACGTTCCAGTATTGGTCAAAGCCCTGTGTTCGATGCTACTGCACATGGTTCATTCAAATACAACCCTTAACTAGTTGAAATACGTATGTAGGTGATGTATCTATACATTCACAACTTTTGCAATGCCTGTAATGTCGAAACCACGTTGCAGTATTGGCCGAAGCCGTGTGTTCGATGCTTCTGCACATGGTTCATTCAAATACTACCCTTAACTATTTTAAATACGTATGTAGGTGATGTATCTATACATTCACAACTTTTTGAATGCCTGTAATGTAGAAACCACGTTCTAGTATTGGCCAAAGCCCTGTGTTCGATGCTACTGCACATGGTTCATTCAAATACTACCCTTAAGTGGTTTAAATAGTTTAAATACGTATATAGGTGATGTATCTATACATTCACAACTTTCGCAATGCCTGTGATGTAGAAACCACGTTCCAGTATTCTTCAAAGCCATGTGTTCGATGCTTCTGCACATGGTTCATTCAAATACTACCCTTAACTATTTTAAATACGTATGTAGGTGATGTATCTATACATTCACAACTTTTTGAATGCCTGTAATGTAGAAACCACGTTCTAGTATTGGCCAAAGCCCTGTGTTCGATGCTACTGCACATGGTTCATCCAAATACTACCCTTAAGTGGTTTAAATAGTTTAAATACGTATGTAGGTGATGTATCTATACATTCACAACTTTCGCAATGCCTGTGATGTAGAAACCACGTTCTAGTATTGGCCAAAGCCCTGTGTTCGATGCCACTGCACATGGTTCATTCAAATACTACCCTTAAGTGGTTTAAATAGTTTAAATACGTATGTAGGTGATGTATCTATACATTTACAACTTACACAATGCCTGTAATGGTTAAAAATGCGTATATATGTAGTCTATCTATGCATTCACAACTTTCGCAATGCCTGTAATGTCGAAACCACGTTCCAGTATCGGCCAAAGCCCTGTGTTCGATGCTACTGCACATGGTTCATTCAAATACTACCCTTAACTAGTTTAAATACGTATGTAGGTGATGTATCTATACATTCACAACTTTTGCAATGCCTGTAATGTCGAAACCACGTTGCAGTATTGGCCGAAGCCCTGTGTTCGATGCTACTGCACATGGTTCATTCAAATACTACCCTTAACTAGTTTAAATGCGTATGTAGGTGATGTATCTATACATTCACAACTTTTGCAATGGTTGTAATGTAGAAACCATGTTCTAGTATTCCTCAAAGCCCTGTGTTCGATGCTACTGCAGAAGGTTCATTCAAATACTACCCTTGAGTGGTTTAAATAGTTTAAATACGTATATAGGTGATGTATCTATACATTCACAACTTTCGCAATGCCTGTGATGTAGAAACCACGTTCCAGTATTCTTCAAAGCCATGTGTTCGATGCTTCTGCACATGGTTCATTCAAATACTACCCTTAACTATTTTAAATACGTATGTAGGTGATGTATCTATACATTCACAACTTTTTGAATGCCTGTAATGTAGAAACCACGTTCTAGTATTGGCCAAAGCCCTGTGTTCGATGCTACTGCACATGGTTCATTCAAATACTACCCTTAAGTGGTTTAAATAGTTTAAATACGTATATAGGTGATGTATCTATACATTCACAACTTTCGCAATGCCTGTGATGTAGAAACCACGTTCCAGTATTCTTCAAAGCCATGTGTTCGATGCTTCTGCACATGGTTCATTCAAATACTACCCTTAACTATTTTAAATACGTATGTAGGTGATGTATCTATACATTCACAACTTTTTGAATGCCTGTAATGTAGAAACCACGTTCTAGTATTGGCCAAAGCCCTGTGTTCGATGCTACTGCACATGGTTCATCCAAATACTACCCTTAAGTGGTTTAAATAGTTTAAATACGTATGTAGGTGATGTATCTATACATTCACAACTTTCGCAATGCCTGTGATGTAGAAACCACGTTCTAGTATTGGCCAAAGCCCTGTGTTCGATGCCACTGCACATGGTTCATTCAAATACTACCCTTAAGTGGTTTAAATAGTTTAAATACGTATGTAGGTGATGTATCTATACATTTACAACTTACACAATGCCTGTAATGGTTAAAAATGCGTATATATGTAGTCTATCTATGCATTCACAACTTTCGCAATGCCTGTAATGTCGAAACCACGTTCCAGTATCGGCCAAAGCCCTGTGTTCGATGCTACTGCACATGGTTCATTCAAATACTACCCTTAACTAGTTTAAATACGTATGTAGGTGATGTATCTATACATTCACAACTTTTGCAATGCCTGTAATGTCGAAACCACGTTGCAGTATTGGCCGAAGCCGTGTGTTCGATGCTACTGCACATGGTTCATTCAAATACTACCCTTAACTAGTTTAAATGCGTATGTAGGTGATGTATCTATACATTCACAACTTTTGCAATGGTTGTAATGTAGAAACCATGTTCTAGTATTCCTCAAAGCCCTGTGTTCGATGCTACTGCAGAAGGTTCATTCAAATACTACCCTTGAGTGGTTTAAATAGTTTAAATACGTATATAGGTGATGTATCTATACATTCACAACTTTCGCAATGCCTGTGATGTAGAAACCACGTTCCAGTATTCTTCAAAGCCATGTGTTCGATGCTTCTGCACATGGTTCATTCAAATACTACCCTTAACTATTTTAAATACGTATGTAGGTGATGTATCTATACATTCACAACTTTTTGAATGCCTGTAATGTAGAAACCACGTTCTAGTATTGGCCAAAGCCCTGTGTTCGATGCTACTGCACATGGTTCATTCAAATACTACCCTTAAGTGGTTTAAATAGTTTAAATACGTATATAGGTGATGTATCTATACATTCACAACTTTCGCAATGCCTGTGATGTAGAAACCACGTTCCAGTATTCTTCAAAGCCATGTGTTCGATGCTACTGCACATGGTTCATTCAAATACTACCCTTAACTATTTTAAATACGTATGTAGGTGATGTATCTATACATTCACAACTTTTTGAATGCCTGTAATGTAGAAACCACGTTCTAGTATTGGCCAAAGCCCTGTGTTCGATGCTACTGCACATGGTTCATCCAAATACTACCCTTAAGTGGTTTAAATAGTTTAAATACGTATGTAGGTGATGTATCTATACATTCACAACTTTCGCAATGCCTGTGATGTAGAAACCACGTTCTAGTATTGGCCAAAGCCCTGTGTTCGATGCCACTGCACATGGTTCATTCAAATACTACCCTTAAGTGGTTTAAATAGTTTAAATACGTATGTAGGTGATGTATCTATACATTTACAACTTACACAATGCCTGTAATGGTTAAAAATGCGTATATATGTAGTCTATCTATGCATTCACAACTTTCGCAATGCCTGTAATGTCGAAACCACGTTCCAGTATCGGCCAAAGCCCTGTGTTCGATGCTACTGCACATGGTTCATTCAAATACTACCCTTAACTAGTTTAAATACGTATGTAGGTGATGTATCTATACATTCACAACTTTTGCAATGCCTGTAATGTAGAAATCACGTTCCAGTATTGGCCAAAGCCCTGTGTTCGATGCTACTGCACATGGTTCATTCAAATACTACCCTTAACTAGTTGAAATACGTATGTAGGTGATGTATCTATACATTCACAACTTTTGCAATGGTTGTAATGTAGAATCCACGTTGCAGTATTGGCCAAAGCCCTGTGTTCGATGCTACTGCACATGGTTCATTCAAATACTACCCTTAACTAGTTTAAATACGTATGTAGGTGATGTATCTATACATTCACAACTTTTGCAATGCCTGTAATGTCGAAACCACGTTGCAGTATTGGCCGAAGCCGTGTGTTCGATGCTACTGCACATGGTTCATTCAAATACTACCCTTAACTAGTTTAAATACGTATGTAGGTGATGTATCTATACATTCACAACTTTTGCAATGCCTGTAATGTCGAAACCACGTTCCAGTATTGGTCAAAGCCCTGTGTTCGATGCTACTGCACATGGTTCATTCAAATACTACCCTTGACTAGTTTAAATACGTATGTAGGTGATGTATCTATACATTCACAACTTTTGCAATGCCTGTAATGTAGAAACCACGTTCCAGTATTGGCCAAAGCCTTGTGTTCGATGCTACTGCACATGGTTCATTCAAATACTACCCTTGACTAGTTTAAATACGTATGTAGGTGATGTATCTATACATTCACAACTTTTGCAATGCCTGTAATGTCGAAACCACGTTCCAGTATTGGCCGAAGCCATGTGTTCGATGCTAATGCACATGGTTCATTCAAATACTACCCTCAACTAGTTTAAATACGTATGTAGGTGATGTATCTATACATTTACAACTTTCGCAATGGCTGTAATGTAGAAACCATGTTCCAGTATTCCTCAAACCCTGTGTTCGATGCTACTGCACGTCGTTCATTCAAATACTACCCTTGAGTGGTTTAAATAATTTAAATACGTATATAGGTGATGTATCTATACATTCACAACTTTCGCAATGCCTGTGAAGTAGAAACCATGTTCCAGTATTGGCCGAAGCCCTGTGTTCGATGCTACTGCACATGGTTCATTCAAAAACTACCCTTAAGTGGTTTAAATAGTTTAAATACGTATGTAGGTGATGTATCTATACATTCACAACTTTCGCAATGCCTGTGATGTAGAAACCACGTTCCAGTATTGGTCAAAGCCCTGTGTTCTATGCTTCTGCACATGGTTCATTCAAATACCACCCTTAAGTGGTTTAAATAATTTAAATACGTATGTAGGTGATGTATCTATACATTTACAACTTACGCAATGCCTGTAATTGTTAAAAATGCGTATATATGTAGTGTATCTATGCATTCACAACTTTGGCAATGCCTGTAATGTAGAAACCACGTTCCAGTATTGGCCAAAACCCTGTGTTCGATGCTACTGCACATGGTTCATTCAAATACTACCCTTGACTAGTTTAAATACGTATGTAGGTGATGTATCTATACATTCACAACTTTTGCAATGCCTGTAATGTCGAAACCACGTTCCAGTATTGGCCGAAGCCATGTGTTCGATTCTAATGCACATGGTTCATTCAAATACTACCCTCAACTAGTTTAAATACGTATGTAGGTGATGTATCTATACATTTACAACTTTCGCAATGGCTGTAATGTAGAAACCACGTTCCAGTATTCTTCAAAGCCGTGTGTTCGATGCTTCTGCACATGGTTCATTCAAATACTACCCTTAACTATTTTAAATACGTATGTAGGTGATGTATCTATACATTCACAACTTTTTGAATGCCTGTAATGTAGAAACCACGTTCTAGTATTGGCCAAAGCCCTGTGTTCGATGCTACTGCACATGGTTCATTCAAATACTACCCTTAAGTGGTTTAAATAGTTTAAATACGTATATAGGTGATGTATCTATACATTCACAACTTTCGCAATGCCTGTGATGTAGAAACCACGTTCCAGTATTCTTCAAAGCCGTGTGTTCGATGCTTCTGCACATGGTTCATTCAAATACTACCCTTAACTATTTTAAATACGTATGTAGGTGATGTATCTATACATTCACAACTTTTTGAATGCCTGTAATGTAGAAACCACGTTCTAGTATTGGCCAAAGCCCTGTGTTCGATGCTACTGCACATGGTTCATCCAAATACTACCCTTAAGTGGTTTAAATAGTTTAAATACGTATGTAGGTGATGTATCTATACATTCACAACTTTCGCAATGCCTGTGATGTAGAAACCACGTTCTAGTATTGGCCAAAGCCCTGTGTTCGATGCCACTGCACATGGTTCATTCAAATACTACCCTTAAGTGGTTTAAATAGTTTAAATACGTATGTAGGTGATGTATCTATACATTTACAACTTACACAATGCCTGTAATGGTTAAAAATGCGTATATATGTAGTCTATCTATGCATTCACAACTTTCGCAATGCCTGTAATGTCGAAACCACGTTCCAGTATCGGCCAAAGCCCTGTGTTCGATGCTACTGCACATGGTTCATTCAAATACTACCCTTAACTAGTTTAAATACGTATGTAGGTGATGTATCTATACATTCACAACTTTTGCAATGCCTGTAATGTCGAAACCACGTTGCAGTATTGGCCGAAGCCGTGTGTTCGATGCTACTGCACATGGTTCATTCCAATACTACCCTTAACTAGTTTAAATGCGTATGTAGGTGATGTATCTATACATTCACAACTTTTGCAATGGTTGTAATGTAGAATCCACGTTCCAGTATTGGTCAAAGCCCTGTGTTCGATGCTACTGCACATGGTTCATTCAAATACAACCCTTAACTAGTTGAAATACGTATGTAGGTGATGTATCTATACATTCACAACTTTTGCAATGCCTGTAATGTCGAAACCACGTTGCAGTATTGGCCGAAGCCGTGTGTTCGATGCTTCTGCACATGGTTCATTCAAATACTACCCTTAACTATTTTAAATACGTATGTAGGTGATGTATCTATACATTCACAACTTTTTGAATGCCTGTAATGTAGAAACCACGTTCTAGTATTGGCCAAAGCCCTGTGTTCGATGCTACTGCACATGGTTCATTCAAATACTACCCTTAAGTGGTTTAAATAGTTTAAATACGTATATAGGTGATGTATCTATACATTCACAACTTTCGCAATGCCTGTGATGTAGAAACCACGTTCCAGTATTCTTCAAAGCCATGTGTTCGATGCTTCTGCACATGGTTCATTCAAATACTACCCTTAACTATTTTAAATACGTATGTAGGTGATGTATCTATACATTCACAACTTTTTGAATGCCTGTAATGTAGAAACCACGTTCTAGTATTGGCCAAAGCCCTGTGTTCGATGCTACTGCACATGGTTCATCCAAATACTACCCTTAAGTGGTTTAAATAGTTTAAATACGTATGTAGGTGATGTATCTATACATTCACAACTTTCGCAATGCCTGTGATGTAGAAACCACGTTCTAGTATTGGCCAAAGCCCTGTGTTCGATGCCACTGCACATGGTTCATTCAAATACTACCCTTAAGTGGTTTAAATAGTTTAAATACGTATGTAGGTGATGTATCTATACATTTACAACTTACACAATGCCTGTAATGGTTAAAAATGCGTATATATGTAGTCTATCTATGCATTCACAACTTTCGCAATGCCTGTAATGTCGAAACCACGTTCCAGTATCGGCCAAAGCCCTGTGTTCGATGCTACTGCACATGGTTCATTCAAATACTACCCTTGACTAGTTTAAATACGTATGTAGGTGATGTATCTATACATTCACAACTTTTGCAATGCCTGTAATGTCGAAACCACGTTGCAGTATTGGCCGAAGCCGTGTGTTCGATGCTACTGCACATGGTTCATTCAAATACTACCCTTAACTAGTTTAAATGCGTATGTAGGTGATGTATCTATACATTCACAACTTTTGCAATGGTTGTAATGTAGAAACCATGTTCTAGTATTCCTCAAAGCCCTGTGTTCGATGCTACTGCAGAAGGTTCATTCAAATACTACCCTTGAGTGGTTTAAATAGTTTAAATACGTATATAGGTGATGTATCTATACATTCACAACTTTCGCAATGCCTGTGATGTAGAAACCACGTTCCAGTATTCTTCAAAGCCATGTGTTCGATGCTTCTGCACATGGTTCATTCAAATACTACCCTTAACTATTTTAAATACGTATGTAGGTGATGTATCTATACATTCACAACTTTTTGAATGCCTGTAATGTAGAAACCACGTTCTAGTATTGGCCAAAGCCCTGTGTTCGATGCTACTGCACATGGTTCATTCAAATACTACCCTTAAGTGGTTTAAATAGTTTAAATACGTATATAGGTGATGTATCTATACATTCACAACTTTCGCAATGCCTGTGATGTAGAAACCACGTTCCAGTATTCTTCAAAGCCATGTGTTCGATGCTTCTGCACATGGTTCATTCAAATACTACCCTTAACTATTTTAAATACGTATGTAGGTGATGTATCTATACATTCACAACTTTTTGAATGCCTGTAATGTAGAAACCACGTTCTAGTATTGGCCAAAGCCCTGTGTTCGATGCTACTGCACATGGTTCATCCAAATACTACCCTTAAGTGGTTTAAATAGTTTAAATACGTATGTAGGTGATGTATCTATACATTCACAACTTTCGCAATGCCTGTGATGTAGAAACCACGTTCTAGTATTGGCCAAAGCCCTGTGTTCGATGCCACTGCACATGGTTCATTCAAATACTACCCTTGAGTGGTTTAAATAGTTTAAATACGTATGTAGGTGATGTATCTATACATTTACAACTTACACAATGCCTGTAATGGTTAAAAATGCGTATATATGTAGTCTATCTATGCATTCACAACTTTCGCAATGCCTGTAATGTCGAAACCACGTTCCAGTATCGGCCAAAGCCCTGTGTTCGATGCTACTGCACATGGTTCATTCAAATACTACCCTTAACTAGTTTAAATACGTATGTAGGTGATGTATCTATACATTCACAACTTTTGCAATGCCTGTAATGTCGAAACCACGTTGCAGTATTGGCCGAAGCCGTGTGTTCGATGCTACTGCACATGGTTCATTCAAATACTACCCTTAACTAGTTTAAATGCGTATGTAGGTGATGTATCTATACATTCACAACTTTTGCAATGGTTGTAATGTAGAAACCATGTTCTAGTATTCCTCAAAGCCCTGTGTTCGATGCTACTGCAGAAGGTTCATTCAAATACTACCCTTGAGTGGTTTAAATAGTTTAAATACGTATATAGGTGATGTATCTATACATTCACAACTTTCGCAATGCCTGTGATGTAGAAACCACGTTCCAGTATTCTTCAAAGCCATGTGTTCGATGCTTCTGCACATGGTTCATTCAAATACTACCCTTAACTATTTTAAATACGTATGTAGGTGATGTATCTATACATTCACAACTTTTTGAATGCCTGTAATGTAGAAACCACGTTCTAGTATTGGCCAAAGCCCTGTGTTCGATGCTACTGCACATGGTTCATTCAAATACTACCCTTAAGTGGTTTAAATAGTTTAAATACGTATATAGGTGATGTATCTATACATTCACAACTTTCGCAATGCCTGTGATGTAGAAACCACGTTCCAGTATTCTTCAAAGCCATGTGTTCGATGCTTCTGCACATGGTTCATTCAAATACTACCCTTAACTATTTTAAATACGTATGTAGGTGATGTATCTATACATTCACAACTTTTTGAATGCCTGTAATGTAGAAACCACGTTCTAGTATTGGCCAAAGCCCTGTGTTCGATGCTACTGCACATGGTTCATCCAAATACTACCCTTAAGTGGTTTAAATAGTTTAAATACGTATGTAGGTGATGTATCTATACATTCACAACTTTCGCAATGCCTGTGATGTAGAAACCACGTTCTAGTATTGGCCAAAGCCCTGTGTTCGATGCCACTGCACATGGTTCATTCAAATACTACCCTTAAGTGGTTTAAATAGTTTAAATACGTATGTAGGTGATGTATCTATACATTTACAACTTACACAATGCCTGTAATGGTTAAAAATGCGTATATATGTAGTCTATCTATGCATTCACAACTTTCGCAATGCCTGTAATGTCGAAACCACGTTCCAGTATCGGCCAAAGCCCTGTGTTCGATGCTACTGCACATGGTTCATTCAAATACTACCCTTAACTAGTTTAAATACGTATGTAGGTGATGTATCTATACATTCACAACTTTTGCAATGCCTGTAATGTAGAAATCACGTTCCAGTATTGGCCAAAGCCCTGTGTTCGATGCTACTGCACATGGTTCATTCAAATACTACCCTTAACTAGTTGAAATACGTATGTAGGTGATGTATCTATACATTCACAACTTTTGCAATGGTTGTAATGTAGAATCCACGTTGCAGTATTGGCCAAAGCCCTGTGTTCGATGCTACTGCACATGGTTCATTCAAATACTACCCTTAACTAGTTTAAATACGTATGTAGGTGATGTATCTATACATTCACAACTTTTGCAATGCCTGTAATGTCGAAACCACGTTGCAGTATTGGCCGAAGCCGTGTGTTCGATGCTACTGCACATGGTTCATTCAAATACTACCCTTAACTAGTTTAAATACGTATGTAGGTGATGTATCTATACATTCACAACTTTTGCAATGCCTGTAATGTCGAAACCACGTTCCAGTATTGGTCAAAGCCCTGTGTTCGATGCTACTGCACATGGTTCATTCAAATACTACCCTTGACTAGTTTAAATACGTATGTAGGTGATGTATCTATACATTCACAACTTTTGCAATGCCTGTAATGTAGAAACCACGTTCCAGTATTGGCCAAAGCCTTGTGTTCGATGCTACTGCACATGGTTCATTCAAATACTACCCTTGACTAGTTTAAATACGTATGTAGGTGATGTATCTATACATTCACAACTTTTGCAATGCCTGTAATGTCGAAACCACGTTCCAGTATTGGCCGAAGCGATGTGTTCGATGCTAATGCACATGGTTCATTCAAATACTACCCTCAACTAGTTTAAATACGTATGTAGGTGATGTATCTATACATTTACAACTTTCGCAATGGCTGTAATGTAGAAACCATGTTCCAGTATTCCTCAAACCCTGTGTTCGATGCTACTGCACGTCGTTCATTCAAATACTACCCTTGAGTGGTTTAAATAATTTAAATACGTATATAGGTGATGTATCTATACATTCACAACTTTCGCAATGCCTGTGAAGTAGAAACCATGTTCCAGTATTGGCCGAAGCCCTGTGTTCGATGCTACTGCACATGGTTCATTCAAAAACTACCCTTAAGTGGTTTAAATAGTTTAAATACGTATGTAGGTGATGTATCTATACATTCACAACTTTCGCAATGCCTGTGATGTAGAAACCACGTTCCAGTATTGGTCAAAGCCCTGTGTTCTATGCTTCTGCACATGGTTCATTCAAATACCACCCTTAAGTGGTTTAAATAATTTAAATACGTATGTAGGTGATGTATCTATACATTTACAACTTACGCAATGCCTGTAATTGTTAAAAATGCGTATATATGTAGTGTATCTATGCATTCACAACTTTGGCAATGCCTGTAATGTAGAAACCACGTTCCAGTATTGGCCAAAACCCTGTGTTCGATGCTACTGCACATGCTTCATTCAAATACTACCCTTAAGAGGTTTAACTAGTTTAAATACGTATGTAGGTGATGTATCTATACATTTACAACCTACGCAATGCCTGTAATGGTTAAAAATGCGTATATATGTAGTCTATCTATACATTCACAACTTTTGCAATCCCTGTAATGTCGAAACCACGTTCCAGTATTGCCCGAAGCCATGTGTTCGATGCTTCTGCACATGGTTCATTCAAATACTACCCTCAACTAGTTTAAATACGTATGTAGGTGATGTATCTATACATTCACAACTTTCGCAATGGTTGCAATGTAGATACCACGTTCCAGTATTCTTCAAAGCCATGTGTTCGATGCTTCTGCACATGGTTCATTCAAATACTACCCTTAACTAGTTTAAATACGTATGTAGGTGATGTATCTATACATTCACAACTTTTGCAATGCCTGTAATGTAGAAACCACGTTCTAGTATTGGCCAAAGCCATTTGTTCGATGCTACTGCACATGGTTCATTCAAATACTACCCTCAACTAGTTTAAATACGTATGTAGGTGATGTATCTATACATTTACAACTTTCGCAATGCCTGTAATGTAGAAACCATGTTCTAGTATTCCTCAAAGCCCTGTGTTCGATGCTACTGCAGAAGGTTCATTCAAATACTACCCTTGAGTGGTTTAAATAGTTTAAATACGTATATAGGTGATGTATCTATACATTCACAACTTTCGCAATGCCTGTGATGTAGAAACCACGTTCCAGTATTCTTCAAAGCCATGTGTTCGATGCTTCTGCACATGGTTCATTCAAATACTACCCTTAACTATTTTAAATACGTATGTAGGTGATGTATCTATACATTCACAACTTTTTGAATGCCTGTAATGTAGAAACCACGTTCTCGTATTGGCCAAAGCCCTGTGTTCGATGCTACTGCATATGGTTCATTCAAATACTACCCTTAAGTGGTTTAAATAGTTTAAATACGTATATAGGTGATGTATCTATACATTCACAACTTTCGCAATGCCTGTGATGTAGAAACCACGTTCCAGTATTCTTCAAAGCCATGTGTTCGATGCTTCTGCACATGGTTCACTCAAATACTACCCTTAACTATTTTAAATACGTATGTAGGTGATGTATCTATACATTCACAACTTTTTGAATGCCTGTAATGTAGAAACCACGTTCTAGTATTGGCCAAAGCCCTGTGTTCGATGCTACTGCACATGGTTCATTCAAATACTACCCTTAAGTGGTTTAAATAGTTTAAATACGTATGTAGCTGATGTATCTATACATTCACAACTTTCGCAATGCCTGTGATGTAGAAACCACGTTCTAGTATTGGCCAAAGCCCTGTGTTCGATGCCACTGCACATGGTTCATTCAAATACTACCCTTAAGTGGTTTAAATAGTTTAAATACGTATGTAGGTGATGTATCTATACATTTACAACTTACACAATGCCTGTAATGGTTAAAAATGCGTATATATGTAGTCTATCTATGCATTCACAACTTTCGCAATGCCTGTAATGTCGAAACCACGTTCCAGTATTGGCCAAAGCCCTGTGTTCGATGCTACTGCACATGGTTCATTCAAATACTACCCTTAACTAGTTTAAATACGTATGTAGGTGATGTATCTATACATTCAGAACTTTTGCAATGCCTGTAATGTAGAAACCACGTTCCAGTATTGGCCAAAGCCCTGTGTTCGATGCTACTGCACATGGTTCATTCAAATACTACCCTTAACTAGTTGAAATACGTATGTAGGTGATGTATCTATACATTCACAACTTTTGCAATGGTTGTAATGTAGAATCCACGTTCCAGTATTGGCCGAAGCCCTGTGTTCGATGCTACTGCACATGGTTCATTCAAATACTACCCTTAACTAGTTGAAATACGTATGTAGGTGATGTATCTATACATTCACAACTTTTGCAATGCCTGTAATGTCGAAACCACGTTGCAGTATTGGCCGAAGCCGTGTGTTCGATGCTACTGCACATGGTTCATTCAAATACTACCATTAACTAGTTTAAATACGTATGTAGGTGATGTATCTATACATTCACAACTTTTGCAATGCCTGTAATGTCGAAACCACGTTGCAGTATTGGTCAAAGCCCTGTGTTCGATGCTACTGCACATGGTTCATTCAAATACTACCCTTAAGTGGTTTAAATAGTTTAAATACGTATGTAGGTGATGTATCTATACATTCACAACTTTCGCAATGCCTGTGATGTAGAAACCACGTTCTAGTATTGGCCAAAGCCCTGTGTTCGATGCCACTGCACATGGTTCATTCAAATACTACCCTTAAGTGGTTTAAATAGTTTAAATACGTATGTAGGTGATGTATCTATACATTCACAACTTTTGCAATGCCTGTAATGTCGAAACCACGTTGCAGTATTGGCCGAAGCCGTGTGTTCGATGCTACTGCACATGGTTCATTCAAATACTACCCTTAACTAGTTTAAATACGTATGTAGGTGATGTATCTATACATTCACAACTTTTGCAATGCCTGTAATGTCGAAACCACGTTCCAGTATTGGTCAAAGCCCTGTGTTCGATGCTACTGCACATGGTTCCTTCAAATACTACCCTTAAGTGGTTTAAATAGTTTAAATACGTATGTAGGTGATGTATCTATACATTCACAACTTTCGCAATGCCTGTGATGTCGAAACCACGTTCTAGTATTGGCCAAAGCCCTGTGTTCGATGCCACTGCACATGGTTCATTCAAATACTACCCTTAAGTGGTTTAAATAGTTTAAATACGTATGTAGGTGATGTATCTATACATTTACAACTTACACAATGCCTGTAATGGTTAAAAATGCGTATATATGTAGTCTATCTATGCATTCACAACTTTCGCAATGCCTGTAATGTCGAAACCACGTTCCAGTATTGGCCAAAGCCCTGTGTTCGATGCTACTGCACATGGTTCATTCAAATACTACCCTTAACTAGTTTAAATACGTATGTAGGTGATGTATCTATACATTCAGAACTTTTGCAATGCCTGTAATGTAGAAACCACGTTCCAGTATTGGCCAAAGCCCTGTGTTCGATGCTACTGCACATGGTTCATTCAAATACTACCCTTAACTAGTTGAAATACGTATGTAGGTGATGTATCTATACATTCACAACTTTTGCAATGGTTGTAATGTAGAATCCACGTTCCAGTATTGGCCGAAGCCCTGTGTTCGATGCTACTGCACATGGTTCATTCAAATACTACCCTTAACTAGTTGAAATACGTATGTAGGTGATGTATCTATACATTCACAACTTTCGCAATGCCTGTAATGTCGAAACCACGTTGCAGTATTGGCCGAAGCCGTGTGTTCGATGCTACTGCACATGGTTCATTCAAATACTACCCTTAACTAGTTTAAATACGTATGTAGGTGATGTATCTATACATTCACAACTTTTGCAATGCCTGTAATGTAGAAACCACGTTCCAGTATTGGCCAAAGCCTTGTGTTCGATGCTACTGCACATGGTTCATTCAAATACTACCCTCAACTAGTTTAAATACGTATGTAGGTGATGTATCTATACATTTACAACTTTCGCAATGCCTGCAATGTCGAAACCACGTTCCAGTATTGGCCAAAGCCATGTGTTCGATGCTACTGCACATGGCTCATTCAAATACTACCCTCAACTAGTTTAAATACGTATGTAGCTGATGTATCTATACATTTACAACTTACGCAATGCCTGTAATGGATAAAAATGCGTATATATGTAGTGTATCTATGCATTCACAACTTTGGCAATGCCTGTAATGTAGAAACCACGTTCCAGTATTGGCCAAAGCCCTGTGTTCGATGCTACTGCAGATGGTTCATTCAAATATTACCCTTAACTAGTATAAATACGTATGTAGGTGATGTATCTATACATTCACAAATTTTGCAATGCCTGTAATGTCGAAACCACGTTCCAGTATTGGCCAAAGCCCTGTGTTCGATGCTACTGCACATGGTTCATTCAAATACTACCCTTAAGTTGTTTAAATACGTATGTAGGTGATGTATCTATACATTCACAAATTTTGCAATGCCTGTAATGTAGAAACCACGTTCCAGTATTGCTCAAATCCCTGTGTTCGATGCTACTGCACATGGTTCATTCAAATACTACCCTTAAGTTGTTTAAATTGTTTAAATACGTATGTAGGTGATGTATCTATACATTTACAACTTACGCAATGCCTGTATTGGTTAAAACTGTTTATATATGTAGTGTATCTATACATTCAAACTTTCGGAATACCTGTAATGTAGAAACCACGTTCCAGTATTGGCCAAAGCCCTGTGTTCGATGCTACTGCACATGGTTCATTCAAATACTACCCTTAACTAGTTTAAATACGTATGTAGGTGATGTATCTATACATGCACAACTTTCGCAATGGTTGTAATGTAGAAACCACGTTCCAGTATTCTTCAAAGCCATGTGTTCGATGCTACTGCACATGGTTCATTCAAATGCTACTCTTAACTAGTTTAAATACGTATGTAGGTGATGTATCTATACATTCACAACTTTTGCAATGCCTGTAATGTAGAAACCACGTTCTAGTATTGGCCAAAGCCCTGTGTTCGATGCTACTGCACATGGTTCACTCAAATACTACCCTTTAGTTGTTTAAACTGTTTAAAAACGTATGTAGGTGATGTATCTATACATTTACAACTTACGTAATGCCTGCAATGGTTAAAACTGTGTATATATGTAGTCTATCTATGCATTCACAACTTTGGCAATGCCTGTAATGTAGAAACCACGTTCCAGTATTGGCCAAAGCCCTGTGTTCGATGCTACTGCACATGGTTCACTCAAATACTACCCTTTAGTTGTTTAAACTGTTTAAAAACGTATGTAGGTGATGTATCTATACATTTACAACTTACGTAATGCCTGCAATGGTTAAAACTGTGTATATATGTAGTCTATCTATGCATTCACAACTTTGGCAATGCCTGTAATGTAGAAACCACGTTCCAGTATTCTTCAAAGCCATGTGTTCGATGCTTCTGCACATGGTTCATTCAAATACTACCCTTAACTAGTTTAAAGACGTATGTAGGCGATGTATCTATACATGCACAACTTTTGCAATCCCTGTAATGTCGAAACCACGTTCCAGTATTGGCCGAAGCCATGTGTTCGATGCTTCTGCACATGGTTCATTCAAACACTACCCTCAACTAGTTTAAATATGTATGTAGGTGATGTGTCTATACATTCACAACTTTCACAATGGTTGTAATGTAGAAACCACGTTCCAGTATTCTTCAAAGCCATGTGTTCGATGCTACTGCACATGGTTCATTCAAATACTACCCTTAACTAGTTTAAATACGTATGTAGGTGATGTATCTATACATTCACAACTTTTGCAATGCCTGTAATGTAGAAACCACGTTCTAGTATTGGCCAAAGCCCTGTGTTCGATGCTACTGCACATGGTTCATTCAAATACTACCCTTTAGTTGTTTAAACTGTTTAAAAACGTATGTAGGTGATGTATCTATACATTTACAACTTACGTAATGCCTGCAATGGTTAAAACTGTGTATATATGTAGTGTATCTATACATTCACAACTTTCGCAATACATGTAATGTAGAAACCACGTTCCAGTATTGGCCAAAGCCCTGTATTCGATGCTACTGCACATGGTTCATTCAAATAGTAGCCTTAACTAGTTTAAATACGTATGTAGGTGATGTATCTATACATTCACAACTTTTGCAATCCCTGTAATGTCGTAACCACGTTCCAGTATTGGCCAAAGCCATGTGTTCGATGCTACTGCACATGGTTCATTCAAATACTACCCTCAACTAGTTTAAATACGTATGTAGGTGATGTATCTATACATTTGCAACTTTCGCAATGGCTGTAATGTAGAAACCACGTTCCAGTATTCCTCAAAGCCCTGTGTTCGATGCTACTGCACATGGTTCATTCAAATACTACCCTTAACTAGTTTAAATACGTATGTAGGTGATGTATCTATACATTCACAAATTTTGCAATGCCTGTAATGTAGAAACCACGTTCCAGTGTTGCTTAAATCCCTGTGTTCGATGCTACTGCACATGGTTTATTCAAATATTACCCTTAACTAGTTTAAATACGTATGTAGGTGATGTATCTATACATTCACAACTTTCGCAATGGTTGTAATGTAGAAACCACGTTCCAGTATTGGCCAAAGCCCTTTGTTCGATGCTACTGCACATGGTTCATTCAAATACTACCCTTAACTAGTTGAAATACGTATGTAGGTGATGTATCTATACATTCACAACTTTTGCAATGCTTGTAATGTCGAAACCACGTTGCAGTATTGGCCGAAGCCGTGTGTTCGATGCTACTGCACATGGTTCATTCAAATACTACCCTTAACTAGTTGAAATACGTATGTAGGTGATGTATCTATACATTCACAACTTTTGCAATGCCTGTAATGTCGAAACCACGTTCCAGTATTGGCCAAAGCCCTGTGTTCGATGCTACTGCACATGGTTCATTCAAATACTACCCTTAACTAGTTTAAATACGTATGTAGGTGATGTATCTATACATTCACAACTTTTGCAATGCCTGTAATGTCGAAACAACGTTCCAGTATTGGCCGAAGCCATGTGTTCGATGCTAATGCACATGGTTCATTCAAATACTACCCTCAGCTAGTTTAAATACGTATGTAGGTGATGTATCTATACATTCACAACTTTCGCAATGCCTGTAATGTAGAAACCATGTTCCAGTATTCCTCAAAGCCCTGTGTTCGATGCTACTGCACATGGTTCATTCAGATACTACCCTTGAGTGGTTTAAATAGTTTAAATACGTATGTAGGTGATGTATCTATACATTCACAACTTTCGCAATGCCTGTGAAGTAGAAACCATGTTCCAGTATTGGCCAAAGCCCTGTGTTCGATGCTACTGCACGTGGTTCATTCAAATACTACCCTTAAGTGGTTTAAATAGTTTAAATACGTATGTAGGTGATGTATCTATACATTTACAACTTACGCAATGCCTGTAATGGTTAAAAATGCGTATATATGTAGTCTATCTATGCATTCACAACTTTCGCAATGCCTGTAATGTAGAAACCACGTTCCAGTATTGGCCAAAGCCATGTGTTCGATGCTACTGCACATGGTTCATTCAAATACTACCCTTAACTAGTTTAAAGACGTATGTAGGTGATGTATCTATGCATTCACAACTTTTGCAATCCCTGTAATGTCGAAACCACGTTCCAGTATTGGCCGAAGCCATGTGTTCGATGCTTCTGCACATGGTTCATTCAAATACTACCCTCAACTAGTTTAAATATGTATGTAGGTGATGTATCTATACATTCACAACTTTCGCAATGGTTGTAATGTAGAAACCATGTTCCAGTATTCTTCAAAGCCATGTGTTCGATGCTTCTGCACATGGTTCATTCAAATACTACTCTTAACTAGTTTAAATACGTATGTAGGTGATGTATCTATACATTCACAACTTTTGCAATGCCTGAAATGTAGAAACCACGTTCTAGTATTGGCCAAAGCCCTGTGTTCGATGCTACTGCACATGGTTCATTCAAATACTACCCTTGACTAGTTTAAATACGTATGTAGGTGATGTATCTATACATTCACAACTTTTGCAATGCCTGTAATGTCGAAACCACGTTGCAGTATTGGCCGAAGCCGTGTGTTCGATGCTACTGCACATGGTTCATTCAAATACTACCCTTAACTAGTTTAAATACGTATGTAGGTGATGTATCTATACATTCACAACTTTTGCAATGCCTGTAATGTCGAAACCACGTTCCAGTATTGGTCAAAGCCCTGTGTTCGATGCTACTGCACATGGTTCATTCAAATACTACCCTTAACTAGTTTAAATACGTATGTAGGTGATGTATCTATACATTCACAACTTTTGCAATGCCTGTAATGTAGAAACCACGTTCCAGTATTGGCCAAAGCCCTGTGTTCGATGCTACTGCACATGGTTCATTCAAAGACTACCCTTGACTAGTTTAAATACGTATGTAGGTGATGTATCTATACATTCACAACTTTTGCAATGCCTGTAATGTCGAAACAACGTTCCAGTATTGGCCGAAGCCATGTGTTCGATGCTAATGCACATGGTTCATTCAAATACTACCCTCAGCTAGTTTAAATACGTATGTAGGTGATGTATCTATACATTCACAACTTTCGCAATGCCTGTAATGTAGAAACCATGTTCCAGTATTCCTCAAAGCCCTGTGTTCGATGCTACTGCACATGGTTCATTCAGATACTTCCCTTGAGTGGTTTAAATAGTTTAAATACGTATGTAGGTGATGTATCTATACATTCACAAGTTTCGCAATGCCTGTGAAGTAGAAACCATGTTCCAGTATTGGCCAATGCCCTGTGTTCGATGCTACTGCACATGGTTCATTCAGATACTTCCCTTGAGTGGTTTAAATAGTTTAAATACGTATGTAGGTGATGTATCTATACATTCACAAGTTTCGCAATGCCTGTGAAGTAGAAACCATGTTCCAGTATTGGCCAATGCCCTGTGTTCGATGCTACTGCACGTGGTTCATTCAAATACTACCCTTAAGTGGTTTAAATAGTTTAAATACGTATGTAGGTTATGTATCTATACATTTACAACTTACGCAATGCCTGTAATGGTTAAAAATGCGTATATATGTAGTCTATCTATGCATTCACAACTTTGGCAATGCCTGTAATGTAGAAACCACGTTCCAGTATTGGCCAAAGCCCTGTGTTCGATGCTACTGCACATGGTTCATTCAAATACTACCCTTAACTAGTTTAAAGACGTATGTAGGTGATGTATCTATACATGCACAACTTTTGCAATCCCTGTAATGTCGAAACCACGTTCCAGTATTGGCCGAAGCCATGTGTTCGATGCTTCTGCACATGGTTCATTCAAATACTACCCTCAACTAGTTTAAATATGTATGTAGGTGATGTATCTATACATTCACAACTTTCGCAATGGTTGTAATGTAGAAACCACGTTCCAGTATTCTTCAAAGCCATGTGTTCGATGCTACTGCACATGGTTCATTCAAATACTACTCTTAACTAGTTTCATTACGTATGTAGGTGATGTATCTATACATTCACAACTTTTGCAATGCCTGTAATGTAGAAACCACGTTCTAGTATTGGCCAAAGCCCTGTGTTCGATGCTACTGCACATGGTTCATTCAAATACTACCCTTTAGTTGTTTAAACTGTTTAAAAACGTGTGTAGGTGATGTATCTATACATTTACAACTTTCGTAATGCCTGTAATGGTTAAAACTGTGTATATATGTAGTGTATCTATACATTCACAACTTTCGAATACCTGTAATGTAGAAACCACGTTCCAGTATTGGCCAAAGCCCTGTGTTCGATGCTACTGCACATGGTTTATTCAAATACTACCCTTAACTAGTTTAAATACGTATGTAGGTGATGTATCTATACATTCACAACTTTTGCAATCCCTGTAATGTCGAAACCACGTTCCAGTATTGGCCAAAGCCATGTGTTCGATGCTACTGCACATGGTTCATTCAAATACTACCCTCAACTAGTTTAAATACGTATGTAGGTGATGTATCTATACATTTGCAACTTTCGCAATGGCTGTAATGTAGAAACCACGTTCCAGTATTCCTCAAAGCCCTGTGTTCGATGCTACTGCACATGGTTCATTCAAATACTACCCTTAACTAGTTTAAATACGTATGTAGGTGATGTATCTATACATTCACAAATTTTGCAATGCCTGTAATGTAGAAACCACGTTCCAGTGTTGCTTAAATCCCTGTGTTCGATGCTACTGCACATGGTTCATTCAAATATTACCCTTAACTAGTTTAAATACGTATGTAGGTGATGTATCTATACATTTACAACTTTTGCAATGCCTGTAATGTCGAAACCACGTTCCAGTATTGGCCAAAGCCCTGTGTTCGATGCTACTGCAAACGGTTCATTTAAAAACTATCCTTAACTAGTTTAAATACGTATTTTGGTGATGTATCTGTACATTTACCTCTTACGCAATGGCTGTAGTGGTTAAAAATGCGTATATATGTAGTCTATCTATGCATTCACAACTTTCGCAATGCCTGTAATGTCGAAACCACGTTCCAGTATTGGTCAAAGCCCTGTGTTCGATGCTACTGCACATGGTTCATTCAAATACTACCCTTAAGTGGTTTAAATAGTTTAAATACGTATGTAGGTGATGTATCTATACATTCACAACTTACACAATGCCTGTAATGGTTAAACATGCGTATATATGTAGTGTATCTATGCATTCACAACTTTCGCAATGCCTATAATGTAGAAAACACGTTCCAGTATTGCTCAAAGCCCTGTGTTCGATGCTACTGCACATGGTTCATTCAAAGACTACCCTTGACTAGTTTAAATACGTATGTAGGTGATGTATCTATACATTCACAACTTTTGCAATGCCTGTAATGTCGAAACAACGTTCCAGTATTGGCCGAAGCCATGTGTTCGATGCTAATGCACATGCTTCATTCAAATACTACCCTCAGCTAGTTTAAATACGTATGTAGGTGATGTATCTATACATTCACAACTTTCGCAATGCCTGTAATGTAGAAACCATGTTCCAGTATTCCTCAAAGCCCTGTGTTCGATGCTACTGCACATGGTTCATTCAGATACTTCCCTTGAGTGGTTTAAATAGTTTAAATACGTATGTAGGTGATGTATCTATACATTCACAAGTTTCGCAATGCCTGTGAAGTAGAAACCATGTTCCAGTATTGGCCAATGCCCTGTGTTCGATGCTACTGCACGTGGTTCATTCAAATACTACCCTTAAGTGGTTTAAATAGTTTAAATACGTATGTAGGTTATGTATCTATACATTTACAACTTACGCAATGCCTGTAATGGTTAAAAATGCGTATATATGTAGTCTATCTATGCATTCACAACTTTGGCAATGCCTGTAATGTAGAAACCACGTTCCAGTATTGGCCAAAGCCCTGTGTTCGATGCTACTGCACATGGTTCATTCAAATACTACCCTTAACTAGTTTAAAGACGTATGTAGGTGATGTATCTATACATGCACAACTTTTGCAATCCCTGTAATGTCGAAACCACGTTCCAGTATTGGCCGAAGCCATGTGTTCGATGCTTCTGCACATGGTTCATTCAAATACTACCCTCAACTAGTTTAAATACGTATGTAGGTGATGTATCTATACATTCACAACTTTCGCAATGGTTGTAATGTAGAAACCACGTTCCAGTATTCTTCAAAGCCATGTGTTCGATGCTACTGCACATGGTTCATTCAAATACTACTCTTAACTAGTTTCATTACGTATGTAGGTGATGTATCTATACATTCACAACTTTTGCAATGCCTGTAATGTAGAAACCACGTTCTAGTATTGGCCAAAGCCCTGTGTTCGATGCTACTGCACATGGTTCATTCAAATACTACCCTTTAGTTGTTTAAACTGTTTAAAAACGTGTGTAGGTGATGTATCTATACATTTACAACTTTCGTAATGCCTGTAATGGTTAAAACTGTGTATATATGTAGTGTATCTATACATTCACAACTTTCGCAATACCTGTAATGTAGAAACCACGTTCCAGTATTGGCCAAAGCCCTGTGTTCGATGCTACTGCACATGGTTTCTTCAAATACTACCCTCAACTAGTTTAAATACGTATGTAGGTGATGTATCTATACATTCACAACTTTTGCAATCCCTGTAATGTAGAAACCACGTTCCAGTATTGGCCAAAGCCATGTGTTCGATGCTACTGCACATGGTTCATTCAAATACTACCCTCAACTAGTTTAAATACGTATGTAGGTGATGTATCTATACATTTGCAACTTTCGCAATGGCTGTAATGTAGAAACCACGTTCCAGTATTCCTCAAAGCCCTGTGTTCGATGCTACTGCACATGGTTCATTCAAATACTACCCTTAACTAGTTTAAATACGTATGTAGGTGATGTATCTATACATTCACAAAATTTTGCAATGCCTGTAATGTAGAAACCACGTTCCAGTGTTGCTTAAATCCCCGTGTTCGATGCTACTGCACATGGTTCATTCAAATATTACCCTTAACTAGTTTAAATACGTATGTAGGTGATGTATCTATACATTCACAACTTTTGCAATGCCTGTAATGTCGAAACCACGTTCCAGTATTGGCCAAAGCCCTGTGTTCGATGCTACTGCAAACGGTTCATTTAAAAACTATCCTTAACTAGTTTAAATACGTATTTTGGTGATGTATCTGTACATTTACCTCTTACGCAATGGCTGCAGTGGTTAAAAATGCGTATATATGTAGTCTATCTATGCATTCACAACTTTCGCAATGCCTGTAATGTCGAAACCACGTTCCAGTATTGGTCAAAGCCCTGTGTTCGATGCTACTGCACATGGTTCATTCAAATACTACCCTTAAGTGGTTTAAATAGTTTAAATACGTATGTAGGTGATGTATCTATACATTCACAACTTACACAATGCCTGTAATGGTTAAACATGCGTATATATGAAGTGTATCTATGCATTCACAACTTTCGCAATGCCTATAATGTAGAAAACACGTTCCAGTATTGCTCAAAGCCCTGTGTTCGATGCTACTGCACATGGTTCATTCAAATACTACCCTTAAGTGGTTAAAATAGTTTAAATACGTATGTACGTGATGTATCTGTACATTTACAACTTACGCAATGCCTGTAATGGTTACAACTGTGTATATATGTAGTGTATCTATATATTCACAAATTCAGTAATGCCTGTAATGTAGAAACCACGTTCCAGTATTGCTAAAAGCCCTGTGCTCGATGTTACTGCACATGGTTCATCCAAATACTACCTTTAGATAGTTTGAATACGTATGTAGATGATGTATCTATACATTCACAACTTTCGCAATGTCTGTAATGTAGAAACCACGTTCCAGTATTGCTCAAAGCCCTGTGTTCGATGCTACTGCACATGGTTCATTGAAATACTACCCTTAAGTGGTTTAAATAGTTTAAATACGTATGTAGGTGATGTATCTGTACATTTACAACCTACGCAATGGCTGTAGTGGTTAAAAATGCGTATATATGCAGTGTATCTATGCATTCACAACTTTGGCAATGCCTGTAATGTCGAAACCTCGTTCCAGTATTGGACAAAACACTGTGTTCGATGCTACTGCACATGGTTCATTCAAATACTACCCTTAAGTGGTTTAGATAGTTTAAATACGTATGTAGGTGATGTATCTATACATTCACAACTTACACAATGCCTGTAATGGTTAAAACTGTGTATATATGTAGTGTATCTATTCATTCACAAATTCAGTAATGACTGTAATGTAGAAACCACGTTCCAGTATTGCTCAAAGCCCTGTGCTCGATGCTACTGCACATGGTTCATTCAAATACTACCCTTAGATAGTTTAAATACGTATGTAGATGATGTATCTATACATTCACAACTTTCGCAATGTCTGTAATGTAGAAACCACGTTCCAGTATTGCTCAAAGCCCTGTGTTCGATGCTACTGCACATGGTTCATTGAAATACTACCCTTAAGTGGTTTAAATAGTTTAAATACGTATCTAGGTGATGTATCTGTACATTTACAACTTACGGAATGCCTGTGTACATATGTAGTGTATCTATTCATTCACAAATTCAGTAATGCCTGTAATGTAGAAATCACGTTCCAGTATTGGCCAAAACCCTGTGTTCGATGCTACTGCACATGGTTCATTCAAATACTTCCCTTAAGTGGTTTAAATAGTTTAAATACGTATGTAGGTGATGTATCTATACATTCACAACTTTCGCAATGCCTGTGATGTAGAAACCACGTTCCACTATTGGCCAAAGCCATGTGTTCGATGCTACTGCACATAGTTCATTCAAATACTACCCTTAACTAGTTTAAATACGTATGTAGATGATGTATCTATACATTCACAACTTTTGCAATGCCTGTAACGTAGAAACCACGTTCCAGTATTGGCCAAAGCCCTGTGTTCGATGCAACTGCGAACGGTTCATTTAAAAACTATCCTTAACTAGTTTAAAAACGTATGTAGGTGATGTATCTGTACATTTACCTCTTACGCAATGCCTGTAGTGGTAAAAAATGCGTACATATGCAGTGTATCTATGCATTCACAACTTTTGCAATGCCTGTAACGTAGAAACCACGTTCCAGTATTGGTCAAAGCCCTGTGTTCGATGCTACTGCACATGGTTCATTCAAATACTACCCTTACCTAGTTTAAATACGTATGTAGGTGATGGATCTATACATTCACAACTTTCGCAATGCCTGTAATGTAGAAACCACGTTCCAGTATTGCTCAAAGCCCTGTGTTCGATGCTACTGCACATGGTCCATTCAAATACTACCCTTAAGTGGTTTAAATAGTTTAAATACGTATGTAGGTGATGTATCTATACATTTACAACTTACACAATGCCTGTAATGGTTAAACATGCGTATATATGTAGTGTATCTATGCATTCACAACTTTTGCAATGCCTGTAATGTAGAAAACACGTTCCAGTATTGGTCAAAGCCCTGTGTTCGATGCTACTGCACATGGTTCATTCAAATAATACCCTTAGCTAGTTTAAATACGTATGTAGGTGATGTATCTATACATTCAGAACTCTAGCAATGTCTGTAATGTAGAAACCACGTTCCAGTAATGGCCAAAGCCCTGTGTTCGATGCTACTGCACATGGTTCATTCAAATACTTCCCTTAAGTGGTTTAAATACGTATGCAGATGATGTATCTATACATTCACAACTTTTGCAATGCCTGTAATGTAGAAACCACGTTCCAGTATTGGCCAAAGCCCTGTGTTCGATGCTACTGCAAACGGTTCATTTAAAAACTATCCTTAACTAGTTTAAATACGTATGTAGGTGATGTATCTGTACATTTACCTCTTACGCAATGCCTGTAGTGGTTAAAAATGCGTACATATGCAGTGTATCTATGCATTCACAACTTTTGCAATGCCTGTAATGTAGAAACCAGGTTCCAGTATTGGCCAAAACCCTGTGTTCGATGCTACTGCACATGGTCCATTCAAATACTACCCTTAAGTGGTTTAAATAGTTTAAATACGTATGTAGGTGATGTTTCTATACATTTACAACTTACACAATGCCTGTAATGGTTAGACATGCGTATATATGTAGTGTATCTATGCATTCACAACTTTCGCAATGCCTGTAATGTAGAAAACACGTTCCAGTATTGGTCAAAGCCCTGTGTTCGATGCTACTGCACATGGTTCATTAAAATAATACCCTTAAGTGGTTTAAATACGTGTGTAGGTGATGTATCTATACATTCAGAACTCTAGCAATGTCTGTAATGTAGAAACCACGTTTCAGTATTGCTCAAAGCCCTGTGTTCGATGCTACTGCACATGGTTCATTCAAATACTACCCTTAAGTGGTTTAAATAGTTTAAATACGTATGTAGGTGATGTGTCTATACATTCACAACTTTTGCAATGCCTGTAATGGTTAAAAATGCGTATATATGTAGTGTATCTATGCATTCACAACTTTCGCAATGCCTGTAATGTAGAAACCACGTTCCAGTATTGGTCAAAACCCTGTGTTCGATGCCACTGCACATGGTTCATTCATATACTACCCTCAACTAATTTAAATACGTATGTAGGTGATGTATCTATACATTTACAACTTTTGCAATGCCTGTAATGGTTAATTATGCGTATATATGTAGATTATCTATGCATTCACACCTTTCGCAATGTCTGTAATGTAGAAACCACGTTCCAGTATTGCACAAAGCCCTGTGTTCGATGCTACTGCACATGGTTCATTCAAATACTACCCTTAACTAGTTTAAATACGTATGTAGGTGATGGATCTATACATTCACAACTTTCGCAATGCCTGTAATTGTTAAAAATGCGTATGTATGTAGTGTATCTATGCATTCACATTTCTCGCAATGCCTGTAATGTAGAAACCACGTTCCAGTATTGGCTAAAGCCCTGTGTTCGATGCTACTGCACATGGTTCATTCAAATACTACCGTTAACTAGTTTAAATACGTATGTAGGTGATGTATCTATACATTCACATCTTTCGCAATGCCTGTAATGTAGAAACCACGTTCCAGTATTGTTGAAAGCAATGTGTTCGATGCTACTGCACATGGTTCATTCAAATACTACCCTTAAGTTGTTTAAACAGTTTAAATACGTATGTAGGTGATGTATGTATCCATTCACAACTTTCGCAATGCCTGTAATGTAGAAACCACGTTCCAGTATTGGTCAAAGCACTGTGTTCGATGCTACTGCACATGGTTCATTCAAATACTACCCTTAACTAGTTTAAATAGTTTAAATACGTATGTAGGTGATGTATCTATACATTCACAACTCTCGCAATGCCTGTAATGTAGAAGCCACGTTCCAGTGTTGGCCAAAGCCCTGTGTTCGATGCTTCTGCACATGGTTCATTCAAATACTACCCTTAACTAGTTTAAATACGTATGTAGGTGATGTATCTATACATTTACAACTCTCGCAATTCCTGTAATGTAGAAACCACGTTCCAGTATTGATCAAAGCCCTGTGTTCGATGCTACTGCACATGGTTCATTCAAATACTACCCTTAACTAGTTTAAATACGTATGTAGGTGATGTATCTATACATTCACAACTCTCGCAATGCCTGTAATGTAGAAACCACGTTCCAGTATTGGTCAAAGTCCTGTGTTCGATGCTACTGCACATGGTTCATTCAAATACTACCCTTAACTAGTTTAAACACGTATGTAGGTGATGTATCTATACATTCACAACTTTGTCAATGCCTGTAATGTAGAGACCACGTTCCAGTATTGTCCAAAGCCCTGTGTTCGATGCTACTGCACATGGTTCATTCAAATACTACCCTTAACTAGTTTAAATACGCATGTAGGTGATGTATTTATACATTCACAACTCTCGCAATGCCTGTAATGTAGAAACCACGTTCCAGTATTGCACAAAGCCCTGTGTTCGATGCTACTGCACATGGTTCATTCAAATACTACCCTTAACTAGTTTAAATACGTATGTAGGTGATGTATCTATACATTCACAACTCTCGCAATGCCCGTGATGTCGAAACCACGTTCCAGTACTGGTCAAAGCCCTGTGTTCGATGCTACTGCACATGGTTCATTCAAATACTACCCTTAAGTGGTTTAAATAGTTTAAATACGTATGTAGGTGATGTATCTATACATTTACAACTTACGCAATGCCTATAATGGTTAAAAATGCGTATATACGTAGTGTATCTATGCATTCACAACTTTCGCAATGCCTGTAATGTAGAAACCACGTTCCAGTATTGGCCAAAGCCCTGTGTTCGATGCTACTGCACATGGTTCATTCAAATACTACCCTTAACTAGTTTAAATACGTATGTAGGTGATGTATCTATACATTCACAACTCTCGCAATGCCTGTAATGTAGAAACCACGTTCCAGTATTGGTCAAAGCCCTGTGTTCGATACTACTGCACATGGTTCATTCAAATACTACCCTTAAGTGGTTTAAATAGTTTAAATACGTATGTAGGTGATGTATCTATACATTTACAACTTACGCAATGCCTGTAATGGTTAAAAATGCGTATATATGAAGTGTATCTATGCATTCACAACTTTGGCAATGCCTGTAATGTAGAAACCGCGTTCCAGTATTGGTCAAGCCCTGTGTTCGCTGCTACTGCACATGGTTCATTCAAATGCTACCGTTAACTAGTTTAAATACGTATGTAGGTGATGCATTTATGCATTCACAACTTTTGCAATGCCTGTAATGTAGAAACCACGTTCCAGTATTGGCCAAAGCCCTGTGTTCGATGCTACTGCACATGGTTCATTCAAATACTACCCTTAACTAGTTTAAATACGTATTTAGGTGATGTATCTATACATTTACAACTCTCGCAATGCCTCTAATGTAGAAACCACGTTCCAGTATTGGCCAAAGCCCTGTGTTCGATGCTACTGCACATGGTTTATTCAAATACTACCCTTAACTAGTTTAAATACGTATGTAGGTGATGTATCTATACATTTAAAACTCTCGCAATGCCTGTAATGTAGAAACCACGTTCCAGTATTGGTCAAAGCCCTGTGCTCGATGCTACTGCACATGGTTCATTCAAATGTTACCCCTAACTAGCTTAAATACGTATGTAGGTGATGTATCTATACATTTACAAGTCTCGCAATGCCTGTAATGTAGAAACCACGTTCCAGTACTGGTCAAAGCCCTGTGTTCGATGCTACTGCACATGGTTCATTCAAATACTACCCTTAAGTGGTTTAAATAGTTTAAATACGTATGTAGGTGATGTATCTATACATTTACAACTTACGCAATGCCTGTAATGGTTAAAAATGCGTATATATGTAGTGTATCTATGCATTCACAACTTTCGCAATGCCTGTTATGTAGAAACCACGTTCCAGTATTGGCCAAAGCCTTGTGTTCGATGCTACTGCACATGGTTCATTCAAACACTACCCTTAACTAGTTTAAATACGTATGTAGGTGATGTATCTATACATTCACAACTCTCGCAATGCCTGTAATGTAAAAACCACGTTCCAGTATTGGCCAAAGCCCTGTGTTCGATGCTACTGCACATGGTTCATTCAAATAGTACCCTTAACTAGTTTAAATACGTATATAGGTGATGTATCTATACATTCACAACTTTGGCAATGCCTGTATTGTAGAAACCACGTTCCAGTATTGGTCAAAGCCCTGTGTTCGATGCTACTGCACATGGTTCATTCAAATACTACCCTTAAGTGGTTTAAATAGTTTAAATACGTATGTAGGTGATGTATCTATACATTTACAACTCTCGCAATGCCTGTAATGTAGAAACCACGTTCCAGTACTGGTCAAAGCCCTGTGTTCGATGCTACTGCACATGGTTCATTCAAATACTACCCTTAACTATGGTTAAATAGTTTAAATACGTATGTAGGTGATGTATCTATACATTTACAACTTACGCAATGCCTGTAATGGTTAAAAATGCGTACATATGTAGTGTATCTATGCATTCACATTTTTCGCAATGCCTGTAATGTAGAAACCACGTTCCAGTATTGGCGAAAGCCCTGTGTTCGATGCTACTGCACATGGTTCATTCAAATAATACCCTTAACTAGTTTAAATACGTATGTAGGTGATGTATCTATACATTCACAACTTTGGCAATGCCTGTATTGTAGAAACCACGTTCCAGTATTGGTCAAAGCCCTGTGTTCGATGCGACTGCACATGGTTCATTCAAATACTACCCTTAAGTGGTTTAAATAGTTTAAATACGTATGTAGGTGATGTATCTATACATTTACAACTTACGCAATGCCTGTAATGGTTAAAAATGCGTACATATGTAGTGTGTCTATTCATTCACATTTTTCGCAATGCCTGTAATGTAGAAACCACGTTCCAGTATTGGCCAAAGCCCTGTGTTCGATGCTACTGCACATGGTTAATTCAAGTAGTACCCTTAACTAGTTTAAAAACGTATGTAGGTGATGTATCTATACATTCACAACTCTCGCAATGCCTGTATTGTAGAAACCACGTTCTAGTATTGGTCAAAGCCCTGTGTTCGATGCTACTGCACATGGTTCATTCAAATACTACCCTTAAGTGGTTTGAATAGTTCAAATACGTATGTAGGTGATGTATCTATACATTTACAACTTACACAATGCCTGTAATGGTTAAACATGCGTATGTATGTACTGTATCTATGCATTCACAACTTTCGGAATGCCTGTAATGTAGAAACCACGTTCCAGTATTGGTCAAAACCCTGTGTTCGATGCTACTGCACATGGTTCATTCAAATACTACCCTTAACTAATTTAAATACGTATGTAGGTGATGTATCTATACATTTACAACTCTCGCAATGCCTGTAATGTAGAAACCACGTTCCAGTACTGGTCAAAGCCCTGTGTTCGATGCTACTGCACATGGTTCATTCAAATACTACCCTTAAGTGGTTTAAATAGTTTAAATACGTATGTAGGTGATGTATCTATACATTTACAACTTACGCAATGCCTGTAATTGTTAAAAATGCGTATGTATGTAGTGTATCTATGCATTTACATTTCTCGCAATGCCTGTAATGTAGAAACCACGTTCCAGTATTGGCTAAAGCCCTGTGTTCGATGCTACTGCACATGGTTCATTCAAATACTACCCTTAACTAGTTTAAATACGTATGTAGGTGATGTATCTATACATTCACAACTTTCGCAATGCCTGTAATGTAGAAACCACGTTCCAGTATTGGTCAAAGTCATGTGTTCGATGCTACTGCACATGGTTCATTCAAATACTACCCTTAAGTGGTTTAAATACGTATGTAGGTGATGTATCTATACATTTACAACTTACGCAATGCCTGTAATGGTTAATAATGCGTATATATGTAGTATATCTATGCAAATAGAACTTACACAATGCCTGTAATGTAGACCACGTTCCGGTATTGGCCAAAGCCCTGTGTTCGATGCTACTGCACATGGTTCATTCAAATACTACCCTTAACTAGTTTAAATACGTATGTAGGTGATGTATCTATACATTCACAACTCTCGCAATGCCTGTAATGTAGAAACCACGTCCAGTACTGGTCAAAGCCCCGTGTTCGGTGCTACTGCACATGGTTCATTCAAATACTACCCTTAAGTGGTTTAACTAGTTTAAATACGTATGTAGGTGATGTATCTATACATTTAGAACTTACGCAATGCCTGTAATTGTTAAAAATGCGTATATATGTAGTGTATCTATGCATTCACAACTTTCGCAATGCGTGTAATGTAGAAACCACGTTCCAGTATTGGCCAAAGCCCTGTGTTCGATGCTACTGTACATGTTTCATTCAAATACTACCCTTAACTAGTTTAAATACGTATGTAGGTGATGTATCTATACATTCACAACTCTCGCAATGCCTGTAATGTAGAAACCACGTTCCAGTACTGGTCAAAGCCCTGTGTTCGATGCTACTGCACATGGTTCATTCAAATACTACCCTTAAGTGGTTTAAATAGTTTAAATACGTATGTAGGTGATGTATCTATACATTTACAACTTACGCAATGCCTGTAATGGTTAAAAATGCGTATATATGAAGTGTATCTATGCATTCACAACTTTTGCAATGCCTGTAATGTAGAAACCACGTTCCAGTATTGGTCAAAGCCCTGTGTTCGCTGCTACTGCACATGGTTCATTCAAATACTACCCTTAACTAGTTTAAATACGTATGTAGGTGATGCATCTATGCATTCACAACTCTCGCAATGCCTCTAATGTAGAAACCACGTTCCAGTATTGGTCAAAGCCCTGTGTTCGATGCTACTGCACATGGTTCATTCAAATACTACCCTTAACTAGTTTAAATACGTATGTAGGTGATGTATCTATACATTTAAAACTCTCGCAATGCCTCTAATGTAGAAACCACGTTCCAGTATTGGTCAAAGCCCTGTGTTCGATGCTACTGCACATGGTTCATTCAAATACTACCCTTAACTAGTTTAAATACGTATGTAGATGATGTATCTATACATTTTCAACTTACACAATGCCTGTAATGGTTAAAAATGCGTATATATGAAGTGTATCTATGCATTCACAACTTTCGCAATGCCTGTAATGTAGAAACCACGTTCCAGTATTGGTCAAAGCCCTGTGTTCGCTGCTACTGCACATGGTTCATTCAAATACTACCCTTAACTAGTTTAAATACGTATGTAGGTGATTCATCTATGCATTCACAACTCTCGCAATGCCTCTAATGTAGAAACCACGTTTCAGTATTGGCCAAAGCCCTGTGTTCGCTGCTACTGCACATGGTTCATTCAAATACTACACTCAACTAGTTTACATACGTATGTAGGTGATGTATCTATACATTTAAAACTCTCGCAATGCCTGTAATGTAGAAACCACGTTCCAGTATTGGTCAAAGCCCTGTGCTCGATGCTACTGCACATGGTTCATTCAAATATTACCCTTAACTAGTTTAAATACGTATGTAGGTGATTCATCTATGCATTCACAACTCTCGCAATGCCTCTAATGTAGAAACCACGTTTCAGTATTGGCCAAAGCCCTGTGTTCGCTGCTACTGCACATGGTTCATTCAAATACTACCCTTAACTAGTTTACATACGTATGTAGGTGATGTATCTATACATTTAAAACTCTCGCAATGCCTGTAATGTAGAAACCACGTTCCAGTATTGGTCAAAGCCCTGTGCTCGATGCTACTGCACATGGTTCATTCAAATACTACCCTTAAGTAGTTTAAATAGTTTAAATACGTATGTAGGTGATGTATCTATACATTTACAACTTACGCAATGCCTGTAATGGTTAAAAATGCGTATATATGTAGTGTATCTATGCATTCACAACTTTCGCAATGCGTGTAATGTAGAAACCACGTTCCAGTATTGGCCAAAGCCCTATGTTCGATGCTACTGTACATGTTTCATTCAAATACTACCCTTAACTAGTTTAAATACGTATGTAGGTGATGTATCTATACATTTAAAACTCTTGCAATGCCTGTAATGTAGAAACCACGTTCCAGTATTGGTCAAAGCCCTGTGTTCGATGCTACTGCACATGGTTCATTCAAATATTACCCTTTACTAGTTCAAATACGTATGTAGGTGATGTATCTATACATTTACAACTCTCGCAATGCCTGCAATGTAGAAGCCACGTTCCAGTACTGGTCAAAGCCCTGTGTTCGATGCTACTGCACATGGTTCATTCAAATACTACCCTTAAGTGGTTTAAATAGTTTAAGTGCGTATGTAGGTGATGTATCTATACATTTACAACTTACGCAATGCCTTTAATTGTTAAACATGCGTATATATGCAGTGTATCTATCCATTCACAAATTCAATAATGCCTGTAATGTAGAAACCACGTTCCAGTATTGCTCAAAGCCCTGTGCTCGATGCTACTGCACATGGTTCATTCAAATACTACCCGTAGCTAGTTTAAATACATATGTAGGTGATGTATCTATACATTCACAACTTTCGCAATGTTTGTAATGTAGAAACCACGTTCCAGTATTGCTGAAAGCCCTGTGTTCGATGATACTGCACATGGTTCATTCAAATACTACAATTAAGTTGTTTAAATAGTTTAAATACGTATGTAGGTGATGTATCTATACATCTACAACTTACGCATCTCTTGTATTGGTTAAACATGCGTATATATGTAGTGTATCTATGCATTCACAACTTTCGCAATGCCTGTAATGTAGAAACCACGTTCCAGTATTGGCCAAAACCCTGTGTTCGATGCTACTGCTGATGGTTCATTCAAATACTACCCTTAAGTAGTGTAAAAACGTATGTAGGTGATGTATCTATACATCTACAACTTACGCATCTCTTGTATTGGTTAAACATGCGTATATATGTAGTGTATCTATGCATTCACAACTTTCGCAATGCCTCTAATGTAGAAACCACGTTCCAGTATTGGCCAAAACCCTGTGTTCGATGCTACTGCTGATGGTTCATTCAAATACTACCCTTAAGTAGTGTAAAAACGTATGTAGGTGATGTATCTATACATTTACAACTTACGCAATGCCTGTAATGGTTAAAAATGCGTGTATATGAAGTGTATCTATGCATTCACAACTTTTGCAATGCCTGTAATGTAGAAACCACGTTCCAGTATTGGTCAAAGCCCTGTGTTCGCTGCTACTGCACATGGTTCATTCAAATACTACCCTTAAGTGGTTTAAATACGTATGTAGGTGATGCATCTATGCATTCACAACTCTCACAATGCCTGTAATGTAGAAACCACGTTCCAGTATTGGTCAAAGCCCTGTGTTCGATGCTACTGCACATGGTTCATTCAAATACTACCCTTAACTAGTTTAAATACGTATGTAGGTGATGTATCTATACATTTAAAACTCTCGCAATGCCTGTAATGTAGAAACCACGTTCCAGTATTGGTCAAAGCCCTGTGCTCGATGCTACTGCACATGGTTCATTCAAATACTACCCTTAACTAGTTTAAATACGTATGTAGGTGATGTATCTATACATTTACAACTTACGCAATGCCTGTAATGGTTAAAAATGCGTATATATGAAGTGTATCTATGCATTCACAACTTTGGCAATACCTGTAATGTAGAAACCACGTTCCAGTATTGGTCAAAGCCCTGTGTTCGCTGCTACTGCACATGGTTCATTCAAATACTACCCTTAACTAGTTTAAATACGTATGTAGGTGATGTATCTATACATTTAAAACTCTCGCAATGCCTGTAATGGAGAAACCACGTTCCAGTATTGGTCAAAGCCCTGTGCTCGATGCTACTGCACATGGTTCATTCAAATATTACCCTTAACTAGTTCAAATACGTATGTAGGTGATGTATCTATACATTTACAACTCTCGCAATGCCTGCAATGTAGAAGCCACGTTCCAGTACTGGTCAAAGCCCTGTGTTCGATGCTACTGCACATGGTTCATTCAAATACTACCCTTAAGTGGTTTAAATAGTTTAAGTGCGTATGTAGGTGATGTATCTATACATTTACAACTTACGCAATGCCTTTAATTGTTAAACATGCGTATATATGCAGTGTATCTATCCATTCACAAATTCAAAAATGCCTGTAATGTAGAAACCACGTTCCAGTATTGCTCAAAGCCCTGTGCTCGATGCTACTGCACATGGTTCATTCAAATACTACCCGTAGCTAGTTTAAATACATATGTAGGTGATGTATCTATACATTCACAACTTTCGCAATGTTTGTAATGTAGAAACCACGTTCCAGTATTGCTGAAAGCCCTGTGTTCGATGATACTGCACATGGTTCATTCAAATACTACCCTTGAGTTGTTTAAATAGTTTAAATACGTATGTAGGTGATGTATCTATACATCTACAACTTACGCATCTCTTGTAATGGTTAAATATGCGTATATATGTAGTGTATCTATGCATTCACAACTTTCGCAATGCCTCTAATGTAGAAACCACGTTCCAGTATTGGCCAAAACCCTGTGCTCGATGCTACTGCACATGGTTCATTCAAATACTACCCTTAAGTGGTTTAAATACGTATGTAGGTGATGTATCTATACATTCAGAACTCTAGCAATGTCTGTAATGTAGAAACGACGTTCGAGTATTGCTCAAAGCCCTGTGTTCGATGCTACTGCACATGGTTCATTCAAATACTACCCTTAAGTGGTTTAAATAGTTTAAATACGTATGTAGGTGATGTATCTATACATTTACAACTTACGCAATGCCTGTAATTGTTAAAAATGCGTATGTATGTAGTGTATCTATGCATTCACATTTCTCGCAATGCCTGTAATGTAGAAACCACGTTCCAGTATTGGCTAAAGCCCTGTGTTCGATGCTACTGCACATGGTTCATTCAAATACTACCCTTAACTAGTTTAAATACGTATGTAGGTGATGTATCTATACATTCACAACTCTCGCAATACCTGTAATGTAGAAACCACGTTCCAGTATTGGTCAAAGTCATGTGTTCGATGCTACTGCACATGGTTCATTCAAATACTACCCTTAAGTGGTTTAAATACGTATGTAGGTGATGTATCTATACATTTACAACTTACGCAATGCCTGTAATGGTTAATAATGCGTATATATGTAGTATATCTATGCAATTAGAACTTACGCAATGCCTGTAATGTAGACCACGTTCCGGTATTGGCCAAAGCCCTGTGTTCGATGCTACTGCACATGGTTCATTCAAATACTACCCTTAACTAGTTTAAATACGTATGTAGGTGATGCATCTGTGCATTCACAACTCTCGCAATGCCTCTAATGTAGAAACCACGTTCCAGTATTGGCCAAAGCCCTGTGTTCGATGCTACTGCACATGGTTCTTTCAAATACTACCCTTAACTAGTTTAAAAACGTATGTAGGTGATGTATCTATACATTTAAAACTCTCGCAATGCCTGTAATGTAGAAACCACGTTCCAGAATTGGTCGAAGCCCTGTGCTCGATGCTACTGCACATGGTTCATTCAAATATTACCCTTAACTAGTTTAAATACGTATGTAGGTGATGTATCTATACATTTACAACTCTCGCAATGCCTGTAATGTAGAAACCACGTTCCAGTATTGCTCAAAGCCCTGTGTTCGATGCTACTGCACATGGTTCATTCACATACTACCCTTAAGTGGTTTAAATAGTTTAAATACGTATGTAGGTGATGTATCTATACATTTACAACTCTCGCAATGCCTGTAATGTAGAAACCACGTTCCAGTACTGGTCAAAGCCCTGTGTTCGATGCTACTGCACATGGTTCATTCAAATACTGCCCTTAACTAGTTTAAATACGTATGTAGGTGATGTATCTATACATTCACAACTTTTGCAATCCCTGTAATGTCGAAACCACGTTCCAGTATTGGCCGAAGCCCTGTGTTGGATGCTACTGCACATGGTTCATTCAAATACTACCCTTAACCAGTTTAAATACGTATGTAGGTGATGCATCTATGCATTCACAAGTCCCGCAATGCCTCTAATGTAGAAACCACGTTCCAGTATTGTCAAAGCCCTGTGTTCGATGCTACTGCACATGGTTCATTCAAATACTACCCTTAACTAGTTTAAATACGTATGTAAGTGATGTATCTATACATTTAAAACTCTCGCAATGCCTGTAATGTAGAAACCACGTTCCAGTATAGGTCAAAGACCTGTGTTCGATGCTACTGCACATGGTTCATTCAAATACTACCCTTAACTAGTTTAAATACGTATGTAGGTGATGTATCTATACATTTACAACTTACGCAATGCCTGTAATGGTTAAAAATGCGTATATATGAAGTGTATCTATGCATTCACAACTTTCGCAATGCCTGTAATGTAGAAACCACGTTCCAGTATTGGTCAAAGCCCTGTGTTCGCTGCTACTGCACATGGTTCATTCAAATACTACACTTAACTAGTTTAAATACGTATGTAGGTGATGCATCTATGCATTCACAACTCTCGCAATGCCTCTAATGTAGAAACCACGTTCCAGTATTGGCCAAAGCCCTGTGTTCGATGCTACTTCACAACTTTCGCAATGCCTGTAATGTAGAAACCACGTTCCAGTATTGGTCAAAGCCCTGTGTTCGCTGCTACTGCACATGGTTCATTCAAATACTACACTTAACTAGTTTAAATACGTATGTAGGTGATGCATCTATGCATTCACAACTCTCGCAATGCCTCTAATGTAGAAACCACGTTCCAGTATTGGCCAAAGCCCTGTGTTCGATGCTACTGCACATGGTTCTTTCAAATACTACCCTTAACTAGTTTAAAAACGTATGTAGGTGATGTATCTATACATTTAAAACTCTCGCAATGCCTGTAATGTAGAAACCACGTTCCAGTATTGGTCAAAGCCCTGTGCTCGATGCTACTGCACATGGTTCATTCAAATATTACCCTTAACTAGTTTAAATACGTATGTAGGTGATGTATCTATACATTTACAACTCTCGCAATGCCTGTAATGTAGAAACCACGTTCCAGTATTGCTCAAAGCCCTGTGTTCGATGCTACTGCACATGGTTCATTCACATACTACCCTTAAGTGGTTTAAATAGTTTAAATACGTATGTAGGTGATGTACCTATACATTTACAACTTACGCAATGCCTGTAATTGTTAAACATGCGTATATATGTAGTGTATCTATCCATTCACAACTTTCGTAATGCCTGTAATGTAGAAACCACGTTCCAGTATTGCTCAAAGCCCTGTGTTCGATGCTACTGCACATGGTTCATTCAAATACTATTCTTAAGTGGTTTAAATAGTTTAAATACGTATGTAGGTGATGTATCTATACATTTACAACTTACGTATGGCTTGTAATGGTTAAACATGCGTATATATGTAGTGTATCTATGCATTCACAACTTTGGCAATGCCTGTAATGTAGAAAACACGTTCCAGTATTGCTCAAAGCCCTGTGTTCGATGCTACTGCACATGGTTCATTCAAATACTACACTTAGGTATTTTAAATACGTATATAGGTGATGTATCTTTACATTGAGAACTCTAGCAATGTCTGTAATGTAGAAACGACGTTCCAGTATTGCTCAAAGCCCTGTGTTCGATGCTACTGCACATGGTTCATTCAAATACTACCCTTAACCAGTTTAAATACGTATGTAGGTGATGTATCTATACATTCACAACTTTCGCAATGTCTGTAATGTTGAAACCACGTTCCAGTATTGCTCAAAGCCCTGTGTTCGATGCTACTGCACATGGTTCATTCAAATACTACCCTTAAGTGGTTTAAATAGTTTAAATACGTATGTAGGTGATGTATCTATACATTTACAACTTACGCAATGCCTGTAATGGTTAAACATGCGTATATATGTAGTGTATCTATGCATTCACAACTTTCGCAATGTCTGTAATGTAGAAAACACGTTCCAGTATGGCTCAAAGCCCTGTGTTCGATGCTACTGCACATGGTTCATTCATATACTACCCTTAAGTGGTTTAAATAGTTCAAATACGTATGTAGGTGATGTATCTATACATTCACAACTTACACAATGCCAGAAATGGCTAAACATGCGTATATATGTAGTGTATCTATGCATTCACTACTTTCGCAATGCCTGTAATGTAGAAAACACGTTCCAGTATTGCTCAAAGCCCTGTGTTCGATGCTACTGCACATGGTTCATTGAAATACTACCCTTAAGTGGTTTAAATAGTTTAAATACGTATGTAGGTGATGTATCTATACATTTACAACTTACGCAATGCATGTAATTGTTAAACATGCGTATATATGTAGTGTATCTATCCATTCACAAATTCAGTAATGCCTGTAATGTAGAAACCACGTTCCAGTATTGGTCAAAGCCCTGTGTTCAATGCTACTGCACATGGTTCATTCAAATACTACCCTTAGCTAGTTTAAATACGTATGTAGGTGATGTATCTATACATTCACAATTTTGGCATTGTCTGTAATGTAGAAACCACGTTCCAGTATTGCTCAAAGCCCTGTGTTCGATGCTACTGCACATGGTTCATTCAAATACTACCCTTAAGTGGTTTAAATAGTTTAAATACGTATGTAGGTGATGTATCTATACATTTACAACTTACGCAATGCCTGTAATGGTTAAACATGCGTATATATGTAGTGTATCTATGCGTTCACAACTTTCGCAATGTCTGTAATGTAGAAACCACGTTCCAGTATTGCTCAAAGCCCTGTGTTCGATGCTACTGCACATGGCATATTCAAATACTACCCTTAACTAGTTTAAATACGTATGTAGGTGATGTATCTATACATTCACAACTTTCGCAATGCCTGTAATGTAGAAACCACGTTCCAGCATTGGCCAAAGCCCTGTGTTCTATGCTACTGCACATGGTTCATTCAAATACTACCCTTAAATAGTTTAAATACGTATGTAGGTGATGTATCTGTACATTTACAACTTGCACAATGCCTGTAATGGTTAAACATGCCTACATATGTGGTGCATCTATGCATTCACAACCATTTGCAATGCCTGTAATGTAGAAAACACGTTCCAGTATTGCTCAAAGCCCTGTGCTCGATGCTACTGCACATGGTTCATTCAAATACTACACTTAGGTATTTTAAATACGTATGTAGGTGATGTATCTATACATTCAGAACTCTAGCAAAGTCTGTAATGTAGAAACGACGTTCCAGTATTGCTCAAAGCCCTGTGTTCGATGCTACTGCACATGGTTCATTCAAATACTATCCTTAAGTGGTTTAAATAGTTTAAATACGTATGTAGGTGATGTATCTATACATTTACAACCTACGCAATGCCTGTAATGGGTAAAAATGCGTATATATGTTGCATATCTATGCGTTCACAACTTTCGCAATGTCTGTAATGTAGAAACCACGTTCCAGTATTGCTCAAAGCCCTGTGTTCGATGCTACTGCACATGGTTCATTCAAATACTACCCTTAAGTGGTTTAAATAGTTCAAATACGTATGTAGGTGATGTATCTATACATTTACAACTTACACAATGCCAGTAATGGCTAAACATGCGTATATATGTAGTGTATCTATGCATTCACTACTTTCGCAATGCCTGTAATGTAGAAAACACGTTCCAGTATTGCTCAAAGCACTGTGTTCGATGCTACTGCACATGGTTCATTCAAATACTACCCTTGAGTGGTTTAAATAGTTTAAATACGTATGTAGGTGATGTATCTATACATTTACAACTTACGCAATGCCTGTAATTGTTAAACATGCGTATATATGAAGTGTATCTATCCATGCACAAATTCAGTAATGCCTGTAATGTAGAAAAAACGTTCCAGTATTGGTCAAAGCCCTGTGTTCGATGCTACTGCACATGGTTCATTCAAATACTACCCTTAGCTAGTTTAAATACGTATGTAGGTGATGTATCTATACATTCACAATTTTCGCATTGTCTGTAATGTAAAAACCACGTTCCAGTATTGCTCAAAGCCCTGTGTTCGATGCTACTGCACATGGTTCATTCAAATACTACCCTTAAGTGGTTTAAATAGTTTAAATACGTATGTAGATGATGTATCTGTACATTTACAACTTACGCAATGCCTGTAATGGTTAAACATTCGTATATATGTAGTGTATCTATGCGTTCACAACTTTCGCAATGTCTGTAATGTAGAAACCACGTTCCAGTATTGCTCAAAGCCCTGTGTTCGATGCTACTGCACATGGTTCATTCAAATACTACCCTTAAGTGGTTTAAATAGTTTAAATACGTATGTAGGTGTTGTATCTATACATTTACAACTTACGCAATGCCTGTAATGGTTAAACATGCGTATATATGTAGTGTATCTATGCGTTCACAACTTTCGCAATGTCTGTAATGTAGAAACCACGTTCCAGTATTGCTCAAAGCCCTGTGTTCGATGCTACTGCACATGGTTCATTCAAATACTATCCTTAAGTGGTTTAAATAGTTTAAATACGTGTGTAGGTGATGTATCTATACATTTACAACCTACGCAATGCCTGTAATGGGTAAAAATGCGTATATATGTTGCATATCTATGCGTTCACAACTTTCGCAATGTCTGTAATGTAGAAACCACGTTCCAGTATTGCTCAAAGCCCTGTGTTCGATGCTACTGCACATGGTTCATTCAAATACTACCCTTAAGTGGTTTAAATAGTTTAAATACGTATGTAGATGATGTATCTGTACATTTACAACTTACGCAATGCCTGTAATGGTTAAACATTCGTATATATGTAGTGTATCTATGCGTTCACAACTTTCGCAATGTCTGTAATGTAGAAACCACGTTCCAGTATTGCTCAAAGCCCTGTGTTCGATGCTACTGCACATGGTTCATTCAAATACTACCCTTAAGTGGTTTAAATAGTTTAAATACGTATGTAGGTGTTGTATCTATACATTTACAACTTACGCAATGCCTGTAATGGTTAAACATGCGTATATATGTAGTGTATCTATGCGTTCACAACTTTCGCAATGTCTGTAATGTAGAAACCACGTTCCAGTATTGCTCAAAGCCCTGTGTTCGATGCTACTGCACATGGCATATTCAAATACTACCCTTAACTAGTTTAAATACGTATGTAGGTGATGTATCTATACATTCACAACTTTCGCAATGCCTGTAATGTAGAAACCACGTTCCAGCATTGGCCAAAGCCCTGTGTTCGATGCTACTGCACATGGTTCATTCAAATACTACCCTTAAATAGTTTAAATACGTATGTAGGTGATGTATCTGTACATTTACAACTTACGCAATGCCTGTAATGGTTAAACATGCCTACATATGTGGTGCATCTATGCATTCACAACTTTCGCAATGCCTGTAATGTAGAAAACACGTTCCAGTATTGCTCAAAGCGATGTGCTCGATGCTACTGCACATGGTTCATTCAAATACTACACTTAGGTATTTTAAATACGTATGTAGGTGATGTATCTATACATTTAGAACTCTAGCAAAGTCTGTAATGTAGAAACGACGTTCCAGTATTGCTAAAAGCCCTGTGTTCGATGCTACTGCACATGGTTCATTCAAATACTATCCTGAAGTGGTTTAAATAGTTAAAAAACGTATTTAGGTGATGTATCTATACATTTACAACTTACGCAATGCCTGTAATGGGTAAAAATGCGTATATATGTTGCATATTTATGCGTTCACAACTTTCGCAATGTCTGTAATGTAGAAACCAAGTTCCAGTATTACTCAAAGCCCTGTGTTCGATGCTACTGCACATGGTTCATTCAAATACTACCCTTAAGTGGTTTAAATAGTTCAAATACGTATGTAGGTGATGTATCTATACATTTACAACTTACACAATGCCAGTAATGGCTAAAAATGCGTATATATGTAGTGTATCTATGCATTCACTACTTTCGCAATGCCTGTAATGTAGAAAACACGTTCCAGTATTGCTCAAAGCACTGTGTTCGATGCTACTGCACATGGTTCATTCAAATACTACCCTTAAGTGGTTTAAATAGTTTAAATACGTATGTAGGTGATGTATCTATACATTTACAACTTACGCAATGCCTGTAATTGTTAAACATGCGTATATATGTAGTGTATCTATCCATGCACAAATTCAGTAATGCCTGTAATGTAGAAACCACGTTCCAGTATTGGTCAAAGCCCTGTGTTCGATGCCACTGCACATGGTTCATTCAAATACTACCCTTAGCTAGTTTAAATACGTATGTAGGTGATGTATCTATACATTCACAATTTTGGCATTGTCTGTAATGTAGAAACCACGTTCCAGTATTGCTCAAAGCCCTGTGTTCGATGCAACTGCACATGGTTCATTCAAATACTACCCTTAAGTGGTTTAAATAGTTCAAATACGTATGTAGGTGATGTATCTATACATTTACAACTTACGCAATGCCTGTAATGGTTAAACATGCGTATATATGTAGTGTATCTATGCGTTCACAACTTTCGCAATGTCTGTAATGTAGAAACCACGTTCCAGTATTGCTCAAAGCCCTGTGTTCGATGCTACTGCACATGGCATATTCAAATACTACCCTTAGCTAGTTTAAATACGTATGTAGGTGATGTATCTATACATTCACAACTTTCGCAATGCCTGTAATGTAGAAACCACGTTCCAGTATTGCTCAAACCCTGTGTTCGATGCTACTGCACATGGTTCATTCAAACACTACCCTTAAGTGGTTTAAATAGTTCAAATACGTATGTAGGTGATGTATCTATACATTTACAACTTACACAATGCCAGTAATGGTTAAACATGCGTATATATGTAGTGTATCTATGCATTCACAACTTTCGCAATGCCTGTAATGTAGAAACCACGTTCCAGTATTGCTCAAAGCCCTGTGTTCGATGCTACTGCACATGGTTCATTCAAATACTACCCTTAAGTGGTTTAAATAGTTTAAATACGTATGTAGGTGATGTATCTATACATTTACAACTTACGCAATGCCTGTAATTGTTAAACATGCGTATATATGTAGTGTATCTATGCATTCACAAATTCAGTAATGCCTGTAGTGTAGAAACCACGTTCCAGTATTGGTCAAAGCCCTGTGTTCGATGCTACTGCACATGGTTCATTCAAATACTACCCTTAAGTGGTTTAAATAGTTTAAATACGTATGTAGGTGATGTATCTATACATTTACAACTTACGCAATGCCTGTAATTGTTAAACATGCGTATATATGTAGTGTATCTATGCATTCACAAATTCAGTAATGCCTGTAATGTAGAAACCACGTTCCAGTATTGCTCAAAGCCCTGTGCTCGATGCTACTGCACATGGTTCATTCAAATACTACACTTAGGTATTTTAAATACGTATGTAGGTGATGCATCTATACATTCAGAACTCTAGCAAAGTCTGTAATGTAGAAACGACGTTCCAGTATTGCTCAAAGCCCTGTGTTCGATGCTACTGCACATGGTTCATTCAAATACTATCCTGAAGTGGTTTAAATAGTTAAAATACGTATGTAGGTGATGTATCTATACATTTACAACTTACGCAATGCCTGTAATGGGTAAAAATACGTATATATGTTGCATATTTATGCGTTCACAACTTTCGCAATGTCTGTAATGTAGAAAACAAGTTCCAGTATTGCTCAAAGCACTGTGTTCGATGCTACTGCACATGGTTCATTCAAATACTACCCTTAAGTGGTTTAAATAGTTTAAATACGTATGTAGGTGATGTATCTATACATTTACAACTTACGCAATGCCTGTAATTGTTAAACATGCGTATATATGTAGTGTATCTATCCATGCACAAATTCAGTAATGCCTGTAATGTAGAAACCACGTTCCAGTATTGGTCAAAGCCCTGTGTTCGATGCTACTGCACATGGTTCATTCAAATACTACCCTTAGCTAGTTTAAATACGTATGTAGGTGATGTATCTATACATTCACAATTTTGGCATTGTCTGTAATGTAGAAACCACGTTCCAGTATTGCTCAAAGCCCTGTGTTCGATGCTACTGCACATGGTTCATTCAAATACTACCCTTAAGTGGTTTAAATAGTTTAAAAACGTATGTAGGTGATGTATCTATACATTTACAACTTACGCAATGCCTGTAATGGTTAAACATGCGTATATATGTAGTGTATCTATGCGTTCACAACTTTCGCAATGTCTGTAATGTAGAAACCACGTTCCAGTATTGCTCAAAGCCCTGTGTTCGATGCTACTGCACATAGCATATTCAAATACTACCCTTAGCTAGTTTAGATACGTATGTAGGTGATGTATCTATACATTCACAACTTTCGCAATGCCTGTAATGTAGAAACCACGTTCCAGTATTGCTCAAAGCCCTGTGTTCGATGCTACTGCACATGGTTCATTCAAACACTACCCTTAAGTGGTTTAAATAGTTCAAATACGTATGTAGGTGATGTATCTATACATTTACAACTTACACAATGCCAGTAATGGTTAAACATGCGTATATATGTAGTGTATCTATGCATTCACAACTTTCGCAATGCCTGTAATGTAGAAACCACGTTCCAGTATTGCTCAAAGCCCTGTGTTCGATGCTACTGCACATGGTTCATTCAAATACTACCCTTAAGTGGTTTAAATAGTTTAAATACGTATGTAGGTGATGTATCTATACATTTACAACTTACGCAATGCCTGTAATTGTTAAACATGCGTATATATGTAGTGTATCTATGCATTCACAAATTCAGTAATGCCTGTAATGTAGAAACCACGTTCCAGTATTGGTCAAAGCCCTGTGTTCGATGCTACTGCACATGGTTCATTCAAATACTACCCGTAGCTAGTTTAAATACGTATGTAGGTGATGTATCTATATATTCACAACTTTCGCAATGTCTGTAATGTAGAAACCACGTTCCAGTATTGCTCAAAGCCCTGTGTTCGATGCTACTGCACATGGTTCATTCAAATACTACCCTTAAGTGGTTTAAATAGTTTAAATACGTATGTAGGTGATGTATCTGTACATTTACAACTTACGCAATGCCTGTAGTGGTTAAACATCCGTATATATGTAGTGTATCTATGCATTCACAACTTCGGCAATGCCTGTAATGTAGAAAACACGTTCCAGTATTGCTCAAAGCCCTGTGCTCGATGCTACTGCACATGGTTCATTGAAATACTACCCTTAAGTGGTTTAAATAGTTTAAATACGTATGTAGGTGATGTATCTGTACATTTACAACTTGCACAATGCCTGTAATGGTTAAACATGCCTACATATGTGGTGCATCTATGCATTCACAACTTTCGCAATGCCTGTAATGTAGAAACCACGTTCCAGTATTGCTCAAAGCCCTGTGTTCGATGCTACTGCACATGGCACATTCAAATACTACCCTTAACTAGTTTAAATACGTATGTAGGTGATGTATCTATACATTCACAACTTTCGCAATGCCTGTAATGTAGAAACCACGTTCCAGTATTGCTCAAAGCCCTGTGTTCGATGCTACTGCACATGGTTCATTCAAATACTACCCTTAAGTGGTTTAAATAGTTCAAATACGTATGTAGGTGATGTATCTATACATTTACAACTTACACAATGCCAGTAATGGTTAAACATGCGTATATATGTAGTGTATCTATGCATTCACAACTTTCGCAATGCCTGTAATGTAGAAAACACGTTCCAGTATTGCTCAAAGCCCTGTGTTCGATGCTACTGCACATGGTTCATTCAAATACTACCCTTAAGTGGTTTAAATAGTTTAAATACGTATGTAGGTGATGTATCTATACATTTACAACTTACGCAATGCCTGTAATTGTTAAACATGCGTATATATGTAGTGTATCTATCCATTCACAAATTCAGTAATGTGTGTAATGTAGAAAACACGTTCCAGTATTGGTCAAAGCCCTGTGTTCGATGCTACTGCACATGGTTCATTCAAATACTACCCTTAGCTAGTTTAAATACGTATGTAGGTGATGTATCTATACATTCACAACTTTCGCAATGTCTGTAATGTAGAAACCACGTTCCAGTATTGGTCAAAGCCCTGTGTTCGATGCTACTGCTCATGGTTCATTCAAATACTACCCTTAAGTGGTTTAAATAGTTTAAATACGTATGTAGGTGATGTATCTATACATTTACAACTTTCGCAATGCCTGTAATTGTTAAACATCCGTATATATGTAGTGTATCTATGCATTCACAACTTTGGCAATGCCTGTAATTTAGAAAACACGTTCCAGTATTGCTCAAAGCCCTGTGCTCGATGCTACTGCACATGGTTCATTCAAATACTACCCTTAACCAGTTTAAATACGTATGTAGGTGATGTATCTATACATTCACTACTTTCGCAATGTCTGTAATGTAGAAACCACGTTCCAGTATTGCTCAAAGCCCTGTGTTCGATGCTACTGCACATGGTTCATTCAAATACTACCCTTAAGTGGTTTAAATAGTTTAAATACGTATGTAGGTGATGTATCTATACATTTACAACTTACGCAATGCCTGTAATGGTTAAACATGCGTATATATGTAGTGTATCTATGCATTCACAACTTTGGCAATGGCTGTAATGTAGAAAACACGTTCCAGTATTGCTCAAAGCCCTGTGCTCGATGCTACTGCACATGGTTCATTCAAATAATACCCTTGGCTAGTTTAAATACGTATGTAGGTGATGTATATATACATTCACAACTCTAACAATGTCTGTAATGTAGAAACCACGTTCCAGTATTGCTCAAAGCCCTGTGTTCGATGCTACTCCACATGGTTCATTCAAATACTACCCTTAAGTGGTTTAAGCAGTTTAAATACGTATGTAGGTGATGTATCTATACATTTACAACGTACGCATGGCTTGCAATGGTTAAACATGCGTATATATGTAGTGTATCTATGCATTCACAACTTTCGCAATGCCTGTAATGTAGAAACCACGTTCCAGAATTGGCCAAAGCCCTGTGTTCGATGCTACTGCACATGGTTCATTCAAATGCTACCTTTAACTAGTTTAAATACGTATGTAGGTGATGTATCTATACATTCACAACTTTTGCAATGCCTGTAATGTAGAAACCACGTTCCAGTATTGTTGAATGCTCTGTGTTCGATGCTACTGCACATGGTTCATTCAAATACTACCCTTAAGTAATTTAAATAGTTTAAATACGTATGTAGGTGATGTATCTTTACATTTACAACTTTTGCAATGCCTGTAATTGTTAAACATGCGTATATATGTAGTGTATCTATCCATTCACAACTTTCGCAATGCCTGTAATGTAGAAACCACGTTCCAGTATTGGTCAAAGCCCTGTGCTCGATGCTACTGCACATGGTTCATTCAAATACTACCCTTAAGTGGTTTAAATACGTATGTAGGTGATGTATCTATACATTCACATCTTTCGCAATGCCTGTAATGTTGAAAACACGTTCCAGTATTATTGAAAGCTCTGTGTTCGATGCTACTGCACATGGTTTATTCAAATACTACCCTTAAGTGGTTTAAATAGTTTAAATACGTATGTAGGTGATGTATCTATACATTTACAACTTACGCAATGCCTGTAATTGTTAAACATGCGTATATATGTAGTGTATCTATCCATTCACAACTTTCGCAATGCCTGTAATGTAGAAACCACGTTCCAGTATTGCTCAAAGCCCTGTGCTCGATGCTACTGCACATGGTTCATTCAAATACTACCCTTAGCTAGTTTAAACAAGTATGTAGGTGATGTATGTATACATTCACAACTTTCGCAATGCCTGTAATGTAGAAACCACGTTCCAGTATTGCTCAAAGCCCTGTGTTCGATGCTACTGCACATGGTTCATTCAAATACTACCCTTTAGTGGTTTAAATAGTTTAAATACGTATGTAGGTGATGTATCTATACATTTACAACTTACGCATGTCTTTTAATGGTTACACATGCGTATATATGTAGTGTATCTATGCATTCACAACTTTGGCAATGCCTGTAATGTAGAAACCACGCTCCAGTATTGGCCAAAGCCCTGTGTTCGATGCTACTGCACATGGTTCATTCAAATACTACCCTTAAATAGTTTAAATACGTATGTAGGTGATGTATCTATACATTTACAACTTACGCAATGCCTGTAATCGTTAAAAATGCGTATATATGTAGCTTATCTATGCATTCACAACTTTCGCAATGTCTGTAATGTAGAAACCACGTTGCTCAAAGCCCTGTGTTCGATGCTACTGCACATGGCTTATTCCAATACTACCCTTAACTAGTTTAAATACGTATGTAGGTGATGTATCTATACATTCACAACTTTCGCAATGCCTGTAATGTAGAAACCACGTTCCAGTATTGCACAAAGCCCTGTGTTCGATGCTACTGCACATGGTTCATTCAAATACTACCCTTAAGTGGTTTAAATAGTTCAAATACGTATGTAGGTGATGTATCTATACATTTACAACTTACACAATGCCAGTAATGGTTAAACATGCGTATATATGTAGTGTATCTATGCATTCACAACTTTCGCAATGCCTGTAATGTAGAAACCACGTTCCAGTATTGGTCAAAGCCCTGTGTTCGATGCTACTGCACATGGTTCATTCAAATACTACCCTTGAGTGGTTTAAATAGTTCAAATACGTATGTAGGTGATGTATCTATACATTTACAACTTACGGAATGCCCGTATCTGTTAAACATGCGTATATATGTAGTGTATCTATCCATTCACAAATTCCGTAATGCCTGTAATGTAGAAACCACGCTCCAGTATTGGTCAAAGCCCTGTGTTCGATGCTACTGCACATGGTTCATTCAAATACTACCCTTAGTTATTTTAAATACGTATGTAGGTGATGTATCTATACATTTACAACTTTCGCAATGTCTGTAATGTAGAAACCACGTTCCAGTATTGCTCAAAACCCTGTGTTCGATGCTACTGCACATGGTTCATTCAAATACTACCCTCAAGTGGTTTAAATAGTTTAAATACGTATGTAGGTAATGTATCTATACATTCACAACTTACGCAATGCCTGTAATGGTTAAACATGCGTATATATGTAGTGTATCTATGCATTCACAACTTTCGCAATGCCTGTAATGTAGAAACCACGTTCCAGTATTGGTCAAAGCCCTGTGTTCGATGCTACTGCACATGGTTCATTCAAATACTACCTTTAATTAGTTTAAATACGTATGTAGGTGATGTATCTATACATTTACAACTTACGGAATGCCTGTATCTGTTAAACATGCGTATATATGTAGTGTATCTATCCATTCACAAATTCCGTAATGCCTGTAATGTAGAAACCACGTTCCAGTATTGGTCAAAGCCCTGTGTTCGATGTTACTGCACATGGTTCATTCAAATACTACCCTTAGTTAGTTTAAATACGTATGTCGGTGATGTATCTATACATTTACAACTTTCGCAATGTCTGTAATGTAGAAACCACGTTCCAGTATTGCTCAAAGCCCTGTGTTCGATGCTACTGCACATGGTTCATTCAAATACTACCCTTAAGTGGTTTAAATAGTTTAAATACGTATGTAGGTAATGTATCTATACATTCACAACTTACGCAATGCCTGTAATGGTTAAACATGCGTATATATGTAGTGTATCTATGCATTCACAACTTTCGCAATGCCTGTAATGTAGAAACCACGTTCCAGTATTGGCCAAAGCCCTGTGTTCGATGCTACTGCACATGGTTCATTCAAATACTACCTTTAACTAGTTCAAATACGTACGTAGGTGATGTATCTATACATTCACATCTTTCGCAATGCTTGTAATGTAGAAACCACGTTCCAGTATTGTTGAATGCTCTGTGTTCGACGCTACTGCATAGGGTTCATTCAAATACTACCCTTGAGTGGTTTAAATAGTTTAAATACGTATGTAGGTGATGTATCTATACATTTACAACTTTTGCAATGCCTGCAATGGTTAAACATGCGTATATATGTAGCGTATCTATGCATTCACAACTTTCGCAATGTCTGTAATGTAGAAACCACGTTCCAGTATTGCACAAAGCGCTGTGTTCGATGCTACTGCACATGGTTCATTCAAATACTACCCTTAACTAGTTTAAATACGTATGTAGGTGATGTATCTATACATTCACAACTTTCGCAATGCCTGTAATGTAGAAGTCACTTTCCAGTATTGGTCAAAGCCCTGTGTTCGATGCTACTGCACATGGTTCATTCAAATACTACCCTTAAGTGGTTTAAACAGTTCAAATACGTATGTAGGTGATGTATCTATACATTTACAACTTACGCAATGCCAGTAATGGTTAAACATGCGTATATATGTGGTGTATCTATGCATTCACAACTTTCGCAATGTCTGTAATGTAGACACCACGTTCCAGTATTGCACAAAGCCCTGTGTTCGATGCTACTGCACATGGTTCATTCAAATACTACCCTTAACTAGTTTAAATACGTATGTAGGTAATGTATCTATACAGTCACAACTTTCGCAAAGCCTGTAATGTAGAAGTCACGTTCCAGTATTGGTCAAAGCCCTGTGTTCGAAGCTACTGCACATGGTTCATTCAAATACTACCCTTAACTAGTTTAAATACGTATGTAGGTGATGTATCTATACATTTACAACTTACGCAATGCCTGTAATGGTTAAAAATGCGTATATATGTAGCGTATCTATCCATTCACAACTTTCGCAATGTCTGTAATGTAGAAACCACGTTCCAGTATTACTCAAAGCACTGTGTTCGATGCTACTGCAGATGGCTTATTCCAATACTACCCTTAACTAGTTTAAATACGTATGTAGGTGATGTATCAAAACATTTACAACTTTCGCAATGCCTGTAATGTAGAAACCACGTTCCAGTATTGCTCAAAGCCCTGTGTTCGATGCTACTGCACATGGTTCATTGAAATACTATCCTTAAGTGGTTTAGACAGTTTAAATAAGTATGTAGGTGATGTATCTATACATTTACAACTTACGCAATGCCTGTAATTGTTAAACATTCGTATATATGTAGTGTATCTATGCATTCACAAATTCAGTAATGCCTGTAATGTAGAAACCACGTTCCAGTATTGGTCAAAGCCCTGTGTTCGATGCTACTGCACATGGTTCATTCAAATACTACCCTTAGTTAGTTTCAATATGTATGTAGGTGATGTATCTATACATTCACAACTTTCGCAATGTCTGTAATGTAGAAACCACGTTCCAGTATTGCTCAAAGCCCTGTGTTCGATGCTACTGCACATGGTTCATTCAAATACTACCCTTAAGTGGTTTAAATAGTTCAAATACGTATGTAAGTGATGTATCTATACATTTACAACTTACACAATGCCAGTAATGGTTAAACATGCGTACATATGTAGTGTATCTATGCATTCACAACTTTCGCAATGCCTGTAATGTAGAAACCACGTTCCAGTATTGCTCAAAGCCCTGTGTTCGATGCAACTGCACATGGTTCATTCAAATACTACCCTTAAGTGGTTTAAATAGTTTAAATACGTATGTAGGTGATGTATCTATACATTTACAACTTACGCAATGCCTGTAATTGTTAAACATGCGTATATATGTAGTGTATCTATGCATTCACAAATTCAGTAATGCCTGTAATGTAGAAACCACGTTCCAGTATTGGTCAAAGCCCAGTGTTCGATGCTAATGCACATGGTTCATTCAAACACTACCCTTAGTTAGTTTGAATACGTATGTAGGTGATGTATCTATACATTCACAACTTTCGCAATGTCTGTAATGTAGAAACCACGTTCCAGTATTGGTCAAAGCCCTGTGTTCGATGCTACTGCACATAGTTCATTCAAATACTACCCTTAAGTGGTTTAAATAGTTTAAATACGTATGTAGGTGATGTATCTATACATTTACAACTTACGCAATGCCTGTAATGGTTAAACATGCGTATATATGTAGTGTATCTATCCATTCACAACTTTCGCAATGCCTGTAATGTAGAAAATACGTTCCAGTATTGCTCAAAGCCTTGTGCTCGATGCTACTGCACATGGTTCATTCAAATACTATCCTTAGCCTGTTTAAATACGTATGTAGGTGATGTATGTATACATTCACAACTCTAGCAATGTATGTAATGTAGAAACCACGTTCCAGTATTGCTCAAAGCCCTGTGTTCGATGCTACTCCACATGGTTCATTCAAATACTACCCTTAAGTGGTTTAAAGAGTTTAAATACGTATGGAGGTGATGTATCTATACATTTACAACTTGCGCATGGCTTGTAATGGTTAAACATGCGTATATATGTAGTGTATCTATGCATTCACAACTTTCGCAATGCCTGTAATGTAGAAAACACGTCCCAGTATTGCTCAAAGCCCTGTGTTCGATGCTACTGCACATGGTTCATTCAAATAGTACCCTTTAGTGGTTTAAATAGTTTAAATACGTATGTAGGTGATGTATCTATACATTTACAACTTTTGCAATGCCTGCAATGGTTAAACATGCCTATATATGTAGCGTATCTATGCATTCACAACTTTCGCAATGTCTGTAATGTAGAAACCACGTTCCAGTATTGCACAAAGCCCTGTGTTCGATGCTACTGCACATGGTTCATTCAAATACTACCCTTAACTAGTTTAAATACGTATGTAGGTGATGTATCTATACATTCACAACTTTCGCAATGCCTGTAATGTAGAGGCCATGTTCCAGTATTGGTCAAAGCCCTGTGTTCGATGCTACTGCACATGGTTCATTCAAATACTACCCTTAAGTGGTTTAAACAGTTCAAATACGTATGTAGGTGATGTATCTATACATTTACAACTTACGCAATGCCAGTAATGGTTAAACATGCGTATATATGTAGTGTATCTATGCATTCACAACTTTCGCAATGCCTGTAATGTAGAAACCACGTTCCAGTATTGGTCAAAGCCCTGTGTTCGATGCTACTGCACATGGTTCATTCAAATACTACCCTTTAGTTTTTCAAATAGTTTAAATACGTATGTAGGTGATGTATCTATACATTTACAACTTACGCAATGCCTGTAATCGTTAAAAATGCGTATAGATGTAGCGTATCTATGCATTCACAACTTTCGCAATGTCTGTAATGTAGAAACCACGTTCCAGTATTGCTCAAAGCCCTGTGTTCGATGCTACTGCACAAGGCTTATTCCAGTACCACCCTTAACTAGTTTAAATACGTATGTAGGTGATGTATCTATACATTCACAACTTTCGCAATGCCTGTAATGTAGAAACTACGTTTCAGTATTGCTCAAAGCCCTGTGTTCGATGCTACTGCACATGGTTCATTCAAATACTACCCTTAAGTGGTTTAAATAGTTCAAATACGTATGTAGGTGATGTATCTATACATTTACAACTTTCACAATGCCAGTAATGGTTAAACATGCGTATATATGTAGTGTATCTATGCATTCAGAACTTTCGCAATGCCTGTAATGTAGAAACCACGTTCCAGTATTGCTCAAAGCCCTGTGCTCGATGCTACTGCACATGGTTCATTCAAATACTATCCTTAGCTAGTTTAAATACGTATGTAGGTGATGTATGTATACATTCACAACTCTAGCAATGTCTGTAATGTAGAAACCACGTTCCAGTATTGCTCAAAGCCCTGTGTTCGATGCTACTCCACATGGTTCATTCAAATACTACCCTTAAGTGGTTTAAAGAGTGTAAATACGTATGGAGGTGATGTATCTATACATTTACAACTTACGCATGGCTTGTAATGGTTAAACATGCGTATATATGTAGTGTATATATGCATTCACAACTTTCGCAATGCCTGTAATGTAGAAAACACGTTCCAGTATTGCTCAAAGCCCTGTGTTCGATGCTACTGCACATGGTTCATTCAAATACTACCCTTTTGTGGTCTAAATAGTTTAAATACGTATGTAGGTGATGTATCTATACATTTACAACTTACACAATGCCTGCAATGGTTAAACATGCGTATATATGTAGCGTATCTATGCATTCACAACTTTCGCAATGTCCGAAATGTAGAAACCACGTTCCAGTATTGCACAAAGCCCTGTGTTCGATGCTACTGCACATGGTTCATTCAAATACTACCCTTAACTAGTTTAAATACGTATGTAGGTGATGTATCTATACATTCACAACTATCGCAATGCCTGTAATGTAGAAAACACGTTCCAGTATTGCTCAAAGCCCTGTGTTCGATGCTACTGCTCGTGGTTCATTCAAATACTACCCTTAAGTGGTTTAAAGAGTTCAAATACGTATGTAGGTGATGTATCTATACATTTACAACTTACGCAATGCCAGTAATGGTTAAACATGCGTATATATGTAGTGTATCTATCCATTCACAACTTTCGCAATGCCTGTAATGTAGAAACGACGTTCCAGTGTTGCTCAAAGCCCTGTGTTCTATGCTACTGCACATGGTTCATTCAAATACTACCCTTTAGTGGTTCAAATAGTTTAAATACGTATGTAGGTGATGTATCTATACATTTACAACTTACACAATGCCTGTAATCATTAAAAATGCGTATATATGTAGCGTATCTATGCATTCACAACTTTCGCAATGTCTGTAATGTAGAAACCACGTTCCAGTATTGCTCTAAGCCCTGTGTTCGATGCTACTGCACACGGCTTATTCCAACACTACCATCAACTAGTTTAAATACGTATGTAGGTGATGTATCTATACATTCACAACTTTCGCAATGCCTGTAATGTAGAAACCACGTTCCAGTATTCCTCAAAGCCCTGTGTTCGATGCTACTGCACATGGTTCATTCAAATACTACCCTTAAGTGGTTTAAATAGTTCAAATACGTATGTAGGTGATGTATCTATACATTTACAACTTTCACAATGCCAGTAATGGTTAAACATGCGTATATATGTAGTGTATCTATGCATTCACAACTTTCGCAATGCCTGTAATGTAGAAACCACGTTCCAGTATTGGTCAAAGCCCTGTGTTCGATGCTACTGCACATGGTTCATTCAAATACTACCCTTAGTTAGTTTAAATACGTATGTAGGTGATGTATCTATACATTCACAACTTTCGCAATGTCTGTAATGTAGAAACCACGATCCAGTATTGCTCAAAGCCCTGTGTTCGATGCTACTGCACATGGTTCATTCAAATACTACCCTTAAGTGGTTTAAAGAGTTTAAATACGTATGTAGGTGATGTATCTATACATTTGAAACTTACGCAATGCCTGTAATGGTTAAACATGCGTATATATGTAGTGTATCTATGCATTCACAACTTTCGCAGTGCCTGTAATGTAGAAAACACGTTTCAGTATTGCTCAAAGCCGTGTGCTCGATACTACTGCACATGGTTCATTCAAATACTATCCTTAGCTATTTTAAATACGTATGTAGGTGATGTATGTATACATTCACAACTCTAGCAATGTCTGTAATGTAGAAACCACGTTCCAGTATTGCTCAAAGCCCTGTGTTCGATGCTACTGCACATGGTTCATTCAAATACTACCCTTAAGTGGTTTAAATAGTTCAAATACGTATGTAGGTGATGTATCTATACATTTACAACTTTCACAATGCCAGTAATGGTTAAACATGCGTATATATGTAGTGTATCTATGCATTCACAACTTTCGCGATGCCTGTAATGTAGAAACCACGTTCCAGTATTGGTCAAAGCCCTGTGCTCGATGCTACTGCACATGGTTCATTCAAATACTATCCTTAGCTAGTTTAAATACGTATGTAGGTGATGTATGTATACATTCACAACTCTAGCAATGTCTGTAATGTAGAAACCACGTTCCAGTATTGCTCAAAGCCCTGTGTTCGATGCTACTGCACATGGTTCATTCAAATACTACCCTTAAGTGGTTTAAAGAGTTTAAATACGTATGTAGGTGATGTATCTATACATTTGAAACTTACGCAATGCCTGTAATGGTTAAACATGCGTATATATGTAGTGTATCTATGCATTCACAACTTTCGCAATGTCCGAAATGTAGAAACCACGTTCCAGTATTGCACAAAGCCCTGTGTTCGATGCTACTGCACATGGTTCATTCAAATACTACCCTTAACTAGTTTAAATACGTATGTAGGTGATGTATCTATACATTCACAACTATCGCAATGCCTGTAATGTAGAAAACACGTTCCAGTATTGCTCAAAGCCCTGTGTTCGATGCTACTGCTCGTGGTTCATTCAAATACTACCCTTAAGTGGTTTAAAGAGTTCAAATACGTATGTAGGTGATGTATCTATACATTTACAACTTACGCAATGCCAGTAATGGTTAAACATGCGTATATATGTAGTGTATCTATCCATTCACAACTTTCGCAATGCCTGTAATGTAGAAACGACGTTCCAGTGTTGCTCAAAGCCCTGTGTTCTATGCTACTGGACATGGTTCATTCAAATACTACCCCTTAGTGGTTCAAATAGTTTAAATACGTATGTAGGTGATGTATCTATACATTTACAACTTACACAATGCCTGTAATCATTAAAAGTGCGTATATATGTAGCGTATCTATGCATTCACAACTTTCGCAATGTCTGTAATGTAGAAACCACGTTCCAGTATTGCTCTAAGCCCTGTGTTCGATGCTACTGCACACGGCTTATTCCAATACTGCCATCAACTAGTTTAAATACGTATGTAGGTGATGTATCTATACATTCACAACTTTCGCAATGCCTGTAATGTAGAAACCACGTTCCAGTATTCCTCAAAGCCCTGTGTTCGATGCTACTGCACATGGTTCATTCAAATACTACCCTTAAGTGGTTTAAATAGTTCAAATACGTATGTAGGTGATGTATCTATACATTTACAACTTTCACAATGCCAGTAATGGTTAAACATGCGTATATATGTAGTGTATCTATGCATTCACAACTTTCGCAATGCCTGTAATGTAGAAACCACGTTCCAGTATTGGTCAAAGCCCTGTGTTCGATGCTACTGCACATGGTTCATTCAAATACTACCCTTAGTTAGTTTAAATACGTATGTAGGTGATGTATCTATACATTCACAACTTTCGCAATGTCTGTAATGTAGAAACCACGATCCAGTATTGCTCAAAGCCCTGTGTTCGATGCTACTGCACATGGTTCATTCAAATACTACCCTTAAGTGGTTTAAAGAGTTTAAATACGTATGTAGGTGATGTATCTATACATTTGAAACTTACGCAATGCTTGTAATGGTTAAACATGCGTATATATGTAGTGTATCTATGCATTCACAACTTTCGCAGTGCCTGTAATGTAGAAAACACGTTTCAGTATTGCTCAAAGCCGTGTGCTCGATACTACTGCACATGGTTCATTCAAATACTATCCTTAGCTAGTTTAAATACGTATGTAGGTGATGTATGTATACATTCACAACTCTAGGAATGTCTGTAATGTAGAAACCACGTTCCAGTATTGCTCAAAGCCCTGTGTTCGATGCTACTGCACATGGTTCATTCAAATACTACCCTTAAGTGGTTTAAAGAGTTTAAATACGTATGGAGGTGATGTATCTATACATTTACAACTTACGCATGGCTTGTAATGGTTAAACATGCGTATATATGTAGTGTATCTATGCATTCACAACTTTCGCAATGCCTGTAATGTAGAAACCACGTTCCAGTATTGGCCAAAGCCCTGTGTTCGATGCTACTGCACATGGTTCATTCAAATACTATCCTTAACTAGTTTAAATACGTATGTAGGTGATGTATCTATACATTCACATCTTTCGCAATGCCTGTAATGTAGAAACCACGTTCCAGTATTGTTGAAAGCGCTGTGTTTGATGCTACTGTATATGCTTCATTCAAATACTACCCTTAAGTGGTTTAAATAGTTTAAATACGTATGTAGGTGATGTATCTATACATTTACAACTTACACAATGCCAGTAATGGTTAAACATGCGTATATATGTAGTGTATCTATCCATTCACAACTTTCGCAATGCATGTAATGTAGAAACGACGTTCCAGTATTGCTCAAAGCCCTGTGTTCTATGCTACTGCACATGGTTCATTCAAATACTACCCTTAAGTGGTTTAAATAGTTTAAATACTTATGTAGGTGATGTATCTATACATTTACAACTTACGCAATGACTGTAATCGTTAAACATGCGTATATATGTAGCGTATCTATTCATTCACAACTTTCGCAATGTCTGTAATGTAGAAACCACGTTCCAGTATTGCTCAAAGCCCTGTGTTCGATGCTACTGCACACGGCTTATTCCAATACTACCCTCAACTAGTTTAAATACGTATGTAGGTGACGTATCTATACATTCACAACTTTCGCAATGCCTGTAATGTAGAAACCACGTTCCAGTATTGGCCAAAGCCCTGTGTTCGATGCTACTGCACATGGTTCATTCAAATACTACCCTTAAGTGGTTTAAACACTTCAAATACGTATGTAGGTGATGTATCTATACATTTACAACTTACACAATGTCAGTAATGGTTAAACATGCTTATATATGTAGTGTATCTATCCATTCACAAATTCAGTAATGCCTGTAATGTAGAAACCACGTTCCAGCATTGTTCAAAGCCCTGTGTTCGATGCTACTGCACATGGTTCATTCAAATACTACCCTTAAGTGGTTTAAACAGTTCAAATACGTATGTAGGTGATGTATCTATACATTTACAACTTTCACAATGCCAGTAATGGTTAAACATGCGTATATATGTAGTGTATCTATGCATTCACAACTTTCGCAATGCCTGTAATGTAGAAACCACGTTCCAGTATTGGTCAAAGCCCTGTGTTCGATGCTACTGCACATGGTTCATTCAAATACTACCCTTAGTTAGTTTAAAAACGTATGTAGGTGATGTATCTACACATTCACAACTTTCGCAATGTCTGTAATGTAGAAACCACGTTCCAGTATTGGTCAAAGCCCTGTGTTCGATGCTACTGCACATGGTTCATTCAAATACTACCCTTAAGTGGTTTAAATAGTTTAAATACGTATGTAGGTGATGTATCTATACATTTAAAACTTACGCAATGCCTGTAATGGTTAAACATGCGTATATATGTAGTGTATCTATGCATTCACAACTTTCGCAATGCCTGTAATGTAGAAACCACGTTCCAGTATTGGCCAAAGCCCTGTGTTCGATGCTACTGCACATTGTTCATTCAAATACTACCTTTAACTAGTTTAAATACGTATGTAGGTGATGTATCTATACATTCACATCTTTCGCAATGCCTGTAATGTAGAAACCACGTTCCAGTATTGTTGAAAGCTCTTTGTTCGATGCTACTGCATATGGTTCATTCAAATACTACCCTTTAGTGGTTTAAATAGTTTAAATACGTATGTAGGTGATGTATCTATACATTCACAACTTACACAATGCCAGTAGTGGTTAAACATGCGTATATATGTAATGTATCTATGCATTCACAACTTTCGCAATGCCTGTAATGTAGAAAACACGTTCCAGTATTGGTCAAAGCCCTGTGTTCGATGCTACTGCACATGGTTCATTCAAATACTACCCTTAAGTGGTTTAAATAGTTCAAATACGTATGTAGGTGATGTATCTATACATTTACAACTTACACAATGCCAGTAATGGTTAAACATGCGTATATATGTAGTGTATCTATCCATTCACAACTTTCGCAATGCCTGTAATGTAGAAACGACGTTCCAGTATTGCTCAAAGCCCTGTGTTCGATGCTACTGCACATGGTTCATTCAAATACTACCCTTAAGTGGTTTAAATAGTTTAAATACGTATGTAGGTGATGTATCTATACATTTACAACTTACGCAATGCCTGTAATCGTTAAAAATGCGTATATATGTAGCGTATCTATGCATTCACAACTTTCGCAATGTCTGTAATGTAGAAACCACGTTCCAGTATTGCTCAAAGCCCTGTGTTCGATGCTACTGCACACGGCTTATTCCAATACTACCCTCAACTAGTTTAAATACGTATGTAGGTGATGTATCTATACATTCACAACTTTCGCAATGCCTGTAATGTAGAAACCACGTTCCAGTATTGGCCAAAGCCCTGTGTTCGATGCTACTGCACATGGTTCATTCAAATACTACCCTTAAGTGGTTTAAACACTTCAAATACGTATGTAGGTGATGTATCTATACATTTACAACTTACACAATGCCAGTAATGGTTAAACATGCGTATATATGTAGTGTATCTATCCATTCAAAAATTCAGTAATGCCTGTAATGTAGAAACCACGTTCCAGTATTGTTCAAAGCCCTGTGTTCGATGCTACTGCACATGGTTCATTCAAATACTACCCTTAAGTGGTTTAAACAGTTCAAATACGTATGTAGGTGATGTATCTATACATTTACAACTTTCACAATGCCAGTAATGGTTAAACATGCGTATATATGTAGTGTATCTATGCATTCACAACTTTCGCAATGCCTGTAATGTAGAAACCACGTTCCAGTATTGGTCAAAGCCCTGTGTTCGATGCTACTGCACATGGTTCATTCAAATACTACCCTTAGTTAGTTTAAAAACGTATGTAGGTGATGTATCTACAACTTTCGCAATGCCTGTAATGTAGAAACCACGTTCCAGTATTGCTCAAAGCCCTGTGTTCGATGCTACTGCACATGGTTCATTCAAATACTACCCTTAAGTGGTTTAAATAGTTTAAATACGTATGTAGGTGATGTATCTATACATTTACAACTTACACAATGCCTGTAATTGTGAAACATGCGTATATATGTAGTGTATCTATCCATTCACAAATTCAGTAATGCCTGAAATGTAGAAACCACGTTCCAGTGTTGGTCAAAGCCCTGTGTTCGATGCTACTGCACATGGTTCATTCAAATACTACCCTTAGTTAGTTTAAATGCGTATGTAGGTGATGTATCTATACATTCACAACTTTCGCAATGTCTGTAATGTAGAAACCACGTTCCAGTATTGCTCAAAGCCCTGTGTTCGATGCTAGTGCACATGGTTCATTCAAATACTACCCTTAAGTGGTTAAAATAGTTTGAACACGTATGGAGGTGATGTACCTATACATTTACAACTTACGCAATGCCTGTAATGGTTAAACATGCGTATATATGTAGTGTATCTATGCATTCACAACTTTCGCAATGCCTGTAATGTAGAAACCACGTTCCAGTATTGGCCAAAGCCCTGTGTTCGATGCTACTGCACATTGTTCATTCAAATACTACCTTTAACTAGTTTAAATACGTATGTAGGTGATGTATCTATACATTCACATCTTTCGCAATGCCTGTAATGTAGAAACCACGTTCCAGTATTGTTGAAAGCTCTTTGTTCGATGCTACTGCATATGGTTCATTCAAATACTACCCTTTAGTGGTTTAAATAGTTTAAATACGTATGTAGGTGATGTATCTATACATTCACAACTTACACTATGCCAGTAGTGGTTAAACATGCGTATATATGTAATGTATCTATGCATTCACAACTTTCGCAATGCCTGTAATGTAGAAAACACGTTCCAGTATTGGTCAAAGCCCTGTGTTCGATGCTACTGCACATGGTTCATTCAAATACTACCCTTAAGTGGTTTAAATAGTTCAAATACGTATGTAGGTGATGTATCTATACATTTACAACTTACACAATGCCAGTAATGGTTAAACATGCGTATATATGTAGTGTATCTATCCATTCACAACTTTCGCAATGCCTGTAATGTAGAAACGACGTTCCAGTATTGCTCAAAGCCCTGTGTTCTATGCTACTGCACATGGTTCATTCAAATACTACCCTTAAGTGGTTTAAATAGTTTAAATACGTATGTAGGTGATGTATCTATACATTTACAACTTACGCAATGCCTGTAATCGTTAAAAATGCGTATATATGTAGCGTATCTATGCATTCACAACTTTCGCAATGTCTGTAATGTAGAAACCACGTTCCAGTATTGCTCAAAGCCCTGTGTTCGATGCTACTGCACACGGCTTATTCCAATACTACCCTCAACTAATTTAAATACGTATGTAGGTGATGTATCTATACATTCACAACTTTCGCAATGCCTGTAATGTAGAAACCACGTTCCAGTATTGGCCAAAGCCCTGTGTTCGATGCTACTGCACATGGTTCATTCAAATACTACCCTTAACTAGTTTAAATACGTATGTAGGTGATGTATCTATACATTCACATCTTTCGCAATGCCTGTAATGTAGAAACCACGTTCCGGTATTGTTGAATGCGCTGTGTTCGATGCCACTGCACATGGTTCATTCAAATACTACCCTTAAGTGGTTTAAATAGTTTAAATACGTATGTAGGTGATGTATCTATACATTTACAACTTACACAATGCCTGTAATCGTTAAAAATGCGTATATATGTAGCGTATCTATGCATTCACAACTTTCGCAATGCCTGTAATGTAGAAACGACGTTCCAGTATTGCTCAAAGCCCTGTGTTCTATGCTACTGCACATGGTTCATTCAAATACTACCCTTAAGTGGTTTAAATAGTTTAAATACGTATGTAGGTGATGTATCTATACATTTACAACTTACGCAATGCCTGTAATCGTTAAAAATGCGTATATATGTAGTGTATCTATCCATTCACAAATTCAGTAATGCCTGTAATGTAGAAACCACGTCCCAGTATTGGTCAAAGCCCTGTGTTCGATGCTACTGCACATGGTTCATTCAAATACTACCCTTAAGTGGTTTAAACAGTTCAAATACGTATGTAGGTGATGTATCTATACATTTACAACTTTCACAATGCCAGTAATGGTTAAACATGCGTATATATGTAGTGTATCTATGCATTCACAACTTTCGCAATGCCTGTAATGTAGAAACCACGTTCCAGTATTGGTCAAAGCCCTGTGTTCGATGCTACTGCACACGGTTCATTCAAATACTACCCTTAGTTAGTTTAAAAACGTATGTAGGTGATGTATCTACACATTCACAACTTTCGCAATGTCTGTAATGTAGAAACCACGTTCCAGTATTGGTCAAAGCCCTGTGTTCGATGCTACTGCACATGGTTCATTCAAATACTACCCTTAAGTGGTTTAAATAGTTTAAATACGTATGTAGGTGATGTATCAATACATTTACAACTTACGCAATGCCTGTAATGGTTAAACATGCGTATATATGTAGTGTATCTATGCATTCACAACTTTCGCAATGCCTGTAATGTAGAATCCACGTTCCAGTATTGGCCAAAGCCCTGTGTTCGATGCTACTGCACATTGTTCATTCAAATACTACCTTTAACTAGTTTAAATACGTATGTAGGTGATGTATCTATACATTCACATCTTTCGCAATGCCTGTAATGTAGAAACCACGTTCCAGTATTGTTGAAAGCTCTTTGTTCGATGCTACTGCATATGGTTCATTCAAATACTACCCTTAAGTGGTGTAAATAGTTTAAATACGTATGTAAGTGATGTATCTATACATTCACAACTTACACAATGCCAGTAGTGGTTAAACATGCGTATATATGTAATGTATCTATGCATTCACAACTTTCGCAATGTCTGTAATGTAGAAACCACGTTCCAGTATTGGTCAAAGCCCTGTGTTCGATGCTACTGCACATGGTTCATTCAAATACTACCCTTAAGTGGTTTAAATAGTTTAAATACGTATGTAGGTGATGTATCAATACATTTACAACTTACGCAATGCCTGTAATGGTTAAACATGCGTATATATGTAGTGTATCTATGCATTCACAACTTTCGCAATGCCTGTAATGTAGAAACCACGTTCCAGTATTGCTCAAAGCCCTGTGTTCGATGCTACTGCACATGGTTCATTTAAATACTACCCTTAACTAGTTTAAATACGTATGTAGATGATGTATCTATACATTCACAACTTTCGCAATGCCTGTAATGTAGAAACCACGTTCCAGTATTCCTCAAAGCCCTGTGTTCGATGCTACTGCACATGGTTCTTTCAAATACTACCCTTAAGTGGTTTAAATAGTTCAAATACGTATGTAGGTGATGTATCTATACATTTACAACTTACGCAATGCCTGTAATGGTTAAACATGCGTATATATGTAATGTATCTATGCATTCACAACTTTCGCAATGCCTGTAATGTAAAAACCACGTTCCAGTATTGGTCAAAGCCCTGTGTTCGATGCTACTGCACATGGTTCATTCAAATACTACCCTTAAGTGGTTTAAATAGTTCAAATACGTATGTACGTGATGTATCTATACATTCACAACTTTCGCAATGTCTGTAATGTAGAAACCACGTTCCAGTATTGCTCAAAGCCCTGTGTTCGATGCTACTGCACATGGTTCATTCAAATACTACCCTTAAGTGGTTTAAATAGTTCAAATACGTATGTAGGTGATGTATCTATACATTTACAACTTACACAATGCCAGTAATGGTTAAACATGCGTATATATGTAGTGTATCTATGCATTCATAACTTTCGCAATGCCTGTAATGTAGAAACCACGTTCCAGTATTGCTCAAAGCCCTGTGTTCGATGCTACTGCACATGGTTCATTCAAATACTACCCTTAAGTGGTTTAAATAGTTTAAATACGTATGTAGGTGATGTATCTATACATTTACAACTTACGCAATGCCTGTAATTGTGAAACATGCGTATATATGTAGTGTATCTATCCATTCACAAATTCAGTAATGCCTGAAATGTAGAAACCACGTTCCAGTGTTGGTCAAAGCCCTGTGTTCGATGCTACTGCACATGGTTCATTCAAATACTACCCTTAGTTAGTTTAAATACGTATGTAGGTGATGTATCTATACATTCACAACTTTCGCAATGTCTGTAATGTAGAAACCACGTTCCAGTATTGCTCAAAGCCCTGTGTTCGATGCTACTGCACATGGTTCATTCAAATACTACCCTTAAGTGGTTTAAATAGTTCAAATACGTATGTAGGTGATGTATCTATACATTTACAACTTACACAATGCCAGTAATGGTTAAACATGCGTATATATGTAGTGTATCTATGCATTCACAACTTTCGCAATGCCTGTAATGTAGAAACCACGTTCCAGTATTGCTCAAAGCCCTGTGCTCGATGCTACTGCACATGGTTCATTCAAATACTACCCTTAGCTAGTTTAAATACGTATGTAGGTGATGTATGTATACATTCACAACTCTAGCAATGTCTGTAATGTAGACACCACGTTCCAGTATTGCTCAAAGCCCTGTGTTCGATGCTACTCCACATGGTTCATTCAAATACTACCCTTAAGTGGTTTAAAGAGTTTAAATACGTATGGAGGTGATGTATCTATACATTTACAACTTCCGCATGGCTTGTAATGGTTAAACATGCGTATATATGTAGTGTATCTATGCATTCACAACTTTCGCAATGCCTGTAATGTAGAAACCACGTTCCAGTATTGGCCAAAGCCCTGTGTTCGATGCTACTGCACATTGTTTATTCAAATACTACCTTTAACTAGTTTAAATACGTATGTAGGTGATGAATATATACATTCACATCTTTCGCAATGCCTGTAATGTAGAAACCACGTTCCAGTATTGTTGAAAGCTCTGTGTTCGATGCTACTGCATATGGTTCATTCAAATACTACCCTTAAGTGGTTTAAATAGTTTAAATGCGTATGTAGGTGATGTATCTATACATTTGCAACTTACGCAATGCCAGTAATGGTTAAACATGCGTATATATGTAGTGTATCTATGCATTCTCAACTTTCGCAATGACTGTAATGTAGAAAACACGTTCCAGTATTGCTCAAAGCCCTGTGTTCGATGCTACTGCACATGGTTCATTCAAATACTACCCTTAAGTGGTTTAAAGAGTTTAAATACGAATGGAGGTGATGTATCTATACATTTACAACTTACGCATGGCATGTAATGGTTAAACATGCGTATATATGTAGTGTATCTATGCATTCACAACTTTCGCAATGCCTGTAATGTAGAAACCACGTTCCAGTATTGGCCAAAGCCCTGTGTTCGATGCTACTGCACATGGTTCATTCAAATACTACCCTTAACTAGTTTAAATACGTATGTAGGTGATGTATCTATACATTCACATCTTTCGCAATGCCTGTAATGTAGAAACCACGTTCCGGCATTGTTGAATGCGCTGTGTTCGATGCTACTGCATATGGTTCATTCAAATACTACCCTTAAGTGGTTTAAATAGTTTAAATACGTATGTAGGTGATGTATCTATACATTTACAACTTACACAATGCCAGTAATGGTTAAACATGCGTATATGTGTAGTGTATCTATGCATTCACAACTTTCGCAATGCCTGTAATGTAAAAAACACGTTCCAGTATTGCTCAAAGCCCTGTGTTCGATGCTACTGCACATGGTTCATTCAAATACTACCCTTAAGTGGTTTAAATAGTTTAAATACGTATGTAGGTGATGTATCTATACATTTACAACTTACACAATGCCTGTAATCGTTAAAAATGCGTATATATGTAGCGTATCTATGCATTCACAACTCTCGCAATGCCTGTAATGTAGAAACGACGTTCCAGTATTGCTCAAAGCCCTGTGTTCTATGCTACTGCACATGGTTCATTCAAATACTACCCTTAAGTGGTTTAAATAGTTTAAATACGTATGTAGGTGATGTATCTATACATTTACAAATTACGCAATGCCTGTAATCGTTAAAAATGCGTATATATGTAGTGTATCTATCCATTCACAAATTCAGTAATGCCTGTAATGTAGAAACCACGTTCCAGTATTGGTCAAAGCCCTGTGTTCGATGCTACTGCACATGGTTCATTCAAATACTACCCTTAGTTAGTTTAAATACGTATGTAGGTGATGTATCTATACATTCACAACTTTCGCAATGTCTGTAATGTAGAAACCACGTTCCAGTATTGCTCAAAGCCCTGTGTTCGATGCTACTGCACATGGTTCATTCAAATACTACCCTTAAGTGGTTTAAATAGTTTAAATACGTATGTAGGTGATGTATCTATACATTTACAACTTACGCAATGCCTGTAATGGTTATACATGCGTATATATGTAGTGTATGGATGCATTCACAACTTCCGCTATGCCTGTAATGTAGAAACCACGTTCCAGTATTGGCCAAAGCCCTGTGTTCGATGCTACTGCACATTGTTCATTCAAATACTACCTTTAACTAGTTTAAAAACGTATGTAGGTGATGTATCTATACATTTACATCTTTTGCAATGCCTGTAATGTAGAAACCACGTTCCAGTATTGTTGAAAGCTCTGTGTTCGATGCTACTGCATATGCTTCATTCAAATACTACCCTTAAGTGGTTTAAATAGTTCAAATACGTATGTAGGTGATGTATCTATACATGTACAACTTACACAATGCCAGTAATGGTTAAACATGCGTATATATGTAGTGTATCTATGCATTCACAACTTTCGCAATGCCTGTAATGTAGAAAACACGTTCCAGTATTGGTCAAAGCCCTGTGTTCGATGCTACTGCACATGGTTCATTGAAATACTACCCTTAAGTGGTTTAAATAGTTCAAACACGTATGTAGGTGATGTATCTATACATTTACAACTTACGCAATGCCAGTAATGGTTAAACATGCGTATATATGTACTGCATCTATCCTTTCACAACTTTCGCAATGCCTGTAATGTAGAAACCATGTTCTAGTATTCCTCAAAGCCCTGTGTTCGATGCTACTGCACATGGTTCATTCAAATACTACCCTTAACTAGTTTAAATACGTATGTAGGTGATGTATCTATACATTCACAACTTTCGCAATGCCTCTAATGTAGAAAACACGTTCCAGTATTGGTCAAAGCCCTGTGTTCGATGCTACTGCACATGGTTCATTCAAATACTACCCTTAAGTGGTTTAAATAATTCAAATACGTATGTAGGTGATGTATCTATACATTTACAACTTACGCAATGCCTGTAATGGTTAAACATGCGTATATATGTAGTCCATCTATCCATTCACAAATTCAGTAATGCCTGTAATGTAGAAACCACGTTCCAGTATTGGTCAAAGCCCTGTGTTCGATGCTACTGCACATGGTTCATTCAAATACTACCCTTAAGTGGTTTAAAGAGTTCAAATACGTATGTAGGTGATGTATCTATACATTTACAACTTACACAATGCCTGTAATCGTTAAAAATGCGTATATATGTAGCGTATCTATGCATTCACAACTTTCGCAATGTCTGTAATGTAGAAACCACGTTCCAGTATTGCTCAAAGCCCTGTGTTCGATGCTACTGCACATGGTTCATTCAAATACTACCCTTAAGTGGTTTAAATAGTTTAAATACGTATGTAGGTGATGTATCTATACATTTACAACTTACGCAATGCCTGTAATGGTTATACATGCGTATATATGTAGTGTATGGATGCATTCACAACTTTCGCTATGCCTGTAATGTAGAAACCACGTTCCAGTATTGGCCAAAGCCCTGTGTTCGATGCTACTGCACATTGTTCATTCAAATACTACCTTTAACTAGTTTAAAAACGTATGTAGGTGATGTATCTATACATTTACATCTTTTGCAATGCCTGTAATGTAGAAACCACGTTCCAGTATTGTTGAAAGCTCTGTGTTCGATGCTACTGCATATGCTTCATTCAAATACTACCCTTAAGTGGTTTAAATAGTTCAAATACGTATGTAGGTGATGTATCTATACATGTACAACTTACACAATGCCAGTAATGGTTAAACATGCGTATATATGTAGTGTATCTATGCATTCACAACTTTCGCAATGCCTGTAATGTAGAAAACACGTTCCAGTATTGGTCAAAGCCCTGTGTTCGATGCTACTGCACATGGTTCATTGAAATACTACCCTTAAGTGGTTTAAATAGTTCAAATACGTATGTAGGTGATGTATCTATACATTTACAACTTACGCAATGCCAGTAATGGTTAAACATGCGTATATATGTACTGCATCTATCCTTTCACAACTTTCGCAATGCCTGTAATGTAGAAACCATGTTCTAGTGTTGCTCAAAGCCCTGTGTTCGATGCTACTGCACATGGTTCATTCAAATACTACCCTTAACTAGTTTAAATACGTATGTAGGTGATGTATCTATACATTCACAACTTTCGCAATGCCTCTAATGTAGAAAACACGTTCCAGTATTGGTCAAAGCCCTGTGTTCGATGCTACTGCACATGGTTCATTCAAATACTACCCTTAAGTGGTTTAAATAATTCAAATACGTATGTAGGTGATGTATCTATACATTTACAACTTACGCAATGCCTGTAATGGTTAAACATGCGTATATATGTAGTCCATCTATCCATTCACAAATTCAGTAATGCCTGTAATGTAGAAACCACGTTCCAGTATTGGTCAAAGCCCTGTGTTCGATGCTACTGCACATGGTTCATTCAAATACTACCCTTAAGTGGTTTAAAGAGTTCAAATACGTATGTAGGTGATGTATCTATACATTTACAACTTACACAATGCCAGTAATGGTTAAACATGCATATATATGTAGTGTATCTATGCATTCATAACTTTCGCAATGCCTGTAATGTAGAAACCACGTTCCAGTATTGCTCAAAGCCCTGTGTTCGATGCTACTGCACATGGTTCATTCAAATACTACCCTTAAGTGGTTTAAATAGTTTAAATACGTATGTAGGTGATGTATCTATACATTTACAACTTACGCAATGCCTGTAATGTAGAAACCACGTTCCAGTATTGGTCAAAGCCCTGTGTTCGATGCTACTGCACATGGTTCATTCAAATACTACCCTTAGTTAGTTTAAATACGTATGTAGGTGATGTATCTATACATTCACAACTTTCGCAATGTCTGTAATGTAAAAACCACGTTCCAGTATTGCTCAAAGCCCTGTGTTCGATGCTACTGCACATGGTTCATTCAAATACTACCCTTAAGTGGTTTAAATAGTTTAAATACGTATGTAGGTGATGTATCTATACATTTACAACTTACGCAATGCCTGTAATGGTTAAACATGCGTATATATGTAGTGTATCTATGCATTCACAACTTTCGCAATGCCTGTAATGTAGAAACCACGTTCCAGTATTGCTCAAAGCCCTGTGCTGGATGCTACTGCACATGGTTCATTCAAATACTACCCTTAGCTAGTTTATAGACGTATGTAGGTGATGTATCTATACATTCACATCTCTAGCAATGTCTGTAATGTAGACACCACGTTCCAGTATTGCTCAAAGCCCTGTGTTCGATGCTACTCCACATGGTTCATTCAAATACTACCCTTAAGTGGTTTAAAGAGTTTAAATACGTATGGAGTTGATGTATCTATACATTTACAACTTACACAATGCCAGTAATGGTTAAACATGCGTATATGTGTAGTGTATCTATGCATTCACAACTTTCGCAATGCCTGTAATGTAGAAAACACGTTCCAGTATTGCTCAAAGCCCTGTGTTCGATGCTACTGCACATGGTTCATTCAAATACTACCCTTAAGTGGTTTAAATAGTTTAAATACGTATGTAGGTGATGTATCTATACATTTACAACTTACGCAATGCCTGTAATCGTTAAAAATGCGTATATATGTAGCGTATCTATGCATTCACAACTTTCGCAATGCCTGTAATGTAGAAACGACGTTCCAGTATTGCTCAAAGCCCTGTGTTCGATGCTACTGGACATGGTTCATTTAAATACTACCCTTAAGTGGTTTAAATAGTTTAAATAGGTATGTAGGTGATGTATCTATACATTTACAACTTACGCAATGCCTGTAATCGTTAAAAATGCGTATATATGTAGCGTATCTATGCATTCACAACTTTCGCAATGCCTGTAATGTAGAAACCACGTTCCAGTATTGGTCAAAGCCCTGTGTTCGATGCTACTGCACATGGTTCATTCAAATACTACCCTTAAGTGGTTTAAATAGTTTAAATACGTATGTAGGTGATGTATCTATACATTTACAACTTACGCAATGCCTGTAATGTAGAAACCACGTTCCAGTATTGGTCAAAGCTCTGTGTTCGATGCTACTGCACATGGTTCATTCAAATACTACCCTTAGTTAGTTTAAATACGTATGTAGGTGATGTATCTATACATTCACAACTTTCGCAATGTCTGTAATGTAAAAACCACGTTCCAGTATTGCTCAAAGCCCTGTGTTCGATGCTACTGCACATGGTTCATTCAAATACTACCCTTAAGTGGTTTAAATAGTTTAAATACGTATGTAGGTGATGTATCTATACATTTACAACTTACGCAATGCCTGTAATGGTTAAACATGCGTATATATGTAGTGTATCTATGCATTCACAACTTTCGCAATGCCTGTAATGTTGAAACCACGTTCCAGTATTGCTCAAAGCCCTGTGCTCGATGCTACTGCACATGGTTCATTCAAATACTACCCTTAGCTAGTTTATAGACGTATGTAGGTGATGTATCTATACATTCACATCTCTAGCAATGTCTGTAATGTAGACACCACGTTCCAGTATTGCTCAAAGCCCTGTGTTCGATGCTACTCCACATGGTTCATTCAAATACTACCCTTAAGTGGTTTAAAGAGTTTAAATACGTATGGAGTTGATGTATCTATACATTTACAACTTACACAATGCCAGTAATGGTTAAACATGCGTATATGTGTAGTGTATCTATGCATTCACAACTTTCGCAATGCCTGTAATGTAGAAAACACGTTCCAGTATTGCTCAAAGCCCTGTGTTCGATGCTACTGCACATGGTTCATTCAAATACTACCCTTAAGTGGTTTAAATAGTTTAAATACGTATGTAGGTGATGTATCTATACATTTACAACTTACGCAATGCCTGTAATCGTTAAAAATGCGTATATATGTAGCGTATCTATGCATTCACAACTTTCGCAATGCCTGTAATGTAGAAACGACGTTCCAGTATTGCTCAAAGCCCTGTGTTCGATGCTACTGGACATGGTTCATTCAAATACTACCCTTAAGTGGTTTAAATAGTTTAAATACGTATGTAGGTGATGTATCTATACATTTACAACTTACGCAATGCCTGTAATCGTTAAAAATGCGTATATATGTAGCGTATCTATGCATTCACAACTTTCGCAATGTCTGTAATGTAGAAACCACGTTCCAGTATTGGTCAAAGCCCTGTGTTCGATGCTACTGCACATGGTTCATTCAAATACTACCCTTAGTTAGTTTAAATACGTATGTAGGTGATGTATCTATACATTCACAACTTTCGCAATGTCTGTAATGTAAAAACCACGTTCCAGTATTGCTCAAAGCCCTGTGTTCGATGCTACTGCACATGGTTCATTCAAATACTACCCTTAAGTGGTTTAAATAGTTTAAATACGTATGTAGGTGATGTATCTATACATTTACAACTTACGCAATGCCTGTAATGGTTAAACATGCGTATATATGTAGTGTATCTATGCATTCACAACTTTCGCAATGCCTCTAATGTTGAAACCACGTTCCAGTATTGCTCAAAGCCCTGTGCTCGATGCTACTGCACATGGTTCATTCAAATTCTACCCTTAGCTAGTTTATAGACGTATGTAGGTGATGTATCTATACATTCACATCTCTAGCAATGTCTGTAATGTAGACACCACGTTCCAGTATTGCTCAAAGCCCTGTGTTCGATGCTACTCCACATGGTTCATTCAAATACTACCCTTAAGTGGTTTAAAGAGTTTAAATACGTATGGAGTTGATGTATCTATACATTTACAACTTACACAATGCCAGTAATGGTTAAACATGCGTATATATGTAGTGTATCTATGCATTCACAACTTTCGCAATGCCTGTAATGTAGAAAACACGTTCCAGTATTGGTCAAAGCCCTGTGTTCGATGCTACTGCACATGGTTCATTGAAACACTACCCTTAAGTGGTTTAAATAGTTCAAATACGTATGTAGGTGATGTATCTATACATTTACAACTTACGCAATGCCAGTAATGGTTAAACATGCGTATATATGTAGTGCATCTATCCATTCACAACTTTCGCAATGCCTGTAATGTAGAAACCACGTTCCAGTATTGCTCAAAGCCCTGTGTTCGATGCTACTGCACATGGTTCATTCAAATACTACCCTTAACTAGTTTAAATACGTATGTAGGTGATGTATCTATACATTCACAACTTTCGCAATGCCTCTAATGTAGAAACCACGTTCCAGTATTGGTCAAAGCCCTGTGTTCGATGCTACTGCACATGGTTCATTCAAATACTACCCTTAAGTGGTTTAAATAATTCAAATACGTATGTAGGTGATGTATCTATACATTTACAACTTACGCAATGCCTGTAATGGTTAAACATGCGTATATATGTAGTCCATCTATCCATTGACAAATTCAGTAATGCCTGTAATGTAGAAACCACGTTCCAGTATTGGTCAAAGCCCTGTGTTCGATGCTACTGCACATGGTTTATTCAAATACTACCCTTAAGTGGTTTGAAGAGTTCAAATACGTATGTAGGTGATGTATCTATACATTTACAACTTACACAATGCCAGTAATGGTTAAACATGCGTATATATGTAGTGTATCTATGCATTCATAACTTTCGCAATGCCTGTAATGTAGAAACCACGTTCCAGTATTGGTCAAAGCCCTGTGTTCGATGCTACTCCACATGGTTCATTCAAATACTACCCTTAAGTGGTTTAAATAGTTTAAATACGTATGTAGGTGATGTATCTATACATTTACAACTTACGCAATGCCTGTAATGGTTATACATGCGTATATATGTAGTGTATGGATGCATTCACAACTTTCGCTATGCCTGTAATGTAGAAACCACGTTCCAGTATTGGCCAAAGCCCTGTGTTCGATGCTACTGCACATTGTTCATTCAAATACTACCTTTAACTAGTTTAAAAACGTATGTAGGTGATGTATCTATACATTTACATCTTTCGCAATGCCTGTAATGTAAAAACCACGTTCCAGTATTGTTGAAAGCTCTGTGTTCGATGCTACTGCATATGCTTCATTCAAATACTACCCTTAAGTGGTTTAAATAGTTCAAATACGTATGTAGGTGATGTATCTATACATTTACAACTTACACAATGCCAGTAATGGTTAAACATGCGTATATATGTAGTGTATCTATGCATTCACAACTTTCCCAATGCCTGTAATGTAGAAAACACGTTCCAGTATTGGTCAAAGCCCTGTGTTCGATGCTACTGCACATGGTTCATTGAAATACTACCCTTAAGTGGTTTAAATAGTTCAAATACGTATGTAGGTGATGTATCTATACATTTACAACTTACGCAATGCCAGTAATGGTTAAACATGCGTATATATGTAGTGCATCTATCCATTCACAACTTTCGCAATGCCTGTAATGTAGAAACCACGTTCCAGTATTGCTCAAAGCCCTGTGTTCGATGCTAATGCACATGGTTCATTCAAATACTACCCTTATATAGTTTAAATACGTATGTAGGTGATGTATCTATACATTCACAACTTTCGCAATGCCTCTAATGTAGAAACCACGTTCCAGTATTGGTCAAAGCCCTGTGTTCGATGCTACTGCACATGGTTCATTCAAATACTACCCTTAAGTGGTTTAAATAATTCAAATACGTATGTAGGTGATGTATCTATACATTTACAACTTACGCAATGCCTGTAATGGTTAAACATGCGTATATATGTAGTCCATCTATCCATTGACAAATTCAGTAATGCCTGTAATGTAGAAACCACGTTCCAGTATTGGTCAAAGCCCTGTGTTCGATGCTACTGCACATGGTTTATTCAAATACTACCCTTAAGTGGTTTAAACAGTTCAAATACGTATGTAGGTGATGTATCTATACATTTACAACTTACACAATGCCAGTAATGGTTAAACATGCGTATATATGTAGTGTATCTATGCATTCATAACTTTCGCAATGCCTGTAATGTAGAAACCACGTTCCAGTATTGGTCAAAGCCCTGTGTTCGATGCTACTGCACATGGTTCATTCAAATACTACCCTTAGTTAGTTTAAATACGTATGTAGGTGATGTATCTATACATTCACAACTTTCGCAATGTCTGTAATGTAGAAACCACGTTCCAGTATTGCTCAAAGCCCTGTGTTCGATGCTACTGCACATGGTTCATTCAAATACTACCCTTAAGTGGTTTAAATAGTTTAAATACGTATGTAGGTGATGTATCTATACATTTACAACTTACGCAATGCCTGTAATGGTTAAACATGCGTATATATGTAGTGTATCTATGCATTCACAACTTTCGCAATGCCTGTAATTTTGAAACCACGTTCCAGTATTGCTCAAAGCCCTGTGCTCGATGCTACTGCACATGGTTCATTCAAATACTACCCTTAGCTAGTTTAAAAACGTATGTAGGTGATGTATCTATACATTCACATCTCTAGCAATGTCTGTAATGTAGACACCACGTTCCAGTATTGCTCAAAGCCCCTGTGTTCGATGCTACTCCACATGGTTCATTCAAATACTACCCTTAAGTGGTTTAAAGAGTTTAAATACGTATGGAGTTGATGTATCTATACATTTACAACTTACGCATGGCTTGTAATGGTTAAACATGTGTATATATGTAGCGTTTCTATGCATTCACAACTTTGGCAATGCCTGTAATGTAGAAACCACGTTCCAGTATTGGCCAAAGCCCTGTGTTCGATGCTACTGCACATGGTTCATTCAAATACTACCCTTAGCTAGTTTAAATACGTATGTAGGTGATGTATCTATACATTCACAACTTTCGCAAAGCCTGTAATGTAGAAACCACGTTCCAGTATTGGTCAAAGCCCTGTGTTCGATGCTACTGCACATGGTTCATTCAAATACTACCCTTAAGTGGTTTAAACAGTTCAAATACGTATGTAGGTGATGTATCTATACATTTACAACTTACGCAATGCCAGTAATGGTTAAACATGCGTATATATGTAGTGTATCTATCCATTCACAACTTTCGCAATGCCTGTAATGTAGAAACCACGTTCCAGTATTGCTCAAAGCCCTGTGTTCGATGCTACTGCACATGGTTCATTCAAATACTACCCTTAACTAGTTTAAATACGTATGTAGGTGATGTATCTATACATTCACAACTTTCGCAAAGCCTGTAATGTAGAAACCACGTTCCAGTATTGGTCAAAGCCCTGTGTTCGATGCTACTGCACATGGTTCATTCAAATACTACCCTTAAGTGGTTTAAATAGTTCAAATACGTATGTAGGTGATGTATCTATACATTTACAACTTACGCAATGCCAGTAATGGTTAAACATGCGTATATATGTAGTGTGTCTATGCATTCACAACTTTTGCAATGCCTGTAATGTAGAAACCACGTTCCAGTATTGGTCAAAGCCCTGTGTTCGATGCTACTGCACATGGTTCATTCAAATACTACCCTTAAGTGGTTTAAAGAGTTTAAATACGTATGTAGGTGATGTATCTATACATTTACAACTTACGCAATGCCTGTAATCGTTAAAAATGCGTATATATGTAGTGTATCTATCCATTCACAAATTCAGTAATGCCTGTAATGTAGAAACCACGTTCCAGTATTGGTCAAAGCCCTGTGTTCGATGCTACTGCACATGGTTCATTCAAATACTACCCTTAGTTAGTTTAAATACGTATGTAGGTGATGTATCAATACATTCACAACTTTCGCAATGTCTGTAATGTAGAAACCACGTTCCAGTATTGCTCAAAGCCCTGTGTTCGATGCTACTGCACATGGTTCATTCAAATACTACCCTTAAGTGGTTTAAATAGTTTAAATACGTATGTAGGTGATGTATCTATACATTTACAACTTACGCAATGCCTGTAATGGTTATACATGCGTATATATGTAGTGTATGGATGCATTCACAACTTTCGCTATGCCTGTAATGTAGAAACCACGTTCCAGTATTGGTCAAAGCCCTGTGTTCGATGCTACTGCACATTGTTCATTCAAATACTAAGTTTAACTAGTTTAAATACGTATGTAGGTGATGTATCTATACATTTACTTCTTTCGCAATACCTGTAATGTAGAAACCACGTTCCAGTATTGGTCAAAGCCCTGTGTTCGATGCTACTGCACATGGTTCATTCAAATACTACCCTTAAGTGGTTTAAACAGTTCAAATACGTATGTAGGTGATGTATCTATACATTTACAACTTTCGCAATGCCAGTAATGGTTAAACATGCGTATATATGTACTGTATCTATCCATTCACAACTTTCGCAATGCCTGTAATGTAGAAACCACGTTCCAGTATTGCTCAAAGCCCTGTGTTCGATGCTACTGCACATGGTTCATTCAAATACTACCCTTAACTAGTTTAAATACGTATGTAGGTGATGTATCTATACATTCACAACTTTCGCAATGCCTGTAATGTAGAAACCACGTTCCAGTATTGGTCAAAGCCCTGTGTTCGATGCTACTGCACATGGTTCATTCAAATACTACCCTTAAGTGGTTTAAATAGTTCAAATACGTATGTAGGTGATGTATCTATACATTTACAACTTACGCAATGCCAGTAATGGTTAAACATGCGTATATATGTAGTGTGTCTATGCATTCACAACTTTTGCAATGCCTGTAATGTAGAAACGACGTTCCAGTATTGCTCAAAGCCCTGTGTTCGATGCTACTGCACATGGTTCATTCAAATACTACCCTTAAGTGGTTTAAGTAGTTTAAGTACGTATGTAGGTGATGTATCTATACATTTACAACTTACGCAATGCCTGTAATCGTTAAAAATGCGTATATATGTAGTGTATCTATCCATTCACAAATTCAGTAATGCCTGTAATGTAGAAACCACGTTCCAGTATTGGTCAAAGCCCTGTGTTCGATGCTACTGCACATGGTTCATTCAAATACTACCCTTAGTTAGTTTAAATACGTATGTAGGTGATGTATCTATACATTCACAACTTTCGCAATGTCTGTAATGTAGAAACCACGTTCCAGTATTGCTCAAAGCCCTGTGTTCGATGCTACTGCACATGGTTCATTCAAATACTACCCTTAAGTGGTTTAAATAGTTTAAATACGTATGTAGGTGATGTATCTATACATTTACAACTTACGCAATGCCTGTAATGGTTATACATGCGTATATATGTAGTGTATGGATGCATTGACAACTTTCGCTATTCCTGTAATGTAGAAACCACGTTCCAGTATTGGCCAAAGCCCTGTGTTCGATGCTACTGCACATTGTTCATTCAAATACTACCTTTAACTAGTTTAAATACGTATGTAGGTGATGTATCTATACATTTACATCTTTCGCAATACCTGTAATGTAGAAACCACGTTCCAGTATTGGTCAAAGCCCTGTGTTCGATGCTACTGCACATGGTTCATTCAAATACTACCCTTAAGTGGTTTAAACAGTTCAAATACGTATGTAGGTGATCTATCTATACATTTACAACTTACGCAATGCCAGTAATGGTTAAACATGCGTATATATGTAGTGTATCTATCCATTCACAACTTTCGCAATGCCTGTAATGTAGAAACCACGTTCCAGTATTGCTCAAAGCCCTGTGTTCGATGCTACTGCACATGGTTCATTCAAATACTACCCTTAACTAGTTTAAATACGTATGTAGGTGATGTATCTATACATTCACAACTTTCGCAAAGCCTGTAATGTAGAAACCACGTTCCAGTATTGGTCAAAGCCCTGTGTTCGATGCTACTGCACATGGTTCATTCAAATGCTACCCTTAAGTGGTTTAAAGAGTTCAAATACGTATGTAGGTGATGTATCTATACATTTACAACTTACACAATGCCAGTAATGGTTAAACATGCGTATATATGTAGTGTGTCTATGCATTCACAACTTTTGCAATGCCTGTAATGTAGAAACCACGTTCCAGTATTGCTCAAAGCCCTGTGTTCGATGCTACTGCACATGGTTCATTCAAATAGTACCCTTAAGTGGTTTAAATAGTTTAAATACGTATGTAGGTGATGTATCTATACATTTACAACTTACGCAATGCCTGTAATGGTTAAACATGCGTATATATGTAGTGCATCTTTCCATTCACAAATTCAGTAATGCCTGTAATGTAGAAACCACGTTCCAGTATTGCACAAAGCCCTGTGCTCGATGCTACTGCACATGGTTCATTCAAATACTAACCTTAGATAGTTTTAATACGTATGTAGATGATGTATCTATACATTCACAACTTTCGCAATGTCTGTATTGTAGAAACCACGTTCCAGTATTGCTCAAAGCCCTGTGTTCGATGCTACTGCACATGGTTCATTGAAATACTACCCTTAAGTGGTTTAAATAGTTCAAATACGTATGTAGGTGATGTATCTGTACATTTACAACTCTCGCAATGCCTGTAATGTAGAAACCACGTTCCAGTATTGGCCAAATCCCTGTGTTCGATGCTACTGCACATGGTTCATTCAAATACTTCCCTTGAGTGGTTTAAATAGTTTAAATACGTATGTAGGTGATGTATCTATACATTCACAACTTTCGCAATGCCTGTGATGTAGAAACCACGTTCCAGTATTGGCCAAAGCCATGTGTTCGATGCTACTGCACATAGTTCATTCAAATACTACCCTTAACTAGTTTAAATACGTATGTAGATGATGTATCTATACATTCACAAGTCTCGCAATGCCTGTAATGTCGAAACCACGTTCCAGTATTGGCCAAAGCCCTGTGTTCGATGCTACTGCAAACGGTTCATTTAAAAACTATCCTTAACTAGTTTAAATACGTATGTAGGTGATGTATCTGTACATTTACCTCTTACGCAATGGCTGTAGTGGTTTACAATGCGTATATATGCAGTGTATCTATGCATTCACAAGTTTTGCAATGCCTGTAATGTAGAAACCACGTTCCAGTATTGGCAAAAACCCTGTGTTCGATGCTACTGAACATGGTTCATTCAAGTACTACCCTTAAGTGGTTTAAATAGTTTAAATACGTATGTAGGTGATGTATCTATACATTCACAACTTACACAATGCCTGTAATGGGTAAACATGCGTATATATGTAGTGTATCTATGCATTCACAACTTTCTCAATGCCTGTAATGTAGAAAACACGTTCCAGTATTGCTCAAAGCCCTGTGTTCGATGCTACTGCACATGGTTCATTCAAATACTACCCTTAAGTGGTTTGAATAGTTTAAATGCGTATGTAGGTGATGTATCTGTACATTTACAACTTACGCAATGCCTGTAATGGTTAAAACTGTGTATATATGTAGTGTATCTATACATTCACAAATTCAGTAATGCCTGTAATGTAGAAACCACGTTCCAGTATTGCTAAAAGCCCTGTGCTCGATGCCACTACACATGGTTCATTCAAATACTACCCTTAGATAGTTTAAATACGTATGTAGATGATGTATCTATACATTCACAACTTTCGCAATGTCTGTAATGTAGAAACCACGTTCCAGTATTGCTCAAAGCCCTGTGTTCGATGCTACTGCACATGGTTCATTGAAATACTACCCTTAAGTGGTTTAAATAGTTTAAATACGTATGTAGGTGATGTATCTGTACATTTACAACTTACGCAATGCCTGTAATGGTTAAAACTGTCTATATATGTAGTGTATCTATACATTCACAACTTTCGCAATACCTGTAATGTAGAAACCACGTTCCAGTATTGGCCAAAGCCCTGTGTTCGATGCTACTGCACATAGTTCATTGAAATACTACCCTTAACTAGTTTAAATACGTATGTAGATGATGTATCTATACATTTACAACTTACGCAATGCCTGTAATGGTTAAAACTATGTATATATGTAGTGTATCTTTACACTCATAACTTTCGCAATACCTGTAATGTAGAAACCACGTTGAAGTATTAGCAGAAAAACCCTGTGTTCGATGCTACTGCACATGGTTCATTCAAATACTTCCCTTTAGTGGTTTAAATAGTTTAAATACGTATGTAGGTGATGTATCTATACATTCACAACTTTCTCAATGCCTGTGATGTAGAAACCACGTTCCAGTATTGACCAAAGCCATGTGTTCGAAGCTAGTGCAAATAGTTCATTCAAATACTACCCTTAACTAGTTTAAATACGAATGTAGATGATGTATCTATACATTCACAACTTTTGCAATGCCTGTAATGTCGAAATCACGTTCCAGTATTGGCCAAAGCCCTGTGTTCGATGCTACTGCAAACGGTTCATTTAAAAACTATCCTTCACTAGTTTAAATACGTATGTAGGTGATGTATCTGTATATTTACCTCCTACGCAATGGCTGTAGTGGTTAAAAATGCGTATATATGTAGTGTATCTATGCATTCACAACTTTTGCAATGCCTGTAATGTAGAAACCACGTTCCAGTATTGGCCAAAACCCTGTGCTCGATGCTACTGCACATGGTTCATTCAAATACTACCTTTAAATAGTTTAAATACGTATGTAGATGATGTATCTATACATTCACAACTTTCGCAATGCCTGTAATGTAAAAACCACGTTCCAGTATTGTTGAAAGCTCTGTGTTCGATGCTACTGCATATGCTTCATTCAAATACTACCCTTAAGTGGTTTAAATAGTTCAAATACGTATGTAGGTGATGTATCTATACATTTACAACTTACACAATGCCAGTAATGGTTAAACATGCGTATATATGTAGTGTATCTATGCATTCACAACTTTCCCAATGCCTGTAGTGTAGAAAACACGTTCCAGTATTGGTCAAAGCCCTGTGTTCGATGCTACTGCACATGGTTCATTGAAATACTACCCTTAAGTGGTTTAAATAGTTCAAATACGTATGTAGGTGATGTATCTATACATTTACAACTTACGCAATGCCAGTAATGGTTAAACATGCGTATATATGTAGTGCATCTATCCATTCACAACTTTCGCAATGCCTGTAATGTAGAAACCACGTTCCAGTATTGCTCAAAGCCCTGTGTTCGATGCTACTGCACATGGTTCATTCAAATACTACCCTTAACTAGTTTAAATACGTATGTAGGTGATGTATCTATACATTCACAACTTTCGCAATGCCTCTAATGTAGAAACCACGTTCCAGTATTGGTCAAAGCCCTGTGTTCGATGCTACTGCACATGGTTCATTCAAATACTACCCTTAAGTGGTTTAAATAATTCAAATACGTATGTAGGTGATGTATCTATACATTTACAACTTACGCAATGCCTGTAATGGTTAAACATGCGTATATATGTAGTCCATCTATCCATTGACAAATTCAGTAATGCCTGTAATGTAGAAACCACGTTCCAGTATTGGTCAAAGCCCTGTGTTCGATGCTACTGCACATGGTTTATTCAAATACTACCCTTAAGTGGTTTAAACAGTTCAAATACGTATGTAGGTGATGTATCTATACATTTACAACTTACACAATGCCAGTAATGGTTAAACATGCGTATATATGTAGTGTATCTATGCATTCATAACTTTCGCAATGCCTGTAATGTAGAAACCACGTTCCAGTATTGGTCAAAGCCCTGTGTTCGATGCTACTGCACATGGTTCATTCAAATACTACCCTTAGTTAGTTTAAATACGTATGTAGGTGATGTATCTATACATTCACAACTTTCGCAATGTCTGTAATGTAGAAACCACGTTCCAGTATTGCTCAAAGCCCTGTGTTCGATGCTACTGCACATGGTTCATTCAAATACTACCCTTAAGTGGTTTAAATAGTTTAAATACGTATGTAGGTGATGTATCTATACATTTACAACTTACGCAATGCCTGTAATGGTTAAACATGCGTATATATGTAGTGTATCTATGCATTCACAACTTTCGCAATGCCTGTAATTTTGAAACCACGTTCCAGTATTGCTCAAAGCCCTGTGCTCGATGCTACTGCACATGGTTCATTCAAATACTACCCTTAGCTAGTTTAAAAACGTATGTAGGTGATGTATCTATACATTCACATCTCTAGCAATGTCTGTAATGTAGACACCACGTTCCAGTATTGCTCAAAGCCCCTGTGTTCGATGCTACTCCACATGGTTCATTCAAATACTACCCTTAAGTGGTTTAAAGAGTTTAAATACGTATGGAGTTGATGTATCTATACATTTACAACTTACGCATGGCTTGTAATGGTTAAACATGTGTATATATGTAGCGTTTCTATGCATTCACAACTTTGGCAATGCCTGTAATGTAGAAACCACGTTCCAGTATTGCTCAAAGCCCTGTGTTCGATGCTACTGCACATGGTTCATTCAAATACTACCCTTAGCTAGTTTAAATACGTATGTAGGTGATGTATCTATACATTCACAACTTTCGCAAAGCCTGTAATGTAGAAACCACGTTCCAGTATTGGTCAAAGCCCTGTGTTCGATGCTACTGCACATGGTTCATTCAAATACTACCCTTAAGTGGTTTAAACAGTTCAAATACGTATGTAGGTGATGTATCTATACATTTACAACTTACGCAATGCCTGTAATGGTTATACATGCGTATATATGTAGTGTATGGATGCATTCACAACTTTCGCTATGCCTGTAATGTAGAAACCACGTTCCAGTATTGGTCAAAGCCCTGTGTTCGATGCTACTGCACATTGTTCATTCAAATACTACCTTTAACTAGTTTAAATACGTATGTAGGTGATGTATCTATACATTTACTTCTTTCGCAAAACCTGTAATGTAGAAACCACGTTCCAGTATTGGTCAAAGCCCTGTGTTCGATGCTACTGCACATGGTTCATTCAAATACTACCCTTAAGTGGTTTAAACAGTTCAAATACGTATGTAGGTGATGTATCTATACATTTACAACTTTCGCAATGCCAGTAATGGTTAAACATGCGTATATATGTACTGTATCTATCCATTCACAACTTTCGCAATGCCTGTAATGTAGAAACCACGTTCCAGTATTGCTCAAAGCCCTGTGTTCGATGCTACTGCACATGGTTCATTCAAATACTACCCTTAACTAGTTTAAATACGTATGTAGGTGATGTATCTATACATTCACAACTTTCGCAATGCCTGTAATGTAGAAACCACGTTCCAGTATTGGTCAAAGCCCTGTGTTCGATGCTACTGCACATGGTTCATTCAAATACTACCCTTAAGTGGTTTAAATAGTTCAAATACGTATGTAGGTGATGTATCTATACATTTACAACTTACGCAATGCCAGTAATGGTTAAACATGCGTATATATGTAGTGTGTCTATGCATTCACAACTTTTGCAATGCCTGTAATGTAGAAACGACGTTCCAGTATTGCTCAAAGCCCTGTGTTCGATGCTACTGCACATGGTTCATTCAAATACTACCCTTAAGTGGTTTAAGTAGTTTAAGTACGTATGTAGGTGATGTATCTATACATTTACAACTTACGCAATGCCTGTAATCGTTAAAAATGCGTATATATGTAGTGTATCTATCCATTCACAAATTCAGTAATGCCTGTAATGTAGAAACCACGTTCCAGTATTGGTCAAAGCCCTGTGTTCGATGCTACTGCACATGGTTCATTCAAATACTACCCTTAGTTAGTTTAAATACGTATGTAGGTGATGTATCTATACATTCACAACTTTCGCAATGTCTGTAATGTAGAAACCACGTTCCAGTATTGCTCAAAGCCCTGTGTTCGATGCTACTGCACATGGTTCATTCAAATACTACCCTTAAGTGGTTTAAATAGTTTAAATACGTATGTAGGTGATGTATCTATACATTTACAACTTTCGCAATGCCAGTAATGGTTAAACATGCGTATATATGTACTGTATCTATCCATTCACAACTTTCGCAATGCCTGTAATGTAGAAACCACGTTCCAGTATTGCTCAAAGCCCTGTGTTCGATGCTACTGCACATGGTTCATTCAAATACTACCCTTAACTAGTTTAAATACGTATGTAGGTGATGTATCTATACATTCACAACTTTCGCAATGCCTGTAATGTAGAAACCACGTTCCAGTATTGGTCAAAGCCCTGTGTTCGATGCTACTGCACATGGTTCATTCAAATACTACCCTTAAGTGGTTTAAATAGTTCAAATACGTATGTAGGTGATGTATCTATACATTTACAACTTACGCAATGCCAGTAATGGTTAAACATGCGTATATATGTAGTGTGTCTATGCATTCACAACTTTTGCAATGCCTGTAATGTAGAAACGACGTTCCAGTATTGCTCAAAGCCCTGTGTTCGATGCTACTGCACATGGTTCATTCAAATACTACCCTTAAGTGGTTTAAGTAGTTTAAGTACGTATGTAGGTGATGTATCTATACATTTACAACTTACGCAATGCCTGTAATCGTTAAAAATGCGTATATATGTAGCGTATCTATCCATTCACAAATTCAGTAATGCCTGTAATGTAGAAACCACGTTCCAGTATTGGTCAAAGCCCTGTGTTCGATGCTACTGCACATGGTTCATTCAAATACTACCCTTAGTTAGTTTAAATACGTATGTAGGTGATGTATCTATACATTCACAACTTTCGCAATGTCTGTAATGTAGAAACCACGTTCCAGTATTGCTCAAAGCCCTGTGTTCGATGCTACTGCACATGGTTCATTCAAATACTACCCTTAAGTGGTTTAAATAGTTTAAATACGTATGTAGGTGATGTATCTATACATTTACAACTTACGCAATGCCTGTAATGGTTATACATGCGTATATATGTAGTGTATGGATGCATTGACAACTTTCGCTATTCCTGTAATGTAGAAACCACGTTCCAGTATTGGCCAAAGCCCTGTGTTCGATGCTACTGCACATTGTTCATTCAAATACTACCTTTAACTAGTTTAAATACGTATGTAGGTGATGTATCTATACATTTACATCTTTCGCAATACCTGTAATGTAGAAACCACGTTCCAGTATTGGTCAAAGCCCTGTGTTCGATGCTACTGCACATGGTTCATTCAAATACTACCCTTAAGTGGTTTAAACAGTTCAAATACGTATGTAGGTGATCTATCTATACATTTACAACTTACGCAATGCCAGTAATGGTTAAACATGCGTATATATGTAGTGTATCTATCCATTCACAACTTTCGCAATGCCTGTAATGTAGAAACCACGTTCCAGTATTGCTCAAAGCCCTGTGTTCGATGCTACTGCACATGGTTCATTCAAATACTACCCTTAACTAGTTTAAATACGTATGTAGGTGATGTATCTATACATTCACAACTTTCGCAAAGCCTGTAATGTAGAAACCACGTTCCAGTATTGGTCAAAGCCCTGTGTTCGATGCTACTGCACATGGTTCATTCAAATGCTACCCTTAAGTGGTTTAAAGAGTTCAAATACGTATGTAGGTGATGTATCTATACATTTACAACTTACGCAATGCCAGTAATGGTTAAACATGCGTATATATGTAGTGTGTCTATGCATTCACAACTTTTGCAATGCCTGTAATGTAGAAACCACGTTCCAGTATTGCTCAAAGCCCTGTGTTCGATGCTACTGCACATGGTTCATTCAAATAGTACCCTTAAGTGGTTTAAATAGTTTAAATACGTATGTAGGTGATGTATCTATACATTTACAACTTACGCAATGCCTGTAATGGTTAAACATGCGTATATATGTAGTGCATCTTTCCATTCACAAATTCAGTAATGCCTGTAATGTAGAAACCACGTTCCAGTATTGCACAAAGCCCTGTGCTCGATGCTACTGCACATGGTTCATTCAAATACTAACCTTAGATAGTTTTAATACGTATGTAGATGATGTATCTATACATTCACAACTTTCGCAATGTCTGTATTGTAGAAACCACGTTCCAGTATTGCTCAAAGCCCTGTGTTCGATGCTACTGCACATGGTTCATTGAAATACTACCCTTAAGTGGTTTAAATAGTTCAAATACGTATGTAGGTGATGTATCTGTACATTTACAACTCTCGCAATGCCTGTAATGTAGAAACCACGTTCCAGTATTGGCCAAAGCCCTGTGTTCGATGCTACTGCACATGGTTCATTCAAATACTTCCCTTGAGTGGTTTAAATAGTTTAAATACGTATGTAGGTGATGTATCTATACATTCACAACTTTCGCAATGCCTGTGATGTAGAAACCACGTTCCAGTATTGGCCAAAGCCATGTGTTCGATGCTACTGCACATAGTTCATTCAAATACTACCCTTAACTAGTTTAAATACGTATGTAGATGATGTATCTATACATTCACAAGTCTCGCAATGCCTGTAATGTCGAAACCACGTTCCAGTATTGGCCAAAGCCCTGTGTTCGATGCTACTGCAAACTGTTCATTTAAAAACTATCCTTAACTAGTTTAAATACGTATGTAGGTGATGTATCTGTACATTTACCTCTTACGCAATGGCTGTAGTGGTTTAAAATGCGTATATATGCAGTGTATCTATGCATTCACAAGTTTTGCAATGCCTGTAATGTAGAAACCACGTTCCAGTATTGGCAAAAACCCTGTGTTCGATGCTACTGAACATGGTTCATTCAAGTACTACCCTTAAGTGGTTTAAATAGTTTAAATACGTATGTAGGTGATGTATCTATACATTCACAACTTACACAATGCCTGTAATGGGTAAACATGCGTATATATGTAGTGTATCTATGCATTCACAACTTTCTCAATGCCTGTAATGTAGAAAACACGTTCCAGTATTGCTCAAAGCCCTGTGTTCGATGCTACTGCACATGGTTCATTCAAATACTACCCTTAAGTGGTTTGAATAGTTTAAATGCGTATGTAGGTGATGTATCTGTACATTTACAACTTACGCAATGCCTGTAATGGTTAAAACTGTGTATATATGTAGTGTATGTATACATTCACAAATTCAGTAATGCCTGTAATGTAGAAACCACGTTCCAGTATTGCTAAAAGCACTGTGCTCGATGCCACTACACATGGTTCATTCAAATACTACCTTTAGATAGTTTAAATACGTATGTAGATGATGTATCTATACATTCACAACTTTCGCAATGTCTGTAATGTAGAAACCACGTTCCAGTATTGCTCAAAGCCCTGTGTTCGATGCTACTGCACATGGTTCATTGAAATACTACCCTTAAGTGGTTTAAATAGTTTAAATACGTATGTAGGTGATGTATCTGTACATTTACAACTTACGCAATGCCTGTAATGGTTAAAACTGTCTATATATGTAGTGTATCTATACATTCACAACTTTCGCAATACCTGTAATGTAGAAACCACGTTCCAGTATTGGCCAAAGCCCTGTGTTCGATGCTACTGCACATAGTTCATTGAAATACTACCCTTAACTAGTTTAAATACGTATGTAGATGATGTATCTATACATTTACAACTTACGCAATGCCTGTAATGGTTAAAACTATGTATATATGTAGTGTATCTATACACTCATAACTTTCGCAATACCTGTAATGTAGAAACCACGTTGAAGTATTAGCAGAAAAACCCTGTGTTCGATGCTACTGCACATGGTTCATTCAAATACTTCCCTTTAGTGGTTTAAATAGTTTAAATACGTATGTAGGTGATGTATCTATACATTCACAACTTTCTCAATGCCTGTGATGTAGAAACCACGTTCCAGTATTGACCAAAGCCATGTGTTCGAAGCTACTGCAAATAGTTCATTCAAATACTACCCTTAACTAGTTTAAATACGTATGTAGATGATGTATCTATACATTCACAACTTTTGCAATGCCTGTAATGTCGAAATCACGTTCCAGTATTGGCCAAAGCCCTGTGTTCGATGCTACTGCAAACGGTTCATTTAAAAACTATCCTTCACTAGTTTAAATACGTATGTAGGTGATGTATCTGTATATTTACCTCCTACGCAATGGCTGTAGTGGTTAAAAATGCGTATATATGTAGTGTATCTATGCATTCACAACTTTTGCAATGCCTGTAATGTAGAAACCACGTTCCAGTATTGGCCAAAACCCTGTGCTCGATGCTACTGCACATGGTTCATTCAAATACTACCTTTAAATAGTTTAAATACGTATGTAGATGATGTATCTATACATTCACAACTTTCGCAATGTCTGTAATGTAGAAACCACGTTCCAGTATTGCTCAAAGCCCTGTGTTCGATGCTACTGCACATGGTTCATTGAAATACTACCCTTAAGTGGTTTGAATAGTTTAAATGCGTATGTAGGTGATGTATCTGTACATTTACAACTTACGCAATGCCTGTAATGGTTAAAACTGTGTATATATGTAGTGTATCTATACATTCACAAATTCAGTAATGCCTGTAATGTAGAAACCACGTTCCAGTATTGCTAAAAGCCCTGTGCTCGATGCTACTCCACATGGTTCATTCAAATACTACCCTTAAGTGGTTTAAAGAGTTTAAATACGTATGGAGTTGATGTATCTATACATTTACAACTTACACAATGCCAGTAATGGTTAAACATGCGTATATGTGTAGTGTATCTATGCATTCACAACTTTCGCAATGCCTGTAATGTAGAAAACACGTTCCAGTATTGCTCAAAGCCCTGTGTTCGATGCTACTGCACATGGTTCATTCAAATACTACCCTTAAGTGGTTTAAATAGTTTAAATACGTATGTAGGTGATGTATCTATACATTTACAACTTACGCAATGCCTGTAATCGTTAAAAATGCGTATATATGTAGCGTATCTATGCATTCAGAACTTTCGCAATGCCTGTAATGTAGAAACGACGTTCCAGTATTGCTCAAAGCCCTGTGTTCGATGCTACTGGACATGGTTCATTCAAATACTACCCTTAAGTGGTTTAAATAGTTTAAATACGTATGTAGGTGATGTATCTATACATTTACAACTTACGCAATACCTGTAATCGTTAAAAATGCGTATATATGTAGCGTATCTATGCATTCACAACTTTCGCAATGCCTGCAATGTAGAAACCACGTTCCAGTATTGGTCAAAGCCCTGTGTTCGATGCTACTGCACATGGTTCATTCAAATACTACCCTTAGTTAGTTTAAATACGTATGTAGGTGATGTATCTATACATTCACAACTTTCGCAATGTCTGTAATGTAGAAACCACGTTCCAGTATTGCTCAAAGCCCTGTGTTCGATGCTACTGCACATGGTTCATTCAAATACTACCCTTAAGTGGTTTAAATAGTTTAAATACGTATGTAGGTGATGTATCTATACATTTACAACTTACGCAATGCCTGTAATGGTTATACATGCGTATATATGTAGTGTATGGATGCATTCACAACTTTCGCTATGCCTGTAATGTAGAAACCACGTTCCAGTATTGGCCAAAGCCCTGTGTTCGATGCTACTGCACATTGTTCATTCAAATACTACCTTTAACTAGTTTAAAAACGTATGTAGGTGATGTATCTATACATTTACATCTTTCGCAATGCCTGTAATGTAAAAACCACGTTCCAGTATTGTTGAAAGCTCTGTGTTCGATGCTACTGCATATCCTTCATTCAAATACTACCCTTAAGTGGTTTAAATAGTTCAAATACGTATGTAGGTGATGTATCTATACATTTACAACTTACACAATGCCAGTAATGGTTAAACATGCGTATATATGTAGTGTATCTATGCATTCACAACTTTCGCAATGCCTGTAATGTAGAAAACACGTTCCAGTATTGGTCAAAGCCCTGTGTTCGATGCTACTGCACATGGTTCATTGAAATACTACCCTTAAGTGGTTTAAATAGTTCAAATACGTATGTAGGTGATGTATCTATACATTTACAACTTACGCAATGCCAGTAATGGTTAAACATGCGTATATATGTAGTGCATCTATCCATTCACAACTTTCGCAATGCCTGTAATGTAGAAACCACGTTCCAGTATTGCTCAAAGCCCTGTGTTCGATGCTACTGCACATGGTTCATTCAAATACTACCCTTAACTAGTTTAAATACGTATGTAGGTGATGTATCTATACATTCACAACTTTCGCAATGCCTCTAATGTAGAAACCACGTTCCAGTATTGGTCAAAGCCCTGTGTTCGATGCTACTGCACATGGTTCATTGAAATACTACCCTTAAGTGGTTTAAATAGTTCAAATACGTATGTAGGTGATGTATCTATACATTTACAACTTACGCATGGCTTGTAATGGTTAAACATGCGTATATATGTAGTGCATCTATCCATTCACAACTTTCGCAATGCCTGTAATGTAGAAACCACGTTCCAGTATTGCTCAAAGCCCTGTGTTCGATGCTACTGCACATGGTTCATTCAAATACTACCCTTAACTAGTTTAAATACGTATGTAGGTGATGTATCTATACATTCACAACTTTCGCAATGCCTCTAATGTAGAAACCACGTTCCAGTATTGGTCAAAGCCCTGTGTTCGATGCTACTGCACATGGTTCATTCAAATACTACCCTTAAGTGGTTTAAATAGTTCAAATACGTATGTAGGTGATGTATCTATACATTTACAACTTACGCAATGCCAGTAATGGTTAAACATGCGTATATATGTAGTGTGTCTATGCATTCACAACTTTTGCAATGCCTGTAATGTAGAAACGACGTTCCAGTATTGCTCAAAGCCCTGTGTTCGATGCTACTGCACATGGTTCATTCAAATACTACCCTTAAGTGGTTTAAAGAGTTTAAATACGTATGTAGGTGATGTATCTATACATTTACAACTTACGCAATGCCTGTAATCGTTAAAAATGCGTATATATGTAGTTTATCTATCCATTCACAAATTCAGTAATGCCTGTAATGTAGAAACCACGTTCCAGTATTGGTCAAAGCCCTGTGTTCGATGCTACTGCACATGGTTCATTCAAATACTACCCTTAGTTAGTTTAAATACGTATGTAGGTGATGTATCTATACATTCACAACTTTCGCAATGTCTGTAATGTAGAAACCACGTTCCAGTATTGCTCAAAGCCCTGTGTTCGATGCTACTGCACATGGTTCATTCAAATACTACCCTTAAGTGGTTTAAATAGTTTAAATACGTATGTAGGTGATGTATCTATACATTTACAACTTACGCAATGCCTGTAATGGTTATACATGCGTATATATGTAGAGTATGGATGCATTCACAACTTTCGCTGTGCCTGTAATGTAGAAACCACGTTCCAGTATTGGCCAAAGCCCTGTGTTCGATGCTACTGCACATTGTTCATTCAAATACTACCTTTAACTAGTTTAAATACGTATGTAGGTGATGTATCTATACATTTACTTCTTTCGCAATACCTGTAATGTAGAAACCACGTTCCAGTATTGGTCAAAGCCCTGTGTTCGATGCTACTGCACATGGTTCATTCAAATACTACCCTTAAGTGGTTTAAACAGTTCAAATACGTATGTAGGTGATGTATCTATACGTTTACAACTTACGCAATGCCAGCAATGGTTAAACATGCGTATATATGTAGTGTATCTATCCATTCACAACTTTCGCAATGCCTGTAATGTAGAAACCACGTTCCAGTATTGCTCAAAGCCCTGTGTTCGATGCTACTGCACATGGTTCATTCAAATACTACCCTTAACTAGTTTAAATACGTATGTAGGTGATGTATCTATACATTCACAACTTTCGCAATGCCTGTAATGTAGAAACCACGTTCCAGTATTGGTCAAAGCCCTGTGTTCGATGCTACTGCACATGGTTCATTCAAATACTACCCTTAAGTGGTTTAAATAGTTCAAATACGTATGTAGGTGATGTATCTATACATTTACAACTTACGCAATGCCAGTAATGGTTAAACATGCGTATATATGTAGTGTGTCTATGCATTCACAACTTTTGCAATGCCTGTAATGTAGAAACGACGTTCCAGTATTGCTCAAAGCCCTGTGTTCGATGCTACTGCACATGGTTCATTCAAATACTACCCTTAAGTGGTTTAAATAGTTTAAATACGTATGTAGGTGATGTATCTATACATTTACAACTTACGCAATGCCTGTAATCGTTAAAAATGCGTATATATGTAGTGTATCTATCCATTCACAAATTCAGTAATGCCTGTAATGTAGAAACCACGTTCCAGTATTGGTCAAAGCCCTGCGTTCGATGCTACTGCACATGGTTCATTCAAATACTACCCTTAGTTAGTTTAAATACGTATGTAGGTGATGTATCTGTACATTTACCTCTTACGCAATGGCTGTAGTGGTTAAAAATGCGTATATATGCAGTGTATCTATGCATTCACAAGTTTTGCAATGCCTGTAATGTAGAAACCACGTTCCAGTATTGGCCAAAACCCTGTGTTCGATGCTACTGAACATGGTTCATTCAAGTACTACCCTTTAGTGGTTTAAATAGTTTAAATACGTATGTAGGTGATGTATCTATACATTCACAACTTACACAATGCCTGTAATGGGTAAACATGCGTATATATGTAGTGTATCTATGCATTCACAACTTTCTCAATGCCTGTAATGTAGAAAACACGTTCCAGTATTGCTCAAAGCCCTGTGTTCGATGCTACTGCACATGGTTCATTCAAATACTACCCTTAAGTGGTTTGAATAGTTTAAATGCGTATGTAGGTGATGTATCTGTACATTTACAACTTACGCAATGCCTGTAATGGTTAAAACTGTGTATATATGTAGTGTATCTATACATTCACAAATTCAGTAATGCCTGTAATGTAGAAACCACGATCCAGTATTGCTCAAAGCCCTGTGCTCGATGCTACTACACATGGTTCATTCAAATACTACCCTTAGATAGTTTAAATACGTATGTAGATGATGTATCTATACATTCACAACTTTCGCAATGTCTGTAATGTAGAAACCACGTTCCAGTATTGCTCAAAGCCCTGTGTTCGATGCTACTGCACATGGTTCATTCAAATACTACCCTTAAGTGGTTTAAATAGTTTAAATACGTATGTAGGTGATGTATCTGTACATTTACAACTTACGCAATGCCTGTAATGGTTAAAACTGTGTATATATGTAGTGTATCTATACATTCACAACTTTCGCAATACCTGTAATGTAGAAACCACGTTCCAGTATTGGCCAAAACCCTGTGTTCGATGCTACTGCACATAGTTCATTGAAATACTACCCTTAACTAGTTTAAATACGTATGTAGATGATGTATCTATACATTTACAACTTACGCAATGCCTGTAATGGTTAAAACTATGTATATATGTAGTGTATCTATACACTCATAACTTTCGCAATACCTGTAATGTAGAAACCACGTTGAAGTATTAGCAGAAAAACCCTGTGTTCGATGCTACTGCACATGGTTCATTCAAATACTTCCCTTGAGTGGTTTAAATAGTTTAAATACGTATGTAGGTGATGTATCTATACATTCACAACTTTCGCAATGCCTGTGATGTAGAAACCACGTTCCAGTATTGGCCAAAGCCATGTGTTCGATGCTACTGCAAATAGTTCATTCAAATACTACCCTTAACTAGTTTAAATACGTATGTAGATGATGTATCTATACATTCACAACTTTTGCAATGCCTGTAATGTCGAAATCACGTTCCAGTATTGGCCAAAGCCCTGTGTTCGATGCTACTGCAAACGGTTCATTTAAAAACTATCCTTAACTAGTTTAAATACGTATGTAGGTGATGTATCTGTATATTTACCTCCTACGCAATGGCTGTAGTGGTTAAAAATGCGTATATATGTAGTGTATCTATGCATTCACAACTTTTGCAATGCCTGTAATGTAGAAACCACGTTCCAGTATTGGCCAAAACCCTGTGTTCGATGCTACTGCACATGGTTCATTGAAATACTACCCTTAAGTGGTTAAAATAGTTTAAATACGTATGTAGGTGATGTATCTGTACATTTACAACTTACGCAATGCCTGTAATGGTTATAACTGTGTATATATGTAGTTTATCTATACATTCACAAATTCAGTAATGCCTGTAATGTAGAAACCACGTTCCAGTATTGCTAAAAGCCCTGTGCTCGATGCTACTGCACATGGTTCATTCAAATACTACCCTTAAGTGGTTTAAATAGTTTAAATACGTATGTAGGTGATGTATCTATACATTTACAACTTACGCAATGCCTGTAATGGTTATACATGCGTATATATGTAGTGTATCTATCCATTCACAACTTTCGCAATGCCTGTAATGTAGAAACCACGTTCCAGTATTGCTCAAAGCCCTGTGTTCGATGCTACTGCACATGGTTCATTCAAATACTACCCTTAACTAGTTTAAATACGTATGTAGGTGATGTATCTATACATTCACAACTTTCGCAAAGCCTGTAATGTAGAAACCACGTTCCAGTATTGGTCAAAGCCCTGTGTTCGATGCTACTGCACATGGTTCATGCAAATGCTACCCTTAAGTGGTTTAAAGAGTTCAAATACGTATGTAGGTGATGTATCTATACATTTACAACTTACGCAATGCCAGTAATGGTTAAACATGCGTATATATGTAGTGTGTCTATGCATTCACAACTTTTGCAATGCCTGTAATGTAGAAACCACGTTCCAGTATTGCTCAAAGCCCTGTGTTCGATGCTACTGCACATGGTTCATTCAAATAGTACCCTTAAGTGGTTTAAATAGTTTAAATACGTATGTAGGTGATGTATCTATACATTTACAACTTACGCAATGCCTGTAATGGTTAAACATGCGTATATATGTAGTGCATCTTTCCATTCACAAATTCAGTAATGCCTGTAATGTAGAAACCACGTTCCAGTATTGCACAAAGCCCTGTGCTCGATGCTACTGCACATGGTTCATTCAAATACTAACCTTAGATAGTTTAAATACGTATGTAGATGATGTACCTATACATTCACAACTTTCGCAATGTCTGTATTGTAGAAACCACGTTCCAGTATTGCTCAAAGCCCTGTGTTCGATGCTACTGCACATGGTTCATTGAAATACTACCCTTAAGTGGTTTAAATAGTTCAAATACGTATGTAGGTGATGTATCTGTACATTTACAACTCTCGCAATGCCTGTAATGTAGAAACCACGTTCCAGTATTGGCCAAAGCCCTGTGTTCGATGCTACTGCACATGGTTCATTCAAATACTTCCCTTAAGTGGTTTAAATAGTTTAAATACGTATGTAGGTGATGTATCTATACATTCACAACTTTCGCAATGCCTGTGATGTAGAAACCACGTTCCAGTATTGGCCAAAGCCATGTGTTCGATGCTACTGCACATAGTTCATTCAAATACTACCCTTAACTAGTTTAAATACGTATGTAGATGATGTATCTATACATTCACAAGTCTCGCAATGCCTGTAATGTCGAAACCACGTTCCAGTATTGGCCAAAGCCCTGTGTTCGATGCTACTGCAAACGGTTCATTTAAAAACTATCCTTAACTAGTTTAAATACGTATGTAGGTGATGTATCTGTATATTTACCTCTTACGCAATGGCTGTAGTGGTTAAAAATGCGTATATATGCAGTGTATCTATGCATTCACAAGTTTTGCAATGCCTGTAATGTAGAAACCACGTTCCAGTATTGGCCAAAACCCTGTGTTCGATGCTACTGAACATGGTTCATTCAAGTACTACCCTTTAGTGGTTTAAATAGTTTAAATACGTATGTAGGTGATGTATCTATACATTCACAACTTACACAATGCCTGTAATGGGTAAACATGCGTATATATGTAGTGTATCTATGCATTCACAACTTTCTCAATGCCTGTAATGTAGAAAACACGTTCCAGTATTGCTCAAAGCCCTGTGTTCGATGCTACTGCACATGGTTCATTCAAATACTACCCTTAAGTGGTTTGAATAGTTTAAATGCTTATGTAGGTGATGTATCTGTACATTTACAACTTACGCAATGCCTGTAATGGTTAAAACTGTGTATATATGTAGTGTATCTATACATTCACAAATTCAGTAATGCCTGTAATGTAGAAACCACGATCCAGTATTGCTAAAAGCCCTGTGCTCGATGCTACTACACATGGTTCATTCAAATACTACCCTTAGATAGTTTAAATACGTATGTAGATGATGTATCTATACATTCACAACTTTCGCAATGTCTGTAATGTAGAAACCACGTTCCAGTATTGCTCAAAGCCCTGTGTTCGATGCTACTGCACATGGTTCATTGAAATACTACCCTTAAGTGGTTTAAATAGTTTAAATACGTATGTAGGTGATGTATCTGTACATTTACAACTTACGCAATGCCTGTAATGGTTAAAACTGTGTATATATGTAGTGTATCTATACATTCACAACTTTCGCAATACCTGTAATGTAGAAACCACGTTCCAGTATTGGCCAAAGCCCTGTGTTCGATGCTACTGCACATGGTTCATTGAAATACTACCCTTAACTAGTTTAAATACGTATGTAGATGATGTATCTGTACATTTACAACTTACGCAATGCCTGTAATGGTTAAAACTATGTATATATGTAGTGTATCTATACACTCATAACTTTCGCAATACCTGTAATGTAGAAACCACGTTGAAGTATTAGCAGAAAAACCCTGTGTTCGATGCTACTGCACATGGTTCATTCAAATACTTCCCTTGAGTGGTTTAAATAGTTTAAATACGTATGTAGGTGATGTATCTATACATTCACAACTTTCGCAATGCCTGTGATGTAGAAACCACGTTCCAGTATTGGCCAAAGCCATGTGTTCGATGCTACTGCAAATAGTTCATTCAAATACTACCCTTAACTAGTTTAAATACGTATGTAGATGATGTATCTATACATTCACAACTTTTGCAATGCCTGTAATGTCGAAATCACGTTCCAGTATTGGCCAAAGCCCTGTGTTCGATGCTACTGCAAACGGTTCATTTAAAAACTATCCTTAACTAGTTTAAATACGTATGTAGGTGATGTATCTGTATATTTACCTCCTACGCAATGGCTGTAGTGGTTAAAAATGCGTATATATGTAGTGTATCTATGCATTCACAACTTTTGCAATGCCTGTAATGTGGAAACCACGTTCCAGTATTGGCCAAAACCCTGTGTTCGATGCTACTGCACATGGTTCATTGAAATACTACCCTTAAGTGGTTTAAATAGTTTAAATACGTATGTAGGTGATGTATCTGTACATTTACAACTTACGCAATGCCTGTAATGGTTATAACTGTGTATATATGTAGTTTATCTATACATTCACAAATTCAGTAATGCCTGTAATGTAGAAACCACGTTCCAGTATTGCTAAAAGCCCTGTGCTCGATGCTACTGCACATGGTTCATTCAAATACTACCTTTAAATAGTTTAAATACGTATGTAGATGATGTATCTATACATTCACAACTTTCGCAATGTCTGTAATGTAGAAACCACGTTCCAGTATTGCTCAAAGCCCTGTGTTCGATGCTACTGCACATGGTTCATTGAAATACTACCCTTAAGTGGTTTAAATAGCTTAAATACGTATGTAGGTGATGTATCTGTACATTTACAACTTACGCAATGCCTGTAATGGTTAAAACTGTGTATATATGTAGTGTATCTATACATTCACAAATTCAGTAATGCCTGTAATGTAGAAACCACGTTCCAGTATTGCTAAAAGCCCTGTGCTCGATGCTACTGCACATGGTTCATTCAAATACTACCCTTAGATAGTTTAAATACGTATGTAGATGATGTATCTATACATTCACAACTTTCGCAATGTCTGTAATGTAGAAACCACGTTCCAGTATTGCTCAAAGCCCTGTGTTCGATGCTACTGCACATGGTTCATTGAAATACTACCCTTAAGTGGTTTAAATAGTTTAAATACGTATGTAGGTGATGTATCTGTACATTTACAACTTACGCAATGCCTGTAATGGTTAAAACTGTGTACACATGTAGTGTATCTATACATTCACAACTTTCGCAATACCTGTAATGTAGAAACCACGTTCCAGTATTGCTCAAAGCTCTGTGTTCGATGCTACTGCACATGGTTCATTGAAATACTACCCTTAAGTGGTTTAAATAGTTTAAATACGTATGTAGGTGATGTATCTGTACATTTACAACTTACGCAATGCCTGTAATGGTTAAAACTGTGTACATATGTAGTGTATCTATACATTCACAACTTTCGGAATACCTGTAATGTAGAAACCACGTTCCAGTATTGGCCAAAGAACTGTGTTCGATGCTACTGCACATGGTTCATTCAAATACTTCCCTTAAGTGGTTTAAATAGTTTGAATACGTATGTAGGTGATGTATCTGTACATTTACAACTTACGCAATGCCTGTAATGGTTAAAAATGCGTATATATGTAGTGTATCTATGCATTCACAACTTTGGCAATGCCTGTAATGTAGAAACCACGTTCCAGTATTGGCCAAAGAACTGTGTTCGATGCTACTGCACATGGTTCATTCAAATACTTCCCTTAAGTGGTTTAAATAGTTTGAATACGTATGTAGGTGATGTATCTATACATTTACAACTTGTGCAATGCCTGTATTGGTTAAACATGCGTATATATGTAGATTATCTATGCATTCACAACTTTCGCAATGTCTGTAATGTAGAAACCACGTTCCAGTATTGCACAAAGCCCTGTGTTCGATGCTACTGCACATGGTTCATTCAAATACTACCCTTAAGTGGTTTAAATAGTTCAAATACGTATGTAGGTGATGTATCTATACATTTACAACTTACACAATGCCTGTAATGGTTAAACATGCGTATATGTGTACTGTATCTATGGATTCACAAGTTTCGCAGTGCCTGTAATGTAGAAACCACGTTGCAGTATTGGCCAAAGCCCTGTGTTCGATGCTACTGCACATGGTTCATTCAAATACTACCCTTAACTAGTTTAAATAGTTTAAATACGTATGTAGGTGATGTATCTATACATTTACAACTTATGCAATGCATGTAATGGTTAAAAATGCGTACACATGTAGTGTATCTATACATTCACAACTTTGGCAATGCCTGTAATGTAGAAACCACGTTCCAGTATTGGCCAAAGCCCTGTGTTCGATTCTACTGCACATGGTTCATTCAAATACTACCCTTAACTAGTTTAAATACGTATGTAGGTGATGTATCTATACATTCACATCTCTCGCAATGCCTGTAATGTAGAAACCAGGTTCCAGTATTGTTGAAAGCACTGTGTTCGATGCTACTGCACATGGTTAATTGAAATACCACCCTTAAGTGGTTTAAATAGTTTAAATACGTATGTAGGTGATGTATCTATACATTTACAACTTTTGCAAAGCCAGTAATGGTTAAACATGCGTTTATATGTAGTGTATCTATCCATTCACAACTTTCGCAATGCCTGTAATGTAGAAACCACGTTCCAGTATTGCTCAAAGCCCTGTGTTCGATGCTACTGCACATGGTTCATTCAAATACTTCCCTTAAGTGGTTTAAATAGTTTGAATACGTATGTAGGTGATGTATCTATACATTCACAACTTTCGCAATGCCTGTGATGTAGAAACCACGTTCCAGTATTGGCCAAAGCCATGTGTTGGATGGTACTGCACATAGTTCATTCAAATACTACCCTAAACTAGTTTAAATACGTATGTAGATGATGTATCTGTACATTCACAACTTACGCATGGCTTGTAATGGTTAAACATGCGTATATATGTAGTGTATCTCTACACTCATAACCTTCGCAATACCTGTAATGTAGAATCCACGTTCCAGTATTGGCCAAAGCCCTGTGTTCGATGCTACTGCACATGGTTCATTCAAATACTTCCCTTAAGTGGTTTAAATAGTTTAAGTACGTATGTAGGTGATGTATCTATACATTCACAACTTTCGCAATGCCTGTGATGTAGAAACCACGTTCCAGTATTGGCCAAAGCCATGTGTTCGATGCTACTGCACATGGTTCATTCAAATACTACCCTTAAGTGGTTTAAATAGTTCAAATACGTATGTAGGTGATGTATCTATACATTTACAACTTACACAATGCCTGTAATGGTTAAACATGCGTATATGTGTACTGTATCTATGGATTCACAACTTTCGCAGTGCCTGTAATGTAGAAACCACGTTCCAGTATTGGCCAAAGCCCTGTGTTCGATGCTACTGCACATGGTTCATTCAAATACTACCCTTAACTAGTTTAAGTACGTATGTAGGTGATGTATCTATACATTCACATCTTTCGCAATGCCTGTAATGTAGAAACCAGGTTCCAGTGTTGATGAAAGCACTGTGTTCGATGCTACTGCACATGGTTAATTGAAATACCACCCTTAAGTGGTTTAAATAGTTTAAATACGTATGTAGGTGATGTATCTATACATTTACAACTTTTGCAAAGCCAGTAATGGTTAAACATGCGTATATATGTAGTGTATCTATCCATTCACAACTTTCGCAATGCCTGTAATGTAGAAACCACGTTCCAGTATTGCTCAAAGCCCTGTGTTCGATGATACTGCACATGGTTCATTCAAATACTTCCCTTAAGTGGTTTAAATAGTTTGAATACGTATGTAGGTGATGTATCTATACATTCACAACTTTCGCAATGCCTGTGATGTAGAAACCACGTTCCAGTATTGGCCAAAGCCATGTGTTCGATGGTACTGCACATAGTTCATTCAAATACTACCCTAAACTAGTTTAAATACGTATGTAGATGATGTATCTATACATTCACAACTTACGCATGGCTTGTAATGGTTAAACATGCGTATATATGTAGTGTATCTCTACACTCATAACCTTCGCAATACCTGTAATGTAGAATCCACGTTCCAGTATTGGCCAAAGCCCTGTGTTCGATGCTACTGCACATGGTTCATTCAAATACTTCCCTTAAGTGGTTTAAATAGTTTAAGTACGTATGTAGGTGATGTATCTATACATTCACAACTTTCGCAATGCCTGTGATGTAGAAACCACGTTCCAGTATTGGCCAAAGCCATGTGTTCGATGCTACTGCACATAGTCCATTCAAATACTACCCTTAACTAGTTTAAATACGTATGTAGATGATGTATCTATACATTCACAAGTTTTGCAATGCCTGTAATGTCGAAACCACGTTCCACTATTGGCCAACGCCCTGTGTTCGATGCTACTGCAAACGGTTCATTTAAAAACTATCCTTAACTAGTTTAAGTACGTATGTAGGTGATGTATCTGTACATTTACCTCTTACGCAATGGCTGTAGTGGTTAAAAATGCGTATATATGCAGTGTATCTATGCATTCACAAGTTTTGCAATGCCTGTAATGTAGAAACCACGTTCCAGTATTGGCCAAAACCCTGTGTTCGATGCTGCTGCACATGGTTCATTCAAATACTACCCTTAAGTGGTTTAAATAGTTTAAATACGTATGTAGGTGATGTATCTATACATTTACAACTTACACAATGCCTGTAATGGTTAAACATGCGTATATATGTAGTGCATCTATGCATTCACAACTTTCGCAATGCCTGTAATGTAGAAAACACGTTCCAGTATTGCTCAAAGCCCTGTGTTCGATGCTACTGCACATGGTTCATTCAAATAATACCCTTAGCTAGTTTAAATACGTATGTAGGTGATGTATCTATACATTCAGAACTCTAGCAATGTCTGTAATGTAGAAACCACGTTCCACTATTCCTCAAAGCCCTGTGTTCGATGCTACTGCACATGGTTCATTCAAAAACTACCCTTAAGTGGTTTAAATAGTTTAAATAAGTATGTAGGTGATGTGTCTATACATTTACAACTTTTGCAATGCCTGTAATGGTTAAAAATGCGTATATATGTAGTGTATCTATGCATTCACAACTTTGGCAATGCCTGTAATGTAGAAACCACGTTCCAGTATTAGTCAAAACCCTGTGTTGGATGCTACTGCACATGGTTCATTCAAATACTACCCTTAACTAGTTTAAATACGTATGTAGGTGATGTATCTATACATTTACAACTTGTGCAATGCCTGTAATGGTTAAACATGCGTATATATGTAGATTATCTATGCATTCACAACTTTCGCAATGTCTGTAATGTAGAAACCACGTTCCAGTTTTGCACAAAGCCCTGTGTTCGATGCTACTGCACATGGTTCATTCAAATACTACCCTTAACTAGTTTAAATACGTATGTAGGTGATGTATCTATACATTCACAACTTTCGCAATGTCTGTAATGTAGAAACCACGTTCCAGTATTGGCCAAAGCCCTGTGTTCGATGCTACTGCACATGGTTCATTCAAATACTACCCTTAACTAGTTTAAGTACGTATGTAGGTGATGTGTCTATACATTCACATCTTTCGCAATGCCTGTAATGTAGAAACCAGGTTCCAGTATTGTTGAAAGCACTGTGTTCGATGCTACTGCACATGGTTAATTGAAATACCACCCTTAAGTGGTTTAAATAGTTTAAATACGTATGTAGGTGATGTATCTATACATTCACAACTTTCGCAATGCCTGTAATGTAGAAACCACGTTCCAGTATTGCTCAAAGCCCTGTGTTCGATGCTACTGCACATGGTTCATTCAAATACTTCCCTTAAGTGGTTTAAATAGTTTGAATACGTATGTAGGTGATGTATCTATACATTCACAACTCTCGCAATGCCTGTGATGTAGAAACCACGTTCCAGTATTGGCCAAAGCCATGCGTTCGATGGTACTGCACATAGTTCATTCAAATACTACCCTTAACTAGTTTAAATACGTATGTAGATGATGTATCTATACATTCACAACTTACGCATGGCTTGTAATGGTTAAACATGCGTATATATGTAGTGTATCTCTACACTCATAACCTTCGCAATACCTGTAATGTAGAATCCACGTTGAAGTATTGGCCAAAGCCCTGTGTTCGATGCTACTGCACATGGTTCATTCAAATACTACCCTTAGCTAGTTTAAGTACGTATGTAGGTGATGTGTCTATACATTCACATCTTTCGCAATGCCTGTAATGTAGAAACCAGGTTCCAGTATTGTTGAAAGCACTGTGTTCGATGCTAATGCACATGGTTAATTGAAATACCACCCTTAAGTGGTTTAAATAGTTTGAGTACGTATGTAGGTGATGTATCTATACATTCACAACTTTCGCAATGCCTGTGATGTAGAAACCACGTTCCAGTATTGGCCAAAGCCATGTGTTCGATGCTACTGCACATAGTCCATTCAAAAACTACCCTTAACTAGTTTAAATACGTATGTAGATGATGTATCTATACATTCACAAGTTTTGCAATGCCTGTAATGTCGAAACCACGTTCCAGTATTGGCCAACGCCCTGTGTTCGATGCTACTGCAAACGGTTCATTTAAAAACTATCCTTAACTAGTTTAAGTACGTATGTAGGTGATGTATCTGTACATTTACCTCTTACGCAATGGCTGTAGTGGTTAAAAATGCGTATATATGCAGTGTATCTATGCATTCACAAGTTTTGCAATGCCTGTAATGTAGAAACCACGTTCCAGTATTGGCCAAAACCCTGTGTTCGATGCTGCTGCACATGGTTCATTCAAATACTACCCTTAAGTGGTTTAAATAGTTTAAATACGTATGTAGGTGATGTATCTATACCTTCAGAACTCTAGCAATGTCTGTAATGTAGAAACCACGTTCCACTATTCCTCAAAGCCCTGTGTTCGATGCTACTGCACATGGTTCATTCAAAAACTACCCTTAAGTGGTTTAAATAGTTTAAATAAGTATGTAGGTGATGTGTCTATACATTTACAACTTTTGCAATGCCTGTAATGGTTAAAAATGCGTATATATGTAGTGTATCTATGCATTCACAACTTTGGCAATGCCTGTAATGTAGAAACCACGTTCCAGTATTAGTCAAAACCCTGTGTTGGATGCTACTGCACATGGTTCATTCAAATACTACCCTTAACTAGTTTAAATACGTATGTAGGTGATGTATCTATACATTCACAACATTCGCAATGTCTGTAATGTAGAAACCACTTTCCAGTATTGCTCAAAGCCCTGTGTTCGATGCTACTGCACATGGTTCATTCAAATACTACCCTTAAGTGGTTTAAATAGTTCAAATACGTATGTAGGTGATGTATCTATACATTTACAACTTACACAATGCCTGTAATGGTTAAACATGCGTATATGTGTACTGTATCTATGGATTCACAACTTTCGCAATGCCTGTAATGTAGAAACCACGTTCCAGTATTGGCCAAAGCCCTGTGTTCGATGCTACTGCACATGGTTCATTCAAATACTACCCTTAGCTAGTTTAAGTACGTATGTAGGTGATGTGTCTATACATTCACATCTTTCGCAATGCCTGTAATGTAGAAACCAGGTTCCAGTATTGTTGAAAGCACTGTGTTCGATGCTACTGCACATGGTTAATTGAAATACCACCCTTAAGTGGTTTAAATAGTTTAAATACGTATGTAGGTGATGTATCTATACATTTACAACTTTTGCAAAGCCAGTAATGGTTAAACATGCGTATATATGTAGTGTATCTATCCATTCACAACTTTCGCAATGCCTGTAATGTAGAAACCACGTTCCAGTATTGCTCAAAGCCCTGTGTTCGATGCTACTTACATGGTCATTCAAATACTACCCTTAAGTGGTTTAGATAGTTTAAATACGTATGTAGGTGATGTATCTATACATTCACAACTCTCGCAATGCCTGTAATGTAGAAGCCACGTTCCAGTTTTGGCCAAAGCCCTGTGTTCGATGCTACTGCACATGGTTCATTCAAATACTACCCTTAACTAGTTTAAATACGTATGTAGATGATGTATCTATACATTCACAACTCTCGCAATGCCTGTAATGTAGAAACCACGTTCCAGTATTGGCCAAAGCCCTGTGTTCGATATTACTGCACATGGTTCATTCAAATACTACCCTTAACTAGTTTAAATACGTATGTAGGTGATGTATCTATACATTCACAACTTTCGCAATGCCTGTGATGTAGAAACCACGTTCCAGTATTGGCCAAAGCCCTGTGTTCGATGCTACTGCACATAGTCCATTCAAATACTACCCTTAACTAGTTTAAATACGTATGTAGATGATGTATCTATACATTCACAAGTTTTGCAATGCCTGTAATGTCGAAACCACGTTCCAGTATTGGCCAACGCCCTGTGTTCGATGCTACTGCAAACGGTTCATTTAAAAACTATCCTTAACTAGTTTAAGTACGTATGTAGGTGATGTATCTGTACATTTACCTCTTACGCAATGGCTGTAGTGGTTAAAAATGCGTATATATGCAGTGTATCTATGCATTCACAAGTTTTGCAATGCCTGTAATGTAGAAACCACGTTCCAGTATTGGCCAAAACCCTGTGTTCGATGCTGCTGCACATGGTTCATTCAAATACTACCCTTAAGTGGTTTAAATAGTTTAAATACGTATGTAGGTGATGTATCTATACCTTCAGAACTCTAACAATGTCTGTAATGTAGAAACCACGTTCCACTATTCCTCAAAGCCCTGTGTTCGATGCTACTGCACATGGTTCATTCAAAAACTACCCTTAAGTGGTTTAAATAGTTTAAATAAGTATGTAGGTGATGTGTCTATACATTTACAACTTTTGCAATGCCTGTAATGGTTAAAAATGCGTATATATGTAGTGTATGTATGCATTCACAACTTTGGCAATGCCTGTAATGTAGAAACCACGTTCCAGTATTGGTCAAAACCCTGTGTTGGATGCTACTGCACATGGTTCATTCAAATACTACCCTTAACTAGTTTAAATACGTATGTAGGTGATGTATCTATACATTCACAACATTCGCAATGTCTGTAATGTAGAAACCACTTTCCAGTATTGCTCAAAGCCCTGTGTTCGATGCTACTGCACATGGTTCATTCAAATACTACCCTTAAGTGGTTTAAATAGTTCAAATACGTATGTAGGTGATGTATCTATACATTTACAACTTACACAATGCCTGTAATGGTTAAACATGCGTATATGTGTACTGTATCTATGGATTCACAACTTTCGCAATGCCTGTAATGTAGAAACCACGTTCCAGTATTGGCCAAAGCCCTGTGTTCGATGCTACTGCACATGGTTCATTCAAATACTACCCTTAGCTAGTTTAAGTACGTATGTAGGTGATGTGTCTATACATTCACATCTTTCGCAATGCCTGTAATGTAGAAACCAGGTTCCAGTATTGTTGAAAGCACTGTGTTCGATGCTACTGCACATGGTTAATTGAAATACCACCCTTAAGTGGTTTAAATAGTTTAAATACGTATGTAGGTGATGTATCTATACATTTACAACTTTTGCAAAGCCAGTAATGGTTAAACATGCGTATATATGTAGTGTATCTATCCATTCACAACTTTCGCAATGCCTGTAATGTAGAAACCACGTTCCAGTATTGCTCAAAGCCCTGTGTTCGATGCTACTTACATGGTCATTCAAATACTACCCTTAAGTGGTTTAGATAGTTTAAATACGTATGTAGGTGATGTATCTATACATTCACAACTCTCGCAATGCCTGTAATGTAGAAGCCACGTTCCAGTTTTGGCCAAAGCCCTGTGTTCGATGCTACTGCACATGGTTCATTCAAATACTACCCTTAACTAGTTTAAATACGTATGTAGATGATGTATCTATACATTCACAACTCTCGCAATGCCTGTAATGTAGAAACCACGTTCCAGTATTGGCCAAAGCCCTGTGTTCGATATTACTGCACATGGTTCATTCAAATACTACCCTTAACTAGTTTAAATACGTATGTAGGTGATGTATCTATACATTCACAACTTTCGCAATGCCTGTAATGTCGAAACCACGTTCCACTATTGGCCAACGCCCTGTGTTCGATGCTACTGCACATAGTCCATTCAAATACTACCCTTAACTAGTTTAAATACGTATGTAGATGATGTATCTATACATTCACAAGTTTTGCAATGCCTGTAATGTCGAAACCACGTTCCACTATTGGCCAACGCCCTGTGTTCGATGCTACTGCAAACGGTTCATTTAAAAACTATCCTTAACTAGTTTAAGTACGTATGTAGGTGATGTATCTGTACATTTACCTCTTACGCAATGGCTGTAGTGGTTAAAAATGCGTATATATGCAGTGTATCTATGCATTCACAAGTTTTGCAATGCCTGTAATGTAGAAACCACGTTCCAGTATTGGCCAAAACCCTGTGTTCGATGCTGCTGCACATGGTTCATTCAAATACTACCCTTAAGTGGTTTAAATAGTTTAAATACGTATGTAGGTGATGTATCTATACATTTACAACTTACACAATGCCTGTAATGGTTAAACATGCGTATATATGTAGTGCATCTATGCATTCACAACTTTCGCAATGCCTGTAATGTAGAAAACACGTTCCAGTATTGCTCAAAGCCCTGTGTTCGATGCTACTGCACATGGTTCATTCAAATAATACCCTTAGCTAGTTTAAATACGTATGTAGGTGATGTATCTATACATTCAGAACTCTAGCAATGTCTGTAATGTAGAAACCACGTTCCACTATTCCTCAAAGCCCTGTGTTCGATGCTACTGCACATGGTTCATTCAAAAACTACCCTTAAGTGGTTTAAATAGTTTAAATAAGTATGTAGGTGATGTGTCTATACATTTACAACTTTTGCAATGCCTGTAATGGTTAAAAATGCGTATATATGTAGTGTATCTATGCATTCACAACTTTGGCAATGCCTGTAATGTAGAAACCACGTTCCAGTATTAGTCAAAACCCTGTGTTGGATGCTACTGCACATGGTTCATTCAAATACTACCCTTAACTAGTTTAAATACGTATGTAGGTGATGTATCTATACATTTACAACTTGTGCAATGCCTGTAATGGTTAAACATGCGTATATATGTAGATTATCTATGCATTCACAACTTTCGCAATGTCTGTAATGTAGAAACCACGTTCCAGTTTTGCACAAAGCCCTGTGTTCGATGCTACTGCACATGGTTCATTCAAATACTACCCTTAACTAGTTTAAATACGTATGTAGGTGATGTATCTATACATTCACAACTTTCGCAATGTCTGTAATGTAGAAACCACGTTCCAGTATTGGCCAAAGCCCTGTGTTCGATGCTACTGCACATGGTTCATTCAAATACTACCCTTAACTAGTTTAAGTACGTATGTAGGTGATGTGTCTATACATTCACATCTTTCGCAATGCCTGTAATGTAGAAACCAGGTTCCAGTATTGTTGAAAGCACTGTGTTCGATGCTACTGCACATGGTTAATTGAAATACCACCCTTAAGTGGTTTAAATAGTTTAAATACGTATGTAGGTGATGTATCTATACATTCACAACTTTCGCAATGCCTGTAATGTAGAAACCACGTTCCAGTATTGCTCAAAGCCCTGTGTTCGATGCTACTGCACATGGTTCATTCAAATACTTCCCTTAAGTGGTTTAAATAGTTTGAATACGTATGTAGGTGATGTATCTATACATTCACAACTCTCGCAATGCCTGTGATGTAGAAACCACGTTCCAGTATTGGCCAAAGCCATGCGTTCGATGGTACTGCACATAGTTCATTCAAATACTACCCTTAACTAGTTTAAATACGTATGTAGATGATGTATCTATACATTCACAACTTACGCATGGCTTGTAATGGTTAAACATGCGTATATATGTAGTGTATCTCTACACTCATAACCTTCGCAATACCTGTAATGTAGAATCCACGTTGAAGTATTGGCCAAAGCCCTGTGTTCGATGCTACTGCACATGGTTCATTCAAATACTACCCTTAGCTAGTTTAAGTACGTATGTAGGTGATGTGTCTATACATTCACATCTTTCGCAATGCCTGTAATGTAGAAACCAGGTTCCAGTATTGTTGAAAGCACTGTGTTCGATGCTACTGCACATGGTTAATTGAAATACCACCCTTAAGTGGTTTAAATAGTTTGAGTACGTATGTAGGTGATGTATCTATACATTCACAACTTTCGCAATGCCTGTGATGTAGAAACCACGTTCCAGTATTGGCCAAAGCCATGTGTTCGATGCTACTGCACATAGTCCATTCAAAAACTACCCTTAACTAGTTTAAATACGTATGTAGATGATGTATCTATACATTCACAAGTTTTGCAATGCCTGTAATGTCGAAACCACGTTCCAGTATTGGCCAACGCCCTGTGTTCGATGCTACTGCAAACGGTTCATTTAAAAACTATCCTTAACTAGTTTAAGTACGTATGTAGGTGATGTATCTGTACATTTACCTCTTACGCAATGGCTGTAGTGGTTAAAAATGCGTATATATGCAGTGTATCTATGCATTCACAAGTTTTGCAATGCCTGTAATGTAGAAACCACGTTCCAGTATTGGCCAAAACCCTGTGTTCGATGCTGCTGCACATGGTTCATTCAAATACTACCCTTAAGTGGTTTAAATAGTTTAAATACGTATGTAGGTGATGTATCTATACCTTCAGAACTCTAGCAATGTCTGTAATGTAGAAACCACGTTCCACTATTCCTCAAAGCCCTGTGTTCGATGCTACTGCACATGGTTCATTCAAAAACTACCCTTAAGTGGTTTAAATAGTTTAAATAAGTATGTAGGTGATGTGTCTATACATTTACAACTTTTGCAATGCCTGTAATGGTTAAAAATGCGTATATATGTAGTGTATCTATGCATTCACAACTTTGGCAATGCCTGTAATGTAGAAACCACGTTCCAGTATTAGTCAAAACCCTGTGTTGGATGCTACTGCACATGGTTCATTCAAATACTACCCTTAACTAGTTTAAATACGTATGTAGGTGATGTATCTATACATTCACAACATTCGCAATGTCTGTAATGTAGAAACCACTTTCCAGTATTGCTCAAAGCCCTGTGTTCGATGCTACTGCACATGGTTCATTCAAATACTACCCTTAAGTGGTTTAAATAGTTCAAATACGTATGTAGGTGATGTATCTATACATTTACAACTTACACAATGCCTGTAATGGTTAAACATGCGTATATGTGTACTGTATCTATGGATTCACAACTTTCGCAATGCCTGTAATGTAGAAACCACGTTCCAGTATTGGCCAAAGCCCTGTGTTCGATGCTACTGCACATGGTTCATTCAAATACTACCCTTAGCTAGTTTAAGTACGTATGTAGGTGATGTGTCTATACATTCACATCTTTCGCAATGCCTGTAATGTAGAAACCAGGTTCCAGTATTGTTGAAAGCACTGTGTTCGATGCTACTGCACATGGTTAATTGAAATACCACCCTTAAGTGGTTTAAATAGTTTAAATACGTATGTAGGTGATGTATCTATACATTTACAACTTTTGCAAAGCCAGTAATGGTTAAACATGCGTATATATGTAGTGTATCTATCCATTCACAACTTTCGCAATGCCTGTAATGTAGAAACCACGTTCCAGTATTGCTCAAAGCCCTGTGTTCGATGCTACTTACATGGTCATTCAAATACTACCCTTAAGTGGTTTAGATAGTTTAAATACGTATGTAGGTGATGTATCTATACATTCACAACTCTCGCAATGCCTGTAATGTAGAAGCCACGTTCCAGTTTTGGCCAAAGCCCTGTGTTCGATGCTACTGCACATGGTTCATTCAAATACTACCCTTAACTAGTTTAAATACGTATGTAGATGATGTATCTATACATTCACAACTCTCGCAATGCCTGTAATGTAGAAACCACGTTCCAGTATTGGCCAAAGCCCTGTGTTCGATATTACTGCACATGGTTCATTCAAATACTACCCTTAACTAGTTTAAATACGTATGTAGGTGATGTATCTATACATTCACAACTTTCGCAATGCCTGTGATGTAGAAACCACGTTCCAGTATTGGCCAAAGCCCTGTGTTCGATGCTACTGCACATAGTCCATTCAAATACTACCCTTAACTAGTTTAAATACGTATGTAGATGATGTATCTATACATTCACAAGTTTTGCAATGCCTGTAATGTCGAAACCACGTTCCAGTATTGGCCAACGCCCTGTGTTCGATGCTACTGCAAACGGTTCATTTAAAAACTATCCTTAACTAGTTTAAGTACGTATGTAGGTGATGTATCTGTACATTTACCTCTTACGCAATGGCTGTAGTGGTTAAAAATGCGTATATATGCAGTGTATCTATGCATTCACAAGTTTTGCAATGCCTGTAATGTAGAAACCACGTTCCAGTATTGGCCAAAACCCTGTGTTCGATGCTGCTGCACATGGTTCATTCAAATACTACCCTTAAGTGGTTTAAATAGTTTAAATACGTATGTAGGTGATGTATCTATACCTTCAGAACTCTAACAATGTCTGTAATGTAGAAACCACGTTCCACTATTCCTCAAAGCCCTGTGTTCGATGCTACTGCACATGGTTCATTCAAAAACTACCCTTAAGTGGTTTAAATAGTTTAAATAAGTATGTAGGTGATGTGTCTATACATTTACAACTTTTGCAATGCCTGTAATGGTTAAAAATGCGTATATATGTAGTGTATGTATGCATTCACAACTTTGGCAATGCCTGTAATGTAGAAACCACGTTCCAGTATTGGTCAAAACCCTGTGTTGGATGCTACTGCACATGGTTCATTCAAATACTACCCTTAACTAGTTTAAATACGTATGTAGGTGATGTATCTATACATTCACAACATTCGCAATGTCTGTAATGTAGAAACCACTTTCCAGTATTGCTCAAAGCCCTGTGTTCGATGCTACTGCACATGGTTCATTCAAATACTACCCTTAAGTGGTTTAAATAGTTCAAATACGTATGTAGGTGATGTATCTATACATTTACAACTTACACAATGCCTGTAATGGTTAAACATGCGTATATGTGTACTGTATCTATGGATTCACAACTTTCGCAATGCCTGTAATGTAGAAACCACGTTCCAGTATTGGCCAAAGCCCTGTGTTCGATGCTACTGCACATGGTTCATTCAAATACTACCCTTAGCTAGTTTAAGTACGTATGTAGGTGATGTGTCTATACATTCACATCTTTCGCAATGCCTGTAATGTAGAAACCAGGTTCCAGTATTGTTGAAAGCACTGTGTTCGATGCTACTGCACATGGTTAATTGAAATACCACCCTTAAGTGGTTTAAATAGTTTAAATACGTATGTAGGTGATGTATCTATACATTTACAACTTTTGCAAAGCCAGTAATGGTTAAACATGCGTATATATGTAGTGTATCTATCCATTCACAACTTTCGCAATGCCTGTAATGTAGAAACCACGTTCCAGTATTGCTCAAAGCCCTGTGTTCGATGCTACTTACATGGTCATTCAAATACTACCCTTAAGTGGTTTAGATAGTTTAAATACGTATGTAGGTGATGTATCTATACATTCACAACTCTCGCAATGCCTGTAATGTAGAAGCCACGTTCCAGTTTTGGCCAAAGCCCTGTGTTCGATGCTACTGCACATGGTTCATTCAAATACTACCCTTAACTAGTTTAAATACGTATGTAGATGATGTATCTATACATTCACAACTCTCGCAATGCCTGTAATGTAGAAACCACGTTCCAGTATTGGCCAAAGCCCTGTGTTCGATGTTACTGCACATGGTTCATTCAAATACTACCCTTAACTAGTTTAAATACGCATGTAGGGGATGTATTTATACATTCACAACTCTCGCAATGCCTGTAATGTAGAAACCACGTTCCAGTATTGGTCAAAGCCCTGTGTTCGATGCTACTGCACATGGTTCATTCAAATACTACCCTTAAGTGGTTTAAATAGTTTAAATACGTATGTAGGTGATGTTTCTATACATTTACAACTTACGCAGTGCCTGTAATGGTTAAAAATGCGTATATATGAAGTGTATCTATGCATTCACAACTTTGGCAATGCCTGTAATGTAGAAACCACGTTCCAGTATTGGTCAAAGCCCTGTGTTCGCTGCTACTGCACATGGTTCATTCAAATATTACCCTTAACTAGTTTAAATACGTATGTAGGTGATGAATCTATGCATTCACAACTTTCGCAATGCCTGTAATGTAGAAACCACGTTCCAGTTTTGGCCAAAGCCCTGTGTTCGATGCTACTGCACATGGTTCATTCAAATACTACCCTTAACTAGTTTAAATACGTATGTAGGTGATGTATCTGTACATTTACAACTCTCGCAATGCCTGTAATGTAGAAACCACGTTCCAGTATTGTTCAAAGCCCTGTGTTCGATGCTACTGCACATGGGTCATTCAAATACTACCCTTAACTAGTTTAAATACGTATGTAGGTGATGTATCTATACATTTACAACTTACGCAATGCCTGTAATGGTTAAAAATGCGTATATATGAAGTGTATCTATGCATTCACAACTTTGGCAATGCCTGTAATGTAGAAACCACGTTCCAGTATTGGTCAAAGCCCTCTGTTCGCTGCTACTGCACATGGTTCATTCAAATACTACCCTTAACTAGTTTAAATACGTATGTAGGTGATGCATCTATGCATTCACAACTTTCGCAATGCCTGTAATGTAGAAACCACGTTCCAGTTTTGGCCAAAGCCCTGTGTTCGATGCTACTGCACATGGTTCATTCAAATACTACCCTTAACTAGTTTAAATACGTATGTAGGTGATGTATCTATACATTTACAACTCTCGCAATGCCTGTAATGTAGAAACCACGTTCCAGTATTGGTCAAAGCCCTGTGTTCGATGCTACTGCACATGGTTCATTCAAATACTACCTTTAACTAGTTTAAATACGTATGTAGGTGATGTATCTATACATTCACAACTCTCGAAATGCCTGTAATGTAGAAACCACGTTCCAGTACTGGTCAAAGCCCTGTGTTCGATGCTACTGCACATGGTTCATTCAAATACTACCCTTAAGTGGTTTAAATAGTTCAAATACGTATGTAGGTGATGTATCTATACATTTACAACTTACACAATGCCTGTAATGGTTAAACATGCGTATATGTGTACTGTATCTATGGATTCACAACTTTCGCAATGCCTGTAATGTAGAAACCACGTTCCAGTATTGGCGAAAGCCCTGTGTTCGATGCTACTGCACATGGTTCATTCAAATACTACCCTTAGCTAGTTTAAGTACGTATGTAGGTGATGTGTCTATACATTCACATCTTTCGCAATGCCTGTAATGTAGAAACCACGTTCCAGTATTGTTGAAAGCACTGTGTTCGATGCTACTGCACATGGTTAATTGAAATACCACCCTTAAGTGGTTTAAATAGTTTAAGTACGTATGTAGGTGATGTATCTATACATTCACAACTTTCGCAATGCCTGTGATGTAGAAACCACGTTCCAGTATTGACCAAAGCCATGTGTTCGATGCTACTGCACATAGTCCATTCAAATACTACCCTTAACTAGTTTAAATACGTATGTAGATGATGTATCTATACATTCACAAGTTTTGCAATGCCTGTAATGTCGAAACCACGTTCCAGTATTGGCCAACGCCCTGTGTTCGATGCTACTGCAAACGGTTCATTTAAAAACTATCCTTAACTAGTTTAAGTACGTATGTAGGTGATGTATCTGTACATTTACCTCTTACGCAATGGCTGTAGTGGTTAAAAATGCGTATATATGCAGTGTATCTATGCATTCACAAGTTTTGCAATGCCTGTAATGTAGAAACCACGTTCCAGTATTGGCCAAAACCCTGTGTTCGATGCTGCTGCACATGGTTCATTCAAATACTACCCTTAAGTGGTTTAAATAGTTTAAATACGTATGTAGGTGATGTATCTATACATTTACAACTTACACAATGCCTGTAATGGTTAAACATGCGTATATATGTAGTGTATCTATGCATTCACAACTTTCGCAATGCCTGTAATGTAGAAAACACGTTCCAGTTTTGCTCAAAGCCCTGTGTTCGATGCTACTGCACATGGTTCATTCAAATAATACCCTTAGCTAGTTTAAATACGTATGTAGGTGATGTATCTATACATTCAGAACTCTAGCAATGTCTGTAATGTAGAAACCACGTTCCACTATTCCTCAAAGCCCTGTGTTCGATGCTACTGCACATGGTTCATTCAAAAACTACCCTTAAGTGGTTTAAATAGTTTAAATAAGTATGTAGGTGATGTGTCTATACATTTACAACTTTTGCAATGCCTGTAATGGTTAAAAATGCGTATATATGTAGTGTATCTATGCATTCAAAACTTTGGCAATGCCTGTAATGTAGAAACCACGTTCCAGTATTGGTCAAAACCCTGTGTTGGATGCTACTGCACATGGTTCATTCAAATACTACCCTTAACTAGTTTAAATACGTATGTAGGTGATGTATCTATACATTCACAACTTTCGCAATGTCTGTAATGTAGAAACCACTTTCCAGTATTGCTCAAAGCCCTGTGTTCGATGCTACTGCACATGGTTCATTCAAATACTACCCTTAAGTGGTTTAAATAGTTCAAATACGTATGTAGGTGATGTATCTATACATTTACAACTTACACAATGCCTGTAATGGTTAAACATGCGTATATGTGTACTGTATCTATGGATTCACAACTTTCGCAATGCCTGTAATGTAGAAACCACGTTCCAGTATTGGCCAAAGCCCTGTGTTCGATGCTACTGCACATGGTTCATTCAAATACTACCCTTAGCTAGTTTAAGTACGTATGTAGGTGATGTTTCTATACATTCACATCTTTCGCAATGCCTGTAATGTAGAAACCAGGTTCCAGTATTGTTGAAAGCACTGTGTTCGATGCTACTGCACATGGTTAATTGAAATACCACCCTTAAGTGGTTTAAATAGTTTAAATACGTATGTAGGTGATGTATCTATACATTTACAACTTTTGCAAAGCCAGTAATGTTAAACATGCGTATATATGTATTGTATCTATCCATTCACAACTTTCGCAATGCCTGTAATGTAGAAACCACGTTCCAGTATTGCTCAAAGCCCTGTGTTCGATGCTACTTACATGGTCATTCAAATACTACCCTTAAGTGGTTTAGATAGTTTAAATACGTATGTAGGTGATGTATCTATACATTCACAACTCTCGCAATGCCTGTAATGTAGAAGCCACGTTCCAGTTTTGGCCAAAGCCCTGTGTTCGATGCTACTGCACATGGTTCATTCAAATACTACCCTTAACTAGTTTAAATACGTATGTAGATGATGTATCTATACATTCACAACTCTCGCAATGCCTGCAATGTAGAAACCACGTTCCAGTATTGGCCAAAGCCCTGTGTTCGATGCTACTGCACATGGTTCATTCAAATACTACCCTTAACTAGTTTAAATACGTATGCAGGTGATGTATCTATACATTCACAACTTTGGCAATGCCTGTAATGTAGAAACCACGTTCCAGTATTGCACAAAGCCCTGTGTTCGATGCTACTGCACATGGTTCATTCAAATACTACCCTTAACTAGTTTAAATACGCATGTAGGGGATGTATTTATACATTCACAACTCTCGCAATGCCTGTAATGTAGAAACCACGTTCCAGTATTGGTCAAAGCCCTGTGTTCGATGCTACTGCACATGGTTCATTCAAATACTACCCTTAAGTGGTTTAAATAGTTTAAATACGTATGTAGGTGATGTTTCTATACATTTACAACTTACGCAGTGCCTGTAATGGTTAAAAATGCGTATATATGAAGTGTATCTATGCATTCACAACTTTGGCAATGCCTGTAATGTAGAAACCACGTTCCAGTATTGGTCAAAACCCTGTGTTGGATGCTACTGCACATGGTTCATTCAAATACTACCCTTAACTAGTTTAAATACGTATGTAGGTGATGAATCTATGCATTCACAACTTTCGCAATGCCTGTAATGTAGAAACCACGTTCCAGTTTTGGCCAAAGCCCTGTGTTCGATGCTACTGCACATGGTTCATTCAAATACTACCCTTAACTAGTTTAAATACGTATGTAGGTGATGTATCTGTACATTTACAACTCTCGCAATGCCTGTAATGTAGAAACCACGTTCCAGTATTGGTCAAAGCCCTGTGTTCGATGCTACTGCACATGGTTCATTCAAATACTACCCTTAACTAGTTTAAATACGTATGTAGGTGATGTATCTATACATTTACAACTTACGCAATGCCTGTAATGGTTAAAAATGCGTATATATGAAGTGTATCTATGCATTCACAACTTTGGCAATGCCTGTAATGTAGAAACCACGTTCCAGTATTGGTCAAAGCCCTCTGTTCGCTGCTACTGCACATGGTTCATTCAAATACTACCCTTAACTAGTTTAAATACGTATGTAGGTGATGCATCTATGCATTCACAACTTTCGCAATGCCTGTAATGTAGAAACCACGTTCCAGTTTTGGCCAAAGCCCTGTGTTCGATGCTACTGCACATGGTTCATTCAAATACTACCCTTAACTAGTTTAAATACGTATGTAGGTGATGTATCTATACATTTACAACTCTCGCAATGCCTGTAATGTAGAAACCACGTTCCAGTATTGGTCAAAGCCCTGTGTTCGATGCTACTGCACATGGTTCATTCAAATACTACCCTTAACTAGTTTAAAAACGTATGTAGGTGATGTATCTATACATTCACAACTCTCGCAATGCCTGTAATGTAGAAACCACGTTCCAGTACTGGTCAAAGCCCTGTGTTCGATGCTACTGCACATGGTTCATTCAAATACTACCCTTAAGTGGTTTAAATAGTTTAAATACGTATGTAGGTGATGTATCTATACATTTACAACTTACGCAATGCCTGTAATGGTTAAAAATGCGTATATATGTAGTGTATCTATGCATTCACAACTTTGGCAATGCCTGTAATGTAGAAACCACGTTCCAGTATTGGTCAAAACCCTGTGTTGGATGCTACTGCACATGGTTCATTCAAATACTACCCTTAACTAGTTTAAATACGTATGTAGGTGATGTATCTATACATGCACAACTTTCGCAATGTCTGTAATGTAGAAACCACTTTCCAGTATTGCTCAAAGCCCTGTGTTCGATGCTACTGCACATGGTTCATTCAAATACTACCCTTAAGTGGTTTAAATAGTTCAAATACGTATGTAGGTGATGTATCTATACATTTACAACTTACACAATGCCTGTAATGGTTAAACATGCGTATATGTGTACTGTATCTATGGATTCACAACTTTCGCAATGCCTGTAATGTAGAAACCACGTTCCAGTATTGGCCAAAGCCCTGTGTTCGATGCTACTGCACATGGTTCATTCAAATACTACCCTTAGCTAGTTTAAGTACGTATGTAGGTGATGTGTCTATACATTCACATCTTTCGCAATGCCTGTAATGTAGAAACCAGGTTCCAGTATTGTTGAAAGCACTGTGTTCGATGCTACTGCACATGGTTAATTGAAATACCACCCTTAAGTGGTTTAAATAGTTTAAATACGTATGTAGGTGATGTATCTATACATTTACAACTTTTGCAAAGCCAGTAATGGTTAAACATGCGTATATATGTATTGTATCTATCCATTCACAACTTTCGCAATGCCTGTAGTGTAGAAACCACGTTCCAGTATTGCTCAAAGCCCTGTGTTCGATGCTACTTACATGGTCATTCAAATACTACCCTTAAGTGGTTTAGATAGTTTAAATACGTATGTAGGTGATGTATCTATACATTCACAACTTTCGCAATGCCTGTAATGTAGAAGCCACGTTCCAGTTTTGACCAAAGCCCTGTGTTCGATGCTACTGCACATGGTTCATTCAAATACTACCCTTAACTAGTTTAAATACGTATGTAGATGATGTATCTATACATTCACAACTCTCGCAATGCCTGTAATGTAGAAACCACGTTCCAGTATTGGCCAAAGCCCTGTGTTCGATGTTACTGCACATGGTTCATTCAAATACTACCCTTAACTAGTTTAAATACGTATGCAGGTGATGTATCTATACATTCACAACTTTGGCAATGCCTGTAATGTAGAAACCACGTTCCAGTATTGCACAAAGCCCTGTGTTCGATGCAACTGCACATGGTTCATTCAAATACTACCCTTAACTAGTTTAAATACGCATGTAGGGGATGTATTTATACATTCACAACTCTCGCAATGCCTGTAATGTAGAAACCACGTTCCAGTTTTGGTCAAAGCCCTGTGTTCGATGCTACTGCACATGGTTCATTCAAATACTACCCTTAAGTGGTTTAAATAGTTTAAATACGTATGTAGGTGATGTTTCTATACATTTACAACTTACGCAGTGCCTGTAATGGTTAAAAATGCGTATATATGAAGTGTATCTATGCATTCACAACTTTGGCAATGCCTGTAATGTAGAAACCACGTTCCAGTATTGGTCAAAGCCCTGTGTTCGCTGCTACTGCACATGGTTCATTCAAATACTACCCTAAACTAGTTTAAATACGTATGTAGGTGATGAATCTATGCATTCACAACTTTCGCAATGCCTGTAATGTAGAAACCACGTTCCAGTTTTGGCCAAAGCCCTGTGTTCGATGCTACTGCACATGGTTCATTCAAATACTACCCTTAACTAGTTTAAATACGTATGTAGGTGATGCATCTGTACATTTACAACTCTCGCAATGCCTGTAATGTAGAAACCACGTTCCAGTATTGGTCAAAGCCCTGTGTTCGATGCTACTGCACATGGTTCATTCAAATACTACCCTTAACTAGTTTAAATACGTATGTAGGTGATGTATCTATACATTTACAACTTACGCAATGCCTGTAATGGTTAAAAATGCGTATATATGAAGTGTATCTATGCATTCACAACTTTGGCAATGCCTGTAATGTAGAAACCACGTTCCAGTATTGGTCAAAGCCCTCTGTTCGCTGCTACTGCACATGGTTCATTCAAATACTACCCTTAACTAGTTTAAATACGTATGTAGGTGATGCATCTATGCATTCACAACTTTCGCAATGCCTGTAATGTAGAAACCACGTTCCAGTTTTGGCCAAAGCCCTGTGTTCGATGCTACTGCACATGGTTCATTCAAATACTACCCTTAACTAGTTTAAATACGTATGTAGGTGATGTATCTATACATTTACAACTCTCGCAATGCCTGTAATGTAGAAACCACGTTCCAGTATTGGTCAAAGCCCTGTGTTCGATGCTACTGCACATGGTTCATTCAAATACTACCCTTAACTAGTTTAAATACGTATGTAGGTGATGTATCTATACATTCACAACTCTCGCAATGCCTGTAATGTAGAAGCCACGTTCCAGTTTTGACCAAAGCCCTGTGTTCGATGCTACTGCACATGGTTCATTCAAATACTACCCTTAACTAGTTTAAATACGTATGTAGATGATGTATCTATACATTCACAACTCTCGCAATGCCTGTAATGTAGAAACCACGTTCCAGTATTGGCCAAAGCCCTGTGTTCGATGTTACTGCACATGGTTCATTCAAATACTACCCTTAACTAGTTTAAATACGTATGCAGGTGATGTATCTATACATTCACAACTTTGGCAATGCCTGTAATGTAGAAACCACGTTCCAGTATTGCACAAAGCCCTGTGTTCGATGCAACTGCACATGGTTCATTCAAATACTACCCTTAACTAGTTTAAATACGCATGTAGGGGATGTATTTATACATTCACAACTCTCGCAATGCCTGTAATGTAGAAACCACGTTCCAGTTTTGGTCAAAGCCCTGTGTTCGATGCTACTGCACATGGTTCATTCAAATACTACCCTTAAGTGGTTTAAATAGTTTAAATACGTATGTAGGTGATGTTTCTATACATTTACAACTTACGCAGTGCCTGTAATGGTTAAAAATGCGTATATATGAAGTGTATCTATGCATTCACAACTTTGGCAATGCCTGTAATGTAGAAACCACGTTCCAGTATTGGTCAAAGCCCTGTGTTCGCTGCTACTGCACATGGTTCATTCAAATACTACCCTAAACTAGTTTAAATACGTATGTAGGTGATGAATCTATGCATTCACAACTTTCGCAATGCCTGTAATGTAGAAACCACGTTCCAGTTTTGGCCAAAGCCCTGTGTTCGATGCTACTGCACATGGTTCATTCAAATACTACCCTTAACTAGTTTAAATACGTATGTAGGTGATGCATCTGTACATTTACAACTCTCGCAATGCCTGTAATGTAGAAACCACGTTCCAGTATTGGTCAAAGCCCTGTGTTCGATGCTACTGCACATGGTTCATTCAAATACTACCCTTAACTAGTTTAAATACGTATGTAGGTGATGTATCTATACATTTACAACTTACGCAATGCCTGTAATGGTTAAAAATGCGTATATATGAAGTGTATCTATGCATTCACAACTTTGGCAATGCCTGTAATGTAGAAACCACGTTCCAGTATTGGTCAAAGCCCTCTGTTCGCTGCTACTGCACATGGTTCATTCAAATACTACCCTTAACTAGTTTAAATACGTATGTAGGTGATGCATCTATGCATTCACAACTTTCGCAATGCCTGTAATGTAGAAACCACGTTCCAGTTTTGGCCAAAGCCCTGTGTTCGATGCTACTGCACATGGTTCATTCAAATACTACCCTTAACTAGTTTAAATACGTATGTAGGTGATGTATCTATACATTTACAACTCTCGCAATGCCTGTAATGTAGAAACCACGTTCCAGTATTGGTCAAAGCCCTGTGTTCGATGCTACTGCACATGGTTCATTCAAATACTACCCTTAACTAGTTTAAATACGTATGTAGGTGATGTATCTATACATTCACAACTCTCGCAATGCCTGTAATGTAGAAACCACGTTCCAGTACTGGTCAAAGCCCTGTGTTCGATGCTACTGCACATGGTTCATTCAAATACTACCCTTAAGTGGTTTAAATAGTTTAAATACGTATGTAGGTGATGTATCTATACATTTACAACTTACGCAATGCCTGTAATGGTTAAAAATGAGTATATATGTAGTGTATCTATGCATTCACAACTTTTGCAATGCCTGTAATGTAGAAACCACGTTCCAGTATTGGCCAAAGCCCTGTGTTCGATGCTACTGCACATGGTTCATTCAAATACTACCCTTAAGTGGTTTAAATAGTTTAAATACGTATGTAGGTGATGTATCTATGCATTCACAACTTTTGCAATGCCTGTAATGTAGAAACCACGTTCCAGTATTGGCCAAAGCCCTGTGTTCGATGCTACTGCACATGGTTTATTCAAATACTACCCTTAACTAGTTTAAATACGTATGTAGGTGATGTATCTGTACATTTACCTCTTACGCAATGGCTGTAGTGGTTAAAAATGCGTATATATGCAGTGTATCTATGCATTCACAACTTTTGCAATGCCTGTAATGTAGAAACCACGTTCCAGTATTGGCCAAAACCCTGTGTTCGATGCTGCTGCACATGGTTCATTCAAATACTACCCTTAAGTGGTTTAAATAGTTTAAATACGTATGTAGGTGATGTATCTATACATTTACAACTTACACAATGCCTGTAATGGTTAAACATGCGTATATATGTAGTGTATCTATGCATTCACAACTTTCGCAATGCCTGTAATGTAGAAAACACGTTCCAGTTTTGCTCAAAGCCCTGTGTTCGATGCTACTGCACATGGTTCATTCAAATAATACCCTTAGCTTGTTTAAATACGTATGTAGGTTATGTATCTATACATTCAGAACTCTAGCAATGTCTGTAATGTAGAAACCACGTTCCACTTTTCCTCAAATCCCTGTGTTCAATGCTGCTGCACATGGTTCATTCAAATACTACCCTTAAGTGGTTTAAATAGTTTAAATACGTATGTAGGTGATGTATCTATACATTTACAACTTACACAATGCCTGTAATGGTTAAACATGCGTATATATGTAGTGTATCTATGCATTCACAACTTTCGCAATGCCTGTAATGTAGAAAACACGTTCCAGTTTTGCTCAAAGCCCTGTGTTCGATGCTACTGCACATGGTTCATTCAAATAATACCCTTAGCTTGTTATAATACGTATGTAGGTTATGTATCTATACATTCAGAACTCTAGCAATGTCTGTAATGTAGAAACCACGTTCCACTATTCCTCAAATCCCTGTGTTCGATGCTACTGCACATGGTTCATTCAAATACTACCTTTAACTAGTTTAAATACGTATGTAGGTGATGTTCCTATACATTTACAACTTGTGCAATGCCTGTAATGGTTAAACATGCGTATATATGTAGATTATCTATGCATTCACAACTTTCGCAATGTCTGTAATGTAGAAACCACGTTCCAGTATTGCACAAAGCCCTGTGTTCGATGCTACTGCACATGGTTCATTCAAACACTACCCTTAACTAGTTTAAATACGTATGTAGGTGATGTATTTATACATTTACAACTCTCGCAATGCCTGTAATGTAGAAACCACGTTCCAGTATTGGTCAAAGCCCTGTGTTCGATGCTACTGCACATGGTTCATTCAAATACTACCCTTAACTAGTTTAAATACGGATGTAGGTGATGTATCTATACATTTACAACTCTCGCAATGCCTGTAATGTAGAAACCACGTTCCAGTATTGGTCAAAGCCCTGTGTTCGATGCTACTCCACATGGTTCATTCAAATACTACCCTTGACTAGTTTAAATACGTATGTAGGTGATGTATCTATACATTCACAACTTTGGCAATGCCTGTAATGTAGAAACCACGTTCCAGTTTTGGTCAAAGCCCTGTGTCCGATGCTACTGCACATGGTTCATGCAAATACTACACTTAACTAGTTTAAATACGTATGTAGGTGATGTATTTATACATGTACAACTTACGCAATGCCTGTAATGCTTAAAAATGCGTACATATGTAGTTTATCTATGCATTCACAACTTTGGCAATGCCTGTAATGTAGAAACCACGTTCCAGTATTGGCCAAAGCCCTGTGTTCGATGCTACTGCACATGGTTCATTCAAATACTACCCTTAACTAGTTTAATTACGTATGTAGGTGATGTATCTATGCATTCACAACTTCCGCAATGCCTGTAATGTAGAAACCACGTTCCAGTATTGGTCAAAGCCCTGTGTTCGATGCTACTGCACATGGTTCATTCAAATACTACCCTTAACTAGTTTAAATACGTATGTAGGTGATGTATCTATACATTCACAACTTTGGCAATGCCTGTAATGTAGAAACCACGTTCCAGTATTGGTCAAAGCCCTGTGTTCGATGGTACTGCACATGGTTCATTCAAATACTACCCTTAACTAGTTTAAATACGTATGTAGGTGATGTATCTATGCATTCACAACTTTCGCAATGCCTGTAATGTAGAAACCACGTTCCAGTATTGGTCAAAGCCCTGTGTTCGATGCTACTGCACATGGTTCATTCAAATACTACCCTTAAGTGGTTTAAATAGTTTAAATACGTATGTAGGTGATGAATCTATACATTTGCAACTTACGCAATGCCTGTAATGGTTAAAAATGCGTATATATGTAGTGTATCTATGCGTTCACAACTTTCGCAATGCCTGTAATGTAGAAACCACGTTCCAGTATTGGCCAAAGCCCTGTGTTCGATGCTACTGCACATGGTTCATTCAAATACTACCCTTAACTAGTTTAAATACGTATGTAGGTGATGTATCTATACATTCACAACTCTCGCAATGCCTGTAATGTAGAAACCACGTTCCAGTATTGGTCAAAGCCCTGTGTTCGATGCTACTGCACATGGTTCATTCAAATACTACCCTTAACTAGTTTAAATACGGATGTAGGTGATGTATCTATACATTTACAACTCTCGCAATGCCTGTAATGTAGAAACCACGTTCCAGTATTGGTCAAAGCCCTGTGTTCGATGCTACTCCACATGGTTCATGCAAATACTACACTTAACTAGTTTAAATACGTATGTAGGTGATGTATTTATACATGTACAACTTACGCAATGCCTGTAATGCTTAAAAATGCGTACATATGTAGTTTATCTATGCATTCACAACTTTGGCAATGCCTGTAATGTAGAAACCACGTTCCAGTATTGGCCAAAGCCCTGTGTTGGATGCTACTGCACATGGTTCATTCAAATACTACCCTTAACTAGTTTAATTACGTATGTAGGTGATGTATCTATGCATTCACAACTTCCGCAATGCCTGTAATGTAGAAACCACGTTCCAGTATTGGTCAAAGCCCTGTGTTCGATGCTACTGCACATGGTTCATTCAAATACTACCCTTAACTAGTTTAAATACGTATGTAGGTGATGTATCTATACATTCACAACTTTGGCAATGCCTGTAATGTAGAAACCACGTTCCAGTATTGGTCAAAGCCCTGTGTTCGATGGTACTGCACATGGTTCATTCAAATACTACCCTTAACTAGTTTAAATACGTATGTAGGTGATGTATCTATGCATTCACAACTTTCGCAATGCCTGTAATGTAGAAACCACGTTCCAGTATTGGTCAAAGCCCTGTGTTCGATGCTACTGCACATGGTTCATTCAAATACTACCCTTAAGTGGTTTAAATAGTTTAAATACGTATGTAGGTGATGAATCTATACATTTGCAACTTACGCAATGCCTGTAATGGTTAAAAATGCGTATATATGTAGTGTATCTATGCGTTCACAACTTTCGCAATGCCTGTAATGTAGAAACCACGTTCCAGTATTGGCCAAAGCCCTGTGTTCGATGCTACTGCACATGGTTCATTCAAATACTACCCTTAACTAGTTTAAATACGTATGTAGGTGATGTATCTATACATTCACAACTCTCGCAATGCCTGTAATGTAGAAACCACGTTCCAGTATTGGTCAAAGCCCTGTGTTCGATGCTACTGCACATGGTTCATTCAGATACTACCCTTAAGTGGTTTAAATAGTTTAAATACGTATGTAGGTGATGTATCTATACATTTACAACTTTGGCAATGCCTGTAATAGTTAAAAATGCGCATATATGTAGTGTATCTATGCATTCACAACTTTGGCAATGCCTGTAATGTAGAAACCACGTTCCAGTATTGGTCAAAGCCCTGTGTTCGCTGCTACTGCACATGGTTCATTCAAATACTACCCTTAACTAGTTTAAATACGTATGTAGGTGATGTATCTATGCATTCACAACTTTGGCAATGCCTGTAATGTAGAAGCCACGTTCCAGTATTGGCCAAAGCCCTGTGTTCGATGCTACTGCACATGGTTCATTCAAATACTACCTTTAAGTTGTTCAAATAGTTTAAATACGTATGTAGGTGATGTGTCTATACATTTACAACTTACGCAATGCTTGTAATGGTTGAAAATGCGTATATATGTAGTGTATCTATGCATTCACAACTTTGGCAATGCCTGTAATGTAGAAACCACGTTCCAGTATTGGTCAAAGCCCTGTGTTCGATGCTACTGCACATGGTTCATTCAAATACTACCCTTAACTAGTTTAAATACGTATGTAGGTGATGTATCTATACATTCACAACTCTCGCAATGCCTGTAATGTAGAAACCACGTTCCAGTATTGGTCAAAGAACTGTGTTCGATGTTACTGCACTTGGTTCATTCAAATACTACCTTTAAGTTGTTCAAATAGTTTAAATACGTATGTAGGTGATGTGTCTATACATTTACAACTTACGCAATGCTTGTAATGGTTGAAAATGCGTATATATGTAGTGTATCTATGCATTCACAACTTTGGCAATGCCTGTAATGTAGAAACCACGTTCCAGTATTGGTCAAAGCCCTGTTTTCGATGCTACTGCACATGGTTCATTCAAATACTACCTTTAACTAGTTTAAATACGTATGTAGGTGATGTATCTATACATTCACAACTCTCGCAATGCCTGTAATGTAGAAACCACGTTCCAGTATTGGCCAAAGCCCTGTGTTCGATGCTACTGCACATGGTTCATTCAAATACTACCCTTAACTAGTTTAAATACGTATGTAGGTGATGTATCTTTGCATTCACAACTTTGGCAATGCCTGTAATGTAGAAACCACGTTCCAGTATTGGTCAAAGCCCTGTGTTCGATGCTACTGCACATGGTTCATTCAAATACTACCCTTAACTAGTTTAAAAACGTATGTAGGTGATGTATCTATACATTTACAACTCTCGCAATGCCTGTAATGTAGAAACCACGTTCCAGTATTGGTCAAAGCCCTGTGTTCGATGCTACTGCACATGGTTTATTCAAATACTACCCTTGACTAGTTTAAATACGTATGTAGGTGATGTATCTATACATTCACAACTTTGGCAATGCCTGTAATGTAGAAACCACGTTCCAGTTTTGGTCAAAGCCCTGTGTCCGATGCTACTGCACATGGTTCATGCAAATACTACACTTAACTAGTTTAAATACGTATGTAGGTGATGTATTTATACATGTACAACTTACGCAATGCCTGTAATGCTTAAAAATGCGTACATATGTAGTTTATCTATGCATTCACAACTTTGGCAATGCCTGTAATGTAGAAACCACGTTCCAGTATTGGCCAAAGCCCTGTGTTCGATGCTACTGCACATGGTTCATTCAAATACTACCCTTAACTAGTTTAATTACGTATGTAGGTGATGTATCTATGCATTCACAACTTCCGCAATGCCTGTAATGTAGAAACCACGTTCCAGTATTGGTCAAAGCCCTGTGTTCGATGCTACTGCACATGGTTCATTCAAATACTACCCTTAACTAGTTTAAATACGTATGTAGGTGATGTATCTATACATTCACAACTTTGGCAATGCCTGTAATGTAGAAACCACGTTCCAGTATTGGTCAAAGCCCTGTGTTGGATGGTACTGCACATGGTTCATTCAAATACTACCCTTAACTAGTTTAAATACGTATGTAGGTGATGTATCTATGCATTCACAACTTTCGCAATGCCTGTAATGTAGAAACCACGTTCCAGTATTGGTCAAAGCCCTGTGTTCGATGCTACTGCACATGGTTCATTCAAATACTACCCTTAAGTGGTTTAAATAGTTTAAATACGTATGTAGGTGATGAATCTATACATTTGCAACTTACGCAATGCCTGTAATGGTTAAAAATGCGTATATATGTAGTGTATCTATGCGTTCACAACTTTCGCAATGCCTGTAATGTAGAAACCACGTTCCAGTATTGGCCAAAGCCCTGTGTTCGATGCTACTGCACATGGTTCATTCAAATACTACCCTTAACTAGTTTAAATACGTATGTAGGTGATGTGTCTATACATTCACAACTCTCGCAATGCCTGTAATGTAGAAACCACGTTCCAGTATTGGTCAAAGCCCTGTGTTCGATGCTACTGCACATGGTTCATTCAGATACTACCCTTAAGTGGTTTAAATAGTTTAAATACGTATGTAGGTGATGTATCTATACATTTACAACTTACGCAATGCCTGTAATAGTTAAAAATGCGCATATATGTAGTGTATCTATGCATTCACAACTTTGGCAATGCCTGTAATGTAGAAACCACGTTCCAGTATTGGTCAAAGCCCTGTGTTCGCTGCTACTGCACATGGTTCATTCAAATACTACCCTTAACTAGTTTAAATACGTATGTAGGTGATGTATCTATGCATTCACAACTTTGGCAATGCCTGTAATGTAGAAGCCACGTTCCAGTATTGGCCAAAGCCCTGTGTTCGATGCTACTGCACATGGTTCATTCAAATACTACCTTTAAGTTGTTCAAATAGTTTAAATACGTATGTAGGTGATGTGTCTATACATTTACAACTTACGCAATGCTTGTAATGGTTGAAAATGCGTATATATGTAGTGTATCTATGCATTCACAACTTTGGCAATGCCTGTAATGTAGAAACCACGTTCCAGTATTGGTCAAAGCCCTGTGTTCGATGCTACTGCACATGGTTCATTCAAATACTACCCTTAACTAGTTTAAATACGTATGTAGGTGATGTATCTATACATTCACAACTCTCGCAATGCCTGTAATGTAGAAACCACGTTCCAGTATTGGTCAAAGAACTGTGTTCGATGCTACTGCACTTGGTTCATTCAAATACTACCTTTAAGTTGTTCAAATAGTTTAAATACGTATGTAGGTGATGTGTCTATACATTTACAACTTACGCAATGCTTGTAATGGTTGAAAATGCGTATATATGTAGTGTATCTATGCATTCACAACTTTGGCAATGCCTGTAATGTAGAAACCACGTTCCAGTATTGGCCAAAGCCCTGTGTTCGATGCTACTGCACATGGTTCATTCAAATACTACCCTTAACTAGTTTAATTACGTATGTAGGTGATGTATCTATGCATTCACAACTTTTGCAATGCCTGTAATGTAGAAACCACGTTCCAGTATTGGTCAAAGCCCTGTGTTCGATGCTACTGCACATGGTTCATTCAAATACTACCCTTAACTAGTTTAAATACGTATGTAGGTGATGTATCTATACATTCACAACTTTGGCAATGCCTGTAATGTAGAAACCACGTTCCAGTATTGGTCAAAGCCCTGTGTTCGATGGTACTGCACATGGTTCATTCAAATACTACCCTTAACTAGTTTAAATACGTATGTAGGTGATGCATCTATGCATTCACAACTTTCGCAATGCCTGTAATGTAGAAACCACGTTCCAGTATTGGTCAAAGCCCTGTGTTCGATGCTACTGCACATGGTTCATTCAAATACTACCCTTAAGTGGTTTAAATAGTTTAAATACGTATGTAGGTGATGAATCTATACATTTGCAACTTACGCAATGCCTGTAATGGTTAAAAATGCGTATATATGTAGTGTATCTATGCGTTCACAACTTTCGCAATGCCTGTAATGTAGAAACCACGTTCCAGTATTGGCCAAAGCCCTGTGTTCGATGCTACTGCACATGGTTCATTCAAATACTACCTTTAAGTGGTTTAAATAGTTTAAATACGTATGTAGGTGATGTATCTATACATTTACAACTTACGCAATGCCTGTAATGGTTAAAAATGCGTATATATGTAGTGTATCTATGCATTCACAACTTTGGCAATGCCTGTAATGTAGAAACCACGTTCCAGTATTGGTCAAAGCCCTGTGTTCGATGCTACTGCACATGGTTCATTCAACTACTACCCTTAACTAGTTTAAATACGTATGTAGGTGATGTATCTATACATTTACAACTCTCGCAATGCCTGTAATGTAGAAACCACGTTCCAGTATTGGTCAAAGCCCTGTGTTCGATGCTACTGCACATGGTTCATTCAAATACTACCCTTAAGTGGTTTAAATAGTTTAAATACGCATGTAGGTGATGTATCTATACATTTACAACTTACGCAATGCCTGTAATGGTTAAAAATGCGTATATATGTAGTGTATCTATGCATTCACACCTTTGGCAATGCCTGTAATGTAGAAACCACGTTCCAGTATTTGTCAAAGCCCTGTGTTCGATGTTACTGCACATGGTTCATGCAAATACTACACTTAACTAGTTTAAATACGTATGTAGGTGATGTATCTATACATGTACAACTTACGCAATGCCTCTAGTGCTTAAGAATGCGTACATATGTAGTTTATCTATGCATTCACAACTTTGGCAATGCCTGTAATGTAGAAACCACGTTCCAGTATTGGCCAAAGCCCTGTGTTCGATGCTACTGCACATGGTTCATTCAAATACTACCCTTAACTAGTTTAATTACGTATGTAGGTGATGTATCTATACATTCACAACTTCCGCAATGCCTGTAATGTAGAAACCACGTTCCAGTATTGGTCAAAGCCCTGTGTTCGATGCTACTGCACATGGTTCATTCAAATACTACCCTTAACTAGTTTAAATACGTATGTAGGTGATGTATCTATACATTCACAACTCTCGCAATGCCTGTAATGTAGAAACCACGTTCCAGTATTGGTCAAAGCCCTGTGTTCGATGCTACTGCACATGGTTCATTCAAATACTACCCTTAACTAGTTTAAATACGTATGTAGGTGATGTATCTATGCAATCACAACTTTGGCAATGCCTGTAATGTAGAAACCACGTTCCAGTATTGGTCAAAGCTATGTGTTCGATGCTACTGCACATGGTTCATTCAAATACTACCCTTAACTAGTTTAAATACGTATGTAGGTGATGTATCTATGCATTCACAACTTTCGCAATGCCTGTAATGTAGAAACCACGTTCCAGTATTGGTCAAAGCCCTGTGTTCGATGCTTCTGCACATGGTTCATTCAAATACTACCCTTAAGTGGTTTAAATAGTTTAAATACGTATGTAGGTGATGAATCTATACATTTACAACTTACACAATGCCTGTAATGGTTAAAAATGCGTATATATGTAGTGTATCTATGCGTTCACAACTTTCGCAATGCCTGTAATGTAGAAACCACGTTCCAGTACTGGCCAAAGCCCTGTGTTCGATGCTACTGCACATAGTTCATTCAAATACTACACTTAACTAGTTTAAATACGTATGTAGGTGATGTATCTATACATTCACAACTCTCGCAATGCCTGTAATGTAGAAACCACGTTCCAGTATTGGTCAAAGCCCTGTGTTCGATGCTACTGCACATGGTTCATTCAAATACTACCCTTAAGTGGTTTAAATAGTCTAAATACGTATGTAGGTGATGTATCTATACATTTACAACTTACGCAATGCCTGTAATGGTTAAAAATGCGTATATATGTAGTGTATCTATGCATTCACACCTTTGGGAATGTCTGTAATGTAGAAACCACGTTCCAGTATTTGTCAAAGCCCTGTGTTCGATGCTACTGCACATGGTTCATGCAAATACTACACTTAACTAGTTTAAATACGTATGTAGGTGATGTATCTATACATGTACAACTTACGCAATGCCTCTAGTGCTTAAGAATGCGTACATATGTAGTTTATCTATGCATTCACAACTTTGGCAATGCCTGTAATGTAGAAACCACGTTCCAGTATTGGCCAAAGCCCTGTGTTCGATGCTACTGCACATGGTTCATTCAAATACTACCCTTAACTAGTTTAATTACGTATGTAGGTGATGTATCTATACATTCACAACTTCCGCAATGCCTGTAATGTAGAAACCACGTTCCAGTATTGGTCAAAGCCCTGTGTTCGATGCTACTGCACATGGTTCATTCAAATACTACCCTTAACTAGTTTAAATACGTATGTAGGTGATGTATCTATACATTCACAACTTTGGCAATGCCTGTAATGTAGAAACCACGTTCCAGTATTGGTCAAAGCCCTGTGTTCGATGCTACTGCACATGGTTCATTCAAATACTACCCTTAACTAGTTTAAATACGTATGTAGGTGATGTATCTATACATTTACAACTTACGCAATGCCTGTAATGGTTAAAAATGCGCATATATGTAGTGTATCTATGCATTCACAACTTTGGCAATGCCTGTAATGTAGAAACCACGTTCCAGTATTGGTCAAAGCCCTGTGTTCGATGCAACTGCACATGGTTCATTCAAATACTACCCTTAACTAGTTTAAATACGTATGTAGGTGATGTATCTATGCATTCACAACTTTGGCAATGCCTGTAATGTAGAAGCCACGTTACAGTATTGGCCAAAGCCCTGTGTTCGATGCTACTGCACATGGTTCATTCAAATACTACCTTTAAGTTGTTCAAATAGTTTAAATGCGTATGTAGGTGATGTATCTATACATTTACAACTTACGCAATGCCTGTAATGGTTAAAAATGCGTATATATGTAGTGTATCTATGCATTCACACCTTTGGCAATGCCTGTAATGTAGAAACCACGTTCCAGTATTTGTCAAAGCCCTGTGTTCGATGTTACTGCACATGGTTCATGCAAATACTACACTTAACTAGTTTAAATACGTATGTAAGTGATGTATCTATACATGTACAACTTACGCAATGCCTGTAGTGCTTAAAAATGCGTACATATGTAGTTTATCTATGCATTCACAACTTTGGCAATGCCTGTAATGTAGAAACCACGTTCCAGTATTGGCCAAAGCCCTGTGTTCGATGCTACTGCACATGGTTCATTCAAATACTACCCTTAACTAGTTTAATTACGTATGTAGGTGATGTATCTATACATTCACAACTTCCGCAATGCCTGTAATGTAGAAACCACGTTCCAGTATTGGTCAAAGCCCTGTGTTCGATGCTACTGCACATGGTTCATTCAAATACTACCCTTAACTAGTTTAAATACGTATGTAGGTGATGTATCTATACATTCACAACTTTGGCAATGCCTGTAATGTAGAAACCACGTTCCAGTATTGGTCAAAGCCCTGTGTTCGATGGTACTGCACATGGTTCATTCAAATACTACCCTTAACTAGTTTAAATACGTATGTAGGTGATGTATCTATGCATTCACAACTTTGGCAATGCCTGTAATGTAGAAAACACGTTCCAGTATTGGTGAAAGCTCTGTGTTCGATGCTACTGCACATGGTTCATTCAAATACTACCCTTAACTAGTTTAAATACGTATGTAGGTGATGTATCTATGCATTCACAACTTTGGCAATGCCTGTAATGTAGAAACCACGTTCCAGTATTGGTCAAAGCCCTGTGTTCGATGCTACTGCACATGGTTCATTCAAATACTACCCTTAAGTGGTTTAAATAGTTTAAATACGTATGTAGGTGATGAATCTATACATTTACAACTTACGCAATGCCTGTAATGGTTAAAAATGCGTATATATGTAGTGTATCTATGCGTTCACAACTTTCGCAATGCCTGTAATGTAGAAACCACGTTCCAGTACTGGCCAAAGCCCTGTGTTCGATGCTACTGCACATGGTTCATTCAAATACTACCCTTAACTAGTTTAATTACGTATGTAGGTGATGTATCTATACATTCACAACTCTCGCAATGCCTGTAATGTAGAAACCACGTTCCAGTATTGGTCAAAGCCCTGTGTTCGATGCTACTGCACATGGTTCATTCAAATACTACCCTTAAGTGGTTTAAATAGTTTAAATACGTATGTAGGTGATGTATCTATACATTTACAACTTACGCAATGCCTGTAATAGTTAAAAATGCGCATATATGTAGTGTATCTATGCATTCACAACTTTGGCAATGCCTGTAATGTAGAAACCACGTTCCAGTATTGGTCAAAGCCCTGTGTTCGATGCTACTGCACATGGTTCATTCAAATACTACCCTTAACTAGTTTAAATACGTATGTAGGTGATGTATCTATGCATTCACAACTTTGGCAATGCCTGTAATGTAGAAGCCACGTTACAGTATTGGCCAAAGCCCTGTGTTCGATGCTACTGCACATGGTTCATTCAAATACTGCCTTTAAGTTGTTCAAATAGTTTAAATACGTATGTAGGTGATGTGTCTATACATTTACAACTTACGCAATGCTTGTAATGGTTGAAAATGTGTATATATGTAGTGTATCTATGCATTCACAACTTTGGCAATGCCTGTAATGTAGAAACCACGTTCCAGTATTTGTCAAAGCCCTGTGTTGGATGTTACTGCACATGGTTCATGCAAATACTACACTTAACTAGTTTAAATACGTATGTAGGTGATGTATCTATACATGTACAACTTATGCAATGCCTGTAGTGCTTAAAAATGCGTACATATGTAGTTTATCTATGCATTCACAACTTTGGCAATGCCTGTAATGTAGAAACCACGTTCCAGTATTGGCCAAAGCCCTGTGTTCGATGCTACTGCACATGGTTCATTCAAATACTACCCTTAACTAGTTTAATTACGTATGTAGGTGATGTATCTATACATTCACAACTTCCGCAAAGCCTGTAATGTAGAAACCACGTTCCAGTATTGGTCAAAGCCCTGTGTTCGATGCTACTGCACATGGTTCATTCAAATACTACCCTTAACTAGTTTAAATACGTATGTAGGTGATGTATCTATACATTCACAACTTTGGCAATGCCTGTAATGTAGAAACCACGTTCCAGTATTGGTCAAAGCCCTGTGTTCGATGCTACTGCACATGGTTCATTCAAATACTACCCTTAACTAGTTTAAATACGTATGTAGGTGATGTATCTATGCATTCACAACTTTGGCAATGCCTGTAATGTAGAAAACACGTTCCAGTATTGGTCAAAGCTCTGTGTTCGATGCTACTGCACATGGTTCATTCAAATACTACCCTTAACTAGTTTAAATACGTATGTAGGTGATGTATCTATGCATTCACAACTTTGGCAATGCCTGTAATGTAGAAACCACGTTCCAGTATTGGTCAAAGCCCTGTGTTCGATGCTACTGCACATGGTTCATTCAAATACTACCCTTGAGTGGTTTAAATAGTTTAAATACGTATGTAGGTGATGAATCTATACATTTACAACTTACGCAATGCCTGTAATGGTTAAAAATGCGTATATATGTAGTGTATCTATGCGTTCACAACTTTCGCAATGCCTGTAATGTAGAAACCACGTTCCAGTACTGGCCAAAGCCCTGTGTTCGATGCTACTGCACATGGTTCATTCAAATACTACCCTTAACTAGTTTAAATACGTATGTAGGTGATGTATCTATACATTCACAACTCTCGCAATGCCTGTAATGTAGAAACCACGTTCCAGTATTGGTCAAAGCCCTGTGTTCGATGCTACTGCACATGGTTCATTCAAATACTACCCTTAACTAGTTTAAATACGTATGTAGGTGATGTATCTATACATTCACAACTCTCGCAATGCCTGTAATGTAGAAACCACGTTCCAGTATTGGTCAAAGCCCTGTGTTCGATGCTACTGCACATGGTTCATTCAAATACTACCCTTGAGTGGTTTAACTAGTTTAAATACGTATGTAGGTGATGTATCTATACATTTACAACTTACGCAATGCCTGTAATAGTTAAAAATGCGCATATATGTAGTGTATCTATGCATTCACAACTTTGGCAATGCCTGTAATGTAGAAACCACGTTCCAGTATTGGTCAAAGCCCTGTGTTCGATGCTACTGCACATGGTTCATTCAAATACTACCCTTAACTAGTTTAAATACGTATGTAGGTGATGTATCTATGCATTCACAACTTTGGCAATGCCTGTAATGTAGAAGCCACGTTACAGTATTGGCCAAAGCCCTGTGTTCGATGCTACTGCACATGGTTCATTCAAATACCACCTTTAAGTTGTTCAAATAGTTTAAATACGTATGTAGGTGATGTGTCTATACATTTACAACTTACGCAATGCTTGTAATGGTTGAAAATGCGTATATATGTAGTGTATCTATGCATTCACAACTTTGGCAATGCCTGTAATGTAGAAACCACGTTCCAGTATTGGTCAAAGCCCTGTGTTCGATGCTACTGCACATGGTTCATTCAAATACTACCCTTAACTAGTTTAAATACGTATGTAGGTGATGTATCTATACATTCACAACTCTCGCAATGCCTGTAATGTAGAAACCATGTTCCAGCATTGGTCAAAGCCCTGTGTTCGATGCTACTGCACATGGTTTATTCAAATACTACCCTTATGTGGTTTAAATAGTTTAAATACGTATGTAGGTGATGTATCTATACATTTACAACTTACGCAATGCCTGTAATAGTTAAACATGCGTATATATGTATTGTATCTATGCATTCACAACTTTTGCAATGCCTGTAATGTAGAAACCACGTTCCAGTATTGGCCAAAGCCCTGTGTTCGATGCTACTGCACATGGTTCATTCAAATACTACCCTTAACTAGTTTAAATACGTATGTAGGTGATGTATCTATACATTCACAACTCTCGCAATGCCTGTAATGTAGAAACCACGTTCCAGTATTGGTCAAAGAACTGTGTTCGATGCTACTGCACTTGGTTCATTCAAATACTACCTTTAAGTTGTTCAAATAGTTTAAATACGTATGTAGGTGATGTGTCTATACATTTACAACTTACGCAATGCTTGTAATGGTTGAAAATGCGTATATATGTAGTGTATCTATGCATTCACAACTTTGGCAATGCCTGTAATGTAGAAACCACGTTCCAGTATTGGCCAAAGCCCTGTGTTCGATGCTACTGCACATGGTTCATTCAAATACTACCCTTAACTAGTTTAATTACGTATGTAGGTGATGTATCTATGCATTCACAACTTCCGCAATGCCTGTAATGTAGAAACCACGTTCCAGTATTGGTCAAAGCCCTGTGTTCGATGCTACTGCACATGGTTCATTCAAATACTACCCTTAACTAGTTTAAATACGTATGTAGGTGATGTATCTATACATTCACAACTTTGGCAATGCCTGTAATGTAGAAACCACGTTCCAGTATTGGTCAAAGCCCTGTGTTCGATGGTACTGCACATGGTTCATTCAAATACTACCCTTAACTAGTTTAAATACGTATGTAGGTGATGTATCTATGCATTCACAACTTTCGCAATGCCTGTAATGTAGAAACCACGTTCCAGTATTGGTCAAAGAACTGTGTTCGATGCTACTGCACTTGGTTCATTCAAATACTACCTTTAAGTTGTTCAAATAGTTTAAATACGTATGTAGGTGATGTGTCTATACATTTACAACTTACGCAATGCTTGTAATGGTTGAAAATGCGTATATATGTAGTGTATCTATGCATTCACAACTTTGGCAATGCCTGTAATGTAGAAACCACGTTCCAGTATTGGCCAAAGCCCTGTGTTCGATGCTACTGCACATGGTTCATTCAAATACTACCCTTAACTAGTTTAATTACGTATGTAGGTGATGTATCTATGCATTCACAACTTCCGCAATGCCTGTAATGTAGAAACCACGTTCCAGTATTGGTCAAAGCCCTGTGTTCGATGCTACTGCACATGGTTCATTCAAATACTACCCTTAACTAGTTTAAATACGTATGTAGGTGATGTATCTATACATTCACAACTTTGGCAATGCCTGTAATGTAGAAACCACGTTCCAGTATTGGTCAAAGCCCTGTGTTCGATGGTACTGCACATGGTTCATTCAAATACTACCCTTAACTAGTTTAAATACGTATGTAGGTGATGTATCTATGCATTCACAACTTTCGCAATGCCTGTAATGTAGAAACCACGTTCCAGTATTGGTCAAAGCCCTGTGTTCGATGCTACTGCACATGGTTCATTCAAATACTACCCTTAAGTGGTTTAAATAGTTTAAATACGTATGTAGGTGATGAATCTATACATTTGCAACTTACGCAATGCCTGTAATGGTTAAAAATGCGTATATATGTTGTGTATCTATGCGTTCACAACTTTTGCAATGCCTGTAATGTAGAAACCACGTTCCAGTATTGGCCAAAGCCCTGTGTTCGATGCTACTGCACATGGTTCATTCAAATACTACCTTTAAGTGGTTTAAATAGTTTAAATACGTATGTAGGTGATGTATCTATACATTTACAACTTACGCAATGCCTGTAATGGTTAAAAATGCGTATATATGTAGTGTATCTATGCATTCACAACTTTGGCAATGCCTGTAATGTAGAAACCACGTTCCAGTATTGGTCAAAGCCCTGTGTTCGATGCTACTGCACATGGTTCATTCAACTACTACCCTTAACTAGTTTAAATACGTATGTAGGTGATGTATCTATACATTTACAACTCTCGCAATGCCTGTAATGTAGAAACCACGTTCCAGTATTGGTCAAAGCCCTGTGTTCGATGCTACTGCACATGGTTCATTCAAATACTACCCTTAAGTGGTTTAAATAGTTTAAATACGTATGTAGGTGATGTATCTATACATTTACAACTTACGCAATGCCTGTAATGGTTAAAAATGCGTATATATGTAGTGTATCTATGCATTCACACCTTTGGCAATGCCTGTAATGTAGAAACCACGTTCCAGTATTTGTCAAAGCCCTGTGTTCGATGCTACTGCACATGGTTCATGCAAATACTACACTTAACTAGTTTAAATACGTATGTAGGTGATGTATCTATACATGTACAACTTACGCAATGCCTCTAGTGCTTAAGAATGCGTACATATGTAGTTTATCTATGCATTCACAACTTTGGCAATGCCTGTAATGTAGAAACCACGTTCCAGTATTGGCCAAAGCCCTGTGTTCGATGCTACTGCACATGGTTCATTCAAACACTACCCTTAACTAGTTTAATTACGTATGTAGGTGATGTATCTATGCATTCACAACTTCCGCAATGCCTGTAATGTAGAAACCACGTTCCAGTATTGGTCAAAGCCCTGTGTTCGATGCTACTGCACATGGTTCATGCAAATACTACACTTAACTAGTTTAAATACGTATGTAGGTGATGTATCTATACATGTACAACTTACGCAATGCCTCTAGTGCTTAAGAATGCGTCCATATGTAGTTTATCTATGCATTCACAACTTTGGCAATGCCTGTAATGTAGAAACCACGTTCCAGTATTGGCCAAAGCCCTGTGTTCGATGCTACTGCACATGGTTCATTCAAATACTACCCTTAACTAGTTTAATTACGTATGTAGGTGATGTATCTATGCATTCACAACTTCCGCAATGCCTGTAATGTAGAAACCACGTTCCAGTATTGGTCAAAGCCCTGTGTTCGATGCTACTGCACATGGTTCATTCAAATACTACCCTTAACTAGTTTAAATACGTATGTAGGTGATGTATCTATACATTCACAACTTTGGCAATGCCTGTAATGTAGAAACCACGTTCCAGTATTGGTCAAAGCCCTGTGTTCGATGGTACTGCACATGGTTCATTCAAATACTACCCTTAACTAGTTTAAATACGTATGTAGGTGATGTATCTATGCATTCACAACTTTCGCAATGCCTGTAATGTAGAAACCACGTTCCAGTATTGGTCAAAGCCCTGTGTTCGATGCTACTGCACATGGTTCATTCAAATACTACCCTTAAGTGGTTTAAATAGTTTAAATACGTATGTAGGTGATGAATCTATACATTTGCAACTTACGCAATGCCTGTAATGGTTAAAAATGCGTATATATGTAGTGTATCTATGCGTTCACAACTTTCGCAATGCCTGTAATGTAGAAACCACGTTCCAGTATTGGCCAAAGCCCTGTGTTCGATGCTACTGCACATGGTTCATTCAAATACTACCTTTAAGTGGTTTAAATAGTTTAAATACGTATGTAGGTGATGTATCTATACATTTACAACTTACGCAATGCCTGTAATGGTTAAAAATGCGTATATATGTAGTGTATCTATGCATTCACAACTTTGGCAATGCCTGTAATGTAGAAACCACGTTCCAGTATTGGTCAAAGCCCTGTGTTCGATGCTACTGCACATGGTCCATTCAACTACTACCCTTAACTAGTTTAAATACGTATGTAGGTGATGTATCTATACATTTACAACTCTCGCAATGCCTGTAATGTAGAAACCACGTTCCAGTATTGGTCAAAGCCCTGTGTTCGATGCTACTGCACATGGTTCATTCAAATACTACCTTTAAGTGGTTTAAATAGTTTAAATACGTATGTAGGTGATGTATCTATACATTTACAACTTACGCAATGCCTGTAATGGTTAAAAATGCGTATATATGTAGTGTATCTATGCATTCACACCTTTGGCAATGCCTGTAATGTAGAAACCACGTTCCAGTATTTGTCAAAGCCCTGTGTTCGATGCTACTGCACATGGTTCATGCAAATACTACACTTAACTAGTTTAAATACGTATGTAGGTGATGTATCTATACATGTACAACTTACGCAATGCCTCTAGTGCTTAAGAATGCGTACATATGTAGTTTATCTATGCATTCACAACTTTGGCAATGCCTGTAATGTAGAAACCACGTTCCAGTATTGGCCAAAGCCCTGTGTTCGATGCTACTGCACATGGTTCATTCAAATACTACCCTTAACTAGTTTAATTACGTATGTAGGTGATGTATCTATACATTCACAACTTCCGCAATGCCTGTAATGTAGAAACCACGTTCCAGTATTGGTCAAAGCCCTGTGTTCGATGCTACTGCACATGGTTCATTCAAATACTACCCTTAACTAGTTTAAATACGTATGTAGGTGATGTATCTATACATTCACAACTTTGGCAATGCCTGTAATGTAGAAACCACGTTCCAGTATTGGTCAAAGCCCTGTGTTCGATGCTACTGCACATGGTTCATTCAAATACTACCCTTAACTAGTTTAAATACGTATGTAGGTGATGTATCTATGCAATCACAACTTTGGCAATGCCTGTAATGTAGAAACCACGTTCCAGTATTGGTCAAAGCTATGTGTTCGATGCTACTGCACATGGTTCATTCAAATACTACCCTTAACTAGTTTAAATACGTATGTAGGTGATGTATCTATGCATTCACAACTTTCGCAATGCCTGTAATGTAGAAACCACGTTCCAGTATTGGTCAAAGCCCTGTGTTCGATGCTACTGCACATGGTTCATTCAAATACTACCCTTAAGTGGTTTAAATAGTTTAAATACGTATGTAGGTGATGAATCTATACATTTACAACTTACACAATGCCTGTAATGGTTAAAAATGCGTATATATGTAGTGTATCTATGCGTTCACAACTTTCGCAATGCCTGTAATGTAGAAACCACGTTCCAGTACTGGCCAAAGCCCTGTGTTCGATGCTACTGCACATGGTTCATTCAAATACTACACTTAACTAGTTTAAATACGTATGTAGGTGATGTATCTATACATTCACAACTCTCGCAATGCCTGTAATGTAGAAACCACGTTCCAGTATTGGTCAAAGCCCTGTGTTCGATGCTACTGCACATGGTTCATTCAAATACTACCCTTAAGTGGTTTAAATAGTTTAAATACTTATGTAGGTGATGAATCTATACATTTACAACTTACGCAATGCCTGTAATGGTTAAAAATGCGTATATATGTAGTGTATCTATGCGTTCACAACTTTCGCAATGCCTGTAATGTAGAAACCACGTTCCAGTACTAGCCAAAGCCCTGTGTTCGATGCTACTGCACATGGTTCATTCAAATACTACACTTAACTAGTTTAAATACGTATGTAGGTGATGTATCTATACATTCACAACTCTCGCAATGCCTGTAATGTAGAAACCACGTTCCAGTATTGGTCAAAGCCCTGTGTTCGATGCTACTGCACATGGTTCATTCAAATACTACCCTTAAGTGGTTTAACTAGTTTAAATACGTATGTAGGTGATGTATCTATACATTTACAACTTACGCAATGCCTGTAATAGTTAAAAATGCGCATATATGTAGTGTATCTATGCATTCACAACTTTGGCAATGCCTGTAATGTAGAAACCACGTTCCAGTATTGGTCAAAGCCCTGTGTTCGATGCTACTGCACATGGTTCATTCAAATACTACCCTTAACTAGTTTAAATACGTATGTAGGTGATGTATCTATACATTTACAACTTACGCAATGCCTGTAATGGTTAAAAATGCGCATATATGTAGTGCATCTATGCATTCACAACTTTGGCAATGCCTGTAATGTAGAAACCACGTTCCAGTATTGGTCAAAGCCCTGTGTTCGATGCTACTGCACATGGTTCATTCAAATACTACCCTTAACTAGTTTAAATACGTATGTAGGTGATGTATCTATGCATTCACAACTTTGGCAATGCCTGTAATGTAGAAGCCACGTTACAGTATTGGCCAAAGCCCTGTGTTCGATGCTACTGCACATGGTTCATTCAAATACTACCTTTAAGTTGTTCAAATAGTTTAAATGCGTATGTAGGTGATGTATCTATACATTTACAACTTACGCAATGCCTGTAATGGTTAAAAATGCGCATATATGTAGTGTATCTATGCATTCACACCTTTGGCAATGCCTGTAATGTAGAAACCACGTTCCAGTATTTGTCAAAGCCCTGTGTTCGATGTTACTGCACATGGTTCATGCAAATACTACACTTAACTAGTTTAAATACGTATGTAAGTGATGTATCTATACATGTACAACTTACGCAATGCCTGTAGTGTTTAAAAATGCGTACATATGTAGTTTATCTATGCATTCACAACTTTGGCAATGCCTGTAATGTAGAAACCACGTTCCAGTATTGGCCAAAGCCCTGTGTTCGATGCTACTGCACATGGTTCATTCAAATACTACCCTTAACTAGTTTAATTACGTATGTAGGTGATGTATCTATACATTCACAACTTCCGCAATGCCTGTAATGTAGAAACCACGTTCCAGTATTGGTCAAAGCCCTGTGTTCGATGCTACTGCACATGGTTCATTCAAATACTACCCTTAACTAGTTTAAATACGTATGTAGGTGATGTATCTATGCATTCACAACTTTGGCAATGCCTGTAATGTAGAAAACACGTTCCAGTATTGGTCAAAGCTCTGTGTTCGATGCTACTGCACATGGTTCATTCAAATACTACCCTTAACTAGTTTAAATACGTATGTAGGTGATGTATCTATGCATTCACAACTTTGGCAATGCCTGTAATGTAGAAACCACGTTCCAGTATTGGTCAAAGCCCTGTGTTCGATGCTACTGCACATGGTTCATTCAAATACTACCGTTAAGTGGTTTAAATAGTTTAAATACGTATGTAGGTGATGAATCTTTACATTTACAACTTACGCAATGCCTGTAATGGTTAAAAATGCGTATATATGTAGTGTATCTATGCGTTCACAACTTTCGCAATGCCTGTAATGTAGAAACCACGTTCCAGTACTGGCCAAAGCCCTGTGTTCGATGCTACTGCACATGGTTCATTCAAATACTACCCTTAACTAGTTTAAATACGTATGTAGGTGATGTATCTATACATTCACAACTCTCGCAATGCCTGTAATGTAGAAACCACGTTCCAGTATTGGTCAAAGCCCTGTGTTCGATGCTACTGCACATGGTTCATTCAAATACTACCCTTTAGTGGTTTAAATAGTTTAAATACGTATGTAGGTGATGTATCTATACATTTACAACTTACGCAATGCCTGTAATAGTTAAAAATGCGCATATATGTAGTGTATCTATGCATTCACAACTTTGGCAATGCCTGTAATGTAGAAACCACGTTCCAGTATTGGTCAAAGCCCTGTGTTCGATGCTACTGCACATGGTTCATTCAAATACTACCCTTAACTAGTTTAAATACGTATGTAGGTGATGTATCTATGCATTCACAACTTTCGCAATGCCTGTAATGTAGAAGCCACGTTACAGTATTGGCCAAAGCCCTGTGTTCGATGCTACTGCACATGGTTCATTCAAATACTGCCTTTAAGTTGTTCAAATAGTTTAAATACGTATGTAGGTGATGTGTCTATACATTTACAACTTACGCAATGCTTGTAATGGTTGAAAATGTGTATATATGTAGTGTATCTATGCATTCACAACTTTGGCAATGCCTGTAATGTAGAAACCACGTTCCAGTATTTGTCAAAGCCCTGTGTTCGATGTTACTGCACATGGTTCATGCAAATACTACACTTAACTAGTTTAAATACGTATGTAGGTGATGTATCTATACATGTACAACTTATGCAATGCCTGTAGTGCTTAAAAATGCGTACATATGTAGTTTATCTATGCATTCACAACTTTGGCAATGCCTGTAATGTAGAAACCACGTTCCAGTATTGGCCAAAGCCCTGTGTTCGATACTACTGCACATGGTTCATTCAAATACTACCCTTAACTAGTTTAATTACGTATGTAGGTGATGTATCTATACATTCACAACTTCCGCAAAGCCTGTAATGTAGAAACCACGTTCCAGTATTGGTCAAAGCCCTGTGTTCGATGCTACTGCACATGGTTCATTCAAATACTACCCTTAACTAGTTTAAATACGTATGTAGGTGATGTATCTATACATTCACAACTTTGGCAATGCCTGTAATGTAGAAACCACGTTCCAGTATTGGTCAAAGCCCTGTGTTCGATGCTACTGCACATGGTTCATTCAAATACTACCCTTAACTAGTTTAAATACGTATGTAGGTGATGTATCTATGCATTCACAACTTTGGCAATGCCTGTAATGTAGAAAACACGTTCCAGTATTGGTCAAAGCTCTGTGTTCGATGCTACTGCACATGGTTCATTCAAATACTACCCTTAACTAGTTTAAATACGTATGTAGGTGATGTATCTATGCATTCACAACTTTGGCAATGCCTGTAATGTAGAAACCACGTTCCAGTATTGGTCAAAGCCCTGTGTTCGATGCTACTGCACATGGTTCATTCAAATACTACCCTTAAGTGGTTTAAATAGTTTAAATACGTATGTAGGTGATGAATCTATACATTTACAACTTACGCAATGCCTGTAATGGTTAAAAATGCGTATATATGTAGTGTATCTATGCGTTCACAACTTTGGCAATGCCTGTAATGTAGAAACCACGTTCCAGTACTGGCCAAAGCCCTGTGTTCGATGCTACTGCACATGGTTCATTCAAATACTACCCTTAACTAGTTTAAATACGTATGTAGGTGATGTATCTATACATTCACAACTCTCGCAATGCCTGTAATGTAGAAACCACGTTCCAGTATTGGTCAAAGCCCTGTGTTCGATGCTACTGCACATGGTTCATTCAAATACTACCCTTGAGTGGTTTAACTAGTTTAAATACGTATGTAGGTGATGTATCTATACATTTACAACTTACGCAATGCCTGTAATAGTTAAAAATGCGCATATATGTAGTGTATCTATGCATTCACAACTTTGGCAATGCCTGTAATGTAGAAACCACGTTCCAGTATTGGTCAAAGCCCTGTGTTCGATGCTACTGCACATGGTTCATTCAAATACTACCCTTAACTAGTTTAAATACGTATGTAGGTGATGTATCTATGCATTCACAACTTTGGCAATGCCTGTAATGTAGAAGCCACGTTACAGTATTGGCCAAAGCCCTGTGTTCGATGCTACTGCACATGGTTCATTCAAATACTGCCTTTAAGTTGTTCAAATAGTTTAAATACGTATGTAGGTGATGTGTCTATACATTTACAACTTACGCAATGCTTGTAATGGTTGAAAATGTGTATATATGTAGTGTATCTATGCATTCACAACTTTGGCAATGCCTGTAATGTAGAAACCACGTTCCAGTATTTGTCAAAGCCCTGTGTTCGATGTTACTGCACATGGTTCATGCAAATACTACACTTAACTAGTTTAAATACGTATGTAGGTGATGTATCTATACATGTACAACTTATGCAATGCCTGTAGTGCTTAAAAATGCGTACATATGTAGTTTATCTATGCATTCACAACTTTGGCAATGCCTGTAATGTAGAAACCACGTTCCAGTATTGGCCAAAGCCCTGTGTTCGATGCTACTGCACATGGTTCATTCAAATACTACCCTTAACTAGTTTAATTACGTATGTAGGTGATGTATCTATACATTCACAACTTCCGCAAAGCCTGTAATGTAGAAACCACGTTCCAGTATTGGTCAAAGCCCTGTGTTCGATGCTACTGCACATGGTTCATTCAAATACTACCCTTAACTAGTTTAAATACGTATGTAGGTGATGTATCTATACATTCACAACTTTGGCAATGCCTGTAATGTAGAAACCACGTTCCAGTATTGGTCAAAGCCCTGTGTTCGATGCTACTGCACATGGTTCATTCAAATACTACCCTTAACTAGTTTAAATACGTATGTAGGTGATGTATCTATGCATTCACAACTTTGGCAATGCCTGTAATGTAGAAAACACGTTCCAGTATTGGTCAAAGCTCTGTGTTCGATGCTACTGCACATGGTTCATTCAAATACTACCCTTAACTAGTTTAAATACGTATGTAGGTGATGTATCTATGCATTCACAACTTTGGCAATGCCTGTAATGTAGAAACCACGTTCCAGTATTGGTCAAAGCCCTGTGTTCGATGCTACTGCACATGGTTCATTCAAATACTACCCTTAAGTGGTTTAAATAGTTTAAATACGTATGTAGGTGATGAATCTATACATTTACAACTTACGCAATGCCTGTAATGGTTAAAAATGCGTATATATGTAGTGTATCTATGCGTTCACAACTTTCGCAATGCCTGTAATGTAGAAACCACGTTCCAGTACTGGCCAAAGCCCTGTGTTCGATGCTACTGCACATGGTTCATTCAAATACTACCCTTAACTAGTTTAAATACGTATGTAGGTGATGTATCTATACATTCACAACTCTCGCAATGCCTGTAATGTAGAAACCACGTTCCAGTATTGGTCAAAGCCCTGTGTTCGATGCTACTGCACATGGTTCATTCAAATACTACCCTTGAGTGGTTTAACTAGTTTAAATACGTATGTAGGTGATGTATCTATACATTTACAACTTACGCAATGCCTGTAATAGTTAAAAATGCGCATATATGTAGTGTATCTATGCATTCACAACTTTGGCAATGCCTGTAATGTAGAAACCACGTTCCAGTATTGGTCAAAGCCCTGTGTTCGATGCTACTGCACATGGTTCATTCAAATACTACCCTTAACTAGTTTAAATACGTATGTAGGTGATGTATCTATGCATTCACAACTTTGGCAATGCCTGTAATGTAGAAGCCACGTTACAGTATTGGCCAAAGCCCTGTGTTCGATGCTACTGCACATGGTTCATTCAAATACTACCTTTAAGTTGTTCAAATAGTTTAAATACGTATGTAGGTGATGTGTCTATACATTTACAACTTACGCAATGCTTGTAATGGTTGAAAATGCGTATATATGTAGTGTATCTATGCATTCACAACTTTGGCAATGCCTGTAATGTAGAAACCACGTTCCAGTATTGGTCAAAGCCCTGTGTTCGATGCTACTGCACATGGTTCATTCAAATACTACCCTTAACTAGTTTAAATACGTATGTAGGTGATGTATCTATACATTCACAACTCTCGCAATGCCTGTAATGTAGAAACCATGTTCCAGCATTGGTCAAAGCCCTGTGTTCGATGCTACTGCACATGGTTCATTCAAATACTACCCTTATGTGGTTTAAATAGTTTAAATACGTATGTAGGTGATGTATCTATACATTTACAACTTACGCAATGCCTGTAATAGTTAAACATGCGTATATATGTATTGTATCTATGCATTCACAACTTTGGCAATGCCTGTAATGTAGAAACCACGTTCCAGTATTGGCCAAAGCCCTGTGTTCGATGCTACTGCACATGGTTCATTCAAATACTACCCTTAACTAGTTTAAATACGTATGTAGGTGATGTATCTATACATGTACAACTTACGCAATGCCTGTAATGCTTAAAAATGCGTACATATGTAGTGTATCTATGCATTCACAACTTTGGCAATGCGTGTAATGTAGAAACCACGTTCCAGTATTGGCCAAAGCCCTGTGTTCGATGCTACTGCACATGGTTCATTCAAATACTACCCTTAGCTAGTTTAAATACGTATGTAGGTGATGTATCTATACATTTACAACTCTCGCAATGCCTGTAATGTAGAAACCACGTTCCAGTATTGGTCAAAGCCCTGTGTTCGATGGTACTGCACATGGATCATTCAAATGCTACCGTTGACTAGTTTAAATACGTATGTAGGTGATGTATCTATACAATCACAACTTTGGCAATGTCTGTAATGTAGAAACCACGTTCCAGTTTTGGTCAAACCCCTGTGTTCGATGCTACTGCACATGGTTCATTCACATACTACCCTTAACTAGTTTAAATACGTATGTAGGTGATGTATCTATGCATTCACAACTTTCGCAATCCCTGTAATGTAGAAACCACGTGCCAGTATTGGCCAAAGCCCTGTGTTCGATGCTACTGCACATGGTTCATTCAAATACTACAAGTAAGTGGTTTAAATAGTTTAAATACGTATGTAGGTGATGTATCTATACATTTACAACTTACGCAATGCCTGTAATGGTTAAAAATGCGTATATATGTAGTGTATCTATGCATTCACAACTTTGGCAATGCCTGTAATGTAGAAACCACGTTCCAGTATTGGCCAAAGCCCTTTGTTCGATGCTACTGCACATGGTTCATTCAAATACTACCCTTAACTAGTTTGAATACGTATGTAGGTGATGTATCTACACATTCACAACTCTCGCAATGCCTGTAATATAGAAGCCACGTTCCAGTATTGGTCAAAGCCCTGTGTTCGATGCTACTGCACATGGTTCATTCAAATACTACCCTTAAGTGGTTTAAATAGTTTAAATACGTATATAGGTGATGTATCTATACATTTACAACTTACGCAATGCCTGTAATGGTAAAAAATGCGTATATATGTAGTGTGTCTATGCATTCACAACTTTGGCAATGCCTGTAATGTAGAAACCACGTTCCAGTATTGGTCAAAGCCCTGTGTTCGATGCTACTGCACATGGTTCATTCAAATACTACCCTTAACTAGTTTAAATACGTATGTAGGTGATGTATCTATGCATTCACAAATTTGGCAATGCCTGTAATGTAGAAGCCACGTTACAGTTTTGGCCAAAGCCCTGTGTTCGATGCTACTGCACATGGTTCATTCAAATACTACCTTTAAGTTGTTCAAATAGTTTAAATACGTATGTAGGTGATGTGTCTATACATTTACAACTTACGCAATGCTTGTAATGGTTGAAAATGCGTATATATGTAGTGTATCTATGCATTCACAACTTTGGCAATGCCTGTAATGTAGAAACCACGTTCCAGTATTGGTCAAAGCCCTGTGTTCGATGCTACTGCACATGGTTCATTCAAATACTACCCTTAAGTGGTTTAAATACGTATGTAGGTGATGTATCTATACATTCACAACTCTCGCAATGCCTGTAATGTAGAAACCACGTTCCAGTATTGGTCAAAGCCCTGTGTTCGATGCTACTGCACATGGTTCATTCAAATACTACCCTTAAGTGGTTTAAATAGTTTAAATACGTATGTAGGTGATGTATCTATACATTTACAACTTACGCAATGCCTGTAATAGTTAAAAATGCGTATATATGTATTGTATCTATGCATTCACAACTTTGGCAATGCCTGTAATGTGGAAACCACGTTCCAGTATTGGCCAAAGCCCTGTGTTCGATGCTACTGCACATGGTTCATTCAAATACTACCCTTAACTAGTTTAAATACGTATGTAGGTGATGTATCTATACATGTACAACTTACGCAATGCCTGTAATGCTTAAAAATGCGTACATATGTAGTGTATCTATGCATTTACAACTCTCGCAATGCCTGTAATGTAGAAACCACGTTCCAGTATTGGCCAAAGCCCTTTGTTCGATGCTACTGCACATGGTTCATTCAAATACTACCCTTAACTACTTTGAATACGTATGTAGGTGATGTATCTATACATTCACAACTCTCGCAATGCCTGTAATATAGAAGCCACGTTCCAGTATTGGTCAAAGCCCTGTGTTCGATGCTACTGCACATGGTTCATTCAAATACTACCCTTAAGTGGTTTAAATAGTTTAAATACGTATGTAGGTGATGTATCTATACATTTGCAACTTACGCAATGCCTGTAATGGTAAAAAATGCGTATATATGTAGTGTGTCTATGCATTCACAACTTTGGCAATGCCTGTAATGTAGAAACCACGTTCCAGTATTGGTCAAAGCCCTGTGTTCGATGCTACTGCACATGGTTCATTCAAATACTACACTTAAGTGGTTTAAATAGTTTAAATACGTATGTAGGTGATGTATCTATACATTTACAACTTACGCAATGCCTGTAATGGTTGAAAATGCGTATATATGTAGTGTATCTATGCATTCACAACTTTGGCAATGCCTGTAATGTAGAAACCACGTTCCAGTATTGGTCAAAGCCCTGTGTTCGATGCTACTGCACATGGTTCATTCAAATACTACCCTTAACTAGTTTAAATACGTATGTAGGTGATGTATCTATACATTCACAACTCTCGCAATGCCTGTAATGTAGAAACCATGTTCCAGCATTGGTCAAAGCCCTGTGTTCGATGCTACTGCACATGGTTTATTCAAATACTACCCTTATGTGGTTTAAATAGTTTAAATACGTATGTAGGTGATGTATCTATACATTTACAACTTACGCAATGCCTGTAATAGTTAAACATGCGTATATATGTATTGTATCTATGCATTCACAACTTTGGCAATGCCTGTAATGTAGAAACCACGTTCCAGTATTGGCCAAAGCCCTGTGTTCGATGCTACTGCACATGATTCATTCAAATACTACCGTTAACTAGTTTAAATACGTATGTAGGTGATGTATCTATACATGTACAACTTACGCAATGCCTGTAATGCTTAAAAATGCGTACATATGTAGTGTATCTATGCATTCACAACTTTGGCAATGCGTGTAATGTAGAAACCACGTTCCAGTATTGGCCAAAGCCCTGTGTTCGATGCTACTGCACATGGTTCATTCAAATACTACCCTTAACTAGTTTAAATACGTATGTAGGTGATGTATCTATACATTTACAACTCTCGCAATGCCTGTAATGTAGAAACCACGTTCCAGTATTGGCCAAAGCCCTGTGTTCGATGGTACTGCACATGGATCATTCAAATGCTACCGTTGACTAGTTTAAATACGTATGTAGGTGATGTATCTATACAATCACAACTTTGGCAATGTCTGTAATGTAGAAACCACGTTCCAGTTTTGGTCAAACCCCTGTGTTCGATGCTACTGCACATGGTTCATTCACATACTACCCTGAACTAGTTTAAATACGTATGTAGGTGATGTATCTATACATTTACAACTTACGCAATGCCTGTAATAGTTAAAAATGCGTATATATGTATTGTATCTATGCATTCACAACTTTGGCAATGCCTGTAATGTAGAAACCACGTTCCAGTATTGGCCAAAGCCCTGTGTTCGATGCTACTGCACATGGTTCATTCAAATACTACCCTTAACTAGTTTAAATACGTATGTAGGTGATGTATCTATACATGTACAACTTACGCAATGCCTGTAATGCTTAAAAATGCGTACATATGTAGTGTATCTATGCATTTACAACTCTCGCAATGCCTGTAATGTAGAAACCACGTTCCAGTATTGGTCAAAGCCCTGTGTTCGATGGTACTGCACATGGATCATTCAAATGCTACCGTTAACTAGTTTAAATACGTATGTAGGTGATGTATCTATACAATCACAACTTTGGCAATGTCTGTAATGTAGAAACCACGTTCCAGTTTTGGTCAAACCCCTGTGTTCGATGCTACTGCACATGGTTCATTCACATACTACCCTGAACTAGTTTAAATACGTATGTAGGTGATGTATCTATGCATTCACAACTTTCGCAATCCCTGTAATGTAGAAACCACGTGCCAGTATTGGCCAAAGCCCTGTGGTCGATGCTACTGCATATGGTTCATTCAAATACTACAAGTAAGTGGTTTAAATAGTTTAAATACGTATGTAGGTGATGTATCTATACATTTACAACTTACGCAATGCCTGTAATGGTTAAAAATGCGTATATATGTAGTGTATCTATGCATTCACAACTTTGGCAATGCCTGTAATGTAGAAACCACGTTCCAGTATTGGCCAAAGCCCTGTGTTCGATGCTACTGCACATGGTTCATTCAAATACTACCCTTAACTAGTTTAAATACGTATGTAGGTGATGTATCTATACATTTACAACTTACGCAATGCCTGTAATGCTTAAAAATGCGTATGTATGTAGTGTATCTATGCATTCACAACTTTGGCAATGCCTGTAATGTAGAAACCACTTGCCAGTATTGGCCAAAGCCCTGTGTTCGATGCTACTGCACATGGTTCATTCAAATACTACCCTTAAGTGGTTTAAATAGTTTAAATACGTATGTAGGTGATGTATCTATACATTTACAACTTACGCAATGCCTGTAATGGTTAAAAATGCGTATATATGTAGTGTATCTATGCATTCACAACTTTGGCAATGCCTGTAATGTAGAAACCACGTTCCAGTATTGGCCAAAGCCCTTTGTTCGATGCTACTGCACATGGTTAATTCAAATACTACCCTTTACTAGTTTGAATACGTATGTAGGTAATGTATCTATACATTCACAACTCTCGCAATGCCTGTAATGTAGAAACCACGTTCCAGTATTGGTCAAAGCCCTGTGTTCGATGCTACTGCACATGGTTCATTCAAATACTACCCTTAAGTGGTTTAAATAGTTTAAATGCGTATGTAGGTGATGTATCTATACATTTACAACTTACGGAATCCCTGTAATGGTTAAAAATGCGTATATATGTAGTGTATCTATGCATTCACAACTTTGGCAATGCCTGTAATGTAGAAACCACGTTCCAGTATTGGTCAAAGCCCTGTGTTCGATGCTACTGCACATGGTTCATTCAAATACTACCCTTAAGTGGTTTAAATAGTTTAAATACGTATGTAGGTGATGTATCTATACATTTACAACTTACGCAATGCCTGTAATGGTTAAAAATGCGTATATACGTAGTGTATCTATGCATTCACACCTTTGGGAATGCCTGTAATGTAGAAACCACTTTCCAGTTTTGGTCAAACCCCTGTGTTCGATGCTACTGCACATGGTTCATTCACATACTACCCTTAACTAGTTTAAATACGTATGTAGGTGATGTATCTATACATTTACAACTTACGCAATGCCTGTAATGCTTAAAAATGCGTATGTATGTAGTGTATCTATGCATTCACAACTTTGGCAATGCCTGTAATGTAGAAACCACTTGCCAGTATTGGCCAAAGCCCTGTGTTCGATGCTACTGCACATGGTTCATTCAAATACTACCCTTAAGTGGTTTAAATAGTTTAAATACGTATGTAGGTGATGTATCTATACATTTACAACTTACGCAATGCCTGTAATGGTTAAAAATGCGTATATATGTAGTGTATCTATGCATTCACAACTTTGGCAATGCCTGTAATGTAGAAACCACGTTCCAGTATTGGCCAAAGCCCTTTGTTCGATGCTACTGCACATGGTTAATTCAAATACTACCCTTTACTAGTTTGAATACGTATGTAGGTAATGTATCTATACATTCACAACTCTCGCAATGCCTGTAATGTAGAAACCACGTTCCAGTATTGGTCAAAGCCCTGTGTTCGATGCTACTGCACATGGTTCATTCAAATACTACCCTTAAGTGGTTTAAATAGTTTAAATGCGTATGTAGGTGATGTATCTATACATTTACAACTTACGGAATCCCTGTAATGGTTAAAAATGCGTATATATGTAGTGTATCTATGCATTCACAACTTTGGCAATGCCTGTAATGTAGAAACCACGTTCCAGTATTGGTCAAAGCCCTGTGTTCGATGCTACTGCACATGGTTCATTCAAATACTACCCTTAAGTGGTTTAAATAGTTTAAATACGTATGTAGGTGATGTATCTATACATTTACAACTTACGCAATGCCTGTAATGGTTAAAAATGCGTATATACGTAGTGTATCTATGCATTCACACCTTTGGGAATGCCTGTAATGTAGAAACCACTTTCCAGTTTTGGTCAAACCCCTGTGTTCGATGCTACTGCACATGGTTCATTCACATACTACCCTTAACTAGTTTAAATACGTATGTAGGTGATGTATCTATGCATTCACAACTTTCGCAATCCCTGTAATGTAGAAACCACTTGCCAGTATTGGCCAAAGCCCTGTGTTCGATGCTACTGCACATGGTTCATTCAAATACTACCCTTAAGTGGTTTAAATAGTTTAAATACGTATGTAGGTGATGTTTCTATACATTTACAACTTACGCAATGCCTGTAATGGTTAAAAATGCGTATATATGTAGTGTATCTATGCATTCACAAATTTGGCAATGCCTGTAATGTAGAAACCACGTTCCAGTATTGGCCAAAGCCCTTTGTTCGATGCTACTGCACATGGTTCATTCAAATACTACCCTTAACTAGTTTGAATACGTATGTAGGTGATGTATCTATACATTCACAACTCTCGCAATGCCTGTAATGTAGAAACCACGTTCCAGTATTGGTCAAAGCCCTGTGTTCGATGCTACTGCACATGGTTCATTCAAATACAACCCTTAAGTGGTTTAAATAGTTTAAATGCGTATGTAGGTGATGTATCTATACATTTACAACTTACGGAATCCCTGTAATGGTTAAAAATGCGTATATATGTAGTGTATCTATGCATTCACAACTTTGGCAATGCCTGTAATGTAGAAACCACGTTCCAGTATTGGTCAAAGCCCTGTGTTCGATGCTACTGCACATGGTTCATTCACATACTACCCTTAACTAGTTTAAATACGTATGTAGGTGATGTATCTATGCATTCACAACTCTCGCAATCCCTGTAATGTAGAAACCACGTGCCAGTATTGGCCAAAGCCCTGTGTTCGATGCTACTGCACATGGTTCATTCAAATACTACAAGTAAGTGGTTTAAATAGTTTAAATACGTATGTAGGTGATGTATCTATACATTTACAACTTACGCAATGCCTGTAATGGTTAAAAATGCGTACATATGTAGTGTACCTATGCATTCACAACTTTGGCAATGCCTGTAATGTGGAAACCACGTTCCAGTATTGGCCAAAGCCCTTTGTTCGATGCTACTGCACATGGTTCATTCAAATACTACCCTTAACTAGTTTGAATACGTATGTAGGTAATGTAGCTATACATTCACAACTCTCGCAATGCCTGTAATGTAGAAACCACGTTCCAGTATTGGTCAAAGCCCTGTGTTCGATGCTACTGCACATGGTTCATTCAAATACTACCCTTAAGTGGTTTAAATAGTTTAAATGCGTATGTAGGTGATGTATCTATACATTTACAACTCTCGCAATGCCTGTAATTGTTAAAAATGCGTGTATATGTAGTGTATCTATGCATTCACAACTTTGGCAATGCCTGTAATGTAGAAACCACGTTCCAGTATTGGTCAAAGCCCTGTGTTCGATGCTACTGCACATGGTTCATTCAAATACTACCCTTAAGTGGTTTAAATAGTTTAAATACGTATGTAGGTGATGTATCTATACATTTACAACTCTCGCAATGCCTGTAATGTAGAAACCACGTTCCAGTATTGGTCAAAGCCCTGTGTTCGATGCTACTGCACATGGATCATTCAAATGTTACCGTTAACTAGTTTAAATACGTATGTAGGTAATGTATCTATACAATCACAACTTTGGCAAGGTCTGTAATGTAGAAACCACGTTCCAGTTTTGGTTAAACCCCTGTGTTCGATGCTACTGCACATGGTTCATTCACACACTACCCTTAACTAGTTTAAATACGTATGTAGGTGATGTATCTATGCATTCACAACTTTCGCAATCCCTGTAATGTAGAAACCACGTGCCAGTTTTGGCCAAAGCCCTGTGTTCGATGCTACTGCACATTGTTCATTCAAATACTACAAGTAAGTGGTTTAAATAGTTTAAATACGTATGTAGGTGATGTATCTATACATTTACAACTTACGCAATGCCTGTAATGGTTAAAAATGCGTATATATGTAGTGTATCTATGCATTCACAACTTTGGCAATGCCTGTAATGTAGAAACCACGTTCCAGTATTGGCCAAAGCCCTTTGTTCGATGCTACTGCACATGGTTCATTCAAATACTACCCTTAACTAGTTTGAATACGTATGTAGGTAATGTGTCTATACATTCACAACTCTCGCAATGCCTGTAATGTAGAAACCACGTTCCAGTATTGGTCAAAGCCCTGTGTTCGATGCTACTGCACATGGTTCATTCAAATACTACCCTTAACTAGTTTAAATACGTATGTAGGTGATGTATCTATACATTCACAACTCTCGCAATGCCTGTAATGTAGAAACCACGTTCCAGTATTGGTCAAAGCCCTGTGTTCGATGCTACTGCACATGGTTCATTCAAATACTACCCTTAAGTGGTTTAAATAGTTTAAATACGTATGTAGGTGATGTATCTATACATTTACAACTCTCGCAATGCCTGTAATAGTTAAAAATGCGTATATATGTAGTGTATCTATGCATTCACAACTTTGGCAATGCCTGTAATGTAGAAACCACGTTCCAGTATTGGTCAAAGCCCTGTGTTCGATGCTACTGCACATGGTTCATTCAAATACTACCCTTAAGTGGTTTAAATAGTTTAAATACGTATGTAGGTGATGTATCTATACATTTACAACTTACGCAATGCCTGTAATGGTTAAAAATGCGTATATATGTAGTGTATCTATGCATTCACAACTTTGGCAATGCCTGTAATGTAGAAGCCACGTTCCAGTATTGGCCAAAGCCCTGTGTTCGATGCTACTGCACATGGTTCATTCAAATACTACCCTTAACTAGTTTAAATACGTATGTAGGTGATGTATCTATACATTTACAACTCTCGCAATGCCTGTAATGTAGAAACCACGTTCCAGTATTGGTCAAAGCCCTGTGTTCGATGCTACTGCACATGGTTCATTCAAATACTACCCTTAAGTGGTTTAAATAGTTTAAATACGTATGTAGGTGATGTATCTATACATTTACAACTCTCGCAATGCCTGTAATAGTTAAAAATGCGTATATATGTAGTGTATCTATGCATTCACAACTTTGGCAATGCCTGTAATGTAGAAACCACGTTCCAGTATTGGTCAAAGCCCTGTGTTCGATGCTACTGCACATGGTTCATTCAAATACTACCCTTAAGTGGTTTAAATAGTTTAAATACGTATGTAGGTGATGTATCTATACATTTACAACTTACGCAATGCCTGTAATGGTTAAAAATGCGTATATATGTAGTGTATCTATGCATTCACAACTTTGGCAATGCCTGTAATGTAGAAGCCACGTTCCAGTATTGGCCAAAGCCCTGTGTTCGATGCTACTGCACATGGTTCATTCAAATACTACCCTTAACTAGTTTAAATACGTATGTAGGTGATGTATCTATACATTTACAACTCTCGCAATGCCTGTAATGTAGAAACCACGTTCCAGTATTGGTCAAAGCCCTGTGTTCGATGCTACTGCACATGGTTCATTCAAATACTACCCTTAAGTGGTTTAAATAGTTTAAATACGTATGTAGGTGATGTATCTATACATTTACAACTCTCGCAATGCCTGTAATAGTTAAAAATGCGTATATATGTAGTGTATCTATGCATTCACAACTTTGGCAATGCCTGTAATGTAGAAACCACGTTCCAGTATTGGTCAAAGCCCTGTGTTCGATGCTACTGCACATGGTTCATTCAAATACTACCCTTAAGTGGTTTAAATAGTTTAAATACGTATGTAGGTGATGTATCTATACATTTACAACTTACGCAATGCCTGTAATGGTTAAAAATGCGTATATATGTAGTGTATCTATGCATTCACAACTTTGGCAATGCCTGTAATGTAGAAGCCACGTTCCAGTATTGGCCAAAGCCCTGTGTTCGATGCTACTGCACATGGTTCATTCAAATACTACCCTTAACTAGTTTGAATACGTATGTAGGTAATGTAGCTATACATTCACAACTCTCGCAATGCCTGTAATGTAGAAACCACGTTCCAGTATTGGTCAAAGCCCTGTGTTCGATGCTACTGCACATGGTTCATTCACATACTACCCTTAAGTGGTTTAAATAGTTTAAATGCGTATGTAGGTGATGTATCTATACATTTACAACTCTCGCAATGCCTGTAATTGTTAAAATGCGTATATATGTAGTGTATCTATGCATTCACAACTTTGGCAATGCCTGTAATGTAGAAACCACGTTCCAGTATTGGTCAAAGCCCTGTGTTCGATGCTACTGCACATGGTTCATTCAAATACTACCCTTAAGTGGTTTAAATAGTTTAAATACGTATGTAGGTGATGTATCTATACATTTACAACTCTCGCAATGCCTGTAATGTAGAAACCACGTTCCAGTATTGGTCAAAGCCCTGTGTTCGATGCTACTGCACATGGATCATTCAAATGCTACCGTTAACTAGTTTAAATACGTATGTAGGTAATGTATCTATACAATCACAACTTTGGCAAGGTCTGTAATGTAGAAACCACGTTCCAGTTTTGGTCAAACCCCTGTGTTCGATGCTACTGCACATGGTTCATTCACACACTACCCTTAACTAGTTTAAATACGTATGTAGGTGATGTATCTATGCATTCACAACTTTCGCAATCCCTGTAATGTAGAAACCACGTGCCAGTTTTGGCCAAAGCCCTGTGTTCGATGCTACTGCACATGGTTCATTCAAATACTACAAGTAAGTGGTTTAAATAGTTTAAATACGTATGTAGGTGATGTATCTATACATTTACAACTTACGCAATGCCTGTAATGGTTAAAAATGCGTATATATGTAGTGTATCTATGCATTCACAACTTTGGCAATGCCTGTAATGTAGAAACCACGTTCCAGTATTGGCCAAAGCCCTGTGTTCGATGCTACTGCACATGGTTCATTCAAATACTACCCTTAACTAGTTTGAATACGTATGTAGGTAATGTGTCTATACATTCACAACTCTCGCAATGCCTGTAATGTAGAAACCACGTTCCAGTATTGGTCAAAGCCCTGTGTTCGATGCTACTGCACATGGTTCATTCAAATACTACCCTTAACTAGTTTAAATACGTATGTAGGTGATGTATCTATACATTCACAACTCTCGCAATGCCTGTAATGTAGAAACCACGTTCCAGTATTGGTCAAAGCCCTGTGTTCGATGCTACTGCACATGGTTCATTCAAATACTACCCTTAAGTGGTTTAAATAGTTTAAATACGTATGTAGGTGATGTATCTATACATTTACAACTCTCGCAATGCCTGTAATAGTTAAAAATGCGTATATATGTAGTGTATCTATGCATTCACAACTTTGGCAATGCCTGTAATGTAGAAACCACGTTCCAGTATTGGTCAAAGCCCTGTGTTCGATGCTACTGCACATGGTTCATTCAAATACTACCCTTAAGTGGTTTAAATAGTTTAAATACGTATGTAGGTGATGTATCTATACATTTACAACTTACGCAATGCCTGTAATGGTTAAAAATGCGTAGATATGTAGTGTATCTATGCATTCACAACTTTGGCAATGCCTGTAATGTAGAAGCCACGTTCCAGTATTGGCCAAAGCCCTGTGTTCGATGCTACTGCACATGGTTCATTCAAATACTACCCTTAACTAGTTTAAATACGTATGTAGGTGATGTATCTATACATTTACAACTCTCGCAATGCCTGTAATGTAGAAACCACGTTCCAGTATTGGTCAAAGCCCTGTGTTCGATGCTACTGCACATGGTTCATTCAAATACTACCCTTAAGTGGTTTAAATAGTTTAAATACGTATGTAGGTGATGTATCTATACATTTACAACTCTCGCAATGCCTGTAATAGTTAAAAATGCGTATATATGTAGTGTATCTATGCATTCACAACTTTGGCAATGCCTGTAATGTAGAAACCACGTTCCAGTATTGGTCAAAGCCCTGTGTTCGATGCTACTGCACATGGTTCATTCAAATACTACAAGTAAGTGGTTTAAATAGTTTAAATACGTATGTAGGTGATGTATCTATACATTTACAACTCTCGCAATGCCTGTAATAGTTAAAAATGCGTATATATGTAGTGTATCTATGCATTCACAACTTTGGCAATGCCTGTAATGTAGAAACCACGTTCCAGTATTGGTCAAAGCCCTGTGTTCGATGCTACTGCACATGGTTCATTCAAATACTACCCTTAACTAGTTTAAATACGTATGTAGGTGATGTATCTATACATTCACAACTCTCGCAATGCCTGTAATGTAGAAACCACGTTCCAGTATTGGTCAAAGCCCTGTGTTCGATGCTACTGCACATGGTTCATTCAAATACTACCCTTAAGTGGTTTAAATAGTTTAAATACGTATGTAGGTGATGTATCTATACATTTACAACTCTCGCAATGCCTGTAATAGTTAAAAATGCGTATATATGTAGTGTATCTATGCATTCACAACTTTGGCAATGCCTGTAATGTAGAAACCACGTTCCAGTATTGGTCAAAGCCCTGTGTTCGATGCTACTGCACATGGTTCATTCAAATACTACCCTTAAGTGGTTTAAATAGTTTAAATACGTATGTAGGTGATGTATCTATACATTTACAACTTACGCAATGCCTGTAATGGTTAAAAATGCGTATATATGTAGTGTATCTATGCATTCACAACTTTGGCAATGCCTGTAATGTAGAAGCCACGTTCCAGTATTGGCCAAAGCCCTGTGTTCGATGCTACTGCACATGGTTCATTCAAATACTACCCTTAACTAGTTTAAATACGTATGTAGGTGATGTATCTATACATTTACAACTCTCGCAATGCCTGTAATGTAGAAACCACGTTCCAGTATTGGTCAAAGCCCTGTGTTCGATGCTACTGCACATGGTTCATTCAAATACTACCCTTAAGTGGTTTAAATAGTTTAAATACGTATGTAGGTGATGTATCTATACATTTACAACTCTCGCAATGCCTGTAATAGTTAAAAATGCGTATATATGTAGTGTATCTATGCATTCACAACTTTGGCAATGCCTGTAATGTAGAAACCACGTTCCAGTATTGGTCAAAGCCCTGTGTTCGATGCTACTGCACATGGTTCATTCAAATACTACCCTTAAGTGGTTTAAATAGTTTAAATACGTATGTAGGTGATGTATCTATACATTTACAACTTACGCAATGCCTGTAATTGTTAAAAATGCGTATATATGTAGTGTATCTATGCATTCACAACTTTGGCAATGCCTGTAATGTAGAAGCCACGTTCCAGTATTGGCCAAAGCCCTGTGTTCGATGCTACTGCACATGGTTCATTCAAATACTACCCTTAACTAGTTTAAATACGTATGTAGGTGATGTATCTATACATTTACAACTCTCGCAATGCCTGTAATGTAGAAACCACGTTCCAGTATTGGTCAAAGCCCTGTGTTCGATGCTACTGCACATGGTTCATTCAAATACTACCCTTAAGTGGTTTAAATAGTTTAAATACGTATGTAGGTGATGTATCTATACATTTACAACTCTCGCAATGCCTGTAATAGTTAAAAATGCGTATATATGTAGTGTATCTATGCATTCACAACTTTGGCAATGCCTGTAATGTAGAAACCACGTTCCAGTATTGGTCAAAGCCCTGTGTTCGATGCTACTGCACATGGTTCATTCAAATACTACCCTTAAGTGGTTTAAATAGTTTAAATACGTATGTAGGTGATGTATCTATACATTTACAACTTACGCAATGCCTGTAATGGTTAAAAATGCGTATATATGTAGTGTATCTATGCATTCACAACTTTGGCAATGCCTGTAATGTAGAAGCCACGTTCCAGTATTGGTCAAAGCCCTGTGTTCGATGCTACTGCACATGGTTCATTCAAATACTACCCTTAACTAGTTTGAATACGTATGTAGGTAATGTAGCTATACATTCACAACTCTCGCAATGCCTGTAATGTAGAAACCACGTTCCAGTATTGGTCAAAGCCCTGTGTTCGATGCTACTGCACATGGTTCATTCAAATACTACCCTTAAGTGGTTTAAATAGTTTAAATGCGTATGTAGGTGATGTATCTATACATTTACAACTCTCGCAATGCCTGTAATTGTTAAAAATGCGTATATATGTAGTGTATCTATGCATTCACAACTTTGGCAATGCCTGTAATGTAGAAACCACGTTCCAGTATTGGTCAAAGCCCTGTGTTCGATGCTACTGCACATGGTTCATTCAAATACTACCCTTAAGTGGTTTAAATAGTTTAAATACGTATGTAGGTGATGTATCTATACATTTACAACTCTCGCAATGCCTGTAATGTAGAAACCACGTTCCAGTATTGGTCAAAGCCCTGTGTTCGATGCTACTGCACATGGATCATTCAAATGCTACCGTTAACTAGTTTAAATACGTATGTAGGTAATGTATCTATACAATCACAACTTTGGCAAGGTCTGTAATGTAGAAACCACGTTCCAGTTTTGGTCAAACCCCTGTGTTCGATGCTACTGCACATGGTTAATTCACACACTACCCTTAACTAGTTTAAATACGTATGTAGGTGATGTATCTATGCATTCACAACTTTCGCAATCCCTGTAATGTAGAAACCACGTGCCAGTTTTGGCCAAAGCCCTGTGTTCGATGCTACTGCACATGGTTCATTCAAATACTACAAGTAAGTGGTTTAAATAGTTTAAATACGTATGTAGGTGATGTATCTATACATTTACAACTTACGCAATGCCTGTAATGGTTAAAAATGCGTATATATGTAGTGTATCTATGCATTCACAACTTTGGCAATGCCTGTAATGTAGAAACCACGTTCCAGTATTGGCCAAAGCCCTTTGTTCGATGCTACTGCACATGGTTCATTCAAATACTACCCTTAACTAGTTTGAATACGTATGTAGGTAATGTGTCTATACATTCACAACTCTCGCAATGCCTGTAATGTAGAAACCACGTTCCAGTATTGGTCAAAGCCCTGTGTTCGATGCTACTGCACATGGTTCATTCAAATACTACCCTTAACTAGTTTAAATACGTATGTAGGTGATGTATCTATACATTCACAACTCTCGCAATGCCTGTAATGTAGAAACCACGTTCCAGTATTGGTCAAAGCCCTGTGTTCGATGCTACTGCACATGGTTCATTCAAATACTACCCTTAAGTGGTTTAAATAGTTTAAATACGAATGTAGGTGATGTATCTATACATTTACAACTCTCGCAATGCCTGTAATAGTTAAAAATGCGTATATATGTAGTGTATCTATGCATTCACAACTTTGGCAATGCCTGTAATGTAGAAACCACGTTCCAGTATTGGTCAAAGCCCTGTGTTCGATGCTACTGCACATGGTTCATTCAAATACTACCCTTAAGTGGTTTAAATAGTTTAAATACGTATGTAGGTGATGTATCTATACATTTACAACTTACGCAATGCCTGTAATGGTTAAAAATGCGTATATATGTAGTGTATCTATGCATTCACAACTTTGGCAATGCCTGTAATGTAGAAGCCACGTTCCAGTATTGGCCAAAGCCCTGTGTTCGATGCTACTGCACATGGTTCATTCAAATACTACCCTTAACTAGTTTAAATACGTATGTAGGTGATGTATCTATACATTTACAACTCTCGCAATGCCTGTAATGTAGAAACCACGTTCCAGTATTGGTCAAAGCCCTGTGTTCGATGCTACTGCACATGGTTCATTCAAATACTACCCTTAAGTGGTTTAAATAGTTTAAATACGTATGTAGGTGATGTATCTATACATTTACAACTCTCGCAATGCCTGTAATAGTTAAAAATGCGTATATATGTAGTGTATCTATGCATTCACAACTTTGGCAATGCCTGTAATGTAGAAACCACGTTCCAGTATTGGTCAAAGCCCTGTGTTCGATGCTACTGCACATGGTTCATTCAAATACTACCCTTAAGTGGTTTAAATAGTTTAAATACGTATGTAGGTGATGTATCTATACATTTACAACTTACGCAATGCCTGTAATGGTTAAAAATGCGTATATATGTAGTGTATCTATGCATTCACAACTTTGGCAATGCCTGTAATGTAGAAACCACGTTCCAGTATTGGCCAAAGCCCTGTGTTCGATGCTACTGCACATGGTTCATTCAAATACTACCCTTAACTAGTTTAAATACGTATGTAGGTGATGTATCTATACATTTACAACTTACGCAATGCCTGTAATGGTTAAAAATGCGTATATATGTAGTGTATCTATGCATTCACAACTTTGGCAATGCCTGTAATGTAGAAACCACGTTCCAGTATTGGTCAAAGCCCTGTGTTCGATGCTACTGCACATGGTGCATGTATCTATACATTTACAACTCTCGCAATGCCTGTAATAGTTAAAAATGCGTATATATGTAGTCCATCTATGCATTCACAACTTTGGCAATGCCTGTAATGTAGAAACCACGTTCCAGTATTGGTCAAAGCCCTGTGTTCGATGCTACTGCACATGGTTCATTCAAATACTACCCTTAAGTGGTTTAAATAGTTTAAATACGTATGTAGGTGATGTATCTATACATTTACAACTTACGCAATGCCTGTAATGGTTAAAAATGCGTACATATGTAGTGTATCTATGCATTCACAACTTTGGCAATGCCTGTAATGTAGAAACCACGTTCCAGTATTGGCCAAAGCCCTGTGTTCGATGCTACTGCACATGGTTCATTCAAATACTACCCTTAACTAGTTTAAATACGTATGTAGGTGATGTATCTATACATTTACAACTTTGGCAATGCCTGTAATGTAGAAACCACGTTCCAGTTTTGGTCAAAGCCCTGTGTTCGATGCTACTGCACATGGTTCATTCAAATACTACCCTTAAGTGGTTTAAATAGTTTAAATACGTATGTAGGTGATGTATCTATACATTTACAACTCTCGCAATGCCTGTAATGTAGAAACCACGTTCCAGTATTGGTCAGAGCCCTGTGTTCGATGGTACTGCACATGGATCATTCAAATGCTACCGTTAACTAGTTTAAATACGTATGTAGGTGATGTATCTATACAATCACAACTTTGGCAATGTCTGTAATGTAGAAACCACGTTCCAGTTTTGGTCAAACCCCTGTGTTCGATGCTACTGCACATGGTTCATTCACACACTACCCTTAACTAGTTCAAATACGTATGTAGGTGATGTATCTATGCATTCACAACTTTCGCAATCCCTGTAATGTAGAAACCACGTGCCAGTATTGGCCAAAGCCCTGTGTTCGATGCTACTGCACATGGTTCATTCAAATACTACAAGTAAGTGGTTTAAATAGTTTAAATACGTATGTAGGTGATGTATCTATACATTTACAACTTACGCAATGCCTGTAATGGTTAAAAATGCGTATATATGTAGTGTATCTATGCATTCACAACTTTGGCAATGCCTGTAATGTAGAAACCACGTTCCAGTATTGGCCAAAGCCCTTTGTTCGATGCTACTGCACATGGTTCATTCAAATACTACCCTTAACTAGTTTGAGTATGTATGTAGGTAATGTATCTATACATTCACAACTCTCGCAATGCCTGTAATGTAGAAACCACGTTCCAGTATTGGTCAAAGCCCTGTGTTCGATGCTACTGCACATGGTTCATTCAAATACTACCCTTAACTAGTTTAAATACGTATGTAGGTGATGTATCTATACATTCACAACTCTCGCAATGCCTGTAATGTAGAAACCACGTTCCAGTATTGGTCAAAGCCCTGTGTTCGATGCTACTGCACATGGTTCATTCAAATACTACCCTTAAGTGGTTTAAATAGTTTAAATACGTATGTAGGTGATGTATCTATACATTTACAACTCTCGCAATGCCTGTAATAGTTAAAAATGCGTATATATGTAGTCTATCTATGCATTCACAACTTTGGCAATGCCTGTAATGTAGAAACCACGTTCCAGTATTGGTCAAAGCCCTGTGTTCGATGCTACTGCACATGGTTCATTCAAATACTACCCTTAAGTGGTTTAAATAGTTTAAATACGTATGTAGGTGATGTATCTATACATTTACAACTTACGCAATGCCTGTAATGGTTAAAAATGCGTATATATGTAGTGTATCTATGCATTCACAACTTTGGCAATGCCTGTAATGTAAAAACCACGTTCCAGTATTGGTCAAAGCCCTGTGTTCGATGCTACTGCACATGGTTCATTCAAATACTACCCTTAAGTGGTTTAAATAGTTTAAATACGTATGTAGGTGATGTATCTATACATTTACAACTTACGCAATGCCTGTAATGGTTAAAAATGCGTATATATGTAGTGTATCTATGCATTCACAACTTTGGCAATGCCTGTAATGTAGAAACCACGTTCCAGTATTGGCCAAAGCCCTGTGTTCGATGCTACTGCACATGGTTCATTCAAATACTACCCTTAACTAGTTTAAATACGTATGTAGGTGATGTATCTATACATTTACCACTTACGCAATGCCTGTAATGGTTAAAAATGCGTATATATGTAGTGTATCTATGCATTCACAACTTTGGCAATGCCTGTAATGTAGAAACCACGTTCCAGTATTGGTCAAAGCCCTGTGTTCGATGCTACTGCACATGGTTCATTCAAATACTACCCTTAAGTGGTTTAAATAGTTTAAATACGTATGTAGGTGATGTATCTATACATTTACAACTTACGCAATGCCTGTAATGGTTAAAAATGCGTATATATGTAGTGTATCTATGCATTCACAACTTTGGCAATGCCTGTAATGTAGAAACCACGTTCCAGTATTGGCCAAAGCCCTGTGTTCGATGCTACTGCACATGGTTCATTCAAATACTACCCTTAACTAGTTTAAATACGTATGTAGGTGATGTATCTATACATTTACAACTTTGGCAATGCCTGTAATGTAGAAACCACGTTCCAGTATTGGTCAAAGCCCTGTGTTCGATGCTACTGCACATGGTTCATTCAAATACTACCCTTAAGTGGTTTAAATAGTTTAAATACGTATGTAGGTGATGTATCTATACATTTACAACACTCGCAATGCCTGTAATGTAGAAACCACGTTCCAGTATTGGTCAGAGCCCTGTGTTCGATGGTACTGCACATGGATCATTCAAATGCTAACGTTAACTAGTTTAAATACGTATGTAGGTGATGTATCTATACAATCACAACTTTGGCAATGTCTCTAATGTAGAAACCACGTTCCAGTTTTGGTCAAACCCCTGTGTTCGATGCTACTGCACATGGTTCATTCACACACTACCCTTAACTAGTTTAAATACGTATGTAGGTGATGTATCTATGCATTCACAACTTTCGCAATCCCTGTAATGTAGAAACCACGTGCCAGTATTGGCCAAAGCCCTGTGTTCGATGCTACTGCACATGGTTCATTCAAATACTACAAGTAAGTGGTTTAAATAGTTTAAATACGTATGTAGGTGATGTATCTATACATTTACAACTTACGCAATGCCTGTAATGGTTAAAAATGCGTATATATGTAGTGTATCTATGCATTCACAACTCTCGCAATGCCTGTAATGTAGAAACCACGTTCCAGTATTGGCCAAAGCCCTTTGTTCGATGCTACTGCACATGGTTCATTCAAATACTACCCTTAACTAGTTTAAGTACGTATGTAGGTAATGTATCTATACATTCACAACTCTCGCAATGCCTGTAATGTAGAAACCACGTTCCAGTATTGGTCAAAGCCCTGTGTTCGATGCTACTGCACATGGTTCATTCAAATACTACCCTTAACTAGTTTAAATACGTATGTAGGTGATGTATCTATACATTCACAACTCTCGCAATGCCTGTAATGTAGAAACCACGTTCCAGTATTGGTCAAAGCCCTGTGTTCGATGCTACTGCACATGGTTCATTCAAATACTACCCTTAAGTGGTTTAAATAGTTTAAATACGTATGTAGGTGATGTATCTATACATTTACAACTCTCGCAATGCCTGTAATAGTTAAAAATGCGTATATATGTAGTGTATCTATGCATTCACAACTTTGGCAATGCCTGTAATGTAGAAACCACGTTCCAGTATTGGTCAAAGCCCTGTGTTCGATGCTACTGCACATGGTTCATTCAAATACTACCCTTAAGTGGTTTAAATAGTTTAAATACGTATGTAGGTGATGTATCTATACATTTACAACTTACGCAATGCCTGTAATGGTTAAAAATGCGTATATATGTAGTGTATCTATACATTCACAACTTTGGCAATGCCTGTAATGTAGAAGCCACGTTCCAGTATTGGCCAAAGCCCTGTGTTCGATGCTACTGCACATGGTTCATTCAAATACTACCCTTAACTAGTTTAAATACGTATGTAGGTGATGTATCTATACATTTACAACTTACGCAATGCCTGTAATGGTTAAAAATGCGTATATATGTAGTGTATCTATGCATTCACAACTTTGGCAATGCCTGTAATGTAGAAACCACGTTCCAGTATTGGCCAAAGCCCTGTGTTCGATGCTACTGCACATGGTTCATTCAAATACTACCCTTAACTAGTTTAAATACGTATGTAGGTGATGTATCTATACATTCACAACTCTCGCAATGCCTGTAATGTAGAAACCACGTTCCAGTATTGGTCAAAGCCCTGTGTTCGATGCTACTGCACATGGTTCATTCAAATACTACCCTTAACTAGTTTAAATACGTATGTAGGTGATGTATCTATACATTCACAACTCTCGCAATGCCTGTAATGTAGAAACCACGTTCCAGTATTGGCCAAAGCCCTGTGTTCGATGCTACTGCACATGGTTCATTCAAATACTACCCTTAAGTGGTTTAACTAGTTTAAATACGTATGTAGGTGATGTATCTATACATTTACAACTTACGCAATGCCTGTAATAGTTAAAAATGCGTATATATGTAGTGTATCTATGCATTCACAACTTTGGCAATGCCTGTAATGTAGAAATCACGTTCCAGTATTGGTCAAAGCCCTGTGTTCGATGCTACTGCACATGGTTCATTCAAATACTACCCTTAACTAGTTTAAATACGTATGTAGGTGATGTTTCTATGCATTCACAACTTTCGCAATGCCTGTAATGTAGAAACCACGTTCCAGTATTGGCCAAAGCCCTGTGTTCGATGCTACTGCACATGGTTCATTCAAATACTACCCTGAAGTTGTTCAAATAGTTTAAATACGTATGTAGGTGATGTGCACGTGTCTATACATTTACAACTTACGCAATGCCTGTAATGGTTAAAAATGCGTATATATGAAGTGTATCTATGCATTCACAACTTTGGCAATGCCTGTAATGTAGAAACCACGTTCCAGTATTGATCGAAGCCCTGTGTTCGATGCTACTGCACATGGTTCATTCAAATACTACCCTTAACTAGTTTAAATACGTATGTAGGTGATGTATCTATACATTCACAACTCTCGCAATGCCTGTAATGTAGAAACCACGTTCCAGTATTAGTCAAAGCCCTGTGTTCCATGCTACTGCACATGGTTCATTCAAATACTACAAGTAAGTGGTTTAAATAGTTTAAATACGTATGTAGGTGATGTATCTATACATTTACAACTCTCGCAATGCCTGTAATAGTTAAAAATGCGTATATATGTAGTGTATCTATGCATTCACAACTTTGGCAATGCCTGTAATGTAGAAACCACGTTCCAGTATTGGTCAAAGCCCTGTGTTCAATGCTACTGCACATGGTTCATTCAAATACTACCCTTAAGTGGTTTAAATAGTTTAAATACGTATGTAGGAGATGTATCTATACATTTACAACTTACGCAATGCCTGTAATGGTTAAAAATGCGTATATATGTAGTGTATCTATGCATTCACAACTTTGGCAATGCCTGTAATGTAGAAACCACGTTCCAGTATTGGCCAAAGCCCTGTGTTCGCTGCTACTGCACATGGTTCATTCAAATACTACCCTTAGCTAGTTTAAATACGTATGTAGGTGATGTATCTATACATTTACAACTCTCGCAATGCCTGTAATGTAGAAACCACGTTACAGTATTGGTCAAAGCCCTGTGTTCGATGCTACTGCACATGGATCATTCAAATACTACCCTTAACTAGTTTAAATACGTATGTAGGTGATGTATCTATACATTCACAACTTTCGCAATGCCTGTAATGTAGAAACCACGTTCCAGTATTGGTCAAACCCCTGTGTTCGATGCTACTGCACATGGTTCATTCAAGTACTACCCTTAACTAGTTTAAATACGTATGTAGGTGATGTATCTATGCATTCACAACTTTCGCAATGCCTGTAATGTAGAAACCACGTTCCAGTATTGGTCAAAGCCCTGTGTTCGATGCTACTGCACATGGTTCATTCAAATACTACCCTTATCTATGGTTAAATAGTTTAAATACGTATGTAGGTGATGTATCTATACATTTACAACTTACGCAATGCCTGTAATGGTTAAAAATGCGTACATATGTAGTGTATCTATGCATTCACAACTTTGGCAATGCCTGTAATGTAGAAACCACGTTCCAGTATTGGCCAAAGCCCTGTGTTCGATGCTTCTGCACATGGTTCATTCAAATACTACCCTTAACTAGTTTAAATACGTATGTAGGTGATGTATCTATACATTCACAACTCTCGCAATGCCTGTAATGTAGAAACCACGTTCCAGTATTGGTCAAAGCCCTGTGTTCGATGCTACTGCACATGGTTCATTCAAATACTACCCTTAAGTGGTTTAAATAGTTTCAATACGTATGTAGGTGATGTATCTATACATTTACAACTTACGCAATGCCTGTAATGGTTAAAAATGCGTATATATGTAGTGTATCTATGCATTCACAACTTTGGCAATGCCTGTAATGTAGAAACCACGTTTCAGTATTGGTCAAAGCCCTGTGTTCGATGCTACTGCACATGGTTCATTCAAATACTACCCTTAAGTGGTTTAAATAGTTTAAATACGTATGTAGGTGATGTATCTATACATTTACAACTTACGCAATGCCTGTAATGGTTAAAAATGCGTATATATGTAGTGTATCTATGCATTCACAACCTTGGCAATGCCTGTAATGTAGAAACCACGTTCCAGTATTGGCCAAAGCCCTGTGTTCGATGCTACTGCACATGGTTCATTCAAATACTACCCTTAACTAGTTTAAATACGTATGTAGGTGATGTATCTATACATTTACAACTCTTGCAATGCCTGTAATGTAGAAACCACGTTCCAGTATTGGTCAAACCCCTGTGTTCGATGCTACTGCACATGGTTCATTCAAATAGTACCCTTAACTAGTTTAAATACGTATGTAGGTGATGTATCTATGCATTCACAACTTTCACAATGCCTGTAATGTAGAAACCACGTTCCAGTATTGGTCAAAGCCCTGTGTTCGATGCTACTGCACACGGTTCATTCAAATACTACCCTTAACTATGGTTAAATAGTTTAAATACGTATGTAGGTGATGTATCTATACATTTACAACTTACGCAATGCCTGTAATGGTTGAAAATGCGTATATATGTAGTGTATCTATGCATTCACAACTTTGGCAATGCCTGTAATGTAGAACCCACGTTCCAGTATTGGTCAAAGCCCTGTGTTCGATGCTACTGCACATGGTTCATTCAAATACTACACTTAACTAGTTTAAATATGTATGTAGGTGATGTATCTATACATTCACAACTCTCGCAATGCCTGTAATGTAGAAACCACGTTCCAGTATTGGCCAAAGCCCTGTGTTCGATGCTACTGCACATGGTTCATTCAAATACTACCCTTAACTAGTTTAAATACGTATGTAGGTGATGTATCTATACATTCACAACTTTGGCAATGCCTGTAATGTAGAAACCACGTTCCAGTATTGGTCAAAGCCCTGTGTTCGATGCTACTGCACATGGTTCAATCAAATACTACCCTTAAGTGGTTTAAATAGTTTAAATACGTATGTAGGTGATGTATCTATACATTTACAACTTACGCAATGCCTGTAATGGTTAAAAATGCGTACATATGTAGTGTATCTATGCATTCACAACTTTGGCAATGCCTGTAATGTAGAAACCACTTTCCAGTATTGGCCAAAGCCCTGTGTTCGATGCTACTGCACATGGTTCATTCAAATACTACCCTTAACTTGTTTAAATACGTATGTAGGTGATGTATCTATACATTCACAACTCTTGCAATGAATGTAATGTAGAAACCACGTTCCAGTATTGGTCAAAGCCCTGTGTTCGATGCTACTGCACATGGTTCATTCAAATACTACCCTTAAGCGGTTTAAATAGTTTAAATACGTATGTAGGTGATGTATCTATACATATACGACTTACGCAATGCCTGTAATGGTTAAAAATGCGTACATATGTAGTGTATCTATGCATTCACAACTTTGGCAATGCCTGTAATGTAGAAACCACGTTCCAGTATTGGCCAAAGCCCTGTGTTCGATGCTACTGCACATGGTTCATTCAAATACTACCCTTAACTAGTTTAAATACGTATGTAGGTGATGTATCTATACATTCACAACTCTCGCAATGCCTGTAATGTAGAAACCACGTTCCAGTATTGGTCAAAGCCCTGTGTTCGATGCTACTGCACATGGTTCATTCAACTACTACCCTTAAGTGGTTTAAATAGTTTAAATACGTATGTAGGTGATGTATCTATACATTTACAACTTACGCAATGCCTGTAATGGTTAAAAATGTGTATATATGTAGTGTATCTATGCATTCACAACTTTGGCAATGCCTGTAATGTAGAAACCACGTTCCAGTATTCACCAAAGCCCTGTGTTCGATGCTACCGCACATGGTTCATTCAAATACTACCCTTAACTAGTTTAAATACGTATGTAGGTGATGTATCTATACATTCACAACTCTCACAATAAATCTAATGTAGAAACCACGTTCCAGTATTGGTCAAAGCCCTGTGTTCGATGCTACTGCACATGGTTCATTCAAATACTACCCTTAACTATGGTTAAATAGTTTAAATACGTATGTAGGTGATGTATCTATACATTTACAACTTACGCAATGCCTATAATGGTTAAAATTGCGTACATATGTAGTGTATCTATGCATTCACAACTTTGGCAATGCCTGTAATGTAGAAACCACGTTCCAGTATTGGCCAAAGCCCTATGTTCGATGCTACTGCACATGGTTCATTCAAATACTACCCTTAACTAGTTTAAATACGTATGTAGGTGATGTATCTATACATTTACAACTTACGCAATGCCTGTAATGGTTGAAAATGCGTATATATGTAGTGTATCTATGCATTCACAACTTTGGCAATGCCTGTAATGTAGAACCCACGTTCCAGTATTGGTCAAAGCCCTGTGTTCGATGCTACTGCACATGGTTCATTCAAATACTACACTTAACTAGTTTAAATATGTATGTAGGTGATGTATCTATACATTCACAACTCTCGCAATGCCTGTAATGTAGAAACCACGTTCCAGTATTGGCCAAAGCCCTGTGTTCGATGCTACTGCACATGGTTCATTCAAATACTACCCTTAACTAGTTTAAATACGTATGTAGGTGATGTATCTATACATTCACAACTTTGGCAATGCCTGTAATGTAGAAACCACGTTCCAGTATTGGTCAAAGCCCTGTGTTCGATGCTACTGCACATGGTTCAATCAAATACTACCCTTAAGTGGTTTAAATAGTTTAAATACGTATGTAGGTGATGTATCTATACATTTACAACTTACGCAATGCCTGTAATGGTTAAAAATGCGTACATATGTAGTGTATCTATGCATTCACAACTTTGGCAATGCCTGTAATGTAGAAACCACTTTCCAGTATTGGCCAAAGCCCTGTGTTCGATGCTACTGCACATGGTTCATTCAAATACTACCCTTAACTTGTTTAAATACGTATGTAGGTGATGTATCTATACATTCACAACTCTTGCAATGAATGTAATGTAGAAACCACGTTCCAGTATTGGTCAAAGCCCTGTGTTCGATGCTACTGCACATGGTTCATTCAAATACTACCCTTAAGTGGTTTAAATAGTTTAAATACGTATGTAGGTGATGTATCTATACATATACGACTTACGCAATGCCTGTAATGGTTAAAAATGCGTACATATGTAGTGTATCTATGCATTCACAACTTTGGCAATGCCTGTAATGTAGAAACCACGTTCCAGTATTGGCCAAAGCCCTGTGTTCGATGCTACTGCACATGGTTCATTCAAATACTACCCTTAACTAGTTTAAATACGTATGTAGGTGATGTATCTATACATTCACAACTCTCGCAATGCCTGTAATGTAGAAACCACGTTCCAGTATTGGTCAAAGCCCTGTGTTCGATGCTACTGCACATGGTTCATTCAACTACTACCCTTAAGTGGTTTAAATAGTTTAAATACGTATGTAGGTGATGTATCTATACATTTACAACTTACGCAATGCCTGTAATGGTTAAAAATGCGTATATATGTAGTGTATCTATGCATTCACAACTTTGGCAATGCCTGTAATGTAGAAACCACGTTCCAGTATTCACCAAAGCCCTGTGTTCGATGCTACCGCACATGGTTCATTCAAATACTACCCTCAACTAGTTTAAATACGTATGTAGGTGATGTATCTATACATTCACAACTTTGGCAATGCCTGTAATGTAGAAACCACGTTCCAGTATTGGTCAAAGCCCTGTGTTCGATGCTACTGCACATGGTTCATTCAAATACTACCCTTAAGTGGTTTAAATAGTTTCAATACGTATGTAGGTGATGTATCTATACATTTACAACTTACGCAATGCCTGTAATGGTTAAAATGCGTATATATGTAGTGTATCTATGCATTCACAACTTTGGCAACGCCTGTAGTGTAGACACCACGTTCCAGTATTGGTCAAAGCCCTGTGTTCGATGCTACTGCACATGGTTCATTCAAATACTACCCTTAACTAGTTTAAATACGTATGTAGGTGATGTATCTATACATTCACAACTCTCGCAATGCCTGTAATGTAGAAACCACGTTCCAGTATTGGTCAGAGCCCTGTGTTCGATGCTACTGCACATGGTTCATTCAACTACTACCCTTAACTAGTTTAAATACGTATGTAGGTGATGTATCTATACATTCACAACTTTGGCAATGCCTGTAATGTAGAAAAAACGTTCCAGTATTGGTCAAAGCCCTGTGTTCGATGCTACTGCACATGGTTCATTCAAATACTACCCTTATGTGGTTTAAATAGTTTAAATACGTATGTAGGTGATGTATCTATACATTTACAACTTTAGCAATGCCTGTAATGGTTAAAAATGCGTACATATGTAGTGTATCTATGCATTCACAACTTTGACAACGCCTGTAATGTAGAAACCACGTTCAAGTATTGGCCAAAGCCCTGTGTTCGATGCTACTGCACATAGTTCATTCAAATACTACCCTTAACTAGTTTAAATACGTATGTAGGTGATGTATCTATACATTCACAACTCTCGCAATGCCTGTAATGTAGAAACCACGTTCCAGTATTGGTCAAAGCCCTGTGTTCGATGCTACTGCACATGGTTCATTGAAATACTACCCTTAACTAGTTTAAATACGTATGTAGGTGATGTATCTATACATTCACAACTCTCGCAATGCCTGTAATGTACAAACCACGTTTCAGTATTGGTCAAAGCCCTGTGTTCGATGCTACTGCACATGGTTCATTCAAATACAACCCTTAAGTGGTTTAAATAGTTTAAACACGTATGTAGGTGATGTATCTATACATTTACAACTTACGCAATGCCTGTAATGGTTCAAAATGCGTACATATGTAGTGTATCTATGCATTCACAACTTTGGCAATGCCTGTAATGTAGAAACCACTTTCCAGTATTGGCCAAAGCCCTGTGTTCGATGCTACTGCACATGGTTCATTCAAATACTACCCTTAACTAGTTTAAATACGTATGTAGGTGATGTATCTATACATTCACAACTCTCGCAATGAATGTAATGTAGAAACCACGTTCCAGTATTGGTCAAAGCCCTGTGTTCGATGCTACTGCACATGGTTCATTCAAATACTACCCTTTAGCGGTTTAAATAGTTTAAATACGTATGTAGGTGATGTATCTATACATTTACGACTTACGCAATGCCTGTAATGGTTAAAAATGCGTACATATGTAGTGTATCTATGCATTCACAACTTTGGCAATGCCTGTAATGTAGAAACCACGTTCCAGTATTGGCCAAAGCCCTGTGTTCGATGCTACTGCACATGGTTCATTCAAATACTACCCTTAACTAGTTTATTTACGTATGTAGGTGATGTATCTATACATTCACAACTCTCGCAATGAATCTAATGTAGAAACCACGTTCAAGTATTGGCCAAAGCCCTGTGGTCGATGCTACTGCACATGGTTCATTCAAATACTACCCTTAACTAGTTTAAATACGTATGTAGGTGATGTATCTATACATTCACAACTCTCGCAATGCCTGTAATGTAGAAACCACGTTCCAGTATTGGTCAAAGCCCTGTGTTCGATGCTACTGCACATAGTTCATTCAAATACTACCCTTAAGTGGTTTAAATAGTTTAAATACGTATGTAGGTGATGTATCTATACATTCACAACTCTCGCAATGCCTGTAATGTAGAAACCACGTTCCAGTATTGGTCAAAGCCCTGTGTTCGATGCTACTGCACATGGTTCATTCAAATACTACCCTTAACTAGTTTAAATACGTATGTAGGTGATGTATCTATACATTCACAACTCTCGCAATGCCTGTAATGTAGAAACCACGTTCCAGTATTGGTCAGAGCCCTGTGTTCGATGCTACTGCACATGGTTCATTCAAATACTACCCTTAAGTGGTTTAAATAGTTTAAATACGTATGTAGGTGATGTATCTATACATTCACAACTCTCGCAATGCCTGTAATGTAGAAACCACGTTCCAGTATTGGTCAAAGCCCTGTGTTCGATGCTACTGCACATGGTTCATTCAAATACTACCCTTAACTAGTTTAAATACGTATGTAGGTGATGTATCTATACATTCACAACTCTCGCAATGCCTGTAATGTACAAACTACGTTTCAGTATTGGTCAAAGCCCTGTGTTCGATGCTACTGCACATGGTTCATTCAAATACAACCTTTAAGTGGTTTAAATAGTTTAAACACGTATGTAGGTGATGTATCTATACATTTACAACTTGCGCAATGCCTGTAATGGTTAAAAATGCGTACATATGTAGTGTATCTATGCATTCACAACTTTGGCAATGCCTGTAATGTAGAAACCACTTTCCAGTATTGGCCAAAGCCCTGTGTTCGATGCTACTGCACATGGTTCATTCAAATACTACCCTTAACTAGTTTAAATACGTATGTAGGTGATGTATCTATACATTCACAACTCTCGCAATGAATGTAATGTAGAAACCACGTTCCAGTATTGGTCAAAGCCCTGTGTTCGATGCTACTGCACATGGTTCATTCAAATACTACCCTTTTGCGGTTTAAATAGTTTAAATACGTATGTAGGTGATGTATCTATACATTTACGACTTACGCAATGCCTGTAATGGTTAAAAATGCGTACACATGTAGTGTATCTATGCATTCACAACTTTGGCAATGCCTGTAATGTAGAAACCACGTTCCAGTATTGGCCAAAGCCCTGTGTTCGATGCTACTGCACATGGTTCATTCAAATACTACCCTTAACTAGTTTAAATACGTATGTAGGTGATGTATCTATACATTCACAACTCTCGCAATGAATGTAATGTAGAAACCACGTTCCAGTATTGGTCAAAGCCCTGTGTTCGATGCTACTGCACATGGTTCATTCAAATACTACCCTTAAGCGGTTTAAATAGTTTAAATACGTATGTAGGTGATGTATCTATACATTTACGACTTACGCAATGCCTGTAATGGTTAAAAATGCGTACATATGTAGAAATGTAGAAACCACGTTCCAGTATTGGTCAAAGCCCTGTGTTCGATGCTACTGCACATGGTTCATTTAAATACTACCCTTAAGTGGTTTAAATAGTTTAAATACGTATGTAGGTGATGTATCTATACATTTACAACTTATGCAATGCCTGTAATGGTTAAAATGCGTATATATGTAGTGTATCTATGCATTCACAACTTTCGCAATGCCTCTAATGTAGAAACCACGTTCCAGTATTGGCCAAAGCCCTGTGTTCGATGCTACTGCACATGGTTCATTCAAATACTACCCTTAACTAGTTTAAATACGTATGTAGGTGATGTATCTATACATTCACAACTCTCGCAATGCCTGTAATGTAGAAACCACGTTCCAGTATTGGTCAAAGCCCTGTGTTCGATGCTACTGCACATAGTTCATTCAAATACTACCCTTAAGTGGTTTAAATAGTTTAAATACGTATGTAGGTGATGTATCTATACATTCACAACTCTCGCAATGCCTGTAATGTAGAAACCACGTTCCAGTATTGGTCAAAGCCCTGTGTTCGATGCTACTGCACATGGTTCATTCAAATACTACCCTTAACTAGTTTAAATACGTATGTAGGTGATGTATCTATACATTCACAACTCTCGCAATGCCTGTAATGTAGAAACCACGTTCCAGTATTGGTCAGAGCCCTGTGTTCAATGCTACTGCACATGGTTCATTCAAATACTACCCTTAAGTGGTTTAAATAGTTTAAATACGTATGTAGGTGATGTATCTATACATTCACAACTCTCGCAATGCCTGTAATGTAGAAACCACGTTCCAGTATTGGTCAAAGCCCTGTGTTCGATGCTACTGCACATGGTTCATTCAAATACAACCCTTAAGTGGTTTAAATAGTTTAAACACGTATGTAGGTGATGTATCTATACATATACAACTTACGCAATGCCTGTAATGGTTAAAAATGCGTACATATGTAGTGTATCTATGCATTCACAACTTTGGCAATGCCTGTAATGTAGAAACCACTTTCCAGTATTGGCCAAAGCCCTGTGTTCGATGCTACTGCACATGGTTCATTCAAATACTACCCTTAACTAGTTTAAATACGTATGTAGGTGATGTATCTATACATTCACAACTCTCGCAATGAATGTAATGTAGAAACCACGTTCCAGTATTGGTCAAAGCCCTGTGTTCGATGCTACTGCACATGGTTCATTCAAATACTACCCTTAAGCGGTTTAAATAGTTTAAATACGTATGTAGGTGATGTATCTATACATTTACGACTTACGCAATGCCTGTAATGGTTAAAAATGCGTACATATGTAGAAATGTAGAAACCACGTTCCAGTATTGGTCAAAGCCCTGTGTTCGATGCTACTGCACATGGTTCATTTAAATACTACCCTTAAGTGGTTTAAATAGTTTAAATACGTATGTAGGTGATGTATCTATACATTTACAACTTATGCAATGCCTGTAATGGTTAAAATGCGTATATATGTAGTGTATCTATGCATTCACAACTTTCGCAATGCCTCTAATGTAGAAACCACGTTCCAGTATTGGCCAAAGCCCTGTGTTCGATGCTACTGCACATGGTTCATTCAAATACTACCCTTAACTAGTTTAAATACGTATGTAGGTGATGTATCTATACATTCACAACTCTCGCAATGCCTGTAATGTAGAAACCACGTTCCAGTATTGGTCAAAGCCCTGTGTTCGATGCTACTGCACATAGTTCATTCAAATACTACCCTTAAGTGGTTTAAATAGTTTAAATACGTATGTAGGTGATGTATCTATACATTTACAACTCTTGCAATGCCTGTAATGTAGAAACCACGTTCCAGTATTGGTCAAAGCCCTGTGTTCGATGCTACTGCACATGGTTCATTCAAATACTACCCTTAACTAGTTTAAATACGTATGTAGGTGATGTATCTATACATTCACAACTCTCGCAATGCCTGTAATGTAGAAACCACGTTCCAGTATTGGTCAGAGCCCTGTGTTCAATGCTACTGCACATAGTTCATTCAAATACTACCCTTAAGTGGTTTAAATAGTTTAAATACGTATGTAGGTGATGTATCTATACATTCACAACTCTCGCAATGCCTGTAATGTAGAAACCACGTTCCAGTATTTGTCAAAGCCCTGTGTTCGATGCTACTGCACATGGTTCATTCAAATACTACCCTTAACTAGTTTAAATACGTATGTAGGTGATGTATCTATACATTCAGAACTCTCGCAATGCCTGTAATGTACAAACTACGTTTCAGTATTGGTCAAAGCCCTGTGTTCGATGCTACTGCACATGGTTCATTCAAATACAACCCTTAAGTGGTTTAAATAGTTTAAACACGTATGTAGGTGATGTATCTATACATTTACAACTTACGCAATGCCTGTAATGGTTAAAAATGCGTACATATGTAGTGTATCTATGCATTCACAACTTTGGCAATGCCTGTAATGTAGAAACCACGTTCCAGTATTGGCCAAAGCCCTGTGTTCGATGCTACTGCACATGGTTCATTCAAATACTACCCTTAACTAGTTTAAATACGTATGTAGGTGATGTATCTATACATTCACAACTCTCGCAATGAATGTAATGTAGAAACCACGTTCCAGTATTGGTCAAAGCCCTGTGTTCGATGCTACTGCACATGGTTCATTCAAATACTACCCTTAAGCGGTTTAAATAGTTTAAATACGTATGTAGGTGATGTATCTATACATTTACGACTTACGCAATGCCTGTAATGGTTAAAAATGCGTACATATGTAGAAATGTAGAAACCACGTTCCAGTATTGGTCAAAGCCCTGTGTTCGATGCTACTGCACATGGTTCATTTAAATACTACCCTTAAGTGGTTTAAATAGTTTAAATACGTATGTAGGTGATGTATCTATACATTTACAACTTATGCAATGCCTGTAATGGTTAAAAATGCGTATATATGTAGTGTATCTATGCATTCACAACTTTCGCAATGCCTCTAATGTAGAAACCACGTTCCAGTATTGGCCAAAGCCCTGTGTTCGATGCTACTGCACATGGTTCATTCAAATACTACCCTTAACTAGTTTAAATACGTATGTAGGTGATGTATCTATGCATTCACAACTCTCGCAATGCCTGTAATGTAGAAACCACGTTCCAGTATTGGTCAAACCCCTGTGTTCGATGCTACTGCACATGGTTCATTCAAATACTACCCTTAAGTGGTTCAACTAGTTTAAATACGTATGTAGGTGATGTATCTATACATTTACAACCTACGCAATGCCTGTAATGGTTAAAAATGCGTACATATGTAGTGTATCTATGCATTCACAACTCTCGCAATGCCTGTAATGTTGAAACCACGTTCCAGTATTGGTCAAAGCCCTGTGTACGATGCTACTGCACATGGTTCATTCAAATACTACCCTTAAGTGGTTTAAATAGTTTAAATACGTATGTAGGTGATGTATCTATACATTTACAACTTACGCAATGAATGTAATGGTTAAAAATGCGTACATATGTAGTGTATCTATGCATTCACAACTTTCGCAATGCCTGTAATGTAGAAACCACGTTCCAGTATTGGCCAAAGCCCTGTGTTCGATGCTACTGCACATGGTTCATTCAAATACTACCCTTAACTAGTTTAAATACGTATGTAGGTGATGTATCTATACATTCACAGCTTTGGCAATGCCTGTAATGTAGAAACCACGTTCCAGTATTGGTCAAATCCCTGTGTTCGATGCTACTGCACATGGTTCATTCAAATACTACCCTTAAGTGGTTTAAATAGTTTAAATACGTATGTAGGTGATGTATCTATACATTTACAACTTACGCAATGCCTGTAATGGTTAAAAATGCGTACATATGTAGTGTATCTATGCATTCACAACTCTTGCAAAGCCTCTAATGTAGAAACCACGTTCCAGTATTGGTCAAAGCCCTGTGTTCGATGCTACTGCACATGGTTCATTCAAATACTACCCTTAAGCGGTTTAAATAGTTTAAATACGTATGTAGGTGATGTATCTATACATTTACGACTTACGCAATGCCTGTAATGGTTAAAAATGCGTACATATGTAGAAATGTAGAAACCACGTTCCAGTATTGGTCAAAGCCCTGTGTTCGATGCTACTGCACATGGTTCATTTAAATACTACCCTTAAGTGGTTTAAATAGTTTAAATACGTATGTAGGTGATGTATCTATACATTTACAACTTATGCAATGCCTGTAATGGTTAAAAATGCGTATATATGTAGTGTATCTATGCATTCACAACTTTCGCAATGCCTCTAATGTAGAAACCACGTTCCAGTATTGGCCAAAGCCCTGTGTTCGATGCTACTGCACATGGTTCATTCAAATACTACCCTTAACTAGTTTAAATACGTATGTAGGTGATGTATCTATGCATTCACAACTCTCGCAATGCCTGTAATGTAGAAACCACGTTCCAGTATTGGTCAAACCCCTGTGTTCGATGCTACTGCACATGGTTCATTCAAATACTACCCTTAAGTGGTTCAACTAGTTTAAATACGTATGTAGGTGATGTATCTATACATTTACAACCTACGCAATGCCTGTAATGGTTAAAAATGCGTACATATGTAGTGTATCTATGCATTCACAACTCTCGCAATGCCTGTAATGTTGAAACCACGTTCCAGTATTGGTCAAAGCCCTGTGTACGATGCTACTGCACATGGTTCATTCAAATACTACCCTTAAGTGGTTTAAATAGTTTAAATACGTATGTAGGTGATGTATCTATACATTTACAACTTACGCAATGAATGTAATGGTTAAAAATGCGTACATATGTAGTGTATCTATGCATTCACAACTTTCGCAATGCCTGTAATGTAGAAACCACGTTCCAGTATTGGCCAAAGCCCTGTGTTCGATGCTACTGCACATGGTTCATTCAAATACTACCCTTAACTAGTTTAAATACGTATGTAGGTGATGTATCTATACATTCACAACTTTGGCAATGCCTGTAATGTAGAAACCACGTTCCAGTATTGGTCAAATCCCTGTGTTCGATGCTACTGCACATGGTTCATTCAAATACTACCCTTAAGTGGTTTAAATAGTTTAAATACGTATGTAGGTGATGTATCTATACATTTACAACTTACGCAATGCCTGTAATGGTTAAAAATGCGTACATATGTAGTGTATCTATGCATTCACAACTCTTGCAAAGCCTCTAATGTAGAAACCACGTTCCAGTATTGGTCAAAGCCCTGTGTTCGATGCTACTGCACATGGTTCATTCAAATACTTCCCTTAAGTGGTTTAAATAGTTTAAATACGTATGTAGGTGATGTATCTATACATTTACAACTAACGCAATGCCTGTAATGGTTAAAAATGCGTATATATGTAGTTTATCTATTCATTCACAACTTACGCAATGCCTGTAATGTAGAAACCACGTTCCAGTATTGGCCAAAGCCCTGTGTTCGATGCTACTGCACATGGTTCATTCAAATACTACCCTTAAGTGGTTTAAATAGTTTAAATACGTATGTAGGTGATGTATCTATACATTCACAACTCTCGCAATGCCTGTAATGTACAAACCACGTTTTAGTTTTGGTCAAAGCTCTGTGTTCCATGCTACTGCACATGGTTCATTCAAATACTACCCTTAAGTGGTTTAAATACGTATGTAGGTGATGTATCTATACATTTACAACTTACGCAATGCCTGTAAGGTTTAAAAATGCGTACATATGTAGTTTATCTATGCATTCACAACTTACGCAATGCCTGTAATGTAGAAACCACGTTCCAGTATTGGCCAAAGCCCTGTGTTCGATGCTACTGCACATGGTTCATTCAAATACTACCCTTAACTAGTTTAAATACGTATGTAGGTGATGTATCTATGCATTCACAACTCTCGCAATGCCTGTAATGTAGAAACCACGTTCCAGTATTGGTCAAAGCCCTGTGTTCGATGCTACTGCACATGGTTCATTCAAATACTACCCTTAAGTGGTTTAAATAGTTTAAATACGTATGTAGGTGATGTATCTATACATTTACAACTTACGCAATGCCTGTAATGGTTAAAAATGCGTACATATGTAGTGTATCTATGCATTCACAACTCTTGCAAAGCCTCTAATGTAGAAACCACGTTCCAGTATTGGTCAAAGCCCTGTGTTCGATGCTACTGCACATGGTTCATTCAAATACTTCCCTTAAGTGGTTTAAATAGTTTAAATACGTATGTAGGTGATGTATCTATGCATTTACAACTAACGCAATGCCTGTAATGGTTAAAAATGCGTATATATGTAGTGTATCTATTCATTCACAACTTACGCAATGCCTGTAATGTAGAAACCACGTTCCAGTATTGGCCAAAGCCCTGTGTTCGATGCAACTGCACATGGTTCATTCAAATACTACCCTTCAGTGGTTTAAATAGTTTAAATACGTATGTAGGTGATGTATCTATACATTCACAACTCTCGCAATGCCTGTAATGTACAAACCACGTTTCAGTATTGGTCAAATCCCTGTGTTCGATGCTACTGCACATGGTTCATTCAAATACTACCCTTAACTAGTTTAAATACGTATGTAGGTGATGTATCTATACATGTACAACTTACGCAATGCCTGTAAGGTTTAAAAATGCGTACATATGTAGTTTATCTATGCATTCACAACTTACGCAATGCCTGTAATGTAGAAACCACGTTCCAGTATTGGCCAAAGCCCTGTGTTCGATGCTACTGCACATGGTTCATTCAAATACTACCCTTAACTAGTTTAAATACGTATGTAGGTGATGTATCTATGCATTCACAACTCTCGCAATGCCTGTAATGTAGAAACCACGTTCCAGTATTGGTCAAAGCCCTGTGTTCGATGCTACTGCACATGGTTCATTCAAATACTACCCTTAAGTGGTCCAAATAGTTTAAATACGTATGTAGGTGATGTATCTATACATTTACAACTTACGCAATGCCTGTAATGGTTAAAAATGCGTACATATGTAGTGTATCTATGCATTCACAACTTTGGCAATGCCTGTAATGTAGAAACCACGTTCCAGTATTGGCCAAAGCCCTGTGTTCGATGCTACTGCACATGGTTCATTCAAATACTGCCCTTAAATAGTTTAAATACGTATGTAGGTGATGTATCTATGCATTCACAACTCTCGCAATGCCTGTAATGTAGAAACCACGTTCCAGTATTGGTCAAAGCCCTGTGTTCGATGCTACTGCACATGGTTCATTCAAATACTACCCTTAACTAGTTTAAATACGTATGTAGGTGATGTATCTATACATGTACAACTTACGCAATGCCTGTAGTGCTTAAAAATGCGTACATATGTAGTTTATCTATGCATTCACAACTTACGCAATGCCTGTAATGTAGAAACCACGTTCCAGTATTGGCCAAAGCCCTGTGTTCGATGCTACTGCACATGGTTCATTCAAATACTACCCTTAACTAGTTTAAATACGTATGTAGGTGATGTATCTATACATGTACAACTTACGCAATGCCTGTAAGGCTTAAAAATGCGTACATATGTAGTTTATCTATGCATTCACAACTTTCGCAATGCCTGTAATGTACAAACCACGTTTCAGTTTTGGTCAAAGCCCTGTGTTCGATGCTACTGCACATGGTTCATTCAAATACTACCCTTAACTAGTTTAAATACGTATGTAGGTGATGTATCTATACATGTACAACTTACGCAATGCCTGTAAGGCTTAAAAATGCGTACATATGTAGTTTATCTATGCATTCACAACTTTCGCAATGCCTGTAATGTAGAAACCACGTTCCAGTATTGGTCAAAGCCCTGTGTTCGATGCAACTGCACATGGTTCATTCAAATACTACCCTTAAGTGGTTTAAATGCGTATGTAGGTGATGTATCTATACATTTACAACTTACGCAATGCCTGTAATGGTTAAAAATGCGTACATATGTAGTGTATCTATGCATTCACAACTCTCGCAATGCCTGTAATGTAGAAACCACGTTCCAGTATTGGCCAAAGCCCTGTGTTCGATGCTACTGCACATGGTTCATTCAAATACTACCCTTAACTAGTTTAAATGCGTATGTAGGTGATGTATCTATACATTTACAACTATCGCAATGCCTGTAATGGTTAAAAATGCGAACATATGTAGTGTATCTATGCATTCACAACTCTCGCAATGCCTGTAATGTAGAAACCACGTTCCAGTATTGGTCAAAGCCCTGTGTTCGATGCTACTGCACATGGTTCATTCAAATACTACCCTTAAGTGGTTTAAATAGTTTAAATACGTATGTAGGTGATGTATCTGTATATTGACAACTCTCGGAATGCCTGTAATGTAGAAACCACGTTCCAGTATTGGCCAAAGCCCTGTGTTCGATGCTACTGCACATGGTTCATTCAAATACTACCCTTAACTAGTTTAAATGCGTATGTAGGTGATGTATGTGTACATTTACAACTTACGCAATGCCTGTAATGGTTGAAAATGCGTACATATGTAGTGTTTCTATGCATTCACAACTTTGGCAATGCCTGTAATGTAGAAACCACGTTCCAGTATTGGTCAAAGCCCTGTGTTCCATGCTACTGCACATGGTTCTTTCAAATACTACCCTTAAGTGGTTTAAATAGTTTAAATACGTATGTAGGTGATGTATCTGTATATTGACAACTCTCGGAATGCCTGTAATGTACAAACCACGTTTCAGTATTGGTCAAAGCCCTGTGTTCGATGCTACTGCACATGGTTCATTCAAATACTACCCTTAACTAGTTTAAATACGTATGTAGGTGATGTATCTATACATGTACAACTTGCGCAATGCCTGTAATGCTTAAAAATGCGTACATATGTAGTTTATCTATGCATTCACAACTTTCGCAATGCCTGTAATGTAGAAACCACGTTCCAGTATTGGTCAAAGCCCTGTGTTCGATGCTACTGCACATGGTTCATTCAAATACTACCCTTAACTAGTTTAAATACGTATGTAGGTGATGTATCTATAAATGTACAACTTACGCAATGCCTGTAATGCTTAAAAATGCGTACATATGTAGTTTATCTATGCATTCACAACTTTCGCAATGCCTGTAATGTAGAAACCACGTTCCAGTATTGGCCAAAGCCCTGTGTTCGATGCTACTGCACATGGTTCATTCAAATACTACCCTTAAGTGGTTTAACTAGTTTAAATACGTATGTAGGTGATGTATCTATACATGTACAACTTACGCAATGCCTGTAAGGTTTAAAAATGCGTACATATGTAGTTTATCTATGCATTCACAACTTACGCAATGCCTGTAATGTAGAAACCACGTTCCAGTATTGGCCAAAGCCCTGTGTTCGATGCTACTGCACATGGTTCATTCAAATACTACCCTTAACTAGTTTAAATACGTATGTAGGTGATGTATCTATGCATTCACAACTCTCGCAATGCCTGTAATGTAGAAACCACGTTCCAGTATTGGTCAAAGCCCTGTGTTCGATGCTACTGCACATGGTTCATTCAAATACTACCCTTAAGTGGTCCAAATAGTTTAAATACGTATGTAGGTGATGTATCTATACATTTACAACTTACGCAATGCCTGTAATGGTTAAAAATGCGTACATATGTAGTGTATCTATGCATTCACAACTTTGGCAATGCCTGTAATGTAGAAACCACGTTCCAGTATTGTCCAAAGCCCTGTGTTCGATGCTACTGCACATGGTTCATTCAAATACTGCCCTTAAATAGTTTAAATACGTATGTAGGTGATGTATCTATGCATTCACAACTCTCGCAATGCCTGTAATGTAGAAACCACGTTCCAGTATTGGTCAAAGCCCTGTGTTCGATGCTACTGCACATGGTTCATTCAAATACTACCCTTAACTAGTTTAAATACGTATGTAGGTGATGTATCTATACATGTACAACTTACGCAATGCCTGTAGTGCTTAAAAATGCGTACATATGTAGTTTATCTATGCATTCACAACTTACGCAATGCCTGTAATGTAGAAACCACGTTCCAGTATTGGCCAAAGCCCTGTGTTCGATGCTACTGCACATGGTTCATTCAAATACTACCCTTAACTAGTTTAAATACGTATGTAGGTGATGTATCTATACATTCACAACTCTCGCAATGCCTGTAATGTACAAACCACGTTTCAGTTTTGGTCAAAGCCCTGTGTTCGATGCTACTGCACATGGTTCATTCAAATACTACCCTTAACTAGTTTAAATACGTATGTAGGTGATGTATCTATACATGTACAACTTACGCAATGCCTGTAAGGCTTAAAAATGCGTACATATGTAGTTTATCTATGCATTCACAACTTTCGCAATGCCTGTAATGTAGAAACCACGTTCCAGTATTGGTCAAAGCCCTGTGTTCGATGCAACTGCACATGGTTCATTCAAATACTACCCTTAAGTGGTTTAAATGCGTATGTAGGTGATGTATCTATACATTTACAACTTACGCAATGCCTGTAATGGTTAAAAATGCGTACATATGTAGTGTATCTATGCATTCACAACTCTCGGAATGCCTGTAATGTAGAAACCACGTTCCAGTATTGGCCAAAGCCCTGTGTTCGATGCTACTGCACATGGTTCATTCAAATACTACCCTTAACTAGTTTAAATGCGTATGTAGGTGATGTATCTATACATTTACAACTATCGCAATGCCTGTAATGGTTAAAAATGCGAACATATGTAGTGTATCTATGCATTCACAACTCTCGCAATGCCTGTAATGTAGAAACCACGTTCCAGTATTGGTCAAAGCCCTGTGTTCGATGCTACTGCACATGGTTCATTCAAATACTACCCTTAAGTGGTTTAAATAGTTTAAATACGTATGTAGGTGATGTATCTGTATATTGACAACTCTCGGAATGCCTGTAATGTAGAAACCACGTTCCAGTATTGGCCAAAGCCCTGTGTTCGATGCTACTGCACATGGTTCATTCAAATACTACCCTTAACTAGTTTAAATGCGTATGTAGGTGATGTATGTGTACATTTACAACTTACGCAATGCCTGTAATGGTTGAAAATGCGTACATATGTAGTGTTTCTATGCATTCACAACTTTGGCAATGCCTGTAATGTAGAAACCACGTTCCAGTATTGGTCAAAGCCCTGTGTTCCATGCTACTGCACATGGTTCATTCAAATACTACCCTTAAGTGGTTTAAATAGTTTAAATACGTATGTAGGTGATGTATCTGTATATTGACAACTCTCGGAATGCCTGTAATGTACAAACCACGTTTCAGTATTGGTCAAAGCCCTGTGTTCGATGCTACTGCACATGGTTCATTCAAATACTACCCTTAACTAGTTTAAATACGTATGTAGGTGATGTATCTATACATGTACAACTTGCGCAATGCCTGTAATGCTTAAAAATGCGTACATATGTAGTTTATCTATGCATTCACAACTTTCGCAATGCCTGTAATGTAGAAACCACGTTCCAGTATTGGTCAAAGCCCTGTGTTCGATGCTACTGCACATGGTTCATTCAAATACTACCCTTAACTAGTTTAAATACGTATGTAGGTGATGTATCTATAAATGTACAACTTACGCAATGCCTGTAATGCTTAAAAATGCGTACATATGTAGTTTATCTATGCATTCACAACTTTCGCAATGCCTGTAATGTAGAAACCACGTTCCAGTATTGGTCAAAGCCCTGTGTTCGATGCTACTGCACATGGTTCATTCAAATACTACCCTTAAGTGGTTTAAATAGTTTAAATACGTATGTAGGTGATGTATCTATACATGTACAACTTACGCAATGCCTGTAATGGTTAAAAATGCGTACATATGTAATGTATCTATGCATTCACAACTTTGGCAATGCCTGTAATGTAGAAACCACGTTCCAGTATTGGCCAAAGCCCTGTGTTCGATGCTATTGCACATGGTTCATTCAAATACTACCCTTAACTAGTTTAAATACGTATGTAGGTGATGTATCTATACATTCACAACTCTCGCAATGCCTGTAATGTACAAACCACGTTTCAGTATTGGTCAAAGCCCTGTGTTCGATGCTACTGCACATGGTTCATTCAAATACTACCCTCAACTAGTTTAAATACGTATGTAGGTGATGTATCTATACATGTACAACTTACGCAATGCCTGTAAGGCTTAAAAATGCGTACATATGTAGTTTATCTATGCATTCACAACTTACGCAATGCCTGTAATATAGAAACCACGTTCCAGTATTGGTCAAAGCCCTGTGTTCGATGCTACTGCACATGGTTCATTCAAATACTACCCTTAACTAGTTTAAATACGTATGTAGGTGATGTATCTATGCATTCACAACTCTCGCAATGCCTGTAATGTAGAAACCACGTTCCAGTATTGGTCAAAGCCCTGTGTTCGATGCTACTGCACATGGTTCATTCAAATACTACCCTTAACTAGTTTAAATACGTTTGTAGGTGATGTATCTATACATGTACAACTTACGCAATGCCTGTAATGCTTAAAAATGCGTACATATGTAGTTTATCTATGCATTCACAACTTACGCAATGCCTGTAATGTAGAAACCACGTTCCACTATTGGCCAAAGCCCTGTGTTCGATGCTACTGCACATGGTTCATTCAAATACTACCCTTAACTAGTTTAAATACGTATGTAGGTGATGTATCTATACATTTACAACTCTCGCAATGCCTGTAATGTAGAAACCACGTTCCAGTATTGGTCAAAGCCCTGTGTTCGATGCTACTGCAGATGGATCATTCAAAAACTACCCTTAACTAGTTTAAATACGTATGTAGGTGATGTATCTATACATTCACAACTTTCGCAATGCCTGTAATGTAGAAACCACGTTCCAGTATTGGTCAAACCCCTGTGTTCGATGCTACTGCACATGGTTCATTCAAATAGTACCCTTAACTAGTTTAAATACGTATGTAGGTGATGTATCTATGCATTCACAACTTTCACAATGCCTGTAATGTAGAAACCACGTTCCAGTATTGGTCAAAGCCCTGTGTTCGATGCTACTGCACACGGTTTATTCAAATACTACCCTTAACTATGGTTAAATAGTTTAAATACGTATGTAGGTGATGTATCTATACATTTACAACTTACGCAATGCCTGTAATGGTTGAAAATGCGTAGATATGTAGTGTATCTATGCATTCACAACTTTGGCAATGCCTGTAATGTAGAACCCACGTTCCAGTATTGGTCAAAGCCCTGTGTTCGATGCTACTGCACATGGTTCATTCAAATACTACCCTTTAGTGGTTTAAATAGTTTAAATACGTATGTAGGTGATGTATCTATACATATACAACTTACGCAATGCCTGTAACGCTTAAAAATGCGTACATATGTAGTTTATCTATGCATTCACAACTTTCGCAATGCCTGTAATGTAGAAACCACGTTCCAGTATTGCACAAAGCCCTGTGTTCGATGCTACTGCACATGATTCATTCAAATACTACCCTTAAATAGTTTAAATACGTATGTAGGTGATGTGTCTATGCATTCACAATTCTCGCAATGCCTGTAATGTAGAAACCACGTTCCAGTATTGGTCAAAGCCCTGTGTTCGATGCTACTGCACATGGTTCATTCAAATACTACCCTTAAGTGGTTTAAATAGTTTAAATACGTATGCAGGTGATGTATCTATATATTCACAACTTACGCAATGCCTGTAATAGTTAAAAATGCGTACATATGTAGTGTATCTATGCATTCACAACTTTGGCAATCCCTGTAATGTAGAAACCACGTTCCAGTATTGGCCAAAGCCCTGTGTTCGATGCAACTGCACATGGTTCATTCAAATACTACCCTTAACTAGTTTAAATACGTATGTAGGTGATGTATCTATACATTTACAACTTACGCAATGCCTGTAATGGTTAAAAATGCGTACATATGTAGTGTATCTATGCATTCACAACTTTGGCAATGCCTGTAATGTAGAAACCACGTTCCAGTATTGGTCAAAGCCCTGTGTTCGATGCTACTGCACATGGTTCATTCAAATACTACCCTTAAGTGGTTTAAATAGTTTAAATACGTATGTAGGTGACGTATCTATACATTTACAACATACGCAATGCCTGTAATGGTTAAAAATGCGTACATATGTAGTGTATCTATGCATTCACAACTTTGGCAATGCCTGTAATGTAGAAACCACGTTCCAGTATTGGCCAAAGCCCTGTGTTCGATGCTACTGCACATGGTTCATTCAAATACTAAACCTTAAGTGGTTTAAAAAGTTTAAATACGTATGTAGGTGATGTATCTATACATTCACAACTCTCGCAATGCCTGTAATGTAGAAACCACGTTCCAGTATTGGTCAAAGCCCTGTGTTCGATGCTACTGCACATGGTTCATTCAAATACTACCCTTAAGTGGTTTAAATAGTTTAAATACGTATGTAGGTGATGTATCTATACATTTACAACTCTCGCAATGCCTGTAATGGTTAAAAATGCGTACATATGTAGTGTATCTATGCATTCACAACTTTGGCAATGCCTGTAATGTAGAAACCACGTTCCAGTATTGGTCAAAGCCCTGTGTTTGATGCTACTGCACATGGTTCATTCAAATACTACCCTTAAGTGGTTTAAATAGTTTAAATACGTATGTAGGTGATGTATCTATACATTTACAACTTACGCAATGCCTGTAATGGTTAAAAATGCGTAGATATGTAGTGTATCTATGCATTCACAACTTTGGCAATGCCTGTAATGTAGAAACCACGTTCCAGTATTGGCCAAAGCCCTGTGTTCGATGCTACTGCACATGGTTCATTCAAATACTACCCTTAACTAGTTTAAATACGTATGTAGGTGCTGTATCTATACATTCACAACTCTCGCAATGCCTGTAATGTAGAAACCACGTTCCAGTATTGGCCAAAGCCCTGTGTTCGATGCTACTGCACATGGTTCATTCAAATACTACCCTTAACTAGTTTAAATACGTATGTAGGTGATGTATCTATACATTTACAACTCTCGCAATGCCTGTAATGTAGAAACCACGTTCCAGTATTGGCCAAAGCCCTGTGTTCAATGCTACTGCACATGGTTCATTCAAATACTACCCTTAACTAGTTTAAATACGTATGTAGGTGATGTATCTATACATTCACAACTCTCGCAATGCCTGTAATGTAGAAACCACTTTCCAGTATTGGTCAAAGCCCTGTGTTCGATGCTACTGCATATGGTTCATTCAAATACTACCCTTAAGTGGTTTATATAGTTTAAATACGTATGTAGGTGATGTATCTATACATTTACAACTTACGCAATGCCTGTAATGGTTGAAAGTGCGCATATATGTAGTGTATCTATGCATTCACAACTTTGGCAATACCTGTAATGTAGAAACCACGTTCCAGTATTGGCCAAAGCCCTGTGTTCGATGCTACTGCACATGGTTCATTCAAATACTACCCTTAACTAGTTCAAATACGTATGTAGGTGATGTATCTATACATTCACAACTTTTGCAATGCCTGTAATGTAGAAACTACGTTCCAGTATTGGTCAAAGCACTATGTTCGATGCTACTGCACATGGTTCATTCAAATACTACCCTTAAGTGGTTTAAATGGTTTAAATACGTATGTAGGTGATGTATCTATACATTTACAACTTACGCAATGCCTGTAATGGTTAGAAATGCGTACATATGTAGTGTATCTATGCATCCACAACTTTGGCAATGCCTGTAATGTAGAAACCACGTTCCAGTATTGGCCAAAGCCCTGTGTTCGATGCTACTGCACATGGTTCATTCAAATACTACCCTTAACTAGTTTAAATACGTATGTAGGTGATGTATCTATACATTCACAACTCTCGCAATGTTTGTAATGTAGAAACCACGTTCCAGTATTGGTCAAAGCCCTGTGTTCGATGCTACTGCACATGGTTCATTCAAATACTACCCTTAAGTGGTTTAAATAGTTTAAATACGTATGTAGGTGATGTATCTATACATTTACAACTTACGCGATTCCTGTAATGGTTAAAAATGCGTATATATGTAGTGTATCTATGCATTCACAACTTTGGCAATGCCTGTAATGTAGAAACCACGTTCCAGTATTGGCCAAAGCCCTGTGTTCGATGCTACTGCACATGGTTCATTCAAATACTACCCTTAACTGGTTTAAATACGTATGTAGGTGATGTATCTATACATTTACAACTCTCGCAATGCCTGTAATGTAGAAACCACGTTCCAGTATTGGTCAAAGCAATGTGTTCGATGCTACTGCACATGGTTCATTCAAATACTACCCTTTAGTGGTTTAAATAGTTTAAATACGTATGTAGGTGATGTATCTATACATTTACAACTTACGCAATGCCTGTAATGGTTAAAAATGCGTATATATGTAGTGTATCTATGCATTCACAACTTTGGCAATGCCTGTAATGTAGAAACGACGTTCCAGTATTGGCCAAAGCCCTGTGTTCGATGCTACTGCACATGGTTCAATCAAATACTACCCTTAATTAGTTTAAATACGTATGTAGGTGCTGTATCTATACATTCACAACTCTCGCAATGCCTGTAATGTAGAAAACACGTTCCAGTATTGGCCAAAGCCCTGTGTTCGATGCTACTGCACATGGTTCATTCAAATACTACCCTTAACTATTTCAAATACGTATGTAGGTGATGTATCTATACATTCACAACTTTTGCAATGCCTGTTATGTAGAAACCACGTTCCAGTATTGGTCAAAGCCCTGTGTTCGATGCTACTGCACATGGTTCATTCAAATACTACCCTTAAGTGGTTTAAATAGTTTAAATACGTATGTAGGTGATGTATCTATACATTTACAACTTACGCAATGCCTGTAATGCTTAAAAATGCGTCCATATGTAGTGTATCTATGCATTCACAACTCTCGCAATGCCTGTAATGTAGAAACCACGTTCCAGTATTGGCCAAAGCCCTGTGTTCGATGCTACTGCACATGGTTCATTCAAATACTACCCTTAACTAGTTTAAATACGTATGTAGGTGATGTATCTATACATTCACAATTCTCGCAATGCCTGTAATGTAGAAACCACGTTCCAGTATTGGTCAAAGCCCTGTGTTCGATGCTACTGCACATGGTTCATTCAAATACTACCCTTAAGTGGTTTAAATAGTTTAAATACGTATGTAGGTGATGTATCTATACATTTACAACTTACGCGATTCCTGTAATGGTTAAAAATGCGTATATATGTAGTGTATCTATGCATTCACAACTTTGGCAATGCGTGTAATGTAGAAACCACGTTCCAGTATTGGCCAAAGCCCTGTGTTCGATGCTACTGCACATGGTTCATTCAAATACTACCCTTAACTAGTTTAAATACGTATGTAGATGACGTATCTATGCATTTACAACTTTGGCAATGCCTGTAATGTAGAAACCACGTTCCAGTATTGGCCAAAGCCCTGTGTTCGATGCTACTGCACATGGTTCATTCAAATACTACCCTTAACTAGTTTAAATACGTATGTAGATGACGTATCTATGCATTCACAACTTTGGTAATGCCTGTAATGTAGAAACCACGTTCCAGTATTGGTCAAAGCCCTGTGTTCGATGCTACTGCACATGGTTCATTCAAATACTACCCTTAACTAGTTCAAATACGTATGTAGGTGATGTATCTATACATTCACAACTTTGGCAATGCCTGTAATGTAGAAACCACGTTCCAGTATTGGTCAAAGCCCTGTGTTCGATGCTACTGCACATGGTTCATTCAAATACTACCCTTAAGTGGTTTAAATAGTTTAAATACGTATGTAGGTGATGTATCTATACATTTACAACTTACACAATGCCTGTAATGGTTGAAAGTGCGCATATATGTAGTGCATCTATGCATTCACAACTTTGGCAATGCCTGTAATGTAGAAACCACGTTCCAGTATTGGCCAAAGCCCTGTGTTCGATGCTACTGCACATGGTTCATTCAAATACTACCCTTAACTAGTTCAAATACGTATGTAGGTGATGTATCTATACATTCACAACTTTTGCAATGCCTGTAATGTAGAAACCACTTTCCAGTATTGGTCAAAGAACTGTGTTCGATGCTACTGCACATGGTTCATTCAAATACTACCCTTAAGTGGTTTAAATAGTTTAAATACGTATGTAGGTCATGTATCTATACATTTACAACTTACGCAATGCCTGTAATGGTTAAAAATGCGTACATATGTAGTGTATCTATGCATCCACAACTTTGGCAATGCCTGTAATGTAGAAACCACGTTCCAGTATTGGCCAAAGCCCTGTGTTCGATGCTACTGCACATGGTTCATTCAAATACTACCCTTAACTAGTTTAAACACGTATGTATGTGATGTATCTATGCATTCACAACTCTCGCAATGCCTGTAATGTAGAAACCACGTTCCAGTATTGGTCAAAGCCCTGTGTTCGATGCTACTGCACATGGTTCATTCAAATACTACCCTTAAGTGGTTTAAATAGTTTAAATACGTATGTAGGTGATGTATCTATACATTTACAACTTACGCGATTCCTGTAATGGTTAAAAATGCGTATATATGTAGTGTATCTATGCATTCACAACTTTGGCAATGCGTGTAATGTTGAAACCACGTTCCAGTATTGGCCAAAGCCCTGTGTTCGATGCTACTGCACATGGTTCATTCAAATACTACCCTTAACTAGTTTAAATACGTATGTAGATGACGTATCTATGCATTTACAACTTTGGCAATGCCTGTAATGTAGAAACCACGTTCCAGTATTGGCCAAAGCCCTGTGTTCGATGCTACTGCACATGGTTCATTCAAATACTACCCTTAACTAGTTTAAATACGTATGTAGATGACGTATCTATGCATTCACAACTTTGGTAATGCCTGTAATGTAGAAACCACGTTCCAGTATTGGCCAAAGCCCTGTGTTCGATGCTACTGCACATGGTTCATTCAAATACTACCCTTAACTAGTTCAAATACGTATGTAGGTGATGTATCTATACATTCACAACTTTGGCAATGCCTGTAATGTAGAAACCACGTTCCAGTATTGGTCAAAGCCCTGTGTTCGATGCTACTGCACATGGTTCATTCAAATACTACCCTTAAGTGGTTTAAATAGTTTAAATACGTATGTAGGTGATGTATCTATACATTTACAACTTACACAATGCCTGTAATGGTTAAAAATGCGTACATATGTAGTGTATCTATGCATTCACAACTTTGGCAATGCCTATAATGTAGAAACCACGTTCCAGTATTGGCCAAAGCCCTGTGTTCGATGCTACTGCACATGGTTCATTCAAATACTACCCTTAACTAGTTTAAACACGTACGTAGGTGATGTATCTATACATTCACAACTCTCGCAATGCCTGTAATGTAGAAACCACTTTCCAGTATTGGTCAAAGCCCTGTGTTCGATGCTACTGCACATGGTTCATTCAAATACTACCCTTAAGTGGTTTAAATAGTTTAAATACGTATGTAGATGATGTATCTATACATTTACAACTTACACAATGCCTGTAATGGTTGAAAGTGCGCATATATGTAGTGCATCTATGCATTCACAACTTTGGTAATGCCTGTAATGTAGAAACCACGTTCCAGTATTGGTCAAAGCCCTGTGTTCGATGCTACTGCACATGGTTCATTCAAATACTACCCTTAACTAGTTTAAACACGTATGTAGGTGATGTATCTATGCATTCACAACTCTCGCAATGCCTGTAATGTAGAAACCACGTTCCAGTATTGGTCAAAGCCCTGTGTTCGATGCTACTGCACATGGTTCATTCAAATACTACCCTTAAGTGGTTTAAATAGTTTAAATACGTATGTAGGTGATGTATCTATACATTTACAACTTACGCGATTCCTGTAATGGTTAAAAATGCGTATATATGTAGTGTATCTATGCATTCACAACTTTGGCAATGCGTGTAATGTTGAAACCACGTTCCAGTATTGGCCAAAGCCCTGTGTTCGATGCTACTGCACATGGTTCATTCAAATACTACCCTTAACTAGTTTAAATACGTATGTAGATGACGTATCTATGCATTTACAACTTTGGCAATGCCTGTAATGTAGAAACCACGTTCCAGTATTGGCCAAAGCCCTGTGTTCGATGCTACTGCACATGGTTCATTCAAATACTACCCTTAACTAGTTTAAATACGTATGTAGATGACGTATCTATGCATTCACAACTTTGGTAATGCCTGTAATGTAGAAACCACGTTCCAGTATTGGCCAAAGCCCTGTGTTCGATGCTACTGCACATGGTTCATTCAAATACTACCCTTAACTAGTTCAAATACGTATGTAGGTGATGTATCTATACATTCACAACTTTGGCAATGCCTGTAATGTAGAAACCACGTTCCAGTATTGGTCAAAGCCCTGTGTTCGATGCTACTGCACATGGTTCATTCAAATACTACCCTTAAGTGGTTTAAATAGTTTAAATACGTATGTAGGTGATGTATCTATACATTTACAACTTACACAATGCCTGTAATGGTTAAAAATGCGTACATATGTAGTGTATCTATGCATTCACAACTTTGGCAATGCCTATAATGTAGAAACCACGTTCCAGTATTGGCCAAAGCCCTGTGTTCGATGCTACTGCACATGGTTCATTCAAATACTACCCTTAACTAGTTTAAACACGTACGTAGGTGATGTATCTATACATTCACAACTCTCGCAATGCCTGTAATGTAGAAACCACTTTCCAGTATTGGTCAAAGCCCTGTGTTCGATGCTACTGCACATGGTTCATTCAAATACTACCCTTAAGTGGTTTAAATAGTTTAAATACGTATGTAGATGATGTATCTATACATTTACAACTTACACAATGCCTGTAATGGTTGAAAGTGCGCATATATGTAGTGCATCTATGCATTCACAACTTTGGTAATGCCTGTAATGTAGAAACCACGTTCCAGTATTGGTCAAAGCCCTGTGTTCGATGCTACTGCACATGGTTCATTCAAATACTACCCTTAACTAGTTTAAACACGTATGTAGGTGATGTATCTATACATTCACAACTCTCGCAATGCCTGTAATGTAGAAACCACTTTCCAGTATTGGTCAAAGCCCTGTGTTCGATGCTACTGCACATGGTTCATTCAAATACTACCCTTAAGTGGTTTAAATAGTTTAAATACGTATGTAGGTGATGTATCTATACATTTACAACTTACGCAATGCCTGTAATGGTTAAAAATGCGTATATATGTAGTGTATCTATGCATTCAGAACTTTGGCAATGCCTGTAATGTAGAAACCACGTTCCAGTATTGGCCAAAGCCCTGTGTTCGATGCTACTGCACATGGTTCATTCAAATACTACCCTTAACTAGTTTAAACACGTATGTAGGTGATGTATCTATACATTCACAACTTTGGCAATGCCTGTAATGTAGAAACCACGTTCCAGTATTGGTCAAAGCCCTGTGTTCGATGCTACTGCACATGGTTCATTCAAATACTACCCTTAAGTCGTTTAAATAGTTTAAATACGTATGTAGGTGATGTATCTATACATTTACAACTTACGCAATGCCTGTAATGGTTAAAAATGCGTACATATGTAGTGTATCTATGCATTCACAACTTTGGCAATGCCTGTAATGTAGAAACCACGTTCCAGTATTGGCCAAAGCCCTGTGTTCCATGCTACTGCACATGGTTCATTCAAATACTACACTTAAGTGGTTTAAATACGTATGTAGATGATGTATCTATACATTCATAACTTTTGCAATGCCTGTAATGTAGAAACCACGTTCCAGTATTGGTCAAAGCCCTGTGTTCGATGCTACTGCACATGGTTCATTCAAATACTACCCTTAAGTGGTTTAAATACGTATGGAGATGATGTATCTATACATTCATATTTTTTTCAATGCCTGTAATGTAGAAACCACGTTCCAGTATTGGCCAAAGCCCTGTGTTCGATGCTACTGCACATGGTTCATTCAAATACTACACTTAACTAGTTTAAATACGTATGTAGGTGATGTATCTATACATTCACAACTCTCGTAATGCCTGTAATGTAGAAACCACGTTCCAGTATTGGTCAAAGCCCTGTGTTCGATGCTACTGCACATGGTTCATTCAAATACTACCCTTAAGTGGTTTAAATAGTTTAAATACGTATGTAGGTGATGTATCTATACATTTACAACTTACGCAATGCCTGTAATGGTTAAAAATGCCTACATTTGTAGTGTATTTATGCATTCACAACTTTGGCAATGCCTGTAATGTAGAAACCACGTTCCAGTATTGGCCAAAGCCCTGTGTTCGATGCTACTGCACATGGTTCATTCAAATACTACCCTTAACTAGTTTAAATACGTATGTAGGTGCTGTATCTATACATTCACAACTCTCGCAATGCCTGTAATGTAGAAACCACTTTCCAGTATTGGTCAAAGCCCTGTGTTCGATGCTACTGCACATGGTTCATTCAAATACTACCCTTAAGTGGTTTAAATAGTTTAAATACGTATGTAGGTGATGTATCTATACATTTACAACTTACGCAATGCCTGTAATGGTTGAAAGTGCGCATATATGTAGTGCATCTATGCATTCACAACTTTGGCAATGCCTGTAATGTAGAAACCACGTTCCAGTATTGGCCAAAGCCGTGTGTTCGATGCTACTGCACATGGTTCATTCAAATACTACCCTTAACTAGTTCAAATCCGTATGTAGGTGATGTATCTATACATTCACAACTTTTGCAATGCCTGTAATGTAGAAACCACGTTCCAGTATTGGTCAAAGCCCTGTGTTCGATGCTACTGCACATGGTTCATTCAAATACTACCCTTAAGTGGTTTAAATAGTTTAAATACGTATGTAGGTGATGTATCTATACATTTACAACTTACGCAATGCCTGTAATGGTTAAAAATGCGTACATATGTAGTGTATCTATGCATTCACAACTTTGGCAATGCCTGTAATGTAGAAACCACGTTCCAGTATTGGCCAAAGCCCTGTGTTCGATGCTACTGCACATGGTTCATTCAAATACTACCCTTAACTAGTTTAAACACGTATGTATGTGATGTATCTATACATTCACAACTCTCGCAATGCCTGTAATGTAGAAACCACTTTCCAGTATTGGTCAAAGCCCTGTGTTCGATGCTACTGCACATGGTTCATTCAAATACTACCCTTAAGTGGTTTAAATAGTTTAAATACGTATGTAGGTGATGTATCTATACATTTACAACTTACGCAATGCCTGTAATGGTTAAAAATGCGTATATATGTAGTGTATCTATGCATTCAGAACTTTGGCAATGCCTGTAATGTAGAAACCACGTTCCAGTATTGGCCAAAGCCCTGTGTTCGATGCTACTGCACATGGTTCATTCAAATACTACCCTTAACTAGTTTAAACACGTATGTAGGTGATGTATCTATACATTCACAACTTTGGCAATGCCTGTAATGTAGAAACCACGTTCCAGTATTGGTCAAAGCCCTGTGTTCGATGCTACTGCACATGGTTCATTCAAATACTACCCTTAAGTGGTTTAAATAGTTTAAATACGTATGTAGGTGATGTATCTATACATTTACAACTTACGCAATGCCTGTAATGGTTAAAAATGCGTACATATGTAGTGTATCTATGCATTCACAACTTTGGCAATGCCTGTAATGTAGAAACCACGTTCCAGTATTGGCCAAAGCCCTGTGTTCGATGCTACTGCACATGGTTCATTCAAATACTACACTTAAGTGGTTTAAATACGTATGTAGATGATGTATCTATACATTCATAACTTTTGCAATGCCTGTAATGTAGAAACCACGTTCCAGTATTGGTCAAAGCCCTGTGTTCGATGCTACTGCACATGGTTCATTCAAATACTACCCTTAAGTGGTTTAAATACGTATGGAGATGATGTATCTATACATTCATAATTTTTTCAATGCCTGTAATGTAGAAACCACGTTCCAGTATTGGCCAAAGCCCTGTGTTCGATGCTACTGCACATGGTTCATTCAAATACTACCCTTAACTAGTTTAAATACGTATGTAGGTGATGTATCTATACATTCACAACTCTCGCAATGCCTGTAATGTAGAAACCACGTTCCAGTATTGGTCAAAGCCCTGTGTTCGATGCTAATGCACATGGTTCATTCAAATACTACCCTTAAGTGGTTTAAATAGTTTAAATACGTATGTAGGTGATGTATCTATACATTTACAACTTACGCAATGCCTGTAATGGTTAAAAATGCGTACATTTGTAGTGTATCTATGCATTCACAACTTTGGCAATGCCTGTAATGTAGAAACCACGTTCCAGTATTGGCCAAAGCCCTGTGTTCGATGCTACTGCACATGGTTCATTCAAATACTACCCTTAACTAGTTTAAATACGTATGTAGGTGCTGTATCTATACATTCACAACTCTCGCAATGCCTGTAATGTAGAAACCACGTTCCAGTATTGGTCAAAGCCCTGTGTTCGATGCTACTGCACATGGTTCATTCAAATACTACCCTTGAGTGGTTTGAATAGTTTAAATACGTATGTAGGTGATGTATCTATACATTTACAACTTACGCAATGCCTGTAATGGTTCATTCAAATACTACCCTTAACTAGTTTAAATACGTATGTAGGTGCTGTATCTATACATTCACAACTCTCGCAATGCCTGTAATGTAGAAACCACTTTCCAGTATTGGTCAAAGCCCTGTGTTCGATGCTACTGCACATGGTTCATTCAAATACTACCCTTAAGTGGTTTAAATAGTTTAAATACGTATGTAGGTGATGTATCTATACATTTACAACTTACGCAATGCCTGTAATGGTTGAAAGTGCGCATATATGTAGTGCATCTATGCATTCACAACTTTGGCAATGCCTGTAATGTAGAAACCACGTTCCAGTATTGGCCAAAGCCGTGTGTTCGATGCTACTGCACATGGTTCATTCAAATACTACCCTTAACTAGTTCAAATACGTATGTAGGTGATGTATCTATACATTCACAACTTTTGCAATGCCTGTAATGTAGAAACCACGTTCCAGTATTGGTCAAAGCCCTGTGTTCGATGCTACTGCACATGGTTCATTCAAATACTACCCTTAAGTGGTTTAAATAGTTTAAATACGTATGTAGGTGATGTATCTATACATTTACAACTTACGCAATGCCTGTAATGGTTAAAAATGCGTACATATGTAGTGTATCTATGCATTCACAACTTTGGCAATGCCTGTAATGTAGAAACCACGTTCCAGTATTGGTCAAAGCCCTGTGTTCGATGCTACTGCACATGGTTCATTCAAATACTACCCTTAAGTGGTTTAAATAGTTTAAATACGTATGTAGGTGATGTATCTATACATTTACAACTTACGCAATGCCTGTAATGGTTAAAAATGCGTATATATGTAGTGTATCTATGCATTCAGAACTTTGGCAATGCCTGTAATGTAGAAACCACGTTCCAGTATTGGCCAAAGCCGTGTGTTCGATGCTACTGCACATGGTTCATTCAAATACTACCCTTAACTAGTTTAAATACGTATGTAGGTGATGTATCTATACATTCACAACTTTGGCAATGCCTGTAATGTAGAAACCACGTTCCAGTATTGGCCAAAGCCCTGTGTTCGATGCTACTGCACATGGTTCATTCAAATACTACCCTTAAGTGGTTTAAATACGTATGGAGATGATGTATCTATGCATTCATAACTTTTGCAATGCCTGTAATGTAGAAACCACGTTCCAGTATTGGCCAAAGCCCTGTGTTCGATGCTACTGCACATGGTTCATTCAAATACTACCCTTAACTAGTTTAAATACGCATGTAGGTGCTGTATCTATACATTCACAACTCTCGCAATGCCTGTAATGTAGAAACCACGTTCCAGTATTGGTCAAAGCCCTGTGTTCGATGCTACTGCACATGGTTCATTCAAATACTACCCTTAAGTGGTTTAAATAGTTTAAATACGTATGTAGGTGATGTATCTATACATTTACAACTTACGCAATGCCTGTAATGGTTAAAAATGCGTACATATGTAGTGTATCTATGCATTCACAACTTTGGCAATGCCTGTAATGTAGAAACCACGTTCCAGTATTGGCCAAAGCCCTGTGTTCGATGCTACTGCACATGGTTCATTCAAATACTACACTTAAGTGGTTTAAATACGTATGTAGATGATGTATCTATACATTCATAACTTTTGCAATGCCTGTAATGTAGAAACCACGTTCCAGTATTGGTCAAAGCCCTGTGTTCGATGCTACTGCACATGGTTCATTCAAATACTACCCTTAAGTGGTTTAAATACGTATGGAGATGATGTATCTATACATTCATAATTTTTTCAATGCCTGTAATGTAGAAACCACGTTCCAGTATTGGCCAAAGCCCTGTGTTCGATGCTACTGCACATGGTTCATTCAAATACTACCCTTAACTAGTTTAAATACGTATGTAGGTGATGTATCTATACATTCACAACTCTCGCAATGCCTGTAATGTAGAAACCACGTTCCAGTATTGGTCAAAGCCCTGTGTTCGATGCTACTGCACATGGTTCATTCAAATACTACCCTTAAGTGGTTTAAATAGTTTAAATACGTATGTAGGTGATGTATCTATACATTTACAACTTACGCAATGCCTGTAATGGTTAAAAATGCGTACATTTGTAGTGTATCTATGCATTCACAACTTTGGCAATGCCTGTAATGTAGAAACCACGTTCCAGTATTGGCCAAAGCCCTGTGTTCGATGCTACTGCACATGGTTCATTCAAATACTACCCTTAACTAGTTTAAATACGTATGTAGGTGCTGTATCTATACATTCACAACTCTCGCAATGCCTGTAATGTAGAAACCACGTTCCAGTATTGGTCAAAGCCCTGTGTTCGATGCTACTGCACATGGTTCATTCAAATACTACCCTTAAGTGGTTTAAATAGTTTAAATACGTATGTAGGTGATGTATCTATACATTTACAACTTACGCAATGCCTGTAATGGTTAAAAATGCGTATATATGTAGTGTATCTATGCATTCAGAACTTTGGCAATGCCTGTAATGTAGAAACCACGTTCCAGTATTGGCCAAAGCCGTGTGTTCGATGCTACTGCACATGGTTCATTCAAATACTACCCTTAACTAGTTTAAATACGTATGTAGGTGATGTATCTATACATTCACAACTTTGGCAATGCCTGTAATGTAGAAACCACGTTCCAGTATTGGCCAAAGCCCTGTGTTCGATGCTACTGCACATGGTTCATTCAAATACTACCCTTAAGTGGTTTAAATACGTATGGAGATGATGTATCTATGCATTCATAACTTTTGCAATGCCTGTAATGTAGAAACCACGTTCCAGTATTGGCCAAAGCCCTGTGTTCGATGCTACTGCACATGGTTCATTCAAATACTACCCTTAACTAGTTTAAATACGCATGTAGGTGCTGTATCTATACATTCACAACTCTCGCAATGCCTGTAATGTAGAAACCACGTTCCAGTATTGGTCAAAGCCCTGTGTTCGATGCTACTGCACATGGTTCATTCAAATACTACCCTTAAGTGGTTTAAATAGTTTAAATACGTATGTAGGTGATGTATCTATACATTTACAACTTACGCAATGCCTGTAATGGTTAAAAATGCGTACATATGTAGTGTATCTATGCATTCACAACTTTGGCAATGCCTGTAATGTAGAAACCACGTTCCAGTATTGGCCAAAGCCCTGTGTTCGATGCTACTGCACATGGTTCATTCAAATACTACACTTAAGTGGTTTAAATACGTATGTAGATGATGTATCTATACATTCATAACTTTTGCAATGCCTGTAATGTAGAAACCACGTTCCAGTATTGGTCAAAGCCCTGTGTTCGATGCTACTGCACATGGTTCATTCAAATACTACCCTTAAGTGGTTTAAATACGTATGGAGATGATGTATCTATACATTCATAATTTTTTCAATGCCTGTAATGTAGAAACCACGTTCCAGTATTGGCCAAAGCCCTGTGTTCGATGCTACTGCACATGGTTCATTCAAATACTACCCTTAACTAGTTTAAATACGTATGTAGGTGATGTATCTATACATTCACAACTCTCGCAATGCCTGTAATGTAGAAACCACGTTCCAGTATTGGTCAAAGCCCTGTGTTCGATGCTACTGCACATGGTTCATTCAAATACTACCCTTAAGTGGTTTAAATAGTTTAAATACGTATGTAGGTGATGTATCTATACATTTACAACTTACGCAATGCCTGTAATGGTTAAAAATGCGTACATTTGTAGTGTATCTATGCATTCACAACTTTGGCAATGCCTGTAATGTAGAAACCACGTTCCAGTATTGGCCAAAGCCCTGTGTTCGATGCTACTGCACATGGTTCATTCAAATACTACCCTTAACTAGTTTAAATACGTATGTAGGTGCTGTATCTATACATTCACAACTCTCGCAATGCCTGTAATGTAGAAACCACGTTCCAGTATTGGTCAAAGCCCTGTGTTCGATGCTACTGCACATGGTTCATTCAAATACTACCCTTGAGTGGTTTGAATAGTTTAAATACGTATGTAGGTGATGTATCTATACATTTACAACTTACGCAATGCCTGTAATGGTTCATTCAAATACTACCCTTAACTAGTTTAAATACGTATGTAGGTGCTGTATCTATACATTCACAACTCTCGCAATGCCTGTAATGTAGAAACCACTTTCCAGTATTGGTCAAAGCCCTGTGTTCGATGCTACTGCACATGGTTCATTCAAATACTACCCTTAAGTGGTTTAAATAGTTTAAATACGTATGTAGGTGATGTATCTATACATTTACAACTTACGCAATGCCTGTAATGGTTGAAAGTGCGCATATATGTAGTGCATCTATGCATTCACAACTTTGGCAATGCCTGTAATGTAGAAACCACGTTCCAGTATTGGCCAAAGCCGTGTGTTCGATGCTACTGCACATGGTTCATTCAAATACTACCCTTAACTAGTTCAAATACGTATGTAGGTGATGTATCTATACATTCACAACTTTTGCAATGCCTGTAATGTAGAAACCACGTTCCAGTATTGGTCAAAGCCCTGTGTTCGATGCTACTGCACATGGTTCATTCAAATACTACCCTTAAGTGGTTTAAATAGTTTAAATACGTATGTAGGTGATGTATCTATACATTTACAACTTACGCAATGCCTGTAATGGTTAAAAATGCGTACATATGTAGTGTATCTATGCATTCACAACTTTGGCAATGCCTGTAATGTAGAAACCACGTTCCAGTATTGGTCAAAGCCCTGTGTTCGATGCTACTGCACATGGTTCATTCAAATACTACCCTTAAGTGGTTTAAATAGTTTAAATACGTATGTAGGTGATGTATCTATACATTTACAACTTACGCAATGCCTGTAATGGTTAAAAATGCGTATATATGTAGTGTATCTATGCATTCAGAACTTTGGCAATGCCTGTAATGTAGAAACCACGTTCCAGTATTGGCCAAAGCCGTGTGTTCGATGCTACTGCACATGGTTCATTCAAATACTACCCTTAACTAGTTTAAATACGTATGTAGGTGATGTATCTATACATTCACAACTTTGGCAATGCCTGTAATGTAGAAACCACGTTCCAGTATTGGCCAAAGCCCTGTGTTCGATGCTACTGCACATGGTTCATTCAAATACTACCCTTAAGTGGTTTAAATACGTATGGAGATGATGTATCTATGCATTCATAACTTTTGCAATGCCTGTAATGTAGAAACCACGTTCCAGTATTGGCCAAAGCCCTGTGTTCGATGCTACTGCACATGGTTCATTCAAATACTACCCTTAACTAGTTTAAATACGCATGTAGGTGCTGTATCTATACATTCACAACTCTCGCAATGCCTGTAATGTAGAAACCACGTTCCAGTATTGGTCAAAGCCCTGTGTTCGATGCTACTGCACATGGTTCATTCAAATACTACCCTTAAGTGGTTTAAATAGTTTAAATACGTATGTAGGTGATGTATCTATACATTTACAACTTACGCAATGCCTGTAATGGTTAAAAATGCGTACATATGTAGTGTATCTATGCATTCACAACTTTGGCAATGCCTGTAATGTAGAAACCACGTTCCAGTATTGGCCAAAGCCCTGTGTTCGATGCTACTGCACATGGTTCATTCAAATACTACACTTAAGTGGTTTAAATACGTATGTAGATGATGTATCTATACATTCATAACTTTTGCAATGCCTGTAATGTAGAAACCACGTTCCAGTATTGGTCAAAGCCCTGTGTTCGATGCTACTGCACATGGTTCATTCAAATACTACCCTTAAGTGGTTTAAATACGTATGGAGATGATGTATCTATACATTCATAATTTTTTCAATGCCTGTAATGTAGAAACCACGTTCCAGTATTGGCCAAAGCCCTGTGTTCGATGCTACTGCACATGGTTCATTCAAATACTACCCTTAACTAGTTTAAATACGTATGTAGGTGATGTATCTATACATTCACAACTCTCGCAATGCCTGTAATGTAGAAACCACGTTCCAGTATTGGTCAAAGCCCTGTGTTCGATGCTACTGCACATGGTTCATTCAAATACTACCCTTAAGTGGTTTAAATAGTTTAAATACGTATGTAGGTGATGTATCTATACATTTACAACTTACGCAATGCCTGTAATGGTTAAAAATGCGTACATTTGTAGTGTATCTATGCATTCACAACTTTGGCAATGCCTGTAATGTAGAAACCACGTTCCAGTATTGGCCAAAGCCCTGTGTTCGATGCTACTGCACATGGTTCATTCAAATACTACCCTTAACTAGTTTAAATACGTATGTAGGTGCTGTATCTATACATTCACAACTCTCGCAATGCCTGTAATGTAGAAACCACGTTCCAGTATTGGTCAAAGCCATGTGTTCGATGCTACTGCACATGGTTCATTCAAATACTACCCTTGAGTGGTTTGAATAGTTTAAATACGTATGTAGGTGATGTATCTATACATTTACAACTTACGCAATGCCTGTAATGGTTCATTCAAATACTACCCTTAACTAGTTTAAATACGTATGTAGGTGCTGTATCTATACATTCACAACTCTCGCAATGCCTGTAATGTAGAAACCACTTTCCAGTATTGGTCAAAGCCCTGTGTTCGATGCTACTGCACATGGTTCATTCAAATACTACCCTTAAGTGGTTTAAATAGTTTAAATACGTATGTAGGTGATGTATCTATACATTTACAACTTACGCAATGCCTGTAATGGTTGAAAGTGCGCATATATGTAGTGCATCTATGCATTCACAACTTTGGCAATGCCTGTAATGTAGAAACCACGTTCCAGTATTGGCCAAAGCCGTGTGTTCGATGCTACTGCACATGGTTCATTCAAATACTACCCTTAACTAGTTCAAATACGTATGTAGGTGATGTATCTATACATTCACAACTTTTGCAATGCCTGTAATGTAGAAACCACGTTCCAGTATTGGTCAAAGCCCTGTGTTCGATGCTACTGCACATGGTTCATTCAAATACTACCCTTAAGTGGTTTAAATAGTTTAAATACGTATGTAGGTGATGTATCTATACATTTACAACTTAAGCAATGCCTGTAATGGTTAAAAATGCGTACATATGTAGTGTATCTATGCATTCACAACTTTGGCAATGCCTGTAATGTAGAAACCACGTTCCAGTATTGGTCAAAGCCCTGTGTTCGATGCTACTGCACATGGTTCATTCAAATACTACCCTTAAGTGGTTTAAATAGTTTAAATACGTATGTAGGTGATGTATCTATACATTTACAACTTACGCAATGCCTGTAATGGTTAAAAATGCGTATATATGTAGTGTATCTATGCATTCAGAACTTTGGCAATGCCTGTAATGTAGAAACCACGTTCCAGTATTGGCCAAAGCCGTGTGTTCGATGCTACTGCACATGGTTCATTCAAATACTACCCTTAAGTGGTTTAAATACGTATGGAGATGATGTATCTATACATTCATAATTTTTTCAATGCCTGTAATGTAGAAACCACGTTCCAGTATTGGCCAAAGCCCTGTGTTCGATGCTACTGCACATGGTTCATTCAAATACTACCCTTAACTAGTTTAAATACGTATGTAGGTGATGTATCTATACATTCACAACTCTCGCAATGCCTGTAATGTAGAAACCACGTTCCAGTATTGGTCAAAGCCCTGTGTTCGATGCTACTGCACATGGTTCATTCAAATACTACCCTTAAGTGGTTTAAATAGTTTAAATACGTATGTAGGTGATGTATCTATACATTTACAACTTACGCAATGCCTGTAATGGTTAAAAATGCGTACATTTGTAGTGTATCTATGCATTCACAACTTTGGCAATGCCTGTAATGTAGAAACCACGTTCCAGTATTGGCCAAAGCCCTGTGTTCGATGCTACTGCACATGGTTCATTCAAATACTACCCTTAACTAGTTTAAATACGTATGTAGGTGCTGTATCTATACATTCACAACTCTCGCAATGCCTGTAATGTAGAAACCACGTTCCAGTATTGGTCAAAGCCATGTGTTCGATGCTACTGCACATGGTTCATTCAAATACTACCCTTGAGTGGTTTGAATAGTTTAAATACGTATGTAGGTGATGTATCTATACATTTACAACTTACGCAATGCCTGTAATGGTTCATTCAAATACTACCCTTAACTAGTTTAAATACGTATGTAGGTGCTGTATCTATACATTCACAACTCTCGCAATGCCTGTAATGTAGAAACCACTTTCCAGTATTGGTCAAAGCCCTGTGTTCGATGCTACTGCACATGGTTCATTCAAATACTACCCTTAAGTGGTTTAAATAGTTTAAATACGTATGTAGGTGATGTATCTATACATTTACAACTTACGCAATGCCTGTAATGGTTGAAAGTGCGCATATATGTAGTGCATCTATGCATTCACAACTTTGGCAATGCCTGTAATGTAGAAACCACGTTCCAGTATTGGCCAAAGCCGTGTGTTCGATGCTACTGCACATGGTTCATTCAAATACTACCCTTAACTAGTTCAAATACGTATGTAGGTGATGTATCTATACATTCACAACTTTTGCAATGCCTGTAATGTAGAAACCACGTTCCAGTATTGGTCAAAGCCCTGTGTTCGATGCTACTGCACATGGTTCATTCAAATACTACCCTTAAGTGGTTTAAATAGTTTAAATACGTATGTAGGTGATGTATCTATACATTTACAACTTACGCAATGCCTGTAATGGTTAAAAATGCGTACATATGTAGTGTATCTATGCATTCACAACTTTGGCAATGCCTGTAATGTAGAAACCACGTTCCAGTATTGGTCAAAGCCCTGTGTTCGATGCTACTGCACATGGTTCATTCAAATACTACCCTTAAGTGGTTTAAATAGTTTAAATACGTATGTAGGTGATGTATCTATACATTTACAACTTACGCAATGCCTGTAATGGTTAAAAATGCGTATATATGTAGTGTATCTATGCATTCAGAACTTTGGCAATGCCTGTAATGTAGAAACCACGTTCCAGTATTGGCCAAAGCCGTGTGTTCGATGCTACTGCACATGGTTCATTCAAATACTACCCTTAACTAGTTTAAATACGTATGTAGGTGATGTATCTATACATTCACAACTTTGGCAATGCCTGTAATGTAGAAACCACGTTCCAGTATTGGCCAAAGCCCTGTGTTCGATGCTACTGCACATGGTTCATTCAAATACTACCCTTAAGTGGTTTAAATACGTATGGAGATGATGTATCTATGCATTCATAACTTTTGCAATGCCTGTAATGTAGAAACCACGTTCCAGTATTGGCCAAAGCCCTGTGTTCGATGCTACTGCACATGGTTCATTCAAATACTACCCTTAACTAGTTTAAATACGCATGTAGGTGCTGTATCTATACATTCACAACTCTCGCAATGCCTGTAATGTAGAAACCACGTTCCAGTATTGGTCAAAGCCCTGTGTTCGATGCTACTGCACATGGTTCATTCAAATACTACCCTTAAGTGGTTTAAATAGTTTAAATACGTATGTAGCTGATGTATCTATACATTTACAACTTACGCAATGCCTGTAATGGTTAAAAATGCGTACATATGTAGTGTATCTATGCATTCACAACTTTGGCAATGCCTGTAATGTAGAAACCACGTTCCAGTATTGGCCAAAGCCGTGTGTTCGATGCTACTGCACATGGTTCATTCAAATACTACCCTTAAGTGGTTTAAATAGTTTAAATACGTATGTAGCTGATGTATCTATACATTTACAACTTACGCAATGCTTGTAATGGTTAAATATGCGTACATATGTAGTGTATCTATGCATTCACAACTTTGGCAATGCCTGTAATGTAGAAACCACGTTCCAGTATTGGCCAAAGCCCTGTGTTCGATGCTACTGCACATGGTTCATTCAAATACTACCCTTAACTAGTTTAAATACGTATGTAGGTGATGTATCTATACATTCACAACTCTCGCAATGCCTGTAATGTAGAAACCACGTTCCAGTATTGGTCAAAGCCCTGTGTTCGATGCTACTGCACATGGTTCATTCAAATACTACCCTTAAGTGGTTTAAACAGTTTAAATACGTATGTAGGTGATGTATCTATACATTTACAACTTACGCAATGCCTGTAATGGTTAAAAATGCGTACATATGTAGTGTATCTATGCATTCACAACTTTGGCAATGCCTGTAATGTAGAAACCACGTTCCAGTATTGGCCAAAGCCCTGTGTTCGATGCTACTGCACATGGTTCATTCAAATACTACCCTTAAGTGGTTTAAATACGTATGGAGATGATGTATCTATACATTCATAACTTTTGCAATGCCTGTAATGTAGAAACCACGTTCCAGTATTGGCCAAAGCCCTGTGTTCGATGCTACTGCACATGGTTCATTCAAATACTACCCTTAAGTGGTTTAAATACGTATGGAGATGATGTATCTATACATTCATAACTTTTGCAATGCCTGTAATGTAGAAACCACGTTCCAGTATTGGCCAAAGCCCTGTGTTCGATGCTACTGCACATGGTTCATTCAAATACTACCCTTAACTAGTTTAAATACGTATGTAGGTGCTGTATCTATACATTCACAACTCTCGCAATGCCTGTAATGTAGAAACCACGTTCCAGTATTGGTCAAAGCCCTGTGTTCGATGCTACTGCACATGGTTCATTCAAATACTACCCTTAAGTGGTTTAAATAGTTTAAATACGTATGTAGGTGATGTATCTATACATTTACAACTTACGCAATGCCTGTAATGGTTAAAAATGCGTACATATGTAGTGTATCTATGCATTCACAACTTTGGCAATGCCTGTAATGTAGAAACCACGTTCCAGTATTGGCCAAAGCCCTGTGTTCGATGCTACTGCACATGGTTCATTCAAATACTACCCTTAACTCGTTTAAATACGTATGTAGGTGATGTATCTATACATTCACAACTCTCGCAATGCCTGTAATGTAGAAACCACGTTCCAGTATTGGTCAAAGCCCTGTGTTCGATGCTACTGCACATGGTTCATTCAAATACTACCCTTAAGTGGTTTAAATAGTTTAAATACGTATGTAGGTGATGTATCTATACATTTACAACTTACGCAATGCCTGTAATGGGTAAATATGCGTACATATGTAGTGTATCTATGCATTCACAACTCTGGCAATGCCTGTAATGTAGAAACCACGTTCCAGTATTGGCCAAAGCCGTGTGTTCGATGCTACTGCACATGGTTCATTCAAATACTACCCTTAACTAGTTTAAATACGTATGTAGGTGCTGTATCTATACATTCACAACTCTCGCAATGCCTGTAATGTAGAAACCACGTTCCAGTATTGGTCAAAGCCCTGTGTTCGATGCTACTGCACATGGTTCATTCAAATACTACCCTTAAGTGGTTTAAATAGTTTAAATACGTATGTAGGTGATGTATCTATACATTCACAACTCTCGCAATGCCTGTAATGTAGAAACCACGTTCCAGTATTGGTCAAAGCCCTGTGTTCGATGCTACTGCACATGGTTCATTCAAATACTACCCTTAAGTGGTTTAAATAGTTTAAATACGTATGTAGGTGATGTATCTATACATTTACAACTTACGCAATGCCTGTAATGGTTAAATATGCGTACATATGTAGTGTATCTATGCATTCACAACTTTGGCAATGCCTGTAATGTAGAAACCACGTTCCAGTATTGGCCAAAGCCCTGTGTTCGATGCTACTGCACATGGTTCATTCAAATACTACCCTTAACTAGTTTAAATACGTATGTAGGTGCTGTATCTATACATTCACAACTCTCGCAATGCCTGTAATGTAGAAACCACGTTCCAGTATTGGTCAAAGCCCTGTGTTCGATGCTACTGCACATGGTTCATTCAAATACTACCCTTAAGTGGTTTAAATAGTTTAAATACGTATGTAGGTGATGTATCTATACATTTACAACTTACGCAATGCCTGTAATGGTTAAATATGCGTACATATGTAGTGTATCTATGCATTCACAACTTTGGCAATGCCTGTAATGTAGAAACCACGTTCCAGTATTGGCCAAAGCCCTGTGTTCGATGCTACTGCACATGGTTCATTCAAATACTACCCTTAACTCGTTTAAATACGTATGTAGGTGATGTATCTATACATTCACAACTCTCGCAATGCCTGTAATGTAGAAACCACGTTCCAGTATTGGTCAAAGCCCTGTGTTCGATGCTACTGCACATGGTTCATTCAAATACTACCCTTAAGTGGTTTAAATAGTTTAAATACGTATGTAGCTGATGTATCTATACATTTACAACTTACGCAATGCCTGTATTGGTTAAAAATGCGTACACATGTAGTGTATCTATGCATTCACAACTTTGGCAATGCCTGTAATGTAGAAACCACGTTCCAGTATTGGCCAAAGCCCTGTGTTCGATGCTACTGCACATGGTTCATTCAAATACTACCCTTAACTAGTTTAAATACGTATGTAGGTGCTGTATCTATACATTCACAACTCTCGCAATGCCTGTAATGTAGAAACCACGTTCCAGTATTGGTCAAAGCCCTGTGTTCGATGCTACTGCACATGGTTCATTCAAATACTACCCTTAAGTGGTTTAAATAGTTTAAATACGTATGTAGCTGATGTATCTATACATTTACAACTTACGCAATGCCTGTAATGGTTAAAAATGCATACACATGTAGTGTATCTATGCATTCACAACTTTGGCAATGCCTGTAATGTAGAAACCACGTTCCAGTATTGCCCAAAGCCCTGTGTTCGATGCTACTGCACATGGTTCATTCAAATACTACCCTTAACTAGTTTAAATACGTATGTAGGTGCTGTATCTATACATTCACAACTCTCGCAATGCCTGTAATGTAGAAACCACGTTCCAGTATTGGTCAAAGCCCTGTGTTCGATGCTACTGCACATGGTTCATTCAAATACTACCCTTAAGTGGTTTAAATAGTTTAAATACGTATGTAGGTGATGTATCTATACATTTACAACTTACGCAATGCCTGTAATGGTTAAAAATGCATACACATGTAGTGTATCTATGCATTCACAACTTTGGCAATGCCTGTAATGTAGAAACCACGTTCCAGTATTGGCCAAAGCCCTGTGTTCGATGCTACTGCACATGGTTCATTCAAATACTACCCTTAACTAGTTTAAATACGTATGTAGGTGCTGTATCTATACATTCACAACTCTCGCAATGCCTGTAATGTAGAAACCACGTTCCAGTATTGGTCAAAGCCCTGTGTTCGATGCTACTGCACATGGTTCATTCAAATACTACCCTTAAGTGGTTTAAATAGTTTAAATACGTATGTAGGTGATGTATCTATACATTTACAACTTACGCAATGCCTGTAATGGTTAAAAATGCGTACATATGTAGTGTATCTATGCATTCACAACTTTGGCAATGCCTGTAATGTAGAAACCACGTTCCAGTATTGGCCAAAGCCCTGTGTTCGATGCTACTGCACATGGTTCATTCAAATACTACCCTTAACTCGTTTAAATACGTATGTAGGTGATGTATCTATACATTCACAACTCTCGCAATGCCTGTAATGTAGAAACCACGTTCCAGTATTGGTCAAAGCCCTGTGTTCGATGCTACTGCACATGGTTCATTCAAATACTACCCTTAAGTGGTTTAAATAGTTTAAATACGTATGTAGGTGATGTATCTATACATTTACAACTTACGCAATGCCTGTAATGGTTAAATATGCGTACATATGTAGTGTATCTATGCATTCACAACTTTGGCAATGCCTGTAATGTAGAAACCACGTTCCAGTATTGGCCAAAGCCCTGTGTTCGATGCTACTGCACATGGTTCATTCAAATACTACCCTTAACTAGTTTAAATACGTATGTAGGTGCTGTATCTATACATTCACAACTCTCGCAATGCCTGTAATGTAGAAACCACGTTCCAGTATTGGTCAAAGCCCTGTGTTCGATGCTACTGCACATGGTTCATTCAAATACTACCCTTAAGTGGTTTAAATAGTTTAAATACGTATGTAGGTGATGTATCTATACATTTACAACTTACGCAATGCCTGTAATGGTTCAAAATGCGTACATATGTAGTGTATCTATGCATTCACAACTTTGGCAATGCCTGTAATGTAGAAACCACGTTCCAGTATTGGCCAAAGCCCTGTGTTCGATGCTACTGCACATGGTTCATTCAAATACTACCCTTAACTCGTTTAAATACGTATGTAGGTGATGTATCTATACATTCACAACTCTCGCAATGCCTGTAATGTAGAAACCACGTTCCAGTATTGGTCAAAGCCCTGTGTTCGATGCTACTGCACATGGTTCATTCAAATACTACCCTTAAGTGGTTTAAATAGTTTAAATACGTATGTAGGTGATGTATCTATACATTTACAACTTACGCAATGCCTGTAATGGTTAAATATGCGTACATATGTAGTGTATCTATGCATTCACAACTTTGGCAATGCCTGTAATGTAGAAACCACGTTCCAGTATTGGCCAAAGCCCTGTGTTCGATGCTACTGCACATGGTTCATTCAAATACTACCCTTAACTAGTTTAAATACGTATGTAGGTGCTGTATCTATACATTCACAACTCTCGCAATGCCTGTAATGTAGAAACCACGTTCCAGTATTGGTCAAAGCCCTGTGTTCGATGCTACTGCACATGGTTCATTCAAATACTACCCTTAAGTGGTTTAAATAGTTTAAATACGTATGTAGGTGATGTATCTATACATTTACAACTTACGCAATGCCTGTAATGGTTAAAAATGCGTACATATGTAGTGTATCTATGCATTCACAACTTTGGCAATGCCTGTAATGTAGAAACCACGTTCCAGTATTGGCCAAAGCCCTGTGTTCGATGCTACTGCACATGGTTCATTCAAATACTACCCTTAACTCGTTTAAATACGTATGTAGGTGATGTATCTATACATTCACAACTCTTGCAATGCCTGTAATGTAGAAACCACGTTCCAGTATTGGTCAAAGCCCTGTGTTCGATGCTACTGCACATGGTTCATTCAAATACTACCCTTAAGTGGTTTAAATAGTTTAAATACGTATGTAGCTGATGTATCTATACATTTACAACTTACGCAATGCCTGTAATGGTTAAAAATGCGTACACATGTAGTGTATCTATGCATTCACAACTTTGGCAATGCCTGTAATGTAGAAACCACGTTCCAGTATTGGCCAAAGCCCTGTGTTCGATGCTACTGCACATGGTTCATTCAAATACTACCCTTAACTAGTTTAAATACGTATGTAGGTGATGTATCTATACATTCACAACTCTCGCAATGCCCGTAATGTAGAAACCACTTTCCAGTATTGGTCAAAGCCCTGTGTTCGATGCTACTGCACATGGTTCATTCAAATACTACCCTTAAGTGGTTTAAATAGTTTAAATACGTATGTAGCTGATGTATCTATACATTTACAACTTACGCAATGCCTGTATTGGTTAAAAATGCGTACACATGTAGTGTATCTATGCATTCACAACTTTGGCAATGCCTGTAATGTAGAAACCACGTTCCAGTATTGGCCAAAGCCCTGTGTTCGATGCTACTGCACATGGTTCATTCAAATACTACCCTTAACTAGTTTAAATACGTATGTAGGTGCTGTATCTATACATTCACAACTCTCGCAATGCCTGTAATGTAGAAACCACGTTCCAGTATTGGTCAAAGCCCTGTGTTCGATGCTACTGCACATGGTTCATTCAAATACTACCCTTAAGTGGTTTAAATAGTTTAAATACGTATGTAGCTGATGTATCTATACATTTACAACTTACGCAATGCCTGTAATGGTTAAAAATGCGTATATATGTAGTGTATCTATGCATTCACAACTTTGGCAATGCCTGTAATGTAGAAACCACGTTCCAGTATTGGCCAAAGCCCTGTGTTCGATGCTACTGCACATGGTTCATTCAAATACTACCCTTAAGTGGTTTAAATAGTTTAAATACGTATGTAGCTGATGTATCTATACATTTACAACTTACGCAATGCCTGTATTGGTTAAAAATGCGTACACATGTAGTGTATCTATGCATTCACAACTTTGGCAATGCCTGTAATGTAGAAACCACGTTCCAGTATTGGCCAAAGCCCTGTGTTCGATGCTACTGCACATGGTTCATTCAAATACTACCCTTAACTAGTTTAAATACGTATGTAGGTGCTGTATCTATACATTCACAACTCTCGCAATGCCTGTAATGTAGAAACCACGTTCCAGTATTGGTCAAAGCCCTGTGTTCGATGCTACTGCACATGGTTCATTCAAATACTACCCTTAAGTGGTTTAAATAGTTTAAATACGTATGTAGCTGATGTATCTATACATTTACAACTTACGCAATGCCTGTAATGGTTAAAAATGCATACACATGTAGTGTATCTATGCATTCACAACTTTGGCAATGCCTGTAATGTAGAAACCACGTTCCAGTATTGGCCAAAGCCCTGTGTTCGATGCTACTGCACATGGTTCATTCAAATACTACCCTTAACTAGTTTAAATACGTATGTAGGTGCTGTATCTATACATTCACAACTCTCGCAATGCCTGTAATGTAGAAACCACGTTCCAGTATTGGTCAAAGCCCTGTGTTCGATGCTACTGCACATGGTTCATTCAAATACTACCCTTAAGTGGTTTAAATAGTTTAAATACGTATGTAGGTGATGTATCTATACATTTACAACTTACGCAATGCCTTTAATGGTTAAAAATGCGTACACATGTAGTGTATCTATGCATTCACAACTTTGGCAATGCCTGTAATGTAGAAACCACGTTCCAGTATTGGCCAAAGCCCTGTGTTCGATGCTACTGCACATGGTTCATTCAAATACTACCCTTAACTAGTTTAAATACGTATGTAGGTGCTGTATCTATACATTCACAACTCTCGCAATGCCTGTAATGTAGAAACCACGTTCCAGTATTGGTCAAAGCCCTGTGTTCGATGCTACTGCACATGGTTCATTCAAATACTACCCTTAAGTGGTTTAAATAGTTTAAATACGTATGTAGGTGATGTATCTATACATTTACAACTTACGCAATGCCTGTAATGGTTAAAAATTGGTACATATGTAGTGTATCTATGCATTCACAACTTTGGCAATGCCTGTAATGTAGAAACCACGTTCCAGTATTGGCCAAAGCCCTGTGTTCGATGCTACTGCACATGGTTCATTCAAATACTACCCTTAACTAGTTTAAATACGTATGTAGGTGCTGTATCTATACATTCACAACTCTCGCAATGCCTGTAATGTAGAAACCACGTTCCAGTATTGGTCAAAGCCCTGTGTTCGATGCTACTGCACATGGTTCATTCAAATACTACCCTTAAGTGGTTTAAATAGTTTAAATACGTATGTAGGTGATGTATCTATACATTTACAACTTACGCAATGCCTGTAATGGTTAAAAATTGGTACATATGTAGTGTATCTATGCATTCACAACTTTGGCAATGCCTGTAATGTAGAAACCACGTTCCAGTATTGGCCAAAGCCCTGTGTTCGATGCTACTGCACATGGTTCATTCAAATAATACCCTTAACTCGTTTAAATACGTATGTAGGTGATGTATCTATACATTCACAACTCTCGCAATGCCTGTAATGTAGAAACCACGTTCCAGTATTGGTCAAAGCCCTGTGTTCGATGCTACTGCACATGGTTCATTCAAATACTACCCTTAAGTGGTTTAAATAGTTTAAATACGTATGTAGGTGATGTATCTATACATTTACAACTTACGCAATGCCTGTAATGGTTAAAAATGCGTACACATGTAGTGTATCTATGCATTCACAACTTTGGCAATGCCTGTAATGTAGAAACCACGTTCCAGTATTGGCCAAAGCCCTGTGTTCGATCCTACTGCACATGGTTCATTCAAATATTACCCTTAACTAGTTTAAATACGTATGTAGGTGATGTATTTATACATTCACAACTCTTGCAATGCCTGTAATGTAGAAACCACTTTCCAGTATTGGTCAAAGCCCTGTGTTCGATGCTACTGCACATGGTTCATTCAAATACTACCCTTAAGTGGTTTAAATAGTTTAAATACGTATGTAGGTGATGTATCTATACATTTACAACTTACGCAATGCCTGTAATGGTTAAAAATGCGTACACATGTAGTGTATCTATGCATTCACAACTTTGGCAATGCCTGTAATGTAGAAACCACGTTCCAGTATTGGCCACAGCCCTGTGTTCGATGCTACTGCACATGGTTCATTCAAATACTACCCTTAACTAGTTTAAATACGTATGTAGGTGCTGTATCTATGCATTCACAACTCTCGCAATGCCTGTAATGTAGAAACCACTTTCCAGTATTGGTCAAAGCCCTGTGTTCGATGCTACTGCACATGGTTCATTCAAATACTACCCTTAAGTGGTTTAAATAGTTTAAATACGTATGTAGGTGATGTATCTATACATTTACAACTTACGCAATGCCTGTAATGGTTAAAAATGCGTACACATGTAGTGTATCTATGCATTCACAACTTTGGCAATGCCTGTAATGTAGAAACCACGTTCCAGTATTGGCCAAAGCCCTGTGTTCGATGCTACTGCACATGGTTCATTCAAATACTACCCTGAACTAGTTTAAATACGTATGTAGATGATGTATCTATACATTCACAACTCTCGCAATGCCTGTAATGTAGAAACCACGTTCCAGTATTGGTCAAAGCCCTGTGTTCGATGCTACTGCACATGGTTCATTCAAATACTACCCTTAAGTGGTTTAAATAGTTTAAATACGTATGTAGGTGATGTATCTATACATTTACAACTTACGCAATGCCTGTAATGGTTAAAAATGCGTACACATGTAGTGTATCTATGCATTCACAACTTTGGCAATGCCTGTAATGTAGAAACCACGTTCCAGTATTGGCCAAAGCCCTGTGTTCGATCCTACTGCACATGGTTCATTCAAATACTACCCTTAACTAGTTTAAATACGTATGTAGGTGATGTATCTATACATTCACAACTCTTGCAATGCCTGTAATGTAGAAACCACTTTCCAGTATTGGTCAAAGCCCTGTGTTCGATGCTACTGCACATGGTTCATTCAAATACTACCCTTAAGTGGTTTAAATAGTTTAAATACGTATGTAGGTGATGTATCTATACATTTACAACTTACGCAATGCCTGTAATGGTTAAAAATGCGTACACATGTAGTGTATCTATGCATTCACAACTTTGGCAATGCCTGTAATGTAGAAACCACGTTCCAGTATTGGCCAAAGCCCTGTGTTCGATGCTACTGCACATGGTTCATTCAAATACTACCCTTAACTAGTTTAAATACGTATGTAGGTGCTGTATCTATACATTCACAACTCTCGCAATGCCTGTAATGTAGAAACCACTTTCCAGTATTGGTCAAAGCCCTGTGTTCGATGCTACTGCACATGGTTCATTCAAATACTACCCTTAAGTGGTTTAAATAGTTTAAATACGTATGTAGCTGATGTGTCTATACATTTACAACTTACGCAATGCCTGTAATGGTTAAAAATGCGTACACATGTAGTGTATCTATGCATTCACAACTTTGGCAATGCCTGTAATGTAGAAACCACGTTCCAGTATTGGCCAAAGCCCTGTGTTCGATGCTACTGCACATGGTTCATTCAAATACTACCCTTAACTAGTTTAAATACGTATGTAGATGATGTATCTATACATTCACAACTCTCGCAATGCCTGTAATGTAGAAACCACGTTCCAGTATTGGTCAAAGCCCTGTGTTCGATGCTACTGCACATGGTTCATTCAAATACTACCCTTAAGTGGTTTAAATAGTTTAAATACGTATGTAGGTGATGTATCTATACATTTACAACTTACGCAATGCCTGTAATGGTTAAAAATGCGTACACATGTAGTGTATCTATGCATTCACAACTTTGGCAATGCCTGTAATGTAGAAACCACGTTCCAGTATTGGCCAAAGCCCTGTGTTCGATGCTACTGCACATGGTTCATTCAAATACTACCCTGAACTAGTTTAAATACGTATGTAGATGATGTATCTATACATTCACAACTCTCGCAATGCCTGTAATGTAGAAACCACGTTCCAGTATTGGTCAAAGCCCTGTGTTCGATGCTACTGCACATGGTTCATTCAAATACTACCCTTAAGTGGTTTAAATAGTTTAAATACGTATGTAGGTGATGTATCTATACATTTACAACTTACGCAATGCCTGTAATGGTTAAAAATGCGTACACATGTAGTGTATCTATGCATTCACAACTTTGGCAATGCCTGTAATGTAGAAACCACGTTCCAGTATTGGCCAAAGCCCTGTGTTCGATCCTACTGCACATGGTTCATTCAAATACTACCCTTAACTAGTTTAAATACGTATGTAGGTGATGTATCTATACATTCACAACTCTTGCAATGCCTGTAATGTAGAAACCACTTTCCAGTATTGGTCAAAGCCCTGTGTTCGATGCTACTGCACATGGTTCATTCAAATACTACCCTTAAGTGGTTTAAATAGTTTAAATACGTATGTAGGTGATGTATCTATACATTTACAACTTACGCAATGCCTGTAATGGTTAAAAATGCGTACACATGTAGTGTATCTATGCATTCACAACTTTGGCAATGCCTGTAATGTAGAAACCACGTTCCAGTATTGGCCAAAGCCCTGTGTTCGATGCTACTGCACATGGTTCATTCAAATACTACCCTTAACTAGTTTAAATACGTATGTAGGTGCTGTATCTATACATTCACAACTCTCGCAATGCCTGTAATGTAGAAACCACTTTCCAGTATTGGTCAAAGCCCTGTGTTCGATGCTACTGCACATGGTTCATTCAAATACTACCCTTAAGTGGTTTAAATAGTTTAAATACGTATGTAGCTGATGTGTCTATACATTTACAACTTACGCAATGCCTGTAATGGTTAAAAATGCGTACACATGTAGTGTATCTATGCATTCACAACTTTGGCAATGCCTGTAATGTAGAAACCACGTTCCAGTATTGGCCAAAGCCCTGTGTTCGATGCTACTGCACATGGTTCATTCAAATACTACCCTTAACTAGTTTAAATACGTATGTAGATGATGTATCTATACATTCACAACTCTCGCAATGCCTGTAATGTAGAAACCACGTTCCAGTATTGGTCAAAGCCCTGTGTTCGATGCTACTGCACATGGTTCATTCAAATACTACCCTTAAGTGGTTTAAATAGTTTAAATACGTATGTAGGTGATGTATCTATACATTTACAACTTACGCAATGCCTGTAATGGTTAAAAATGCGTACACATGTAGTGTATCTATGCATTCACAACTTTGGCAATGCCTGTAATGTAGAAACCACGTTCCAGTATTGGCCAAAGCTCTGTGTTCGATCCTACTGCACATGGTTCATTCAAATACTACCCTTAACTAGTTTAAATACGTATGTAGGTGATGTATCTATACATTCACAACTCTTGCAATGCCTGTAATGTAGAAACCACGTTCCAGTATTGCCCAAAGCCCTGTGTTCGATGCTACTGCACATGGTTCATTCAAATACTACCCTTAACTAGTTTAAATACGTATGTAGGTGCTGTATCTATACATTCACAACTCTCGCAATGCCTGTAATGTAGAAACCACGTTACAGTATTGGTCAAAGCCCTGTGTTCGATGCTACTGCACATGGTTCATTCAAATACTACCCTTAAGTGGTTTAAATAGTTTAAATACGTATGTAGGTGATGTATCTATACATTTACAACTTACGCAATGCCTTTAATGGTTAAAAATGCGTACACATGTAGTGTATCTATGCATTCACAACTTTGGCAATGCCTGTAATGTAGAAACCACGTTCCAGTATTGGCCAAAGCCCTGTGTTCGATGCTACTGCACATGGTTCATTCAAATACTACCCTTAACTAGTTTAAATACGTATGTAGGTGCTGTATCTATACATTCACAACTCTCGCAATGCCTGTAATGTAGAAACCACTTTCCAGTATTGGTCAAAGCCCTGTGTTCGATGCTACTGCACATGGTTCATTCAAATACTACCCTTAAGTGGTTTAAATAGTTTAAATACGTATGTAGCTGATGTGTCTATACATTTACAACTTACGCAATGCCTGTAATGGTTAAAAATGCGTACACATGTAGTGTATCTATGCATTCACAACTTTGGCAATGCCTGTAATGTAGAAACCACGTTCCAGTATTGGCCAAAGCCCTGTGTTCGATGCTACTGCACATGGTTCATTCAAATACTACCCTTAACTAGTTTAAATACGTATGTAGATGATGTATCTATACATTCACAACTCTCGCAATGCCTGTAATGTAGAAACCACGTTCCAGTATTGGTCAAAGCCCTGTGTTCGATGCTACTGCACATGGTTCATTCAAATACTACCCTTAAGTGGTTTAAATAGTTTAAATACGTATGTAGGTGATGTATCTATACATTTACAACTTACGCAATGCCTGTAATGGTTAAAAATGCGTACACATGTAGTTTATCTATGCATTCACAACTTTGGCAATGCCTGTAATGTAGAAACCACGTTCCAGTATTGGCCAAAGCTCTGTGTTCGATCCTACTGCACATGGTTCATTCAAATACTACCCTTAACTAGTTTAAATACGTATGTAGGTGATGTATCTATACATTCACAACTCTTGCAATGCCTGTAATGTAGAAACCACGTTCCAGTATTGCCCAAAGCCCTGTGTTCGATGCTACTGCACATGGTTCATTCAAATACTACCCTTAACTAGTTTAAATACGTATGTAGGTGCTGTATCTATACATTCACAACTCTCGCAATGCCTGTAATGTAGAAACCACGTTCCAATATTGGTCAAAGCCCTGTGTTCGATGCTACTGCACATGGTTCATTCAAATACTACCCTTAAGTGGTTTAAATAGTTTAAATACGTATGTAGGTGATGTATCTATACATTTACAACTTACGCATTGCCTTTAATGGTTAAAAATGCGTACACATGTAGTGTATCTATGCATTCACAACTTTGGCAATGCCTGTAATGTAGAAACCACGTTCCAGTATTGGCCAAAGCCCTGTGTTCGATGCTACTGCACATGGTTCATTCAAATACTACCCTTAACTAGTTTAAATACGTATGTAGGTGCTGTATCTATACATTCACAACTCTCGCAATGCCTGTAATGTAGAAACCACGTTCCAGTATTGGTCAAAGCCCTGTGTTCGATGCTACTGCACATGGTTCATTCAAATACTACCCTTAAGTGGTTTAAATAGTTTAAATACGTATGTAGGTGATGTATCTATACATTTACAACTTACGCAATGCCTGTAATGGTTAAAAATTGGTACATATGTAGTGTATCTATGCATTCACAACTTTGGCAATGCCTGTAATGTAGAAACCACGTTCCAGTATTGGCCAAAGCCCTGTGTTCGATGCTACTGCACATGGTTCATTCAAATAATAGCCTTAACTCGTTTAAATACGTATGTAGGTGCTGTATCTATACATTCACAACTCTCGCAATGCCTGTAATGTAGAAACCACGTTCCAGTATTGGTCAAAGCCCTGTGTTCGATGCTACTGCACATGGTTCATTCAAATACTACCCTTAAGTGGTTTAAATAGTTTAAATACGTATGTAGGTGATGTATCTATACATTTACAACTTACGCAATGCCTGTAATGGTTAAAAATTGGTACATATGTAGTGTATCTATGCATTCACAACTTTGGCAATGCCTGTAATGTAGAAACCACGTTCCAGTATTGGCCAAAGCCCTGTGTTCGATGCTACTGCACATGGTTCATTCAAATAATAGCCTTAACTCGTTTAAATACGTATGTAGGTGATGTATCTATACATTCACAACTCTCGCAATGCCTGTAATGTAGAAACCACGTTCCAGTATTGGTCAAAGCCCTGTGTTCGATGCTACTGCACATGGTTCATTCAAATACTACCCTTAAGTGGTTTAAATAGTTTAAATACGTATGTAGGTGATGTATCTATACATTTACAACTTACGCAATGCCTGTAATGGTTAAAAATGCGTACACATGTAGTGTATCTATGCATTCACAACTTTGGCAATGCCTGTAATGTAGAAACCACGTTCCAGTATTGGCCAAAGCCCTGTGTTCGATCCTACTGCACATGGTTCATTCAAATACTACCCTTAACTAGTTTAAATACGTATGTAGGTGATGTATTTATACATTCACAACTCTTGCAATGCCTGTAATGTAGAAACCACTTTCCAGTATTGGTCAAAGCCCTGTGTTCGATGCTACTGCACATGGTTCATTCAAATACTACCCTTAAGTGGTTTAAATAGTTTAAATACGTATGTAGCTGATGTATCTATACATTTACAACTTACGCAATGCCTGTAATGGTTAAAAATGCGTACACATGTAGTGTATCTATGCATTCACAACTTTGGCAATGCCTGTAATGTAGAAACCACGTTCCAGTATTGGCCAAAGCCCTGTGTTCGATGCTACTGCACATGGTTCATTCAAATACTACCCTTAACTAGTTTAAATACGTATGTAGGTGCTGTATCTATACATTCACAACTCTCGCAATGCCTGTAATGTAGAAACCACTTTCCAGTATTGGTCAAAGCCCTGTGTTCGATGCTACTGCACATGGTTCATTCAAATACTACCCTTAAGTGGTTTAAATAGTTTAAATACGTATGTAGCTGATGTATCTATACATTTACAACTTACGCAATGCCTGTAATGGTTAAAAATGCGTACACATGTAGTGTATCTATGCATTCACAACTTTGGCAATGCCTGTAATGTAGAAACCACGTTCCAGTATTGGCCAAAGCCCTGTGTTCGATGCTACTGCACATGGTTCATTCAAATACTACCCTGAACTAGTTTAAATACGTATGTAGATGATGTATCTATACATTCACAACTCTCGCAATGCCTGTAATGTAGAAACCACGTTCCAGTATTGGTCAAAGCCCTGTGTTCGATGCTACTGCACATGGTTCATTCAAATACTACCCTTAAGTGGTTTAAATAGTTTAAATACGTATGTAGGTGATGTATCTATACATTTACAACTTACGCAATGCCTGTAATGGTTAAAAATGCGTACACATGTAGTGTATCTATGCATTCACAACTTTGGCAATGCCTGTAATGTAGAAACCACGTTCCAGTATTGGCCAAAGCCCTGTGTTCGATCCTACTGCACATGGTTCATTCAAATACTACCCTTAACTAGTTTAAATACGTATGTAGGTGATGTATCTATACATTCACAACTCTTGCAATGCCTGTAATGTAGAAACCACTTTCCAGTATTGGTCAAAGCCCTGTGTTCGATGCTACTGCACATGGTTCATTCAAATACTACCCTTAAGTGGTTTAAATAGTTTAAATACGTATGTAGCTGATGTATCTATACATTTACAACTTACGCAATGCCTGTAATTGTTAAAAATGCGTACACATGTAGTGTATCTATGCATTCACAACTTTGGCAATGCCTGTAATGTAGAAACCACGTTCCAGTATTGGCCAAAGCCCTGTGTTCGATGCTACTGCACATGGTTCATTCAAATACTACCCTTAACTAGTTTAAATACGTATGTAGGTGCTGTATCTATACATTCACAACTCTCGCAATGCCTGTAATGTAGAAACCACTTTCCAGTATTGGTCAAAGCCCTGTGTTCGATGCTACTGCACATGGTTCATTCAAATACTACCCTTAAGTGGTTTAAATAGTTTAAATACGTATGTAGCTGATGTATCTATACATTTACAACTTACGCAATGCCTGTAATGGTTAAAAATGCGTACACATGTAGTGTATCTATGCATTCACAACTTTGGCAATGCCTGTAATGTAGAAACCACGTTCCAGTATTGGCCAAAGCCCTGTGTTCGATGCTACTGCACATGGTTCATTCAAATACTACCCTTAACTAGTTTAAATACGTATGTAGATGATGTATCTATACATTCACAACTCTCGCAATGCCTGTAATGTAGAAACCACGTTCCAGTATTGGTCAAAGCCCTGTGTTCGATGCTACTGCACATGGTTCATTCAAATACTACCCTTAAGTGGTTTAAATAGTTTAAATACGTATGTAGGTGATGTATCTATACATTTACAACTTACGCAATGCCTGTAATGGTTAAAAATGCGTACACATGTAGTGTATCTATGCATTCACAACTTTGGCAATGCCTGTAATGTAGAAACCACGTTCCAGTATTGGCCAAAGCCCTGTGTTCGATCCTACTGCACATGGTTCATTCAAATACTACCCTTAACTAGTTTAAATACGTATGTAGGTGATGTATCTATACATTCACAACTCTTGCAATGCCTGTAATGTAGAAACCACTTTCCAGTATTGGTCAAAGCCCTGTGTTCGATGCTACTGCACATGGTTCATTCAAATACTACCCTTAAGTGGTTTAAATAGTTTAAATACGTATGTAGGTGATGTATCTATACATTTACAACTTACGCAATGCCTGTAATGGTTAAAAATGCGTACACATGTAGTGTATCTATGCATTCACAACTTTGGCAATGCCTGTAATGTAGAAACCACGTTCCAGTATTGGCCAAAGCCCTGTGTTCGATGCTACTGCACATGGTTCATTCAAATACTACCCTTAACTAGTTTAAATACGTATGTAGGTGCTGTATCTATACATTCACAACTCTCGCAATGCCTGTAATGTAGAAACCACGTTCCAGTATTGGTCAAAGCCCTGTGTTCGATGCTACTGCACATGGTTCATTCAAATACTACCCTTAAGTGGTTTAAATAGTTTAAATACGTATGTAGGTGATGTATCTATACATTTACAACTTACGCAATGCCTGTAATGGTTAAAAATGCGTACACATGTAGTGTATCTATGCATTCACAACTTTGGCAATGCCTGTAATGTAGAAACCACGTTCCAGTATTGGCCAAAGCCCTGTGTTCGATTCTACTGCACATGGTTCATTCAAATACTACCCTTAACTAGTTTAAATACGTATGTAGGTGATGTATCTATACATTCACAACTCTCGCAATGCCTGTAATGTAGAAACCACGTTCCAATATTGGTCAAAGCCCTGTGTTCGATGCTACTGCACATGGTTCATTCAAATACTACCCTTAAGTGGTTTAAATAGTTTAAATACGTATGTAGGTGATGTATCTATACATTTACAACTTACGCAATGCCTGTAATGGTTAAAAATGCGTATATATGTAGTGTATCTATGCATTCACAACTTTGGCAATGCCTGTAATGTAGAAACCACGTTCCAGTATTGACCAAAGCCCTGTGTTCGATGCTACTGCACATGGTTCATTCAAATACTACCCTTAAGTGGTTTAAATAGTTTAAATACGTATGTAGGTGATGTATCTATACATTTACAACTTATGCAATGCATGTAATGGTTAAAAATGCGTACACATGTAGTGTATCTATACATTCACAACTTTGGCAATGCCTGTAATGTAGAAACCACGTTCCAGTATTGGCCAAAGCCCTGTGTTCGATTCTACTGCACATGGTTCATTCAAATACTACCCTTAACTAGTTTAAATACGTATGTAGGTGATGTATCTATACATTCACAACTCTCGCAATGCCTGTAATGTAGAAACCACGTTCCAGTATTGGTCAAAGCCCTGTGTTCGATGCTACTGCACATGGTTCCTTCAAATACTACCCTTAAGTGGTTTAAATAGTTTAAATACGTATGTAGGTGATGTATCTATACATTTACAACTTACGCAATGCCTGTAATGGTTAAAAATGCGCACACATGTAGTGTATCTATGCATTCACAACTTTGGCAATGCCTGTAATGTAGAAACCACGTTCCAGTATTGGCCAAAGCCCTGTGTTCGATGCTACTGCACATGGTTCATTCAAATACTACCCTTAACTAGTTTAAATACGTATGTAGGTGATGTATCTATACATTCACAACTCTCGCAATGCCTGTAATGTAGAAACCACGTTCCAGTATTGGTCAAAGCCCTGTGTTCGATGCTACTGCTCATGGTTCATTCAAATACTACCCTTAAGTGGTTTAAATAGTTTAAATACGTATGTAGGTGATGTATCTATACATTTACAACTTACGCAATGCCTGTAATGGTTAAAAATACGTACACATGTAGTGTATCTATGCATTCACAACTTTGGCAATGCCTGTAATGTAGAAACCACGTTCCAGTATTGGCCAAAGCCCTGTGTTCGATTCTACTGCACATGGTTCATTCAAATACTACCCTTAACTAGTTTAAATACGTATGTAGGTGCTGTATCTATACATTCACAACTCTCGCAATGCCTGTAATGTAGAAACCACGTTCCAGTATTGGTCAAAGCCCTGTGTTCGATGCTACTGCACATGGTTCATTCAAATACTACCCTTAAGTGGTTTAAATAGTTTAAATACGTATGTAGGTGATGTATCTATACATTTACAACTTACGCAAAGCCTGTAATGGTTAAAAATGCGTACATATGTAGTGTATCTATGCATTCACAACTTTGGCAATGCCTGTGATGTAGAAACCACGTTCCAGTATTGGCCAAAGCCCTGTGTTCGATGCTACTGCACATGGTTCATTCAAATACTACCCTTAAGTGGTTTAAATAGTTTAAATACGTATGTAGGTGATGTATCTATACATTTACAACTTACGCAATGCCTGTAATGGTTAAAAATGCGTACATATGTAGTGTATCTATGCATTCACAACTTTGGCAATGCCTGTAATGTAGAAACCACATTCCAGTATTGGGCAAAGCCCCGTGTTCGATGCTACTGCACATGGTTCATTCAAATACTACCCTTAACTAGTTTAAATACGTATGTAGGTGATGTATCTATACATTCACAACTCTCGCAATGCCTGTAATGTAGAAACCACGTTCCAGTATTGGTCAAAGCCCTGTGTTCGATGCTACTGCACATGGTTCATTCAAATACTACCCTTCAGTGGTTTAAATAGTTTAAATACGTATGTAGGTGATGTATCTATACATTTACAACTTATGCAATGCCTGTAATGGTTAAAAATGCGTACATATGTAGTGTATCTATGCATTCACAACTTTGGCAATGCCTGTAATGTAGAAACCACGTTCCAGTATTGGCCAAAGCCCTGTGTTCGATGCTACTGCACATGGTTCATTCAAATACTACCCTTAACTAGTTTAAATACGTATGTAGGTGATGCATCTATACATTCATACCTCTCGCAATGCCTGTAATGTAGAAACCACGTTCCAGTATTGGTCAAAGCCCTGTGTTCGATGCTACTGCACATGGTTCATTCAAATACTACCCTTAAGTGGTTTAAATAGTTTAAATACGTATGTAGGTGATGTATCTATACATTTACAGCTTACGCAATGCCTGTAATGGTTAAAAATGCGTACATATGTAGTGTATCTATGCATTCACAACTTAGGCAATGCCTGTAATGTAGAAACCACGTTCCAGTATTGGCCAAAGCCCTGTGTTCGATGCTACTGCACATGGTTCATTCAAATACTACCTTTAACTAGTTTAAATACGTATGTAGGTGATGTATCTATACATTCACAACTCTCGCAATGCCTGTAATGTAGAAACCACGTTCCAGTATTGGTCAAAGCCCTGTGTTCGATGCTACTGCACATGGTTCATTCAAATACTACCCTTAAGTGGTTTAAATAGTTTAAATACGTATGTAGGTGATGTATCTATACATTTACAACTTACGCAATGCCTGTAATGGTTAAAAATGCGTATATATGTAGTGTATCTATGCTTTTTGCAACTTTGGCAATGCCTGTAATGTAGAAACCACGTTCCAGTATTGGCCAAAGCCCTGTGTTCGATGCTACTGCACATGGTTCATTCAAATACTACCCTTAACTAGTTTAAATACGTATGTAGGTGATGCATCTATACATTCACAACTCTCGCAATGCCTGTAATGTAGAAACCACGTTCCAGTATTGGTCAAAGCCCTGTGTTCGATGCTACTGCACATGGTTCATTCAAATACTACCCTTAAGTGGTTTAAATAGTTTAAATACGTATGTAGGTGATGTACCTATACATTTACAACTTACGCAATGCCTGTAATGGTTAAAAATGCGTACATATGTAGTGTATCTATGCATTCACAACTTTGGCAATGCCTGTAATGTAGAAACCACGTTCCAGTATTGGCCAAAGTCCTGTGTTCGATGCTACTGCACATGGTTCATTCAAATACTACCCTTAAGTGGTTTAAATAGTTTAAATACGTATGTAGGTGATGTATCTATACATTTACAGCTTACGCAATGCCTGTAATGGTTAAAAATGCGTACATATGTAGTGTATCTATGCATTCACAACTTTGGCAATGCCTGTAATGTAGAAACCACGTTCCAGTATTGGCCAAAGCCCTGTGTTCGATGCTACTGCACATGGTTCATTCAAATACTACCCTTAACTAGTTTAAATACGTATGTAGGTGATGCATCTATACATCCATACCTCTCGCAATGCCTGTAATGTAGAAACCACGTTCCAGTATTGGTCAAAGCCCTGTGTTCGATGCTACTGCACATGGTTCATTCAAATACTACCCTTAAGTGGTTTAAATAGTTTAAATACGTATGTAGGTGATGTATCTATACATTTACAGCTTACGCAATGCCTGTAATGGTTAAAAATGCGTACATATGTAGTGTATCTATGCATTCACAACTTAGGCAATGCCTGTAATGTAGAAACCACGTTCCAGTATTGGCCAAAGCCCTGTGTTCGATGCTACTGCACATGGTTCATTCAAATACTACCCTTAACTAGTTTAAATACGTATGTAGGTGATGTATCTATACATTCACAACTCTCGCAATGCCTGTAATGTAGAAACCACGTTCCAGTATTGGTCAAAGCCCTGTGTTCGATGCTACTGCACATGGTTCATTCAAATACTACCCTTAAGTGGTTTAAATAGTTTAAATACGTATGTAGGTGATGTATCTATACATTTACAACTTACGCAATGCCTGTAATGGTTAAAAATGCGTATATATGTAGTGTATCTATGCTTTTTGCAACTTTGGCAATGCCTGTAATGTAGAAACCACGTTCCAGTATTGGCCAAAGCCCTGTGTTCGATGCTACTGCACATGGTTCATTCAAATACTACCCTTAACTAGTTTAAATACGTATGTAGGTGATGCATCTATACATTCACAACTCTCGCAATGCCTGTAATGTAGAAACCACGTTCCAGTATTGGTCAAAGCCCTGTGTTCGATGCTACTGCACATGGTTCATTCAAATACTACCCTTAAGTGGTTTAAATAGTTTAAATACGTATGTAGGTGATGTACCTATACATTTACAACTTACGCAATGCCTGTAATGGTTAAAAATGCGTACATATGTAGTGTATCTATGCATTCACAACTTTGGCAATGCCTGTAATGTAGAAACCACGTTCCAGTATTGGCCAAAGTCCTGTGTTCGATGCTACTGCACATGGTTCATTCAAATACTACCCTTAAGTGGTTTAAATAGTTTAAATACGTATGTAGGTGATGTATCTATACATTTACAGCTTACGCAATGCCTGTAATGGTTAAAAATGCGTACATATGTAGTGTATCTATGCATTCACAACTTTGGCAATGCCTGTAATGTAGAAACCACGTTCCAGTATTGGCCAAAGCCCTGTGTTCGATGCTACTGCACATGGTTCATTCAAATACTACCCTTAACTAGTTTAAATACGTATGTAGGTGATGCATCTATACATTCATACCTCTCGCAATGCCTGTAATGTAGAAACCACGTTCCAGTATTGGTCAAAGCCCTGTGTTCGATGCTACTGCACATGGTTCATTCAAATACTACCCTTAAGTGGTTTAAATAGTTTAAATACGTATGTAGGTGATGTATCTATACATTTACAGCTTACGCAATGCCTGTAATGGTTAAAAATGCGTACATATGTAGTGTATCTATGCATTCACAACTTAGGCAATGCCTGTAATGTAGAAACCACGTTCCAGTATTGGCCAAAGCCCTGTGTTCGATGCTACTGCACATGGTTCATTCAAATACTACCCTTAACTAGTTTAAATACGTATGTAGGTGATGTATCTATACATTCACAACTCTCGCAATGCCTGTAATGTAGAAACCACGTTCCAGTATTGGTCAAAGCCCTGTGTTCGATGCTACTGCACATGGTTCATTCAAATACTACCCTTAAGTGGTTTAAATAGTTTAAATACGTATGTAGGTGATGTATCTATACATTTACAACTTACGCAATGCCTGTAATGGTTAAAAATGCGTATATATGTAGTGTATCTATGCTTTTTGCAACTTTGGCAATGCCTGTAATGTAGAAACCACGTTCCAGTATTGGCCAAAGCCCTGTGTTCGATGCTACTGCACATGGTTCATTCAAATACTACCCTTAACTAGTTTAAATACGTATGTAGGTGATGCATCTATACATTCACAACTCTCGCAATGCCTGTAATGTAGAAACCACGTTCCAGTATTGGTCAAAGCCCTGTGTTCGATGCTACTGCACATGGTTCATTCAAATACTACCCTTAAGTGGTTTAAATAGTTTAAATACGTATGTAGGTGATGTACCTATACATTTACAACTTACGCAATGCCTGTAATGGTTAAAAATGCGTACATATGTAGTGTATCTATGCATTCACAACTTTGGCAATGCCTGTAATGTAGAAACCACGTTCCAGTATTGGCCAAAGTCCTGTGTTCGATGCTACTGCACATGGTTCATTCAAATACTACCCTTAACTAGTTTAAATACGTATGTAGGTGATGTATCTATACATTCACAACTCTCGCAATGCCTGTAATGTAGAAACCACGTTCCAGTATTGGTCAAAGCCCTGTGTTCGATGCTACTGCACATGGTTCATTCAAATACTACCCTTAAGTGGTTTAAATAGTTTAAATACGTATGTAGGTGATGCATCTATACATTTACAACTTACGCAATGCCTGTAATGGTTAAAAATGCGTATATATATAGTGTATCTATGCTTTTACAACTTTGGCAATGCCTGTAATGTAGAAACCACGTTCCAGTATTGGCCAAAGCCCTGTGTTCGATGCTACTGCACATGGTTCATTCAAATACTACCCTTAACTAGTTTAAATACGTATGTAGGTGATGCATCTATACATTCACATCTCTCGCAATGCCTGTAATGTAGAAACCACGTTCCAGTATTGGTCAAAGCCCTGTGTTCGATGCTACTGCACATGGTTCATTCAAATACTACCCTTAAGTGGTTTAAATACGTATGTAGATGATGTATCTATACATTCACAACTCTCGCAATGCCTGTAATGTAGAAACCACGTTCCAGTATTGGTCAAAGCCCTGTGTTCGATGCTACTGCACATGGTTCATTCAAATACTACCCTTAAGTGGTTTAAATAGTTTAAATACGTATGTAGGTGATGTATCTATACATTTACAACTTACGCAATGCCTGTAATGGTTAAAAATGCGTATATATGTAGTGTATCTATGCTTTGTGCAACTTTGGCAATGCCTGTAATGTAGAAACCACGTTCCAGTATTGGCCAAAGCCCTGTGTTCGATGCTACTGCACATGGTTCATTCAAATACTACCCTTAACTAGTTTAAATACGTATGTAGGTGATGCATCTATACATTCACAACTCTCGCAATGCCTGTAATGTAGAAACCACGTTCCAGTATTGGTCAAAGCCCTGTGTTCGATGCTACTGCACATGGTTCATTCAAATACTACCCTTAAGTGGTTTAAATAGTTTAAATACGTATGTAGGTGATGTACCTATACATTTACAACTTACGCAATGCCTGTAATGGTTAAAAATGCGTACATATGTAGTGTATCTATGCATTCACAACTTTGGCAATGCCTGTAATGTAGAAACCACGTTCCAGTATTGGCCAAAGTCCTGTGTTCGATGCTACTGCACATGGTTCATTCAAATACTACCCTTAAGTGGTTTAAATAGTTTAAATACGTATGTAGGTGATGTATCTATACATTTACAGCTTACGCAATGCCTGTAATGGTTAAAAATGCGTACATATGTAGTGTATCTATGCATTCACAACTTTGGCAATGCCTGTAATGTAGAAACCACGTTCCAGTATTGGCCAAAGCCCTGTGTTCGATGCTACTGCACATGGTTCATTCAAATACTACCCTTAACTAGTTTAAATACGTATGTAGGTGATGCATCTATACATTCATACCTCTCGCAATGCCTGTAATGTAGAAACCACGTTCCAGTATTGGTCAAAGCCCTGTGTTCGATGCTACTGCACATGGTTCATTCAAATACTACCCTTAAGTGGTTTAAATAGTTTAAATACGTATGTAGGTGATGTATCTATACATTTACAGCTTACGCAATGCCTGTAATGGTTAAAAATGCGTACATATGTAGTGTATCTATGCATTCACAACTTAGGCAATGCCTGTAATGTAGAAACCACGTTCCAGTATTGGCCAAAGCCCTGTGTTCGATGCTACTGCACATGGTTCATTCAAATACTACCCTTAACTAGTTTAAATACGTATGTAGGTGATGTATCTATACATTCACAACTCTCGCAATGCCTGTAATGTAGAAACCACGTTCCAGTATTGGTCAAAGCCCTGTGTTCGATGCTACTGCACATGGTTCATTCAAATACTACCCTTAAGTGGTTTAAATAGTTTAAATACGTATGTAGGTGATGTATCTATACATTTACAACTTACGCAATGCCTGTAATGGTTAAAAATGCGTATATATGTAGTGTATCTATGCTTTTTGCAACTTTGGCAATGCCTGTAATGTAGAAACCACGTTCCAGTATTGGCCAAAGCCCTGTGTTCGATGCTACTGCACATGGTTCATTCAAATACTACCCTTAACTAGTTTAAATACGTATGTAGGTGATGCATCTATACATTCACAACTCTCGCAATGCCTGTAATGTAGAAACCACGTTCCAGTATTGGTCAAAGCCCTGTGTTCGATGCTACTGCACATGGTTCATTCAAATACTACCCTTAAGTGGTTTAAATAGTTTAAATACGTATGTAGGTGATGTACCTATACATTTACAACTTACGCAATGCCTGTAATGGTTAAAAATGCGTACATATGTAGTGTATCTATGCATTCACAACTTTGGCAATGCCTGTAATGTAGAAACCACGTTCCAGTATTGGCCAAAGTCCTGTGTTCGATGCTACTGCACATGGTTCATTCAAATACTACCCTTAACTAGTTTAAATACGTATGTAGGTGATGTATCTATACATTCACAACTCTCGCAATGCCTGTAATGTAGAAACCACGTTCCAGTATTGGTCAAAGCCCTGTGTTCGATGCTACTGCACATGGTTCATTCAAATACTACCCTTAAGTGGTTTAAATAGTTTAAATACGTATGTAGGTGATGCATCTATACATTTACAACTTACGCAATGCCTGTAATGGTTAAAAATGCGTATATATATAGTGTATCTATGCTTTTACAACTTTGGCAATGCCTGTAATGTAGAAACCACGTTCCAGTATTGGCCAAAGCCCTGTGTTCGATGCTACTGCACATGGTTCATTCAAATACTACCCTTAACTAGTTTAAATACGTATGTAGGTGATGCATCTATACATTCACATCTCTCGCAATGCCTGTAATGTAGAAACCACGTTCCAGTATTGGTCAAAGCCCTGTGTTCGATGCTACTGCACATGGTTCATTCAAATACTACCCTTAAGTGGTTTAAATACGTATGTAGATGATGTATCTATACATTCACAACTCTCGCAATGCCTGTAATGTAGAAACCACGTTCCAGTATTGGTCAAAGCCCTGTGTTCGATGCTACTGCACATGGTTCATTCAAATACTACCCTTAAGTGGTTTAAATAGTTTAAATACGTATGTAGGTGATGTATCTATACATTTACAACTTACGCAATGCCTGTAATGGTTAAAAATGCGTATATATGTAGTGTATCTATGCTTTTTGCAACTTTGGCAATGCCTGTAATGTAGAAACCACGTTCCAGTATTGGCCAAAGCCCTGTGTTCGATGCTACTGCACATGGTTCATTCAAATACTACCCTTAACTAGTTTAAATACGTATGTAGGTGATGCATCTATACATTCACAACTCTCGCAATGCCTGTAATGTAGAAACCACGTTCCAGTATTGGTCAAAGCCCTGTGTTCGATGCTACTGCACATGGTTCATTCAAATACTACCCTTAAGTGGTTTAAATAGTTTAAATACGTATGTAGGTGATGTACCTATACATTTACAACTTACGCAATGCCTGTAATGGTTAAAAATGCGTACATATGTAGTGTATCTATGCATTCACAACTTTGGCAATGCCTGTAATGTAGAAACCACGTTCCAGTATTGGCCAAAGTCCTGTGTTCGATGCTACTGCACATGGTTCATTCAAATACTACCCTTAAGTGGTTTAAATAGTTTAAATACGTATGTAGGTGATGTATCTATACATTTACAGCTTACGCAATGCCTGTAATGGTTAAAAATGCGTACATATGTAGTGTATCTATGCATTCACAACTTTGGCAATGCCTGTAATGTAGAAACCACGTTCCAGTATTGGCCAAAGCCCTGTGTTCGATGCTACTGCACATGGTTCATTCAAATACTACCCTTAACTAGTTTAAATACGTATGTAGGTGATGCATCTATACATTCATACCTCTCGCAATGCCTGTAATGTAGAAACCACGTTCCAGTATTGGTCAAAGCCCTGTGTTCGATGCTACTGCACATGGTTCATTCAAATACTACCCTTAAGTGGTTTAAATAGTTTAAATACGTATGTAGGTGATGTATCTATACATTTACAGCTTACGCAATGCCTGTAATGGTTAAAAATGCGTACATATGTAGTGTATCTATGCATTCACAACTTAGGCAATGCCTGTAATGTAGAAACCACGTTCCAGTATTGGCCAAAGCCCTGTGTTCGATGCTACTGCACATGGTTCATTCAAATACTACCCTTAACTAGTTTAAATACGTAAGTAGGTGATGTATCTATACATTCACAACTCTCGCAATGCCTGTAATGTAGAAACCACGTTCCAGTATTGGTCAAAGCCCTGTGTTCGATGCTACTGCACATGGTTCATTCAAATACTACCCTTAAGTGGTTTAAATAGTTTAAATACGTATGTAGGTGATGTATCTATACATTTACAACTTACGCAATGCCTGTAATGGTTAAAAATGCGTATATATGTAGTGTATCTATGCTTTTTGCAACTTTGGCAATGCCTGTAATGTAGAAACCACGTTCCAGTATTGGCCAAAGCCCTGTGTTCGATGCTACTGCACATGGTTCATTCAAATACTACCCTTAACTAGTTTAAATACGTATGTAGGTGATGCATCTATACATTCACAACTCTCGCAATGCCTGTAATGTAGAAACCACGTTCCAGTATTGGTCAAAGCCCTGTGTTCGATGCTACTGCACATGGTTCATTCAAATACTACCCTTAAGTGGTTTAAATAGTTTAAATACGTATGTAGGTGATGTACCTATACATTTACAACTTACGCAATGCCTGTAATGGTTAAAAATGCGTACATATGTAGTGTATCTATGCATTCACAACTTTGGCAATGCCTGTAATGTAGAAACCACGTTCCAGTATTGGCCAAAGTCCTGTGTTCGATGCTACTGCACATGGTTCATTCAAATACTACCCTTAACTAGTTTAAATACGTATGTAGGTGATGTATCTATACATTCACAACTCTCGCAATGCCTGTAATGTAGAAACCACGTTCCAGTATTGGTCAAAGCCCTGTGTTCGATGCTACTGCACATGGTTCATTCAAATACTACCCTTAAGTGGTTTAAATAGTTTAAATACGTATGTAGGTGATGCATCTATACATTTACAACTTACGCAATGCCTGTAATGGTTAAAAATGCGTATATATATAGTGTATCTATGCTTTTACAACTTTGGCAATGCCTGTAATGTAGAAACCACGTTCCAGTATTGGCCAAAGCCCTGTGTTCGATGCTACTGCACATGGTTCATTCAAATACTACCCTTAACTAGTTTAAATACGTATGTAGGTGATGCATCTATACATTCACATCTCTCGCAATGCCTGTAATGTAGAAACCACGTTCCAGTATTGGTCAAAGCCCTGTGTTCGATGCTACTGCACATGGTTCATTCAAATACTACCCTTAAGTGGTTTAAATACGTATGTAGATGATGTATCTATACATTCACAACTCTCGCAATGCCTGTAATGTAGAAACCACGTTCCAGTATTGGTCAAAGCCCTGTGTTCGATGCTACTGCACATGGTTCATTCAAATACTACCCTTAAGTGGTTTAAATAGTTTAAATACGTATGTAGGTGATGTATCTATACATTTACAGCTTACGCAATGCCTGTAATGGTTAAAAATGCGTACATATGTAGTGTATCTATGCATTCACAACTTAGGCAATGCCTGTAATGTAGAAACCACGTTCCAGTATTGGCCAAAGCCCTGTGTTCGATGCTACTGCACATGGTTCATTCAAATACTACCCTTAACTAGTTTAAATACGTATGTAGGTGATGTATCTATGCATTCACAACTCTCGCAATGCCTGTAATGTAGAAACCACGTTCCAGTATTGGTCAAAGCCCTGTATTCGATGCTACTGCACATGGTTCATTCAAATACTACCCTTAAGTGGTTTAAATAGTTTAAATACGTATGTAGGTGATGTATCTATACATTTACAACTTGCGCAATGCCTGTAATGGTTAAAAATGCGTATATATGTAGTGTATCTATGCTTTTACAAATTTGGCAATGCCTGTAATGTAGAAACCACGTTCCAGTATTGGCCAAAGCCCCGTGTTCGATGCTACTGCACATGGTTCATTCAAATACTACCCTTAACTAGTTTAAATACGTATGTAGGTGATGCATCTATACATTCACAACTCTCGGAATGCCTGTAATGTAGAAACCACGTTCCAGTATTGGTCAAAGCCCTGTGTTCGATGCAACTGCACATGGTTCATTCAAATACTACCCTTAAGTGGTTTAAATAGTTTAAATACGTATGTAGGTGATGTATCTATACATTTACAACCTACGCAATGCATGTAATGGTTAAAAATGCGTACATATGTAGTGTATCTATGCATTCACAACTTTGGCAATGCCTGTAATGTAGAAACCACGTTCCAGTATTGGCCAAAGCCCTGTGTTCGATGCTACTGCACATGGTTCATTCAAATACTACCCTTAACTAGTTTAAATACGTATGTAGGTGATGTATCTATACATTCACAACTCTCGCAATGCCTGTAATGTAGAAACCACGTTCCAGTATTGGTCAAAGCCCTGTGTTCGATGCTACTGCACATGGTTCATTCAAATACTACTCTTAAGTGGTTTAAATAGTTTAAATACGTATGTAGGTGATGTATCTATACATTTACAACTTACGCAATGCCTGTAATGGTTAAAAATACGTATGTATGTAGTGTATCTATGCATTCACAACTTTGGCAATGCCTGTAATGTAGAAAACACGTTCCAGTATTGCCCAAAGCCCTCTGTTCGATGCTACTGCACATGGTTCATTCAAATACTACCCTTAACTAGTTTAAATACGTATGTAGGTGATGTATCTATACATTCACAACTCTCGCAATGCCTGTAATGTAGAAACCACGTTCCAGTATTGGTCAAAGCCCTGTGTTCGATGCTACTGCACATGGTTCATTCAAATACTACCCTTAAGTGGTTTAAATAGTTTAAATACGTATGTAGGTGATGTATCTATACATTTACAACTTACGCAATGCCTGTAATGGTTAAAAATGCGTATATATGTAGTGTATCTATGCTTTTTGCAACTTTGGCAATGCCTGTAATGTAGAAACCACGTTCCAGTATTGGCCAAAGCCATGTGTTCGATGCTACTGCACATGGTTCATTCAAATACTACCCTTAACTAGTTTAAATACGTATGTAGGTGATGCATCTATACATTCACAACTCTCGGAATGCCTGTAATGTAGAAACCACGTTCCAGTATTGGTCAAAGCCCTGTGTTCGATGCTACTGCACATGGTTCATTCAAATAATACCCTTAAGTGGTTTAAATAGTTTAAATACGTATGTAGGTGATGTACCTATACATTTACAACTTACGCAATGCCTGTAATGGTTAAAAATGCGTACATATGTAGTGTATCTATGCATTCACAACTTTGGCAATGCCTGTAATGTAGAAACCACGTTCCAGTATTGGCCAAAGTCCTGTGTTCGATGCTACTGCACATGGTTCATTCAAATACTACCCTTAACTAGTTTAAATACGTATGTAGGTGATGTATCTATGCATTCACAACTCTCGCAATGCCTGTAATGTAGAAACCACGTTCCAGTATTGGTCAAAGCCCTGTATTCGATGCTACTGCACATGGTTCATTCAAATACTACCCTTAAGTGGTTTAAATAGTTTAAATACGTATGTAGGTGATGTATCTATACATTTACAACTTGCGCAATGCCTGTAATGGTTAAAAATGCGTATATATGTAGTGTATCTATGCTTTTACAAATTTGGCAATGCCTGTAATGTAGAAACCACGTTCCAGTATTGGCCAAAGCCCCGTGTTCGATGCTACTGCACATGGTTCATTCAAATACTACCCTTAACTAGTTTAAATACGTATGTAGGTGATGCATCTATACATTCACAACTCTCGGAATGCCTGTAATGTAGAAACCACGTTCCAGTATTGGTCAAAGCCCTGTGTTCGATGCAACTGCACATGGTTCATTCAAATACTACCCTTAAGTGGTTTAAATAGTTTAAATACGTATGTAGGTGATGTATCTATACATTTACAACTTACGCAATGCATGTAATGGTTAAAAATGCGTACATATGTAGTGTATCTATGCATTCACAACTTTGGCAATGCCTGTAATGTAGAAACCACGTTCCAGTATTGGCCAAAGCCCTGTGTTCGATGCTACTGCACATGGTTCATTCAAATACTACCCTTAACTAGTTTAAATACGTATGTAGGTGATGTATCTATACATTCACAACTCTCGCAATGCCTGTAATGTAGAAACCACGTTCCAGTATTGGTCAAAGCCCTGTGTTCGATGCTACTGCACATGGTTCATTCAAATACTACTCTTAAGTGGTTTAAATAGTTTAAATACGTATGTAGGTGATGTATCTATACATTTACAACTTACGCAATGCCTGTAATGGTTAAAAATACGTATGTATGTAGTGTATCTATGCATTCACAACTTTGGCAATGCCTGTAATGTAGAAAACACGTTCCAGTATTGCCCAAAGCCCTCTGTTCGATGCTACTGCACATGGTTCATTCAAATACTACCCTTAACTAGTTTAAATACGTATGTAGGTGATGTATCTATACATTCACAACTCTCGCAATGCCTGTAATGTAGAAACCACGTTCCAGTATTGGTCAAAGCCCTGTGTTCGATGCTACTGCACATGGTTCATTCAAATACTACCCTTAAGTGGTTTAAATAGTTTAAATACGTATGTAGGTGATGCATCTATACATTTACAACTTACGCAATGCCTGTAATGGTTAAAAATGCGTATATATGTAGTGTATCTATGCTTTTACAACTTTGGCAATGCCTGTAATGTAGAAACCACGTTCCAGTATTGGCCAAAGCCCTCTGTTCGATGCTACTGCACATGGTTCATTCAAATACTACCCTTAACTAGTTTAAATACGTATGTAGGTGATGCATCTATACATTCACATCTCTCGCAATGCCTGTAATGTAGAAACCACGTTCCAGTATTGGTCAAAGCCCTGTGTTCGATGCTACTGCACATGGTTCATTCAAATACTACCCTTAAGTGGTTTAAATACGTATGTAGATGATGTATCTATACATTCACAACTCTCGCAATGCCTGTAATGTAGAAACCACGTTCCAGTATTGGTCAAAGCCCTGTGTTCGATGCTACTGCACATGGTTCATTCAAATACTACCCTTAAGTGGTTTAAATAGTTTAAATACGTATGTAGGTGATGTATCTATACATTTACAGCTTACGCAATGCCTGTAATGGTTAAAAATGCGTACATATGTAGTGCATCTATGCATTCACAACTTAGGCAATGCCTGTAATGTAGAAACCACGTTCCAGTATTGGCCAAAGCCCTGTGTTCGATGCTACTGCACATGGTTCATTCAAATACTACCCTTAACTAGTTTAAATACGTATGTAGGTGATGTATCTATGCATTCACAACTCTCGCAATGCCTGTAATGTAGAAACCACGTTCCAGTATTGGTCAAAGCCCTGTATTCGATGCTACTGCACATGGTTCATTCAAATACTACCCTTAAGTGGTTTAAATAGTTTAAATACGTATGTAGGTGATGTATCTATACATTTACAACTTGCGCAATGCCTGTAATGGTTAAAAATGCGTATATATGTAGTGTATCTATGCTTTTACAAATTTGGCAATGCCTGTAATGTAGAAACCACGTTCCAGTATTGGCCAAAGCCCCGTGTTCGATGCTACTGCACATGGTTCATTCAAATACTACCCTTAACTAGTTTAAATACGTATGTAGGTGATGCATCTATACATTCACAACTCTCGGAATGCCTGTAATGTAGAAACCACGTTCCAGTATTGGTCAAAGCCCTGTGTTCGATGCAACTGCACATGGTTCATTCAAATACTACCCTTAAGTGGTTTAAATAGTTTAAATACGTATGTAGGTGATGTATCTATACATTTACAACTTACGCAATGCATGTAATGGTTAAAAATGCGTACATATGTAGTGTATCTATGCATTCACAACTTTGGCAATGCCTGTAATGTAGAAACCACGTTCCAGTATTGGCCAAAGCCCTGTGTTCGATGCTACTGCACATGGTTCATTCAAATACTACCCTTAACTAGTTTAAATACGTATGTAGGTGATGTATCTATACATTCACAACTCTCGCAATGCCTGTAATGTAGAAACCACGTTCCAGTATTGGTCAAAGCCCTGTGTTCGATGCTACTGCACATGGTTCATTCAAATACTACTCTTAAGTGGTTTAAATAGTTTAAATACGTATGTAGGTGATGTATCTATACATTTACAACTTACGCAATGCCTGTAATGGTTAAAAATACGTATGTATGTAGTGTATCTATGCATTCACAACTTTGGCAATGCCTGTAATGTAGAAAACACGTTCCAGTATTGCCCAAAGCCCTCTGTTCGATGCTACTGCACATGGTTCATTCAAATACTACCCTTAACTAGTTTAAATACGTATGTAGGTGATGTATCTATACATTCACAACTCTCGCAATGCCTGTAATGTAGAAACCACGTTCCAGTATTGGTCAAAGCCCTGTGTTCGATGCTACTGCACATGGTTCATTCAAATACTACCCTTAAGTGGTTTAAATAGTTTAAATACGTATGTAGGTGATGTATCTATACATTTACAACTTACGCAATGCCTGTAATGTTTAAAAAATGCATATATATGTAGTGTATCTATGCTTTTACAACTTTGGCAATGCCTGTAATGTAGAAACCACGTTCCAGTATTGGCCAAAGCCCTGTGTTCGATGCTACTGCACATGGTTCATTCAAATACTACCCTTAACTAGTTTAAATACGTATGTAGGTGATGCATCTATACATTCACAACTCTCGCAATGCCTGTAATGTAGAAACCACGTTCCAGTATTGGTCAAAGCCCTGTGTTCGATGCAACTGCACATGGTTCATTCAAATACTACCCTTAAGTGGTTTAAATAGTTTAAATACGTATGTAGGTGATGTATCTATACATTTACAACTTACGCAATGCATGTAATGGTTAAAAATGCGTACATATGTAGTGTATCTATGCATTCACAACTTTGGCAATGCCTGTAGTGTAGAAACCACGTTCCAGTATTGGCCAAAGCCCTGTGTTCGATGCTACTGCACATGGTTCATTCAAATACTACCCTTAACTAGTTTAAATACGTATGTAGGTGATGTATCTATACATTCACAACTCTCGCAATGCCTGTAATGTAGAAACCACGTTCCAGTATTGGTCAAAGCCCTGTGTTCGATGCTACTGCACATGGTTCATTCAAATACTACCCTTAAGTGGTTTAAATAGTTTAAATACGTATGTAGGTGATGTATCTATACATTTACAACTTACGCGATGCCTGTAATGGTTAAAAATACGTATGTATGTAGTGTATCTATGCATTCACAACTTTGGCAATGCCTGTAATGTAGAAACCACGTTCCACTATTGCCCAAAGCCCTGTGTTCGATGCTACTGCACATGGTTCATTCAAATACTACCCTTAACTAGTTTAAATACGTATGTAGGTGATGTATCTATACATTCACAACTCTCGCAATGCCTGTAATGTAGAAACCACGTTCCAGTATTGGTCAAAGCCCTGTGTTCGATGCTACTGCACATGGTTCATTCAAATACTACCCTTAAGTGGTTTAAATAGTTTAAATACGTATGTAGGTGATGTATCTATACATTTACAACTTACGCAATGCCTGTAATGTTTAAAAAATGCGTACACATGTAGTGTATCTATGCTTTTACAACTTTGGCAATGCCTGTAATGTAGAAACCACGTTCCACTATTGCCCAAAGCCCTGTGTTCGATGCTACTGCACATGGTTCATTCAAATACTACCCTTAACTAGTTTAAATACGTATGTAGGTGATGTATCTATACATTCACAACTCTCGCAATGCCTGTAATGTAGAAACCACGTTCCAGTATTGGTCAAAGCCCTGTGTTCGATGCTACTGCACATGGTTCATTCAAATACTACCCTTAAGTGGTTTAAATAGTTTAAATACGTATGTAGGTGATGTATCTATACATTTACAACTTACGCAATGCCTGTAATGGATAAAAATACGTATGTATGTAGTGTATCTATGCATTCACAACTTTGGCAATGCCTGTAATGTAGAAACCACGCTCCAGTATTGGCCAAAGCCCTCTGTTCGATGCTACTGCACATGGTTCATTCAAATACTACCCTTAACTAGTTTAAATACGTATGTAGGTGATGTATCTATACATTCACAACTCTCGCAATGCCTGTAATGTAGAAACCACGTTCCAGTATTGGTCAAAGCCCTGTGTTCGATGCTACTGCACATGGTTCATTCAAATACTACCCTTAAGTGGTTTAAATAGTTTAAATACGTATGTAGGTGATGTATCTATACATTTACAACTTACGCAATGCCTGTAATGTTTAAAAAATGCGTAGATATGTAGTGTATCTATGCTTTTACAACTTTGGCAATGCCTGTAATGTAGAAACCACGTTCCAGTATTGGCCAAAGCCCTGTGTTCGATGCTACTGCACATGGTTCATTCAAATACTACCCTTAACTAGTTTAAATACGTATGTAGGTGATGTATCTATACATTCACAACTCTCGCAATGCCTGTAATGTAGAAACCACGTTCCAGTATTGGTCAAAGCCCTGTGTTCGATGCTACTGCACATGGTTCATTCAAATACTACCCTTAAGTGGTTTAAATAGTTAAAATACGTATGTAGGTGATGTATCTATACATTTACAACTTACGCAATGCCTGTAATGTTTAAAAAGTGCGTATATATGTAGTGTATCTATGCTTTTACAACTTTGGCAATGCCTGTAATGTAGAAACCATGTTCCAGTATTGGCCAAAGCCCTGTGTTCGATGCTACTGCACATGCTTCATTCAAATACTACCCTTAACTAGTTTAAATACGTATGTAGGTGATGCATCTATACATTCACAACTCTCGCAATGCCTGTTATGTAGAAACCACGTTCCAGTTTTGGTCAAAGCCCTGTGTTCGATGCTACTGCACATGGTTCATTCAAATACTACCCTTAAGTGGTTTAAATAGTTTAAATACGTATGTAGGTGATGCATCTATACATTTACAACTTACGCAATGCCTGTAATGGTTAAAAATGCGTACATATGTAGTGTATCTATGCATTCACAACTTTGGCAATGCCTGTAATGTAGAAACCACGTTCCAGTATTGGCCAAAGCCCTGTGTTCGATGCTACTGCACATGGTTCATTCAAATACTACCCTCAACTAGTTTAAATACGTATGTAGGTGATGTATCTATACATTCACAACTTTGGCAATGCCTGTAATGTAGAAACCACGTTCCAGTATTGGTCAAAGCCCTGTGTTCGATGCTACTGCACATGGTTCATTCAAATACTACCCTTAAGTGGTTTAAATAGTTTAAATACGTATGTAGGTGATGCATCTATACATTTACAACTTACGCAATGCCTGTAATGGTTAAAAATACGCATATATGTAGTGTATCTATGCATTCACAACTTTGGCAATGCCTGTAATGTAGAAACCACGTTCAACTATTGGCCAAAGCCCTGTGTTCGATGCTACTGCACATGGTTCATTCAAATACTACCGTTAAGTGGTTTAAATAGTTTAAATACGTATGTAGGTGATGTATCTATACATTTACAACTTACGCAATGCCTGTAATGGTTAAAAATGCGTACATATGTAGTGTATCTATGCATTCACAACTTTGGCAATGCCTGTAATGTAGAAACCACGTTCCAGTATTGGCCAAAGCCCTGTGTTCGATGCTACTGCACATGGTTCATTCAAATACTACCCTTAACTAGTTTAAATACGTATGTAGGTGATGCATCTATACATTCACAACTCTCGGAATGCCTGTAATGTAGAAACCACGTTCCAGTATTGGTCAAAGCCCTGTGTTCGATGCAACTGCACATGGTTCATTCAAATACTACCCTTAAGTGGTTTAAATAGTTTAAATACGTATGTAGATGATGTATCTATACATTTACAACTTACGCAATGCCTGTAATGGTTAAAAATGCGTACATATGTAGTGTATCTATGCATTCACAACTTTGGCAATGCCTGTAATGTAGAAACCACGTTCCAGTATTGGCCAAAGCCCTGTGTTCGATGCTACTGCACATGGTTCATTCAAATACTACCCTCAACTAGTTTAAATACGTATGTAGGTGATGTATCTATACATTCACAACTTTGGCAATGCCTGTAATGTAGAAACCACGTTCCAGTATTGGTCAAAGCCCTGTGTTCGATGCTACTGCACATGGTTCATTCAAATACTACCCTTAAGTGGTTTAAATAGTTTAAATACGTATGTAGGTGATGCATCTATACATTTACAACTTACGCAATGCCTGTAATGGTTAAAAATACGTATATATGTAGTGTATCTATGCATTCACAACTTTGGCAATGCCTGTAATGTAGAAACCACGTTCAACTATTGGCCAAAGCCCTGTGTTCGATGCTACTGCACATGGTTCATTCAAATACTACCGTTAAGTGGTTTAAATAGTTTAAATACGTATGTAGGTGATGTATCTATACATTTACAACTTACGCAATGCCTGTAATGGTTAAAAATGCGTACATATGTAGTGTATCTATGCATTCACAACTTTGGCAATGCCTGTAATGTAGAAACCACGTTCCAGTATTGGCCAAAGCCCTGTGTTCGATGCTACTGCACATGGTTCATTCAAATACTACCCTTAACTAGTTTAAATACGTATGTAGGTGATGTATCTATACATTCACAACTCTCGGAATGCCTGTAATGTAGAAACCACGTTCCAGTATTGGTCAAAGCCCTGTGTTCGATGCAACTGCACATGGTTCATTCAAATACTACCCTTAAGTGGTTTAAATAGTTTAAATACGTATGTAGGTGATGTATCTATACATTTACAACTTACGCAATGCCTGTAATGGTTAAAAATGCGTACATATGTAGTGTATCTATGCATTCACAACTTTGGCAATGCCTGTAATGTAGAAACCACGTTCCAGTATTGGCCAAAGCCCTGTGTTCGATGCTACTGCACATGGTTCATTCAAATACTACCCTTAACTAGTTTAAATACGTATGTAGGTGATGTATCTATACATTCACAACTCTCGCAATGCCTGTAATGTAGAAACCACGTTCCAGTATTGGTCAAAGCCCTGTGTTCGATGCTACTGCACATGGTTCATTCAAATACTACCCTTAAGTGGTTTAAATAGCTTAAATACGTATGTAGGTGATGTATCTATACATTTACAACTTACGCGATGCCTGTAATGGTTAAAAATACGTATGTATGTAGTGTATCTATGCATTCACAACTTTGGCAATGCCTGTAATGTAGAAACCACGTTCCACTATTGCCCAAAGCCGTGTGTTCGATGCTACTGCACATGGTTCATTCAAATACTACCCTTAAGTGGTTTAAATAGTTTAAATACGTATGTAGGTGATGTATCTATACAATTACAACTTACGCAATGCCTGTAATGGTTACAAATGCGTATATATGTAGTGTATCTATGCATTCACAACTTTGGCAATGCCTGTAATGTAGAAACCACGTTCCAGTATTGGCCAAAGCCCTGTGTTCGATGCTACTGCACATGGTTCATTCAAATACTACAATTAAGTGGTTTAAATAGTTTAAATACGTATGTAGGCGATGTATCTATACATTTACAACTTACGCGATGCCTCTAATGGTTAAAAATGCGTAGATATGTAGTGTATCTATGCATTCACAACTTTGGCAATGCCTGTAATGTAGAAACCACGTTCCAGTATTGGCCAAAGCCCTGTGTTCGATGCTACTGCACATGGTTCATTCAAATACTACCCTTAACTAGTTTAAATACGTATGTAGGTGATGCATCTATACATTCACAACTCTCGGAATGCCTGTAATGTAGAAACCACGTTCCAGTATTGGTCAAAGCCCTGTGTTCGATGCAACTGCACATGGTTCATTCAAGTACTACCCTTAAGTGGTTTAAATAGTTTAAATACGTATGTAGGTGATGCATCTATACATTCACAACTCTCGCAATGCCTGTAATGTAGAAACCACGTTCCAGTATTGGTCAAAGCCCTGTGTTCGATGCTACTGCACATGGTTCATTCAAATACTACCCTTAAGTGGTTTAAATAGTTTAAATACGTATGTAGGTGATGTATCTATACATTTACAACTTACGCAATGCCTGTAATGTTTAAAAAATGCGTAGATATGTAGTGTATCTATGCTTTTACAACTTTGGCAATGCCTGTAATGTAGAAACCACGTTCCAGTATTGGCCAAAGCCCTGTGTTCGATGCTACTGCACATGGTTCATTCAAATACTACCCTTAACTAGTTTAAATACGTATGTAGGTGATGCATCTATACATTCACAACTCTCGGAATGCCTGTAATGTAGAAACCACGTTCCAGTATTGGTCAAAGCCCTGTGTTCGATGCTACTGCACATGGTTCATTCAAATACTACCCTTAAGTGGTTTAAATAGTTTAAATACGTATGTAGGTGATGTATCTATACATTTACAACTTACCCAATGCATGTAATGGTTAAAAATACGTATATATGTAGTGTATCTATGCATTCACAACTTTGGCAATGCCTGTAATGTAGAAACCACGTTCCACTATTGGCCAAAGCCCTGTGTTCGATGCTACTGCACATGGTTCATTCAAATACTACCCTTAACTAGTTTAAATACGTATGTAGGTGATGTATCTATACATTCACAACTCTCGCAATGCCTGTAATGTAGAAACCACGTTCCAGTATTGGTCAAAGCCCTGTGTTCGATGCTACTGCACATGGTTCATTCAAATACTACCCTTAAGTGGTTTAAATAGTTAAAATACGTATGTAGGTGATGTATCTATACATTTACAACTTACGCAATGCCTGTAATGGTTAAAAAATGCGTATATATGTAGTGTATCTATGCTTTTACAACTTTGGCAATGCCTGTAATGTAGAAACCACGTTCCAGTATTGGCCAAAGCCCTGTGTTCGATGCTACTGCACATGGTTCATTCAAATACTACCCTTAACTAGTTTAAATACGTATGTAGGTGATGCATCTATACATTCACAACTCTCGCAATGCCTGTTATGTAGAAACCACGTTCCAGTTTTGGTCAAAGCCCTGTGTTCGATGCTACTGCACATGGTTCATTCAAATACTACCCTTAAGTGGTTTAAATAGTTTAAATACGTATGTAGGTGATGCATCTATACATTTACAACTTACGCAATGCCTGTAATGGTTAAAAATGCGTACATATGTAGTGTATCTATGCATTCACAACTTTGGCAATGCCTGTAATGTAGAAACCACGTTCCAGTATTGGCCAAAGCCCTGTGTTCGATGCTACTGCACATGGTTCATTCAAATACTACCCTCAACTAGTTTAAATACGTATGTAGGTGATGTATCTATACATTCACAACTTTGGCAATGCCTGTAATGTAGAAACCACGTTCCAGTATTGGTCAAAGCCCTGTGTTCGATGCTACTGCACATGGTTCATTCAAATACTACCCTTAAGTGGTTTAAATAGTTTAAATACGTATGTAGGTGATGCATCTATACATTTACAACTTACGCAATGCCTGTAATGGTTAAAAATACGCATATATGTAGTGTATCTATGCATTCACAACTTTGGCAATGCCTGTAATGTAGAAACCACGTTCAACTATTGGCCAAAGCCCTGTGTTCGATGCTACTGCACATGGTTCATTCAAATACTACCGTTAAGTGGTTTAAATAGTTTAAATACGTATGTAGGTGATGTATCTATACATTTACAACTTACGCAATGCCTGTAATGGTTAAAAATGCGTACATATGTAGTGTATCTATGCATTCACAACTTTGGCAATGCCTGTAATGTAGAAACCACGTTCCAGTATTGGCCAAAGCCCTGTGTTCGATGCTACTGCACATGGTTCATTCAAATACTACCCTTAACTAGTTTAAATACGTATGTAGGTGATGCATCTATACATTCACAACTCTCGGAATGCCTGTAATGTAGAAACCACGTTCCAGTATTGGTCAAAGCCCTGTGTTCGATGCAACTGCACATGGTTCATTCAAATACTACCCTTAAGTGGTTTAAATAGTTTAAATACGTATGTAGATGATGTATCTATACATTTACAACTTACGCAATGCCTGTAATGGTTAAAAATGCGTACATATGTAGTGTATCTATGCATTCACAACTTTGGCAATGCCTGTAATGTAGAAACCACGTTCCAGTATTGGCCAAAGCCCTGTGTTCGATGCTACTGCACATGGTTCATTCAAATACTACCCTCAACTAGTTTAAATACGTATGTAGGTGATGTATCTATACATTCACAACTTTGGCAATGCCTGTAATGTAGAAACCACGTTCCAGTATTGGTCAAAGCCCTGTGTTCGATGCTACTGCACATGGTTCATTCAAATACTACCCTTAAGTGGTTTAAATAGTTTAAATACGTATGTAGGTGATGCATCTATACATTTACAACTTACGCAATGCCTGTAATGGTTACAAATACGCATATATGTAGTGTATCTATGCATTCACAACTTTGGCAATGCCTGTAATGTAGAAACCACGTTCAACTATTGGCCAAAGCCCTGTGTTCGATGCTACTGCACATGGTTCATTCAAATACTACCGTTAAGTGGTTTAAATAGTTTAAATACGTATGTAGGTGATGTATCTATACATTTACAACTTACGCAATGCCTGTAATGGTTAAAAATGCGTACATATGTAGTGTATCTATGCATTCACAACTTTGGCAATGCCTGTAATGTAGAAACCACGTTCCAGTATTGGCCAAAGCCCTGTGTTCGATGCTACTGCACATGGTTCATTCAAATACTACCCTTAACTAGTTTAAATACGTATGTAGGTGATGTATCTATACATTCACAACTCTCGGAATGCCTGTAATGTAGAAACCACGTTCCAGTATTGGTCAAAGCCCTGTGTTCGATGCAACTGCACATGGTTCATTCAAATACTACCCTTAAGTGGTTTAAATAGTTTAAATACGTATGTAGGTGATGTATCTATACATTTACAACTTACGCAATGCCTGTAATGGTTAAAAATGCGTACATATGTAGTGTATCTATGCATTCACAACTTTGGCAATGCCTGTAATGTAGAAACCACGTTCCAGTATTGGCCAAAGCCCTGTGTTCGATGCTACTGCACATGGTTCATTCAAATACTACCCTTAACTAGTTTAAATACGTATGTAGGTGATGTATCTATACATTCACAACTCTCGCAATGCCTGTAATGTAGAAACCACGTTCCAGTATTGGTCAAAGCCCTGTGTTCGATGCTACTGCACATGGTTCATTCAAATACTACCCTTAAGTGGTTTAAATAGTTTAAATACGTATGTAGGTGATGTATCTATACATTTACAACTTACGCAATGCCTGTAATGGTTAAAAATACGTATATATGTAGTGTATCTATGCATTCACAACTTTGGCAATGCCTGTAATGTAGAAACCACGTTCCACTATTGGCCAAAGCCCTGTGTTCGATGCTACTGCACATGGTTCATTCAAATACTACCCTTAAGTGGTTTAAATAGTTTAAATACGTATGTAGGTGATGTATCTATACAATTACAACTTACGCAATGCCTGTAATGGTTACAAATGCGTATATATGTAGTGTATCTATGCATTCACAACTTTGGCAATGCCTGTAATGTAGAAACCACGTTCCAGTATTGGCCAAAGCCCTGTGTTCGATGCTACTGCACATGGTTCATTCAAATACTACAATTAAGTGGTTTAAATAGTTTAAATACGTATGTAGGCGATGTATCTATACATTTACAACTTACGCGATGCCTCTAATGGTTAAAAATGCGTAGATATGTAGTGTATCTATGCATTCACAACTTTGGCAATGCCTGTAATGTAGAAACCACGTTCCAGTATTGGCCAAAGCCCTGTGTTCGATGCTACTGCACATGGTTCATTCAAATACTACCCTTAACTAGTTTAAATACGTATGTAGGTGATGCATCTATACATTCACAACTCTCGGAATGCCTGTAATGTAGAAACCACGTTCCAGTATTGGTCAAAGCCCTGTGTTCGATGCAACTGCACATGGTTCATTCAAGTACTACCCTTAAGTGGTTTAAATAGTTTAAATACGTATGTAGGTGATGTATCTATACATTTACAACTTACGCAATGCCTGTAATGGTTAAAAATGCGTACATATGTAGTGTATCTATGCATTCACAACTTTGGCAATGCCTGTAATGTAGAAACCACGTTCCAGTATTGGCCAAAGCCCTGTGTTCGATGCTACTGCACATGGTTCATTCAAATACTACCCTTAACTAGTTTAAATACGTATGTAGGTGATGTATCTATACATTCACAACTCTCGCAATGCCTGTAATGTAGAAACCACGTTCCAGTATTGGTCAAAGCCCTGTGTTCGATGCTACTGCACATGGTTCATTCAAATACTACCCTTAAGTGGTTTAAATAGTTTAAATACGTATGTAGGTGATGTATCTATACATTTACAACTTACGCAATGCCTGTAATGGTTAAAAATACGTATATATGTAGTGTATCTATGCATTCACAACTCTCGCAATGCCTGTAATGTAGAAACCACGTTCCACTATTGGCCAAAGCCCTGTGTTCGATGCTACTGCACATGGTTCATTCAAATACTACCCTTAAGTGGTTTAAATAGTTTAAATACGTATGTAGGTGATGTATCTATACAATTACAACTTACGCAATGCCTGTAATGGTTACAAATGCGTATATATGTAGTGTATCTATGCATTCACAACTTTGGCAATGCCTGTAATGTAGAAACCACGTTCCAGTATTGGCCAAAGCCCTGTGTTCGATGCTACTGCACATGGTTCATTCAAATACTACAATTAAGTGGTTTAAATAGTTTAAATACGTATGTAGGCGATGTATCTATACATTTACAACTTACGCGATGCCTCTAATGGTTAAAAATGCGTAGATATGTAGTGTATCTATGCATTCACAACTTTGACAATGCCTGTAATGTAGAAACCACGTTCCAGTATTGGCCAAAGCCCTGTGTTCGATGCTACTGCACATGGTTCATTCAAATACTACCCTTAACTGGTTTAAATACGTATGTAGGTGATGTATCTCTACATTCACAACTTTCGCAATGCCTGTAATGTAGAAACCACGTTCCAGTATTGGTCAAAGCCCTGTGTTCGATGCTACTGCACATGGTTCATTCAAATACTACCCTCAACTAGTTTAAATACGTATGTAGGTGATGTATCTATACATTCACAACTCTCGCAATGCCTGTACTGTAGAAACCACGTTCCAGTATTGGTCAAAGCCCTGTGTTCGATGCTACTGCACATGATTCATTCAAATACTACCCTTAACTAGTTTAAATACTTATGTAGGTGATGTATCTATACATTTACAACTTACGCAATGCCTGTAATGGTTGAAAGTGCGTATATATGTAGTGTATCTTTGTATTCACAACTTTGGCAATGCCTGTTATGTAGAAACCACGTTCCAGTATTGGCCAAAGCCCTGTGTTCGATGCTACTGCACATGGTTCATTCAAATACTACCCTTAACTAGTTTAAATACGTATGTAGGTGATGTATCTATACATTCACAACTCTCGCAATGCCTGTAATGTAGAAACCACGTTCCAGTATTGGTCAAAGCCCTGTGTTCGATGCTACTGCACATGGTTCCTTCAAATACTACCCTTAAGTGGTTTAAATAGTTTAAATACGTATGTAGGTGATGTATCTATACATTTACAACTTACGCAATGCCTGTAATGGTTACAAATGCGTACATATGTAGTGTATCTATGCATTCACAACTTTGGCAATGCCTGTAATGTAGAAACCACGTTCCAGTATTGGCCAAAGCCCTGTGTTCGATGCTACTGCACATGGTTCATTCAAATACTACCCTTAAGTGGTTTAAATACGTATGTAGGTGATGTATCTATACATTCACAACTCTCGCAATGCCTGTAATGTAGAAACCACGTTCCAGTATTGGTCAAAGCCCTGTGTTCGATGCTACTGCACATGGTTCATTCAAATACTACCCTTAAGTGGTTTAAATAGTTTAAATACGTATGTAGGTGATGTATCTATACATTTACAACTTACGCGATGCCTCTAATGGTTAAAAATGCGTAGATATGTAGTGTATCTATGCATTCACAACTTTGGCAATGCCTGTAATGTAGAAACCACGTTCCAGTATTGGCCAAAGCCCTGTGTTCGATGCTACTGCACATGGTTCATTCAAATACTACAATTAAGTGGTTTAAATAGTTTAAATACGTATGTAGGCGATGTATCTATACATTTACAACTTACGCGATGCCTCTAATGGTTAAAAATGCGTAGATATGTAGTGTATCTATGCATTCACAACTTTGGCAATGCCTGTAATGTAGAAACCACGTTCCAGTATTGGCCAAAGCCCTGTGTTCGATGCTACTGCACATGGTTCATTCAAATACTACCCTTAACTGGTTTAAATACGTATGTAGGTGATGTATCTCTACATTCACAACTTTCGCAATGCCTGTAATGTAGAAACCACGTTCCAGTATTGGCCAAAGCCCTGTGTTCGATGCTACTGCACATGGTTCATTCAAATACTACCCTCAACTAGTTTAAATACGTATGTAGGTGATGTATCTATACATTCACAACTCTCGCAATGCCTGTACTGTAGAAACCACGTTCCAGTATTGGTCAAAGCCCTGTGTTCGATGCTACTGCACATGATTCATTCAAATACTACCCTTAACTAGTTTAAATACTTATGTAGGTGATGTATCTATACATTTACAACTTACGCAATGCCTGTAATGGTTGAAAGTGCGTATATATGTAGTGTATCTTTGTATTCACAACTTTGGCAATGCCAGTTATGTAGAAACCACGTTCCAGTATTGGCCAAAGCCCTGTGTTCGATGCTACTGCACATGGTTCATTCAAATACTACCCTTAACTAGTTTAAATACGTATGTAGGTGATGTATCTATACATTCACAACTCTCGCAATGCCTGTAATGTAGAAACCACGTTCCAGTATTGGTCAAAGCCCTGTGTTCGATGCTACTGCACATGGTTCCTTCAAATACTACCCTTAAGTGGTTTAAATAGTTTAAATACGTATGTAGGTGATGTATCTATACATTTACAACTTACGCAATGCCTGTAATGGTTACAAATGCGTACATATGTAGTGTATCTATGCATTCACAACGTTGGCAATGCCTGTAATGTAGAAACCACGTTCCAGTATTGGCCAAAGCCCTGTGTTCGATGCTACTGCACATGGTTCATTCAAATACTACCCTTAAGTGGTTTAAATACGTATGTAGGTGATGTATCTATACATTCACAACTCTCGCAATGCCTGTAATGTAGAAACCACGTTCCAGTATTGGTCAAAGCCCTGTGTTCGATGCTACTGCACATGGTTCATTCAAATACTACCCTTAAGTGGTTTAAATAGTTTAAATACGTATGTAGGTGATGTATCTATACATTTACAACTTACGCGATGCCTGTAATGGTTAAAAATGCGTAGATATGTGGTGTATCTATGCATTCACAACTTTGGCAATGCCTGTAATGTAGAAACCACGTTCCAGTATTGGCCAAAGCCCTGTGTTCGATGCTACTGCACATGGTTCATTCAAATACTACTCTTAACTGGTTTAAATACGTATGTAGGTGATGTATCTATACATTCACAACTTTCGCAATGCCTGTAATGTAGAAACCACGTTCCAGTATTGGTCAAAGCCCTGTGTTCGATGCTACTGCACATGGTTCATTCAAATACTACCCTTAACTAGTTTAAATACGTATGTAGGTGATGTATCTATACATTCACAACTCTCGCAATGCCTGTAATGTAGAAACCACTTTCCGGTATTGGTCGAAGCCCTGTGTTCGATGCTACTGCACATGGTTCATTCAAATACTACCCTTAAGTGGTTTAAATAGTTTAAATACGTATGTAGGTGATGTATCTACACATTTACAACTTACGCAATGCCTGTAATGGTTAAAAATGCGTACACATGTAGTGTATCTATGCATTCACAACTTTGGCAATGCCTGTAATGTAGAAACCACGTTCCAGTATTGGCCAAAGCCCTGTGTTCGATGCTACTGCACATGGTTCATTCAAATACTACCCTTAACTAGTTTAAATACGTATGTAGGTGATGTATCTATACATTCACAACTCTCGCAATGCCTGTAATGTAGAAACCACGTTCCAGTATTGGTCAAAGCCCTGTGTTCGATGCTACTGCACATGGTTCATTCAAATACTACCCTTGAGTGGTTTAAATAGTTTAAATACGTATGTAGGTGATGTATCTATACATTTACAACTTACGCAATGCCTGTAATGGTTAAAAGTGCGTACATATGTAGTGTATCTATGCATTCACAACTTTGGCAATGCCTGTAATGTAGAAACCACGTTCCAGTATTGGCCAAAGCCCTGTGTTCGATGCTACTGCACATGGTTCATTCAAATACTACCCTTGAGTGGTTTAAATAGTTTCAATACGTATGTAGGTGATGTATCTATACATTTACAACTTACGCAATGCCTGTAATGGTTACAAATGCGTACATATGTAGTGTATCTATGCATTCACAACTTTGGCAATGCCTGTAATGTAGAAACCACGTTCCAGTATTGGCCAAAGCCCTGTGTTCGATGCTACTGCACATGGTTCATTCAAATACTACCCTTAAGTGGTTTAAATACGTATGTAGGTGATGTATCTATACATTGACAACTCTCGCAATGCCTGTAATGTAGAAACCACGTTCCAGTATTGGTCAAAGCCCTGTGTTCGATGCTACTGCACATGGTTCATTCAAATACTACCCTTAAGTGGTTTAAATAGTTTAAATACGTATGTAGGTGATGTATCTATACATTTACAACTTACGCGATGCCTGTAATGGTTAAAAATGCGTAGATATGTGGTGTATCTATGCATTCACAACTTTGGCAATGCCTGTAATGTAGAAACCACGTTCCAGTATTGGCCAAAGCCCTGTGTTCGATGCTACTGCACATGGTTCTTCAAATACTACTCTTAACTGGTTTAAATACGTATGTAGGTGATGTATCTATACATTCACAACTCTCGCAATGCCTGTATTGTAGAAACCACGTTCCAGTATTGGTCAAAGCCCTGTGTTCGATGCTACTGCACATGGTTCATTCAAATACTACCCTTAAGTGGTTTAAATAGTTTAAATACGTATGTAGGTGATGTATCTATACATTTACAACTTACGCGATGCCTCTAATGGTTAAAAATGCGTAGATATGTAGTGTATCTATGCATTCACAACTTTGGCAATGCCTGTAATGTAGAAACCACGTTCCAGTATTGGCCAAAGCCCTGTGTTCGATGCTACTGCACATGGTTCATTCAAATACTACAATTAAGTGGTTTAAATAGTTTAAATACGTATGTAGGCGATGTATCTATACATTTACAACTTACGCGATGCCTCTAATGGTTAAAAATGCGTAGATATGTAGTGTATCTATGCATTCACAACTTTGGCAATGCCTGTAATGTAGAAACCACGTTCCAGTATTGGCCAAAGCCCTGTGTTCGATGCTACTGCACATGGTTCATTCAAATACTACCCTTAACTGGTTTAAATACGTATGTAGGTGATGTATCTCTACATTCACAACTTTCGCAATGCCTGTAATGTAGAAACCACGTTCCAGTATTGGCCAAAGCCCTGTGTTCGATGCTACTGCACATGGTTCATTCAAATACTACCCTCAACTAGTTTAAATACGTATGTAGGTGATGTATCTATACATTCACAACTCTCGCAATGCCTGTACTGTAGAAACCACGTTCCAGTATTGGTCAAAGCCCTGTGTTCGATGCTACTGCACATGATTCATTCAAATACTACCCTTAACTAGTTTAAATACTTATGTAGGTGATGTATCTATACATTTACAACTTACGCAATGCCTGTAATGGTTGAAAGTGCGTATATATGTAGTGTATCTTTGTATTCACAACTTTGGCAATGCCAGTTATGTAGAAACCACGTTCCAGTATTGGCCAAAGCCCTGTGTTCGATGCTACTGCACATGGTTCATTCAAATACTACCCTTAACTAGTTTAAATACGTATGTAGGTGATGTATCTATACATTCACAACTCTCGCAATGCCTGTAATGTAGAAACCACGTTCCAGTATTGGTCAAAGCCCTGTGTTCGATGCTACTGCACATGGTTCCTTCAAATACTACCCTTAAGTGGTTTAAATAGTTTAAATACGTATGTAGGTGATGTATCTATACATTTACAACTTACGCAATGCCTGTAATGGTTACAAATGCGTACATATGTAGTGTATCTATGCATTCACAACGTTGGCAATGCCTGTAATGTAGAAACCACGTTCCAGTATTGGCCAAAGCCCTGTGTTCGATGCTACTGCACATGGTTCATTCAAATACTACCCTTAAGTGGTTTAAATACGTATGTAGGTGATGTATCTATACATTCACAACTCTCGCAATGCCTGTAATGTAGAAACCACGTTCCAGTATTGGTCAAAGCCCTGTGTTCGATGCTACTGCACATGGTTCATTCAAATACTACCCTTAAGTGGTTTAAATAGTTTAAATACGTATGTAGGTGATGTATCTATACATTTACAACTTACGCGATGCCTGTAATGGTTAAAAATGCGTAGATATGTGGTGTATCTATGCATTCACAACTTTGGCAATGCCTGTAATGTAGAAACCACGTTCCAGTATTGGCCAAAGCCCTGTGTTCGATGCTACTGCACATGGTTCATTCAAATACTACTCTTAACTGGTTTAAATACGTATGTAGGTGATGTATCTATACATTCACAACTTTCGCAATGCCTGTAATGTAGAAACCACGTTCCAGTATTGGTCAAAGCCCTGTGTTCGATGCTACTGCACATGGTTCATTCAAATACTACCCTTAACTAGTTTAAATACGTATGTAGGTGATGTATCTATACATTCACAACTCTCGCAATGCCTGTAATGTAGAAACCACTTTCCGGTATTGGTCGAAGCCCTGTGTTCGATGCTACTGCACATGGTTGATTCAAATACTACCCTTAAGTGGTTTAAATAGTTTAAATACGTATGTAGGTGATGTATCTACACATTTACAACTTACGCAATGCCTGTAATGGTTAAAAATGCGTACACATGTAGTGTATCTATGCATTCACAACTTTGGCAATGCCTGTAATGTAGAAACCACGTTCCAGTATTGGCCAAAGCCCTGTGTTCGATGCTACTGCACATGGTTCATTCAAATACTACCCTTAACTAGTTTAAATACGTATGTAGGTGATGTATCTATACATTCACAACTCTCGCAATGCCTGTAATGTAGAAACCACGTTCCAGTATTGGTCAAAGCCCTGTGTTCGATGCTACTGCACATGGTTCATTCAAATACTACCCTTGAGTGGTTTAAATAGTTTAAATACGTATGTAGGTGATGTATCTATACATTTACAACTTACGCAATGCCTGTAATGGTTAAAAGTGCGTACATATGTAGTGTATCTATGCATTCACAACTTTGGCAATGCCTGTAATGTAGAAACCACGTTCCAGTATTGGCCAAAGCCCTGTGTTCGATGCTACTGCACATGGTTCATTCAAATACTACCCTTGAGTGGTTTAAATAGTTTCAATACGTATGTAGGTGATGTATCTATACATTTACAACTTACGCAATGCCTGTAATGGTTACAAATGCGTACATATGTAGTGTATCTATGCATTCACAACTTTGGCAATGCCTGTAATGTAGAAACCACGTTCCAGTATTGGCCAAAGCCCTGTGTTCGATGCTACTGCACATGGTTCATTCAAATACTACCCTTAAGTGGTTTAAATACGTATGTAGGTGATGTATCTATACATTGACAACTCTCGCAATGCCTGTAATGTAGAAACCACGTTCCAGTATTGGTCAAAGCCCTGTGTTCGATGCTACTGCACATGGTTCATTCAAATACTACCCTTAAGTGGTTTAAATAGTTTAAATACGTATGTAGGTGATGTATCTATACATTTACAACTTACGCGATGCCTGTAATGGTTAAAAATGCGTAGATATGTGGTGTATCTATGCATTCACAACTTTGGCAATGCCTGTAATGTAGAAACCACGTTCCAGTATTGGCCAAAGCCCTGTGTTCGATGCTACTGCACATGGTTCTTCAAATACTACTCTTAACTGGTTTAAATACGTATGTAGGTGATGTATCTATACATTCACAACTCTCGCAATGCCTGTATTGTAGAAACCACGTTCCAGTATTGGTCAAAGCCCTGTGTTCGATGCTACTGCACATGGTTCATTCAAATACTACCCTTAACTAGTTTAAATACGTATGTAGGTGATGTATCTATACATTCACAACTCTCGCAATGCATGTAATGTAGAAACCGCTTTCCGGTATTGGTCAAAGCCCTGTGTTCGATGCTACTGAACATGGTTCATTCAAATACTACCCTTAAGTGGTTTAAATAGTTTAAATACGTATGTAGGTGATGTATCTACACATTTACAACTTACGCAATGCCTGTAATGGTTAAAAATGCGTACACATGTAGTGTATCTATGCATTCACAACTTTGGCAATGCCTGTAATGTAGAAACCACGTTCCAGTATTGGCCAAAGCCCTGTGTTCGATGCTACTGCACATGGTTCATTCAAATACTACCCTTAACTAGTTTAAATACGTATGTAGGTGATGTATCTATGCATTCACAACTCTCGCAATGCCTGTAATGTAGAAACCACGTTCCAGTATTGGTCAAAGCCCTGTGTTCGATGCTACTGCACATGGTTCATTCAAATACTACCCTTGAGTGGTTTAAATAGTTTCAATACGTATGTAGGTGATGTATCTATACATTTACAACTTACGCAATGCCTGTAATGGTTACAAATGCGTACATATGTAGTGTATCTATGCATTCACAACTTTGGCAATGCCTGTAATGTAGAAACCACGTTCCAGTATTGGCCAAAGCCCTGTGTTCGATGCTACTGCACATGGTTCATTCAAATACTACCCTTAACTAGTTTAAATACGTATGTAGGTGATGTATCTATACATTCACAACTCTCGCAATGCCTGTAATGTAGAAACCACGTTCCAGTATTGGTCAAAGCCCTGTGTTCGATGCTACTGCACATGGTTCATTCAAATACTACCCTTAAGTGGTTTAAATAGTTTAAATACGTATGTAGGTGATGTATCTACACATTTACAACTTACGCAATGCCTGTAATGGTTAAAAATGCGTACACATGTAGTGTATCTATGCATTCACAACTTTGGCAATGCCTGTAATGTAGAAACCACGTTCCAGTATTGGCCAAAGACCTGTGTTCGATGCTACTGCATATGGTTCATTCAAATACTACCCTTAACTATGGTTAAATAGTTTAAATACGTATGTAGGTGATGTATCTATACATTTACAACTTACGCAATGCCTGTAATGGTTAAAAATGCGTATATATGTAGTGTATCTATGCATTCACAACTTTGGCAATGCCTGTAATGTAGAAACCACGTTCCAGTATTGGCCAAAGCCCTGTGTTCGATGCTACTGCACATGGTTCATTCAAATACTACCCTTAAGTGGTTTAAATAGTTTAAATACGTATGTAGGCGATGTATCTATACATTTACAACTTACGCGATGCCTCTAATGGTTAAAAATGCGTAGATGTGTAGTGTATCTATGCATTCACAACTTTGGCAATGCCTGTAATGTAGAAACCACGTTCCAGTATTGGCCAAAGCCCTGTGTTCGATGCTACTGCACATGGTTCATTCAAATACTACCCTTAACTGGTTTAAATACGTATGTAGGTCATGTATCTATACATTCACAACTTTCGCAATGCCTGTAATGTAGAAACCACGTTCCAGTATTTGTCAAAGCCCTGTGTTCGATGCTACTGCACATGGTTCATTCAAATACTACCCTCAACTAGTTTAAATACGTATGTAGGTGATGTATCTATACATTCACAACTCTCGCAATGCCTGTAATGTAGAAACCACTTTCCGGTATTGGTCAAAGCCCTGTGTTCGATGCTACTGCACATGGTTCATTCAAATACTACCCTTAAGTGGTTTAAATAGTTTAAATACGTATGTAGGTGATGTATCTATACATTTACAACTTACGCAATGCCTGTAATGGTTAAAAATGCGTACACATGTAGTGTATCTATGCATTCACAACTTTGGCAATGCCTGTAATGTAGAAACCACGTTCCAGTATTGGCCAAAGCCCTGTGTTCGATGCTACTGCACATGGTTCATTCAAATACTACCCTTAACTAGTTTAAATACGTATGTAGGTGATGTATCTATACATTCACAACTCTCGTAATGCCTGTAATGTAGAAACCACGTTCCAGTATTGGTCAAAGCCCTGTGTTCGATGCTACTGCACATGGTTCATTCAAATACTACCCTTGAGTGGTTTAAATAGTTTCAATATGTATGTGGGTGATGTATCTACACATTTACAACTTACGCAATGCCTGTAATGGTTACAAATGCGTACATATGTAGTGTATCTATGCATTCACAACTTTGGCAATGCCTGTAATGTAGAAACCACGTTCCAGTATTGGCCAAAGCCCTGTGTTCGATGCTACTGCACATGGTTCATTCAAATACTACCCTTAACTAGTTTAAATACGTATGTAGGTGATGTATCTATACATTCACAACTCTCGCAATGCCTGTAATGTAGAAACCACGTTCCAGTATTGGTCAAAGCCCTGTGTTCGATGCTACTGCACCTGGCTCATTCAAATACTACCCTTAAGTGGTTTAAATAGTTTAAATACGTATGTAGGTGATGTATCTATACATTTACAACTTACGCAATGCCTGTAATGGTTAAAAATGCGTACATATGTAGTGTATCTATGCATTCACAACTTTGGCAATGCCTGTAATGTAGAATCCACGTTCCAGTATTGGCCAAAGCCCTGTGTTCGATGCTACTGCACATGGTTCATTCAAATACTACCCTTAACTAGTTTAAATACGTATGTAGGTGATGTATCTATACATTCACAACTCTCGCAATGCCTGTAATGTAGAAACCACGTTCCAGTATTGGTCAAAGCCCTGTGTTCGATGCTACTGCACACGGTTCATTCAAATACTACACTTAAGTGGTTTAAATAGTTTAAATACGTATGTAGGTGATGTATCTATACATTTACAACTTACGCAATGCCTGTAATGGTTAAAAATGCGTACACATGTAGTGTATCTATGCATTCACAACTTTGGCAATGCCTGTAATGTAGAAACCACGTTCCAGTATTGGCCAAAGCCCTGTGTTCGATGCTACTGCACATGGTTCATTCAAATACTACCCTTAACTAGTTTAAATACGTATGTAGGTGATGTATCTATACATTCACAACTTTTGCAATGCCTGTAATGTAGAAACCACGTTCCAGTATTGGCCAAAGCCCTGTGTTCGATGCTACTGCACATGGTTCATTCAAATACTACCCTTGACTAGTTTAAATACGTATGTAGGTGATGTATCTATACATTCACAACTTTTGCAATGCCTGTAATGTCGAAACCACGTTCCAGTATTGGCCGAAGCCATGTGTTCGATGCTAATGCACATGGTTCATTCAAATACTACCCTCAACTAGTTAAATACGTATGTAGGTGATGTATCTATACACTTACAACTTTCGCAATGCCTGTAATGTAGAAACCATGTTCCAGTATTCCTCAAAGCCCTGTGTTCGATGCTACTGCACATGGTTCATTCAAATACTACCCTTGAGTGGTTTAAATAGTTTAAATACGTATGTAGGTGATGTATCTATACATTCACAACTTTCGCAATGCCTGTGAAGTAGAAACCACGTTCCAGTATTGGCCAAAGCCCTGTGTTCGATGCTACTGCACATGGTTCATTCAAATACTACCCTTGACTAGTTTAAATACGTATGTAGGTGATGTATCTATACATTCACAACTTTTGCAATGCCTGTAATGTCGAAACCACGTTCCAGTATTGGCCAAAGCCCTGTGTTCGATGCTACTGCACATGGTTCATTCAAATACTACCCTTAACTAGTTTAAATACGTATGTAGGTGATGTATCTATACATTCACAACTCTCGCAATGCCTGTAATGTAGAAACCACGTTCCAGTATTGGTCAAAGCCCTGTGTTCGATGCTACTGCACATGGTTCATTCAAATACTACCCTTAACTATGGTTAAATAGTTTAAATACGTATGTAGGTGATGTATCTATACATTTACAACTTACGCAATGCCTGTAATGGTTAAAAATGCGTACATATGTAGTGTATCTATGCATTCACAACTTTGGCAATGCCTGTAATGTAGAAACCACGTTCCAGTATTGGTCAAAGCCCTGTGTTCGATGCTACTGCACATGGTTCATTCAAATACTACCCTTAAGTGGTTTAAATAGTTTAAATACGTATGTAGGTGATGTATCTATACATTTACAACTTACGCAATGCCTGTAATGGTTATAAATGCGTACATATGTAGTGTGTCTATGCATTCACAACTTTGGCAATGCCTGTAATGTAGAAACCACGTTCTAGTTTTGGTCAAAGCCCTGTGTTCGATGCTACTGCACATGGTTCATTCAAATACTACCCTTAACTAGTTTAAATACGTATGTAGGTGATGTATCTATACATTCACAACTCTCGCAATGCCTGTAATGTAGAAACCACGTTCCAGTATTGGCCAAAGCCCTGTGTTCGATGCTACTGCACATGGTTCATTCAAATACTACCCTTAAGTGGTTTAAATAGTTTAAATACGTATGTAGGTGATGTATCTATACATTTACAACTTATGCAATGCATGTAATGGTTAAAAATGCGTACACATGTAGTGTATCTATACATTCACAACTTTGGCAATGCCTGTAATGTAGAAACCACGTTCCAGTATTGGCCAAAGCCCTGTGTTCGATTCTACTGCACATGGTTCATTCAAATACTACCCTTAACTAGTTTAAATACGTATGTAGGTGATGTATCTATACATTCACAACTCTCGCAATGCCTGTAATGTAGAAACCACGTTCCAGTATTGGTCAAAGCCCTGTGTTCGATGCTACTGCACATGGTTCATTCAAATACTACCCTTAAGTGGTTTAAATAGTTTAAATACGTATGTAGGTGCTGTATCTATACATTCACAACACTCGCAATGCCTGTAATGTAGAAACCACGTTTCAGTATTGGTCAAAGCCCTGTGTTCGATGCTACTGCACATGGTTCATTCAAATACTACCCTTAAGTGGTTTAAATAGTTTAAATACGTATGTAGGTGATGTATCTGTACATTTACAACTTCCGCAATGCATGTAATGGTTAAAAATGCGTACACATGTAGTGTATCTATACATTTACAACTTTGGCAATGCCTGTAATGTAGAAACCACGTTCCAGTATTGGCCAAAGCCCTGTGTTCGATTCTACTGCACATGGTTCATTCAAATACTACCCTTAACTAGTTTAAATACGTATGTAGGTGATGTATCTATACATTCACAACTCTCGCAATGCCTGTAATGTAGAAACCACGTTCCAATATTGGTCAAAGCCCTGTGTTCGATGCTACTGCACATGGTTCATTCAAATACTACCCTTAAGTGGTTTAAATAGTTTAAATACGTATGTAGGTGATGTATCTATACATTTACAACTTACGCAATGCCTGTAATGGTTAAAAATGCGTATATATGTAGTGTATCTATGCATTCACAACTTTGGCAATGCCTGTAATGTAGAAACCACGTTCCAGTATTGGCCAAAGCCCTGTGTTCGATGCTACTGCACATGGTTCATTCAAATACTACCCTTAACTAGTTTAAATACGTATGTAGGTGATGTATCTATACATTCACAACTCTCGCAATGCCTGTAATGTAGAAACCACGTTCCAGTATTGGTCAAAGCCCTGTGTTCGATGCTACTGCACATGGTTCATTCAAATACTACCCTTAACTATGGTTAAATAGTTTAAATACGTATGTAGGTGATGTATCTATACATTTACAACTTACGCTATGCCTGTAATGGTTAAAAATGCGTACATATGTAGTGTATCTATGCATTCACAACTTTCGCAATGCCTGTAATGTAGAAACCATGTTCCAGTATTGGTCAAAGCCCTGTGTTCGACGCTACTGCACATGGTTCATTCAAATACTACCCTTAACTATGGTTAAATAGTTTAAATACGTATGTAGGTGATGTATCTATACATTTACAACTTACGCAATGCCTGTAATGGTTAAAAATGCGTACATATGTAGTGTATCTATGCATTCACAACTCTCGCAATGCCTGTAATGTAGAAACCACTTTCCAGTATTGCCCAAAGCCCTGTGTTCGATGCTACTGCACATGGTTCATTCAAATACTACCCTTAACTAGTTTAAAAACGTATGTAAGTGATGTATCTATACATTCACAACTCTCGCAATGCCTGTAATGTAGAAACCACGTTCCAGTATTGGTCAAAGCCCTGTGTTCGATGCTACTGCACATGGTTCATTCAAATACTACCCTTAACTAGTTTAAATACGTATGTAGGTGATGTATCTATACATTCACAACTCTCGCAATGCTTGTAATGTAGAAACCACGTTCCAGTATTGGTCAAAGCCCTGTGTTCGATGCTACTGCACATGGTTCATTCAAATACTACCCTTAACTATGGTTAAATAGTTTAAATACGTATGTAGGTGATGTATCTATACATTTACAACTTACGCAATGCCTGTAATGGTTAAAAATGCGTACATATGTAGTGCATCTATGCATTCACAACTTTGGCAATGCCTGTAATGTAGAAACCACGTTCCAGTATTGGCCAAAGCCCTGTGTTCGATGCTACTGCACATGATTCATTCAAATACTACCCAACTCTCGCAATGCCTGTAATGTAGAAACCACGTTCCAGTATTGGTCAAAGCCCTGTGTTCGATGCTACTGCACATGGTTCATTCAAATACTACCCTTAACTAGTTTAAATACGTATGTAGGTGATGTCTATACATTCACAACTCTGGCAATGCCTGTAATGTAGAAACCACGTTCTAGTATTGGTCAAAGCCCTGTGTTCGATGCTACTGCACATGTTTCATTCAAATACTACCCTTAACTAGTTTAAATACGTATGTAGGTGATGTATCTATACATTCACAACTCTCGCAATGCCTGTAATGTAGAAACCACGTTCCAGTATTGGTCAAAGCCCTGTGTTCGATGCTACTGCACATGGTTCATTCAAATACTACCCTTAACTATGGTTAAATAGTTTAAATACGTATGTAGGTGATGTATCTATACATTTACAACTTACGCTATGCCTGTAATGCTTAAAAATGCGTACATATGTAGTGTATCTATGCATTCACAACTTTGGCAATGCCTGTAATGTAGAAACCACGTTCCAGTATTGGTCAAAGCCCTGTGTTCGACGCTACTGCACATGGTTCATTCAAATACTACCCTTAACTATGGTTAAATAGTTTAAATACGTATGCAGGTGATGTATCTATAAATTTACAACTTACGCAATGCCTGTAATGGTTAAAAATGCGTACATATGTAGTGTATCTATGCATTCACAACTCTCGCAATGCCTGTAATGTAGAAACCACTTTCCAGTATTGCCCAAAGCCCTGTGTTCGATGCTACTGCACATGGTTCATTCAAATACTACCCTTAACTAGTTTAAAAACGTATGTAGGTGATGTATCTATACATTCACAACTCTCGCAATGCCTGTAATGTAGAAACCACGTTCCAGTATTGGTCAAAGCCCTGTGTTCGATGCTACTGCACATGGTTCATTCAAATACTACCCTTAACTAGTTTAAATACGTATGTAGGTGATGTATCTATACATTCACAACTCTCGCAATGCCTGTAATGTAGAAACCACGTTCCAGTATTGGTCAAAGCCCTGTGTTCGATGCTACTGCACATGGTTCATTCAAATACTACCCTTAACTATGGTTAAATAGTTTAAATACGTATGTAGGTGATGTATCTATACATTTACAACTTACGCAATGCCTGTAATGGTTAAAAATGCGTACATATGTAGTGTATCTATGCATTCACAACTTTGGCAATGCCTGTAATGTAGAAACCACGTTCCAGTATTGGCCAAAGCCCTGTGTTCGATGCTACTGCACATGGTTCATTCAAATACTACCCTTAACTAGTTTAAATACGTATGTAGGTGATGTATCTATACATTCACAACTCTCGCAATGCCTGTAATGTAGAAACCACGTTCCAGTATTGGTCAAAGCCCTGTGTTCGATGCTACTGCACATGGTTCATTCAAATACTACCCTTAACTATGGTTAAATAGTTTAAATACGTATGTAGGTGATGTATCTATACATTTACAACTTACGCTATGCCTGTAATGGTTAAAAATGCGTACATATGTAGTGTATCTATGCATTCACAACTTTCGCAATGCCTGTAATGTAGAAACCATGTTCCAGTATTGGTCAAAGCCCTCTGTTCGACGCTACTGCACATGGTTCATTCAAATACTACCCTTAACTATGGTTAAATAGTTTAAATACGTATGTAGGTGATGTAGCTATACATTTACAACTTACGCAATGCCTGTAATGGTTAAAAATGCGTACATATGTAGTGTATCTATGCATTCACAACTCTCGCAATGCCTGTAATGTAGAAACCACTTTCCAGTATTGCCCAAAGCCCTGTGTTCGATGCTACTGCACATGGTTCATTCAAATACTACCCTTAACTAGTTTAAAAACGTATGTAAGTGATGTATCTATACATTCACAACTCTCGCAATGCCTGTAATGTAGAAACCACGTTCCAGTATTGGTCAAAGCCCTGTGTTCGATGCTACTGCACATGGTTCATTCAAATACTACCCTTAACTAGTTTAAATACGTATGTAGGTGATGTATCTATACATTCACAACTCTCGCAATGCTTGTAATGTAGAAACCACGTTCCAGTATTGGTCAAAGCCCTGTGTTCGATGCTACTGCACATGGTTCATTCAAATACTACCCTTAACTATGGTTAAATAGTTTAAATACGTATGTAGGTGATGTATCTATACATTTACAACTTACGCAATGCCTGTAATGGTTAAAAATGCGTAGATATGTAGTGTATCTATGCATTCACAACTTTGGCAATGCCTGTAATGTAGAAACCACGTTCCAGTATTGGCCAAAGCCCTGTGTTCGATGCTACTGCACATGGTTCATTCAAATACTACCCTTAACTAGTTTAAATACGTATGTAGGTGATGTATCTATACATTCACAACTCTCGCAATGCTTGTAATGTAGAAACCACGTTCCAGTATTGGTCAAAGCCCTGTGTTCGATGCTACTGCACATGGTTCATTCAAATACTACCCTTAACTATGGTTAAATAGTTTAAATACGTATGTAGGTGATGTATCTATACATTTACAACTTACGCAATGCCTGTAATGGAAAAAATGCGTACATATGTAGTGCATCTATGCATTCACAACTTTGGCAATGCCTGTAATGTAGAAACCACGTTCCAGTATTGGCCAAAGCCCTGTGTTCGATGCTACTGCACATGATTCATTCAAATACTACCCAACTCTCGCAATGCCTGTAATGTAGAAACCACGTTCCAGTATTGGTCAAAGCCCTGTGTTCGATGCTACTGCACATGGTTCATTCAAATACTACCCTTAACTAGTTTAAATACGTATGTAGGTGATGTCTATACATTCACAACTCTGGCAATGCCTGTAATGTAGAAACCACGTTCTAGTATTGGTCAAAGCCCTGTGTTCGATGCTACTGCACATGTTTCATTCAAATACTACCCTTAACTAGTTTAAATACGTATGTAGGTGATGTATCTATACATTCACAACTCTCGCAATGCCTGTAATGTAGAAACCACGTTCCAGTATTGGTCAAAGCCCTGTGTTCGATGCTACTGCACATGGTTCATTCAAATACTACCCTTAACTATGGTTAAATAGTTTAAATACGTATGTAGGTGATGTATCTATACATTTACAACTTACGCTATGCCTGTAATGCTTAAAAATGCGTACATATGTAGTGTATCTATGCATTCACAACTTTGGCAATGCCTGTAATGTAGAAACCACGTTCCAGTATTGGTCAAAGCCCTGTGTTCGACGCTACTGCACATGGTTCATTCAAATACTACCCTTAACTATGGTTAAATAGTTTAAATACGTATGCAGGTGATGTATCTATACATTTACAACTTACGCAATGCCTGTAATGGTTAAAAATGCGTACATATGTAGTGTATCTATGCATTCACAACTCTCGCAATGCCTGTAATGTAGAAACCACTTTCCAGTATTGCCCAAAGCCCTGTGTTCGATGCTACTGCACATGGTTCATTCAAATACTACCCTTAACTAGTTTAAAAACGTATGTAGGTGATGTATCTATACATTCACAACTCTCGCAATGCCTGTAATGTAGAAACCACGTTCCAGTATTGGTCAAAGCCCTGTGTTCGATGCTACTGCACATGGTTCATTCAAATACTACCCTTAACTAGTTTAAATACGTATGTAGGTGATGTATCTATACATTCACAACTCTCGCAATGCCTGTAATGTAGAAACCACGTTCCAGTATTGGTCAAAGCCCTGTGTTCGATGCTACTGCACATGGTTCATTCAAATACTACCCTTAACTATGGTTAAATAGTTTAAATACGTATGTAGGTGATGTATCTATACATTTACAACTTACGCAATGCCTGTAATGGTTAAAAATGCGTACATATGTAGTGTATCTATGCATTCACAACTTTGGCAATGCCTGTAATGTAGAAACCACGTTCCAGTATTGGCCAAAGCCCTGTGTTCGATGCTACTGCACATGATTCATTCAAATACTACCCAACTCTCGCAATGCCTGTAATGTAGAAACCACGTTCCAGTATTGGTCAAAGCCCTGTGTTCGATGCTACTGCACATGGTTCATTCAAATACTACCCTTAACTAGTTTAAATACGTATGTAGGTGATGTCTATACATTCACAACTCTGGCAATGCCTGTAATGTAGAAACCACTTTCCAGTATTGGTCAAAGCCCTGTGTTCGATGCTACTGCACATGGTTCATTCAAATACTACCCTTAAGTGGTTTAAATAGTTTAAATACGTATGTAGGTGATGTATCTATACATTTACAACTTACGCAATGCCTGTAATGGTTATAAATGCGTACATATGTAGTGTGTCTATGCATTCACAACTTTGGCAATGCCTGTAATGTAGAAACCACGTTCTTGTTTCGGTCAAAGCCCTGTGTTCGATGCTACTGCACATGGTTCATTCAAATACTACCCTTAACTAGTTTAAATACGTATGTAGGTGATGTATCTATACATTCACAACTCTCGCAATGCCTGTAATGTAGAAACCACGTTCCATTATTGGTCAAAGCCCTGTGTTCGATGCTACTGCACATGGTTCATTCAAATACTACCCTTAACTATGGTTAAATAGTTTAAATACGTATGTAGGTGATGTATCTATACATTTACAACTTACGCTATGCCTGTAATGGTTAACAATGCGTACATATGTAGTGTATCTATGCATTCACAACTTTGGCAATGCCTGTAATGTAGAAACCACGTTCCAGTATTGGTCAAAGCCCTGTGTTCGACGCTACTGCACATGGTTCATTCAAATACTACCCTTAACTATGGTTAAATAGTTTAAATACGTATGTAGGTGATGTATCTATACATTTACAACTTACGCAATGCCTGTAATGGTTAAAAATGCGTACATATGTAGTGTATCTATGCATTCACAACTCTCGCAATGCCTGTAATGTAGAAACCACGTTCCAGTATTGCCCAAAGCCCTGTGTTCGATGCTACTGCACATGGTTCATTCAAATACTACCCTTAACTAGTTTAAATACGTATGTAGGTGATGTATCTATACATTCACAACTCTCGCAATGCCTGTAATGTAGAAACCACTTTCCAGTATTGGTCAAAGCCCTGTGTTCGATGCTACTGCACATGGTTCATTCAAATACTACCCTTAACTAGTTTAAATACGTATGTAGGTGATGTATCTATACATTCACAACTCTCGCAATGCTTGTAATGTAGAAACCACGTTCCAGTATCGGTCAAAGCCCTGTGTTCGATGCTACTGCACATGGTTCATTCAAATACTACCCTTAACTATGGTTAAATAGTTTAAATACGTATGTAGGTGATGTATCTATACATTTACAACTTACGCAATGCCTGTAATGGTTAAAAATGCGTACATATGTAGTGCATCTATGCATTCACAACTTTGGCAATGCCTGTAATGTAGAAACCACGTTCCAGTATTGGCCAAAGCCCTGTGTTCGATGCTACTGCACATGATTCATTCAAATACTACCCAACTCTCGCAATGCCTGTAATGTAGAAACCACGTTCCAGTATTGGTCAAAGCCCTGTGTTCGATGCTACTGCACATGGTTCATTCAAATACTACCCTTAACTAGTTTAAATACGTATGTAGGTGATGTCTATACATTCACAACTCTGGCAATGCCTGTAATGTAGAAACCACGTTCCAGTATTGGTCAAAGCCCTGTGTTCGATGCTACTGCACATGGTTCATTCAAATACTACCATTAACTAGTTTAAATACGTATGTAGGTGATGTATCTATACATTCACAACTCTCGCAATGCCTGTAATGTAGAAACCACGTTCCAGTATTGGTCAAAGCCCTGTGTTCGATGCTACTGCACATGGTTCATTCAAATACTACCCTTAACTATGGTTAAATAGTTTAAATACGTATGTAGGTGATGTATCTATACATTTACAACTTACGCTATGCCTGTAATGGTTAAAAATGCGTACATATGTAGTGTATCTATGCATTCACAACTTTGGCAATGCCTGTAATGTAGAAACCACGTTCCAGTATTGGTCAAAGCCCTGTGTTCGACGCTACTGCACATGGTTCCTTCAAATACTACCCTTAACTATGGTTAAATAGTTTAAATACGTATGTAGGTGATGTATCTATACATTTACAACTTACGCAATGCCTGTAATGGTTAAAAATGCGTACATATGTAGTGTATCTATGCATTCACAACTCTCGCAATGCCTGTAATGTAGAAACCACTTTCCAGTATTGCCCAAAGCCCTGTGTTCGATGCTACTGCACATGGTTCATTCAAATACTACCCTTAACTAGTTTAAAAACGTATGTAGGTGATGTATCTATACATTCACAACTCTCGCAATGCCTGTAATGTAGAAACCACGTTCCAGTATTGGTCAAAGCCCTGTGTTCGATGCTACTGCACATGGTTCATTCAAATACTACCCTTAACTAGTTTAAATACGTATGTAGGTGATGTATCTATACATTCACAACTCTCGCAATGCCTGTAATGTAGAAACCACGTTCCAGTATTGGTCAAAGCCCTGTGTTCGATGCTACTGCACATGGTTCATTCAAATACTACCCTTAACTATGGTTAAATAGTTTAAATACGTATGTAGGTGATGTATCTATACATTTACAACTTACGCAATGCCTGTAATGGTTAAAAATGCGTACATATGTAGTGTATCTATGCATTCACAACTTTGGCAATGCCTGTAATGTAGAAACCACGTTCCAGTATTGGCCAAAGCCCTGTGTTCGATGCTACTGCACATGATTCATTCAAATACTACCCAACTCTCGCAATGCCTGTAATGTAGAAACCACGTTCCAGTATTGGTCAAAGCCCTGTGTTCGATGCTACTGCACATGGTTCATTCAAATACTACCCTTAGCTAGTTTAAATACGTATGTAGGTGATGTCTATACATTCACAACTCTGGCAATGCCTGTAATGTAGAAACCACTTTCCAGTATTGGTCAAAGCCCTGTGTTCGATGCTACTGCACATGGTTCATTCAAATACTACCCTTAAGTGGTTTAAATAGTTTAAATACGTATGTAGGTGATGTATCTATACATTTACAACTTACGCAATGCCTGTAATGGTTATAAATGCGTACATATGTAGTGTGTCTATGCATTCACAACTTTGGCAATGCCTGTAATGTAGAAACCACGTTCTAGTTTTGGTCAAAGCCCTGTGTTCGATGCTACTGCACATGGTTCATTCAAATACTACCCTTAACTAGTTTAAATACGTATGTAGGTGATGTATCTATACATTCACAACTCTCGCAATGCCTGTAATGTAGAAACCACGTTCCAGTATTGGTCAAAGCCCTGTGTTCGATGCTACTGCACATGGTTCATTCAAATACTACCCTTAACTATGGTTAAATAGTTTAAATACGTATGTAGGTGATGTATCTATACATTTACAACTTACGCTATGCCTGTAATGGTTAACAATGCGTACATATGTAGTGTATCTATGCATTCACAACTTTGGCAATGCCTGTAATGTAGAAACCACGTTCCAGTATTGGTCAAAGCCCTGTGTTCGACGCTACTGCACATGGTTCATTCAAATACTACCCTTAACTATGGTTAAATAGTTTAAATACGTATGTAGGTGATGTATCTATACATTTACAACTTACGCAATGCCTGTAATGGTTAAAAATGCGTACATATGTAGTGTATCTATGCATTCACAACTCTCGCAATGCCTGTAATGTAGAAACCACGTTCCAGTATTGCCCAAAGCCCTGTGTTCGATGCTACTGCACATGGTTCATTCAAATACTACCCTTAACTAGTTTAAATACGTATGTAGGTGATGTATCTATACATTCACAACTCTCGCAATGCCTGTAATGTAGAAACCACTTTCCAGTATTGGTCAAAGCCCTGTGTTCGATGCTACTGCACATGGTTCATTCAAATACTACCCTTAACTAGTTTAAATACGTATGTAGGTGATGTATCTATACATTCACAACTCTCGCAATGCCTGTAATGTAGAAACCACGTTCCAGTATTGGTCAAAGCCCTGTGTTCGATGCTACTGCACATGGTTCATTCAAATACTACCCTTATCTATGGTTAAATAGTTTAAATACGTATGTAGGTGATGTATCTATACATTTACAACTTACGCAATGCCTGTAATGGTTACAAATGCGTACATATGTAGTGTATCTATGCATTCACAACTTTGGCAATGCCTGTAATGTAGAAACCACGTTCCAGTATTGGCTAAAGCCCTGTGTTCGATGCTACTGCACATGGTTCATTCAAATACTACCCTTAACTAATTTAAACACGTATGTGTTCGATGCTACTGCACATGGTTCATTCAAATACTACCCTTAACTAGTTTAAATACGTATGTAGGTGATGTATCTATACATTCACAACTCTCGCAATGCCTGTAATGTAGAAACCACGTTCCAGTATTGGTCAAAGCCCTGTGTTCGATGCTACTGCACATGGTTCATTCAAATACTACCCTTATCTATGGTTAAATAGTTTAAATACGTATGTAGGTGATGTATCTATACATTTACAACTTACGCAATGCCTGTAATGGTTACAAATGCGTACATATGTAGTGTATCTATGCATTCACAACTTTGGCAATGCCTGTAATGTAGAAACCACGTTCCAGTATTGGCCAAAGCCCTGTGTTCGATGCTACTGCACATGGTTCATTCAAATACTACCCTTAACTAGTTTAAATACGTATGTAGGTGATGTATCTATACATTCACAACTCTCGCAATGCCTGTAATGTAGAAACCACGTTCCAGGACTGGTCAAAACCCTGTGTTCGATGCTACTGCACATGGTTCATTCAAATACTACCCTTAACTATGGTTAAATAGTTTAAATACGTATGTAGGTGATGTATCTATACATTTACAACTTACGCAATGCCTGTAATGGTTAAAAATGCGTACATATGTAGTGTATCTATGCATTCACAACTCTCGCAATGCCTGTAATGTAGAAACCACTTTCCAGTATTGCCCAAAGCCCTGTGTTCGACGCTACTGCACATGGTTCATTCAAATACTACCCTTAACTAGTTTAAATACGTATGTAGGTGATGTATCTGTACATTCACAACTCTCGCAATACCTGTAATGTAGAAACCACGTTCCAGTATTGGTCAAAGCCCTGTGTTCGATGCTACTGCACATGGTTCATTCAAATACTACCCTTAAGTGGTTTAAATAGTTTAAATACGTATGTAGGTGATGTATCTATACATTTACAACTTACGCAATGCCTGTAATGGTTATAAATGCGTACATATGTAGTGTGTCTATGCATTCACAACTTTGGCAATGCCTGTAATGTAGAAACCACGTTCTAGTTTTGGTCAAAGCCCTGTGTTCGATGCTACTGCACATGGTTCATTCAAATACTACCCTTAACTAGTTTAAATACGTATGTAGGTGATGTATCTATACATTCACAACTCTCGCAATGCCTGTAATGTAGAAACCACGTTCCAGTATTGGTCAAAGCCCTGTGTTCGATGCTACTGCACATGGTTCATTCAAATACTACCCTTAACTATGGTTAAATAGTTTAAATACGTATGTAGGTGATGTATCTATACATTTACAACTTACGCTATGCCTGTAATGGTTAACAATGCGTACATATGTAGTGTATCTATGCATTCACAACTTTGGCAATGCCTGTAATGTAGAAACCACGTTCCAGTATTGGTCAAAGCCCTGTGTTCGACGCTACTGCACATGGTTCATTCAAATACTACCCTTAACTATGGTTAAATAGTTTAAATACGTATGTAGGTGATGTATCTATACATTTACAACTTACGCAATGCCTGTAATGGTTAAAAATGCGTACATATGTAGTGTATCTATGCATTCACAACTCTCGCAATGCCTGTAATGTAGAAACCACGTTCCAGTATTGCCCAAAGCCCTGTGTTCGATGCTACTGCACATGGTTCATTCAAATACTACCCTTAACTAGTTTAAATACGTATGTAGGTGATGTATCTATACATTCACAACTCTCGCAATGCCTGTAATGTAGAAACCACTTTCCAGTATTGGTCAAAGCCCTGTGTTCGATGCTACTGCACATGGTTCATTCAAATACTACCCTTAACTAGTTTAAATACGTATGTAGGTGATGTATCTATACATTCACAACTCTCGCAATGCCTGTAATGTAGAAACCACGTTCCAGTATTGGTCAAAGCCCTGTGTTCGATGCTACTGCACATGGTTCATTCAAATACTACCCTTATCTATGGTTAAATAGTTTAAATACGTATGTAGGTGATGTATCTATACATTTACAACTTACGCAATGCCTGTAATGGTTACAAATGCGTACATATGTAGTGTATCTATGCATTCACAACTTTGGCAATGCCTGTAATGTAGAAACCACGTTCCAGTATTGGCTAAAGCCCTGTGTTCGATGCTACTGCACATGGTTCATTCAAATACTACCCTTAACTAATTTAAACACGTATGTGTTCGATGCTACTGCACATGGTTCATTCAAATACTACCCTTAACTAGTTTAAATACGTATGTAGGTGATGTATCTATACATTCACAACTCTCGCAATGCCTGTAATGTAGAAACCACGTTCCAGTATTGGTCAAAGCCCTGTGTTCGATGCTACTGCACATGGTTCATTCAAATACTACCCTTATCTATGGTTAAATAGTTTAAATACGTATGTAGGTGATGTATCTATACATTTACAACTTACGCAATGCCTGTAATGGTTACAAATGCGTACATATGTAGTGTATCTATGCATTCACAACTTTGGCAATGCCTGTAATGTAGAAACCACGTTCCAGTATTGGCCAAAGCCCTGTGTTCGATGCTACTGCACATGGTTCATTCAAATACTACCCTTAACTAGTTTAAATACGTATGTAGGTGATGTATCTATACATTCACAACTCTCGCAATGCCTGTAATGTAGAAACCACGTTCCAGGACTGGTCAAAACCCTGTGTTCGATGCTACTGCACATGGTTCATTCAAATACTACCCTTAACTATGGTTAAATAGTTTAAATACGTATGTAGGTGATGTATCTATACATTTACAACTTACGCAATGCCTGTAATGGTTAAAAATGCGTACATATGTAGTGTATCTATGCATTCACAACTCTCGCAATGCCTGTAATGTAGAAACCACTTTCCAGTATTGCCCAAAGCCCTGTGTTCGACGCTACTGCACATGGTTCATTCAAATACTACCCTTAACTAGTTTAAATACGTATGTAGGTGATGTATCTGTACATTCACAACTCTCGCAATACCTGTAATGTAGAAACCACGTTCCAGTATTGGTCAAAGCCCTGTGTTCGATGCTACTGCACATGGTTCATTCAAATACTACCCTTAACTATGGTTAAATAGTTTAAATACGTATGTAGGTGATGTATCTATACATTTACAACTTACGCAATGCCTGTAATGGTTAAAAATGCGTACATATGTAGTGTATTTATGCATTCACAACTTTGGCAATGCCTGTACTGTAGAAACCACGTTCCAGTATTGGCCAAAGCCCTGTGTTCGATGCTACTGCACATGGTTCATTCAAATACTACCCTTAACTAGTTTAAATACGTATGTAGGTGATGTATCTATACATTCACAACTCTCGCAATGCCTGTAATGTAGAAACCACGTTCCAGGACTGGTCAAAGCCCTGTGTGCGATGCTACTGCACATGGTTCATTCAAATACTACCCTTAACTATGGTTAAATAGTTTAAATACGTATGTAGGTGATGTATCTATACATTTACAACTTACGCAATGCCTGTAATGGTTAAAAATGCGTACATATGTAGTGTATCTATGCATTCATAACTTTGGCAATGCCTGTGATGTAGAAACCACGTTCCAGTATTGGCCAAAGCCCTGTGTTCGACGCTACTGCACATGGTTCATTCAAATACTACCCTTAACTAGTTTAAATACGTATGTAGGTGATGTATCTATACATTCACAACTCTCGCAATGCCTGTAATGTAGAAACCACTTTCCAGTATTGGTCAAAGCCCTGTGTTCGATGCTACTGCACATGGTTCATTCAAATACTACCCTTAACTAGTTTAAATACGTATGTAGGTGATGTATCTATACATTCACAACTCTCGCAATGCCTGTAATGTAGAAACCACGTTCCAGTATTGGTCAAAGCCCTGTGTTCGATGCTACTGCACATGGTTCATTCAAATACTACCCTTAACTATGGTTAAATAGTTTAAATACGTATGTAGGTGATGTATCTATACATTTACAACTTACGCAATGCCTGTAATGGTTACAAATGCGTACATATGTAGTGTATCTATGCATTCACAACTTTGGCAATGCCTGTAATGTAGAAACCACGTTCCAGTATTGGCTAAAGCCCTGTGTTCGATGCTACTGCACATGGTTCATTCAAATACTACCCTTAACTAATTTAAACACGTATGTGTTCGATGCTACTGCACATGGTTCATTCAAATACTACCCTTAACTAGTTTAAATACGTATGTAGGTGATGTGTCTATACATTCACAACTCACGCAATGCCTGTAATGTAGAAACCACGTTCCAGTACTGGTCAAAGCCCTGTGTTCGATGCTACTGCACATGGTTCATTCAAATACTACCCTTAACTATGGTTAAATAGTTTAAATACGTATGCAGGTGATATATCTATACATTTACAACTTACGCAATGTCTGTAATGGTTAAAAATGCGTACATATGTAGTGTATCTATGCATTCACAACTTTGGCAATGCCTGTAATGTAGAAACCACGTTCCAGTATTGGCCAAAGCCCTGTGTTCGATGCTACTGCACATGGTTCATTCAAATACTACCCTTAACTAGTTTAAATACGTATGTAGGTGATGTATCTATACATTCACAACTCTCGCAATGCCTGTAATGTAGAAACCACGTTCCAGTATTGGTCAAAACCCTGTGTTCGATGCTACTGCACATGGTTCATTCAAATACTACCCTTAACTATGGTTAAATAGTTTAAATACGTATGTAGGTGATGTATCTATACATTTACAACTTACGCAATGCCTGTAATGGTTAAAAATGCGTACATATGTAGTGTATCTATGCATTCACAACTCTCGCAATGCCTGTAATGTAGAAACCACTTTCCAGTATTGCCCAAAGCCCTGTGTTCGACGCTACTGCACATGGTTCATTCAAATACTACCCTTAACTAGTTTAAATACGTATGTAGGTGATGTATCTGTACATTCACAACTTTGGCAATACCTGTAATGTAGAAACCACGTTCCAGTATTGGTCAAAGCCCTGTGTTCGATGCTACTGCACATGGTTCATTCAAATACTACCCTTAACTATGGTTAAATAGTTTAAATACGTATGTAGGTGATGTATCTATACATTTACAACTTACGCAATGCCTGTAATGGTTAAAAATGCGTACATATGTAGTGTATTTATGCATTCACAACTTTGGCAATGCCTGTACTGTAGAAACCACGTTCCAGTATTGGCCAAAGCCCTGTGTTCGATGCTACTGCACATGGTTCATTCAAATACTACCCTTAACTAGTTTAAATACGTATGTAGGTGATGTATCTATACATTCACAACTCTCGCAATGCCTGTAATGTAGAAACCACGTTCCAGGACTGGTCAAAGCCCTGTGTTCGATGCTACTGCACATGGTTCATTCAAATACTACCCTTAACTATGGTTAAATAGTTTAAATACGTATGTAGGTGATGTATCTATACATTTACAACTTACGCAATGCCTGTAATGGTTAAAAATGCGTACATATGTAGTGTATCTATGCATTCATAACTTTGGCAATGCCTGTGATGTAGAAACCACGTTCCAGTATTGGCCAAAGCCCTGTGTTCGACGCTACTGCACATGGTTCATTCAAATACTACCCTTAACTAGTTTAAATACGTATGTAGGTGATGTATCTATACATTCACAACTCTCGCAATGCCTGTAATGTAGAAACCACGTTCCAGAACAGGTCAAAACCCTGTGTTCTATGCTACTGCACATGGTTCATTCAAATACTACCCTTAACTAGTTTAAATACGTATGTAGGTGATGTATCTATACATTCACAACTCTCGCAATGCCTGTAATGTAGAAACCACGTTCCAGTATTGGTCAAAGCCCTGTGTTCGATGCTACTGCACATGGTTCATTCAAATACTACCCTTAACTATGGTTAAATAGTTTAAATACGTATGTAGGTGATGTATCTATACATTTACAACTTACGCAATGCCTGTAATGGTTACAAATGCGTACATATGTAGTGTATCTATGCATTCACAACTTTGGCAATGCCTGTAATGTAGAAACCACGTTCCAGTATTGGCTAAAGCCCTGTGTTCGATGCTACTGCACATGGTTCATTCAAATACTACCCTTAACTAATTTAAACACGTATGTGTTCGATGCTACTGCACATGGTTCATTCAAATACTACCCTTAACTAGTTTAAATACGTATGTAGGTGATGTGTCTATACATTCACAACTCACGCAATGCCTGTAATGTAGAAACCACGTTCCAGTACTGGTCAAAGCCCTGTGTTCGATGCTACTGCACATGGTTCATTCAAATACTACCCTTAACTATGGTTAAATAGTTTAAATACGTATGCAGGTGATATATCTATACATTTACAACTTACGCAATGTCTGTAATGGTTAAAAATGCGTACATATGTAGTGTATCTATGCATTCACAACTTTGGCAATGCCTGTAATGTAGAAACCACGTTCCAGTATTGGCCAAAGCCCTGTGTTCGATGCTACTGCACATGGTTCATTCAAATACTACCCTTAACTAGTTTAAATACGTATGTAGGTGATGTATCTATACATTCACAACTCTCGCAATGCCTGTAATGTAGAAACCACGTTCCAGTATTGGTCAAAACCCTGTGTTCGATGCTACTGCACATGGTTCATTCAAATACTACCCTTAACTATGGTTAAATAGTTTAAATACGTATGTAGGTGATGTATCTATACATTTACAACTTACGCAATGCCTGTAATGGTTAAAAATGCGTACATATGTAGTGTATCTATGCATTCACAACTCTCGCAATGCCTGTAATGTAGAAACCACTTTCCAGTATTGCCCAAAGCCCTGTGTTCGACGCTACTGCACATGGTTCATTCAAATACTACCCTTAACTAGTTTAAATACGTATGTAGGTGATGTATCTGTACATTCACAACTTTGGCAATACCTGTAATGTAGAAACCACGTTCCAGTATTGGTCAAAGCCCTGTGTTCGATGCTACTGCACATGGTTCATTCAAATACTACCCTTAACTATGGTTAAATATTTTAAATACGTATGTAGGTGATGTATCTATACATTTACAACTTACGCAATGCCTGTAATGGTTAAAAATGCGTACATATGTAGTGTATTTATGCATTCACAACTTTGGCAATGCCTGTACTGTAGAAACCACGTTCCAGTATTGGCCAAAGCCCTGTGTTCGATGCTACTGCACATGGTTCATTCAAATACTACCCTTAACTAGTTTAAATACGTATGTAGGTGATGTATCTATACATTCACAACTCTCGCAATGCCTGTAATGTAGAAACCACGTTCCAGGACTGGTCAAAGCCCTGTGTTCGATGCTACTGCACATGGTTCATTCAAATACTACCCTTAACTATGGTTAAATAGTTTAAATACGTATGTAGGTGATGTATCTATACATTTACAACTTACGCAATGCCTGTAATGGTTAAAAATGCGTACATATGTAGTGTATCTATGCATTCATAACTTTGGCAATGCCTGTGATGTAGAAACCACGTTCCAGTATTGGCCAAAGCCCTGTGTTCGACGCTACTGCACATGGTTCATTCAAATACTACCCTTAACTAGTTTAAATACGTATGTAGGTGATGTATCTATACATTCACAACTCTCGCAATGCCTGTAATGTAGAAACCACGTTCCAGAACAGGTCAAAACCCTGTGTTCTATGCTACTGCACATGGTTCATTCAAATACTACCCTTAACTAGTTTAAATACGTATGTAGGTGATGTATCTATACATTCACAACTCTCGCAATGCCTGTAATGTAGAAACCACGGTCCAGTATTGGTCAAAGCCCTGTGTTCGATGCTACTGCACATGGTTCATTCAAATACTACCCTTAACTATGGTTAAATAGTTTAAATACGTATGTAGGTGATGTATCTATACATTTACAACTTACGCAATGCCTGTAATGGTTAAAAATGCGTACATATGTAGTGTATCTATGCATTCACAACTTTGGCAATGACAGTACTGTAGAAACCACGTTCCAGTATTGGCCAAAGCCCTGTGTTCGATGCTACTGCACATGGTTCATTCAAATACTACCCTTAACTAGTTTAAATACGTATGTAGGTGATGTATCTATACATTCACAACTCTCGCAATGCCTGTAATGTAGAAACCACGTTCTAGGACTGGTCAAAACCCTGTGTTCGATGCTACTGCACATGGTTCATTCAAATACTACCCTTAACTATGGTTAAATAGTTTAAATACGTATGTAGGTGATGTATCTATACATTTACAACTTACGCAATGCCTGTAATGGTTAAAAATGCGTACATATGTAGTGTATCTATGCATTCACAACTTTGGCAATGCCTGTAATGTAGAAACCACGTTCCAGTATTGGCCAAAGCCCTGTGTTCGACGCTACTGCACATGGTTCATTCAAATACTACCCTTAACTAATTTAAATACGTATGTAGGTGATGTATCTATACATTCACAACTCTCGCAATGCCTGTAATGTAGAAACCACGTTCCAGGACTGGTCAAAACCCTGTGTTCGATGCTACTGCACATGGTTCATTCAAATACTACCCTTAACTATGGTTAAATAGTTTAAATACGTATGTAGGTGATGTATTTATACATTTACAACTTACGCAATGCCTGTAATGGTTAAAAATGCGTACATATGTAGTGTATCTATGCATTCACAACTCTCGCAATGCCTGTAATGTAGAAACCACTTTCCAGTATTGCCCAAAGCCCTGTGTTCGACGCTACTGCACATGGTTCATTCAAATACTACCCTTAACTAGTTTAAATACGTATGTAGGTGATGTATCTGTACATTCACAACTCTCGCAATACCTGTAATGTAGAAACCACGTTCCAGTATTGGTCAAAGCCCTGTGTTCGATGCTACTGCACATGGTTCATTCAAATACTACCCTTAACTATGGTTAAATAGTTTAAATACGTATGTAGGTGATGTATCTATACATTTACAACTTACGCAATGCCTGTAATGGTTAAAAATGCGTACATATGTAGTGTATTTATGCATTCACAACTTTGGCAATGCCTGTAATGTAGAAACCACGTTCCAGTATTGGCCAAAGCCCTGTGTTCGATGCTACTGCACATGGTTCATTCAAATACTACCCTTAACTAGTTTAAATACGTATGTAGGTGATGTATCTATACATTCACAACTCTCGCAATGCCTGTAATGTAGAAACCACGTTCCAGGACTGGTCAAAGCCCTGTGTTCGATGCTACTGCACATGGTTCATTCAAATACTACCCTTAACTATGGTTAAATAGTTTAAATACGTATGTAGGTGATGTATCTATACATTTACAACTTACGCAATGCCTGTAATGGTTAAAAATGCGTACATATGTAGTGTATCTATGCATTCACAACTTTGGCAATGACAGTACTGTAGAAACCACGTTCCAGTATTGGCCAAAGCCCTGTGTTCGATGCTACTGCACATGGTTCATTCAAATACTACCCTTAACTAGTTTAAATACGTATGTAGGTGATGTATCTATACATTCACAACTCTCGCAATGCCTGTAATGTAGAAACCACGTTCTAGGACTGGTCAAAACCCTGTGTTCGATGCTACTGCACATGGTTCATTCAAATACTACCCTTAACTAATTTAAATACGTATGTAGGTGATGTATCTATACATTCACAACTCTCGCAATGCCTGTAATGTAGAAACCACGTTCCAGGACTGGTCAAAACCCTGTGTTCGATGCTACTGCACATGGTTCATTCAAATACTACCCTTAACTATGGTTAAATAGTTTAAATACGTATGTAGGTGATGTATCTATACATTTACAACTTACGCAATGCCTGTAATGGTTAAAAATGCGTACATATGTAGTGTATCTATGCATTCACAACTCTCGCAATGCCTGTAATGTAGAAACCACTTTCCAGTATTGCCCAAAGCCCTGTGTTCGACGCTACTGCACATGGTTCATTCAAATACTACCCTTAACTAGTTTAAATACGTATGTAGGTGATGTATCTGTACATTCACAACTCTCGCAATACCTGTAATGTAGAAACCACGTTCCAGTATTGGTCAAAGCCCTGTGTTCGATGCTACTGCACATGGTTCATTCAAATACTACCCTTAACTATGGTTAAATAGTTTAAATACGTATGTAGGTGATGTATCTATACATTTACAACTTACGCAATGCCTGTAATGGTTAAAAATGCGTACATATGTAGTGTATTTATGCATTCACAACTTTGGCAATGCCTGTAATGTAGAAACCACTTTCCAGTATTGGCCAAAGCCCTGTGTTCGATGCTACTGCACATGGTTCATTCAAATACTACCCTTAACTAGTTTAAATACGTATGTAGGTGATGTATCTATACATTCACAACTCTCGCAATGCCTGTAATGTAGAAACCACGTTCCAGGACTGGTCAAAGCCCTGTGTTCGATGCTACTGCACATGGTTCATTCAAATACTACCCTTAACTATGGTTAAATAGTTTAAATACGTATGTAGGTGATGTATCTATACATTTACAACTTACGCAATGCCTGTAATGGTTAAAAATGCGTACATATGTAGTGTATCTATGCATTCACAAGTTTGGCAATGACAGTACTGTAGAAACCACGTTCCAGTATTGGCCAAAGCCCTGTGTTCGATGCTACTGCACATGGTTCATTCAAATACTACCCTTAACTAGTTTAAATACGTATGTAGGTGATGTATCTATACATTCACAACTCTCGCAATGCCTGTAATGTAGAAACCACGTTCTAGGACTGGTCAAAACCCTGTGTTCGATGCTACTGCACATGGTTCATTCAAATACTACCCTTAACTATGGTTAAATAGTTTAAATACGTATGTAGGTGATGTATCTATACATTTACAACTTACGCAATGCCTGTAATGGTTAAAAATGCGTACATATGTAGTGTATCTATGCATTCACAACTTTGGCAATGCCTGTAATGTAGAAACCACGTTCCAGTATTGGCCAAAGCCCTGTGTTCGACGCTACTGCACATGGTTCATTCAAATACTACCCTTAACTAGTTTAAATACGTATGTAGGTGATGTATCTGTACATTCACAACTCTCGCAATGCCTGTAATGTAGAAACCACGTTCCAGGACTGGTCAAAACCCTGTGTTCGATGCTACTGCACATGGTTCATTCAAATACTACCCTTAACTATGGTTAAATAGTTTAAATACGTATGTAGGTGATGTATCTATACATTTACAACTTACGCAATGCCTGTAATGGTTAAAAATGCGTACATATGTAGTGTATCTATGCATTCACAACTCTCGCAATGCCTGTAATGTAGAAACCACTTTCCAGTATTGCCCAAAGTACTGTGTTCGACGCTACTGCACATGGTTCATTCAAATACTACCCTTAACTAGTTTAAATACGTATGTAGGTGATGTATCTGTACATTCACAACTCTCGCAATACCTGTAATGTAGAAACCACGTTCCAGTATTGGTCAAAGCCCTGTGTTCGATGCTACTGCACATGGTTCATTCAAATACTACCCTTAACTATGGTTAAATAGTTTAAATACGTATGTAGGTGATGTATCTATACATTTACAACTTACGCAATGCCTGTAATGGTTAAAAATGCGTACATATGTAGTGTATTTATGCATTCACAACTTTGGCAATGCCTGTAATGTAGAAACCACTTTCCAGTATTGGCCAAAGCCCTGTGTTCGATGCTACTGCACATGGTTCATTCAAATACTACCCTTAACTAGTTTAAATACGTATGTAGGTGATGTATCTATACATTCACAACTCTCGCAATGCCTGTAATGTAGAAACCACGTTCCAGGACTGGTCAAAGCCCTGTGTTCGATGCTACTGCACATGGTTCATTCAAATACTACCCTTAACTATGGTTAAATAGTTTAAATACGTATGTAGGTGATGTATCTATACATTTACAACTTACGCAATGCCTGTAATGGTTAAAAATGCGTACATATGTAGTGTATCTATGCATTCACAAGTTTGGCAATGACAGTACTGTAGAAACCACGTTCCAGTATTGGCCAAAGCCCTGTGTTCGATGCTACTGCACATGGTTCATTCAAATACTACCCTTAACTAGTTTAAATACGTATGTAGGTGATGTATCTATACATTCACAACTCTCGCAATGCCTGTAATGTAGAAACCACGTTCTAGGACTGGTCAAAACCCTGTGTTCGATGCTACTGCACATGGTTCATTCAAATACTACCCTTAACTATGGTTAAATAGTTTAAATACGTATGTAGGTGATGTATCTATACATTTACAACTTACGCAATGCCTGTAATGGTTAAAAATGCGTACATATGTAGTGTATCTATGCATTCACAACTTTGGCAATGCCTGTAATGTAGAAACCACGTTCCAGTATTGGCCAAAGCCCTGTGTTCGACGCTACTGCACATGGTTCATTCAAATACTACCCTTAACTAATTTAAATACGTATGTAGGTGATGTATCTATACATTCACAACTCTCGCAATGCCTGTAATGTAGAAACCACGTTCCAGGACTGGTCAAAACCCTGTGTTCGATGCTACTGCACATGGTTCATTCAAATACTACCCTTAACTATGGTTAAATAGTTTAAATACGTATGTAGGTGATGTATCTATACATTTACAACTTACGCAATGCCTGTAATGGTTAAAAATGCGTACATATGTAGTGTATCTATGCATTCACAACTCTCGCAATGCCTGTAATGTAGAAACCACTTTCCAGTATTGCCCAAAGCCCTGTGTTCGACGCTACTGCACATGGTTCATTCAAATACTACCCTTAACTAGTTTAAATACGTATGTAGGTGATGTATCTGTACATTCACAACTCTCGCAATACCTGTAATGTAGAAACCACGTTCCAGGACTGGTCAAAGCCCTGTGTTCGATGCTACTGCACATGGTTCATTCAAATACTACCCTTAACTATGGTTAAATAGTTTAAATACGTATGTAGGTGATGTATCTATACATTTACAACTTACGCAATGCCTGTAATGGTTAAAAATGCGTACATATGTAGTGTATCTATGCATTCACAACTCTCGCAATGCCTGTAATGTAGAAACCACTTTCCAGTATTGCCCAAAGCCCTGTGTTCGACGCTACTGCACATGGTTCATTCAAATACTACCCTTAACTAGTTTAAATACGTATGTAGGTGATGTATCTGTACATTCACAACTCTCGCAATACCTGTAATGTAGAAACCACGTTCCAGGACTGGCCAAAGCCCTGTGTTCGATGCTACTGCACATGGTTCATTCAAATACTACCCTTAACTAGTTTAAATACGTATGTAGGTGATGTATCTATACATTCACAACTCTCGCAATGCCTGTAATGTAGAAACCACGTTCCAGGACTGGTCAAAGCCCTGTGTTCGATGCTACTGCACATGGTTCATTCAAATACTACCCTTAACTATGGTTAAATAGTTTAAATACGTATGTAGGTGATGTATCTATACATTTACTACCCTTAACTAATTTAAATACGTATGTAGGTGATGTATCTATACATTCACAACTCTCGCAATGCCTGTAATGTAGAAACCACGTTCCAGGACTGGTCAAAACCCTGTGTTCGATGCTACTGCACATGGTTCATTCAAATACTACCCTTAACTATGGTTAAATAGTTTAAATACGTATGTAGGTGATGTATCTATACATTTACAACTTACGCAATGCCTGTAATGGTTAAAAATGCGTACATATGTAGTGTATCTATGCATTCACAACTCTCGCAATGCCTGTAATGTAGAAACCACTTTCCAGTATTGCCCAAAGCCCTGTGTTCGACGCTACTGCACATGGTTCATTCAAATACTACCCTTAACTAGTTTAAATACGTATGTAGGTGATGTATCTGTACATTCACAACTCTCGCAATACCTGTAATGTAGAAACCACGTTCCAGGACTGGTCAAAGCCCTGTGTTCGATGCTACTGCACATGGTTCATTCAAATACTACCCTTAACTATGGTTAAATAGTTTAAATACGTATGTAGGTGATGTATCTATACATTTACAACTTACGCAATGCCTGTAATGGTTAAAAATGCGTACATATGTAGTGTATCTATGCATTCACAACTCTCGCAATGCCTGTAATGTAGAAACCACTTTCCAGTATTGCCCAAAGCCCTGTGTTCGACGCTACTGCACATGGTTCATTCAAATACTACCCTTAACTAGTTTAAATACGTATGTAGGTGATGTATCTGTACATTCACAACTCTCGCAATACCTGTAATGTAGAAACCACGTTCCAGGACTGGCCAAAGCCCTGTGTTCGATGCTACTGCACATGGTTCATTCAAATACTACCCTTAACTAGTTTAAATACGTATGTAGGTGATGTATCTATACATTCACAACTCTCGCAATGCCTGTAATGTAGAAACCACGTTCCAGGACTGGTCAAAGCCCTGTGTTCGATGCTACTGCACATGGTTCATTCAAATACTACCCTTAACTATGGTTAAATAGTTTAAATACGTATGTAGGTGATGTATCTATACATTTACAACTTACGCAATGCCTGTAATGGTTAAAAATGCGTACATATGTAGTGTATTTATGCATTCACAACTTTGGCAATGCCTGTAATGTAGAAACCACGTTCCAGTATTGGCCAAAGCCCTGTGTTCGATGCTACTGCACATGGTTCATTCAAATACTACCCTTAACTAGTTTAAATACGTATGTAGGTGATGTATCTATACATTCACAACTCTCGCAATGCCTGTAATGTAGAAACCACGTTCCAGGACTGGTCAAAGCCCTGTGTTCGATGCTACTGCACATGGTTCATTCAAATACTACCCTTAACTATGGTTAAATAGTTTAAATACGTATGTAGGTGATGTATCTATACATTTACAACTTACGCAATGCCTGTAATGGTTAAAAATGCGTACATATGTAGTGTATCTATGCATTCATAACTTTGGCAATGCCTGTGATGTAGAAACCACGTTCCAGTATTGGCCAAAGCCCTGTGTTCGACGCTACTGCACATGGTTCATTCAAATACTACCCTTAACTAGTTTAAATACGTATGTAGGTGATGTATCTATACATTCACAACTCTCGCAATGCCTGTAATGTAGAAACCACGTTCCAGAACTGGTCAAAGCCCTGTGTTCTATGCTACTGCACATGGTTCATTCAAATACTACCCTTAACTAGTTTAAATACGTATGTAGGTGATGTATCTATACATTCACAACTCTCGCAATGCCTGTAATGTAGAAACCACGTTCCAGAACTGGTCAAAACCCTGTGTTCGATGCTACTGCACATGGTTCATTCAAATACTACCCTTAACTATGGTTAAATAGTTTAAATACGTATGTAGGTGATGTATCTATACATTTACAACTTACGCAATGCCTGTAATGGTTAAAAATGCGTACATATGTAGTGTATTTATGCATTCACAACTTTCGCAATGCCTGTAATGTAGAAACCACGTTCCAGTATTGGCCAAAGCCCTGTGTTCGACGCTACTGCACATGGTTCATTCAAATACTACCCTTAACTATGGTTAAATAGTTTAAATACGTATGTAGGTGATGTATCTATACATTTACAACTTACGCAATGCCTGTAATGGTTAAAAATGCGTACATATGTAGTGTATCTATGCATTCATAACTTTGGCAATGCCTGTGATGTAGAAACCACGTTCCAGTATTGGCCAAAGCCCTGTGTTCGACGCTACTGCACATGGTTCATTCAAATACTACCCTTAACTAGTTTAAATACGTATGTAGGTGATGTATCTATACATTCACAACTCTCGCAATGCCTGTAATGTAGAAACCACGTTCAAGAACTGGTCAAAACCCTGTGTTCTATGTTACTGCACATGGTTCATTCAAATACTACCCTTAACTAGTTTAAATACGTATGTAGGTGATGTATCTATACATTCACAACTCTCGCAATGCCTGTAATGTAGAAACCACGTTCCAGAACTGGTCAAAACCCTGTGTTCTATGCTACTGCACATGGTTCATTCAAATACTACCCTTAACTATGGTTAAATAGTTTAAATACGTATGTAGGTGATGTATCTATACATTTACAACTTACGCAATGCCTGTAATGGTTAAAAATGCGTACATATGTAGTGTATTTATGCATTCACAACTTTCGCAATGCCTGTAATGTAGAAACCACGTTCCAGTATTGGCCAAAGCCCTGTGTTCGACGCTACTGCACATGGTTCATTCAAATACTACCCTTAACTAGTTTAAATACGTATGTAGGTGATGTATCTATACATTCACAACTCTCGCAATGCCTGTAATGTAGAAACCACGTTCCAGTATTGGTCAAAGCCCTGTGTTCGATGCTACTGCACATGGTTCATTCAAATACTACCCTTAACTATGGTTAAATAGTTTAAATACGTATGTAGGTGATGTATCTATACATTTACAACTTACGCAATGCCTGTAATGGTTAAAAATGCGTATATATGTAGTGTATCTATGCATTCACAACTTTGGCAATGCCTGTAATGTAGAAACCACGTTCCAGTATTGGCCAAAGCCCTGTGTTCGATGCTACTGCACATGGTTCATTCAAATACTACCCTTAACTATGGTTAAATAGTTTAAATACGTATGTAGGTGATGTATCTATACATTTACAACTTACGCAATGCCTGTAATGGTTAAAAATGCGTATATATGTAGTGTATCTATGCATTCACAACTTTGGCAATGCCTGTAATGTAGAAACCACGTTCCAGTATTGGCCAAAGTCCTGTGTTCGACGCTACTGCACATGGTTCATTCAAATACTACCATTAACTAGTTTAAATACGTATGTAGGTGATGTATCTATACATTCACAACTCTCGCAATGCCTGTAATGTAGAAACCACGTTCCAGTACTGGTCAAAGCCCTGTGTTCGATGCTACTGCACATGGTTCATTCAAATACTACCCTTAAGTGGTTTAAATAGTTTAAATACGTATGTAGGTGATGTATCTATACATTTACAACTTACGCAATGCCTGTAATGGTTATAAATGCGTACATATGTAGTGTGTCTATGCATTCACAACTTTGGCAATGCCTGTAATGTAGAAACCACGTTCTAGTATTGGTCAAAGCCCTGTGTTCGATGCTACTGCACATGGTTCATTCAAATACTACCCTTAACTAGTTTAAATACGTATGTAGGTGATGTATCTATACATTCACAACTCTCGCAATGCCTGTAATGTAGAAACCACGTTCCAGTATTGGTCAAAGCCCTGTGTTCGATGCTACTGCACATGGTTCATTCAAATACTACCCTTAACTATGGTTAAATAGTTTAAATACGTATGTAGGTGATGTATCTATACATTTACAACTTACGCTATGCCTGTAATGGTTAACAATGCGTACATATGTAGTGTATATATGCATTCACAACTTTGGCAATGCCTGTAATGTAGAAACCACGTTCCAGTATTGGTCAAAGCCCTGTGTTCGACGCTACTGCACATGGTTCATTCAAATACTACCCTTTACTATGGTTAAATAGTTTAAATACGTATGTAGGTGATGTATCTATACATTTACAACTTACGCAATGCCTGTAATGGTTAAAAATGCGTACATATGTAGTGTATCTATGCATTCACAACTCTCGCAATGCCTGTAATGTAGAAACCACGTTCCAGTATTGCCCAAAGCCCTGTGTTCGACGCTACTGCACATGGTTCATTCAAATACTACCCTTAACTAGTTTAAATACGTATGTAGGTGATGTATCTATACATTCACAACTCTCGCAATGCCTGTAATGTAGAAACCACTTTCCAGTATTGGTCAAAGCCCTGTGTTCGATGCTACTGCACATGGTTCATTCAAATACTACCCTTAACTAGTTTAAATACGTATATAGGTGGTTTATCTATACATTCACAACTCTCGCAATGCCTGTAATGTAGAAACCACGTTCCAGTATTGGTCAAAGCCCTGTGTTCGATGCTACTGCACATGGTTCATTCAAATACTACCCTTATCTATGGTTAAATAGTTTAAATACGTATGTAGGTGATGTATCTATACATTTACAACTTACGCAATGCCTGTAATGGTTACAAATGCGTACATATGTAGTGTATCTATGCATTCACAACTTTGGCAATGCCTGTAATGTAGAAACCACGTTCCAGTATTGGCCAAAGCCCTGTGTTCGATGCTACTGCACATGGTTCATTCAAATACTACCCTTAACTAATTTAAATACGTATGTGTTCGATGCTACTGCACATGGTTCATTCAAATACTACCCTTAACTAGTTTAAATACGTATGTAGGTGATGTATCTATACATTCACAACTCACGCAATGCCTGTAATGTAGAAACCACGTTCCAGTACTGGTCAAAGCCCTGTGTTCGATGCTACTGCACATGGTTCATTCAAATACTACCCTTAACTATGGTTAAATAGTTTAAATACGTATGCAGGTGATATATCTATACATTTACAACTTACGCAATGTCTGTAATGGTTAAAAATGCGTACATATGTAGTGTATCTATGCATTCACAACTTTGGCAATGCCTGTAATGTAGAAACCACGTTCCAGTATTGGCCAAAGCCCTGTGTTCGATGCTACTGCACATGGTTCATTCAAATACTACCCTTAACTAGTTTAAATACGTATGTAGGTGATGTATCTGTACATTCACAACTCTCGCAATACCTGTAATGTAGAAACCACGTTCCAGTATTGGTCAAAGCCCTGTGTTCGATGCTACTGCACATGGTTCATTCAAATACTACCCTTAACTATGGTTAAATAGTTTAAATACGTATGTAGGTGATGTATCTATACATTTACAACTTACGCAATGCCTGTAATGGTTAAAAATGCGTACATATGTAGTGTATTTATGCATTCACAACTTTGGCAATGCCTGTACTGTAGAAACCACGTTCCAGTATTGGCCAAAGCCCTGTGTTCGATGCTACTGCACATGGTTCATTCAAATACTACCCTTAACTAGTTTAAATACGTATGTAGGTGATGTATCTATACATTCACAACTCTCGCAATGCCTGTAATGTAGAAACCACGTTCCAGGACTGGTCAAAGCCCTGTGTTCGATGCTACTGCACATGGTTCATTCAAATACTACCCTTAACTATGGTTAAATAGTTTAAATACGTATGTAGGTGATGTATCTATACATTTACAACTTACGCAATGCCTGTAATGGTTAAAAATGCGTACATATGTAGTGTATCTATGCATTCATAACTTTGGCAATGCCTGTGATGTAGAAACCACGTTCCAGTATTGGCCAAAGCCCTGTGTTCGACGCTACTGCACATGGTTCATTCAAATACTACCCTTAACTAGTTTAAATACGTATGTAGGTGATGTATCTATACATTCACAACTCTCGCAATGCCTGTAATGTAGAAACCACGTTCCAGAACTGGTCAAAACCCTGTGTTCTATGCTACTGCACATGGTTCATTCAAATACTACCCTTAACTAGTTTAAATACGTATGTAGGTGATGTATCTATACATTCACAACTCTCGCAATGCCTGTAATGTAGAAACCACGTTCCAGTATTGGTCAAAGCCCTGTGTTCGATGCTACTGCACATGGTTCATTCAAATACTACCCTTAACTATGGTTAAATAGTTTAAATACGTATGTAGGTGATGTATCTATACATTTACAACTTACGCAATGCCTGTAATGGTTAAAAATGCGTACATATGTAGTGTATCTATGCATTCACAACTTTGGCAATGACAGTTCTGTAGAAACCACGTTCCAGTATTGGCCAAAGCCCTGTGTTCGATGCTACTGCACATGGTTCATTCAAATACTACCCTTAACTAGTTTAAATACGTATGTAAGTGATGTATCTATACATTCACAACTCTCGCAATGCCTGTAATGTAGAAACCACGTTCTAGGACTGGTCAGAACCCTGTGTTCGATGCTACTGCACATGGTTCATTGAAATACTACCCTTAACTATGGTTAAATAGTTTAAATACGTATGTAGGTGATGTATCTATACATTTACAACTTACGCAATGCCTGTAATGGTTAAAAATGCGTACATATGTAGTGTATCTATGCATTCACAACTTTGGCAATGCCTGTAATGTAGAAACCACGTTCCAGTATTGGCCAAAGCCCTGTGTTCGACGCTACTGCACATGGTTCATTCAAATACTACCCTTAACTAATTTAAATACGTATGTAGGTGATGTATCTATACATTCACAACTCTCGCAATGCCCGTAATGTAGAAACCACGTTCCAGAACTGGTCAAAACCCTGTGTTCTATGCTACTGCACATGGTTCATTCAAATACTACCCTTAACTATGGTTAAATAGTTTAAATACGTATGTAGGTGATGTATCTATACATTTACAACTTACGCAATGCCTGTAATGGTTAAAAATGCGTACATATGTAGTGTATTTATGCATTCACAACTTTCGCAATGCCTGTAATGTAGAAACCACGTTCCAGTATTGGCCAAAGCCCTGTGTTCGACGCTACTGCACATGGTTCATTCAAATACTACCCTTAACTAGTTTAAATACGTATGTAGGTGATGTATCTATACATTCACAACTCTCGCAATGCCTGTAATGTAGAAACCACGTTCCAGTATTGGTCAAAGCCCTGTGTTCGATGCTACTGCACATGGTTCATTCAAATACTACCCTTAACTATGGTTAAATAGTTTAAATACGTATGTAGGTGATGTATCTATACATTTACAACTTACGCAATGCCTGTAATGGTTAAAAATGCGTACATATGTAGTGTATCTATGCATTCACAACTTTGGCAATGCCTGTACTGTAGAAACCACGTTCCAGTACTGGTCAAAACCCTGTGTTCGATGCTACTGCACATGGTTCATTCAAATACTACCCTTAACTAGTTTAAATACGTATGTAGGTGATGTATCTATACATTCACAACTTACGCAATGCCTGTAATGTAGAAACCACGTTCCAGTACTGGTCAAAACCCTGTGTTCGATGCTACTGCACATGGTTCATTCAAATACTACCCTTAACTATGGTTAAATGAGTCTTTGAATGTCATTTTGAAGTGTAAATACATAAGAATGAAGATTTTATGGATATCAACTTCTTTATGAGAGAACACAACGTTTCGGAGTTAATGCTTACTCCTTCATCAGGTGATTGAGAAAGGGATACAGAGGTGTATTTATATGTACAGGTGAAACAATAACAAAGTAACAAGTGGAATGAGTTAACGAAAGCTAGTATAAACAAGCACTGATAGGAAGCCGATAGTTAAGATAACAAAGATGGAAGCCAACGGTAATGCATTACAGTTGATTGGATATGTTTGATATGAGACCAATCAACACCAGAATGAAGGAACATCAGACCTCAGTCAGGAAACTCGACCAGAAATCGGCCATCTCTGAACACATTCTCAAGAACCCTGAACACTCAATTCGATGGGAGGACACTAGGATACTATCTACCAACAACAACAACTGGCGCCAAAGGAAACTCCAAGAGGCCATCGAGATCCGGAGACAGAAACCAGCCATCAACCGCGACCAAGGAGTGTACCTACCAAGTGCCTGGGACTTATTGATAAATTAATCTCATCTACCTGTGTACATTCTATCTATGTAATTCATGTATAGCCTATCTACCAGAGTACATACTTGTGTTTGTACATCACCAACCCTCATGTAAACATGCTCACCCCCTATCGTGTGTTATGTACATCATCCTATCATGCGTAATGTATCACCATTGGCTTCCATCCTTATCCCCAATCATGTTATGTAAACATATCCAATCAACTGTAATGCATTACCGTTGGCTTCCATCATTGTTATCTTAACTATCGGCTTCCTATCAGTGCTTGTTTATACTAGCTTTCGTTAACTCATTCCACTTGTTACTTTGTTATTGTTTTACCTGTACATATAAATACACCTCTGTATCCCTTTCTCAATCACCTGATGAAGGAGTAAGCATTAACTCCGAAACGTTGTGTTCTCTCATAAAGAAGTTGATATCCATAAAATCTTCATTCTTATATGGTTAAATAGTTTAAATACGTATGTAGGTGATGAATCTATACATTTACAGCTTACGCAATGCCTGTAATGGTTAAAAATGCGTATATATGTAGTGTATCTATGCATTCACAACATTGGCAATGCCTGTAATGTAGAAACCACGTTCCAGTATTGGCCAAAGCCCTGTGTTCGATGCTACTGCACATGGTTCATTCAAATACTACCCTTAACTATGGTTAAATAGTTTAAATACGTATGTAGGTGATGTATCTATACATTTACAACTTACGCAATGCCTGTAATGGATAAAAATGAGTACATATGTAGTGTATCTATGCATTCACAACTTTGGCAATGCCTGTCATGTAGAAACCACGTTCCAGTATTGGCCAAAGCCCTGTGTTCGATGCTACTGCACATGGTTCATTCAAATACTACCCTTAACTAGTTTAAATACGTATGTAGGTGATGTATCTATACATTCACAACTCTCGCAATGCCTGTAATGTAGAAACCACGTTCCAGTACTGGTCAAAGCCCTGTGTTCGATGCTACTGCACATGGTTCATTCAAATACTACCCTTAACTATGGTTAAATAGTTTAAATACGTATGTAGGTGATGTATCTATACATTTACAACTTACGCAATGCCTGTAATGGTTAAAAATGCGTACATATGTAGTGTATCTATGCATTCACAACTTTGGCAATGCCTGTAATGTAGAAACCACGTTCCAGTATTGGCCAAAGCCCTGTGTTCGATGCTACTGCACATGGTTCATTCAAATACTACCCTTAACTATGGTTAAATAGTTTAAATACGTATGTAGGTGATGTATCTATACATTTACAACTTACGCAATGCCTGTAATGGATAAAAATGCGTACATATGTAGTGTATCTATGCATTCACAACTTTGGCAATGCCTGTAATGTAGAAACCACGTTCCAGTATTGGCCAAAGCCCTGTGTTCGATGCTACTGCACATGGTTCATTCAAATACTACCCTTAACTAGTTTAAATACGTATGTAGGTGATGTATCTATACATTCACAACTCTCGCAATGCCTGTAATGGTTAAAAATGCGTACATATGTAGTGTATCTATGCATTCACAACTTTGGCAATGCCTGTAATGTAGAAACCACGTTCCAGTATTGGCCAAAGCCCTGTATTCGATGCTACTGCACATGGTTCATTCAAATACTACCCTTAACTATGGTTAAATAGTTTAAATACGTATGTAGGTGATGTATCTATACATTTACAACTTACGCAATGCCTGTAATGGATAAAAATGCGTACATATGTAGTGTATCTATGCATTCACAACTTTGGCAATGCCTGTAATGTAGAAACCACGTTCCAGTACTGGTCAAAGCCCTGTGTTCGATGCTACTGCACATGGTTCATTCAAATACTACCCTTAACTATGGTTAAATAGTTTAAATACGTATGTAGGTGATGTATCTATACATTTACAACTTACGCAATGCCTGTAATGGTTAAAAATGCGTACATATGTAGTGTATCTATGCATTCACAACTTTCGCAATGCCTGTAATGTAGAAACCACGTTCCAGTATTGGCCAAAGCCCTGTGTTCGACGCTACTGCACATGGTTCATCCAAATACTACCCTTAAGTATGGTTAAATAGTTTAAATACGTATGTAGGTGATGTATCTATACATTTACAACTTACGCAATGCCTGTAATGGTTAAAAATGCGCACATATGTAGTGTATCTATGCATTCACAACTTTCGCAATGCCTGTAATGTAGAAACCACGTTCCAGTATTGGCCAAAGCGCTGTGTTCGATGCTACTGCACATGGTTCATTCAAATACTACCCTTAACTAATTTAAATACGTATGTAGGTGATGTATCTATACATTCACAACTCTCGCAATGCCTGTAATGTAGAAACCACGTTCCAGTATTGGTCAAAGCCCTGTGTTCGATGCTACTGCACATGGTTCATTCAAATACTACCCTTAACTATGGTTAAATAGTTTAAATACGTATGTAGGTGATGTATCTATACATTTACAACTTACGCAATGCCTGTAATGGTTAAAAATGCGTACATATGTAGTGTATCTATCCATTCACAACTTTGGCAATGCCTGTAATGTAGAAACCACGTTCCAGTATTGGCCAAAGCCCTGTGTTCGATGCTACTGCACATGGTTCATTCAAATACTACCCTTAACTATGGTTAAATAGTTTAAATACGTATGTAGGTGATGTATCTATACATTTACAACTTACGCAATGCCTGTAATGGATAAAAATGCGTACATATGTAGTGTATCTATGCATTCACAACTTTGGCAATGCCTGTAATGTAGAAACCACGTTCCAGTATTGGCCAAAGCCCTGTGTTCGATGCTACTGCACATGGTTCATTCAAATACTACCCTTAACTAGTTTAAATACGTATGTAGGTGATGTATCTATACATTCACAACTCTCGCAATGCCTGTAATGTAGAAACCACGTTCCAGTATTGGTCAAAGCCCTGTGTTCGATGCTACTGCACATGGTTCATTCAAATACTACCCTCAACTAGTTTAAATACGTATGTAGGTGATGTATCTATACATTCACAACTCTCGCAATGCCTGTAATGTAGAAACCACGTTCCAGTATTGGTCAAAGCCCTGTGTTCGATGCTACTGCACATGGTTCATTCAAATACTACCCTTAAGTGGTTTAAATAGTTTAAATACGTATGTAGGTGATGTATCTATACATTTACAACTTACGCAATGCCTGTAATGGTTAAAAATGCGTACACATGTAGTGTATCTATGCATTCACAACTTTGGCAATGCCTGTAATGTAGAAACCACGTTCCAGTATTGGCCAAAGCCCTGTGTTCGATGCTACTGCACATGGTTCATTCAAATACTACCCTAAACTAGTTTAAATACGTATGTAGGTGATGTATCTATACATTCACAACTCTCGTAATGCCTGTAATGTAGAAACCACGTTCCAGTATTGGTCAAAGCCCTGTGTTCGATGCTACTGCACATGGTTCATTCAAATACTACCCTTGAGTGGTTTAAATAGTTTCAATATGTATGTGGGTGATGTATCTACACATTTACAACTTACGCAATGCCTGTAATGGTTACAAATGCGTACATATGTAGTGTATTTATGCATTCACAACTTTGGCAATGCCTGTAATGTAGAAACCACGTTCCAGTATTGGCCAAAGCCCTGTGTTCGATGCTACTGCACATGGTTCATTCAAATACTACCCTTAACTAGTTTAAATACGTATGTAGGTGATGTATCTATACATTCACAACTCTCGCAATGCCTGTAATGTAGAAACCACGTTCCAGTATTGGTCAAAGCCCTGTGTTCGATGCTACTGCACCTGGCTCATTCAAATACTACCCTTAAGTGGTTTAAATAGTTTAAATACGTATGTAGGTGATGTATCTATACATTTACAACTTACGCAATGCCTGTAATGGTTAAAAATGCGTACATATGTAGTGCATCTATGCATTCACAACTTTGGCAATGCCTGTAATGTAGAAACCACGTTCCAGTATTGGCCAAAGCCCTGTGTTCGATGCTACTGCACATGGTTCATTCAAATACTACCCTTAACTAGTTTAAATACGTATGTAGGTGATGTATCTATACATTCACAACTCTCGCAATGCCTGTAATGTAGAAACCACGTTCCAGTATTGGTCAAAGCCCTGTGTTCGATGCTACTGCACACGGTTCATTCAAATACTACCCTTAAGTGGTTTAAATAGTTTAAATACGTATGTAGGTGATGTATCTATACATTTACAACTTACGCAATGCCTGTAATGGTTAAAAATGCGTACACATGTAGTATATCTATGCATTCACAACTTTGGCAATGCCTGTAATGTAGAAACCACGTTCCAGTATTGGCCAAAGCCCTGTGTTCGATGCTACTGCACATGGTTCATTCAAATACTACCCTTGACTAGTCTAAATACGTATGTAGGTGATGTATCTATACATTCACAACTTTTGCAATGCCTGTAATGTAGAAACCACGTTCCAGTATTGGCCAAAGCCCTGTGTTCGATGCTACTGCACATGGTTCATTCAAATACTACCCTTGACTAGTCTAAATACGTATGTAGGTGATGTATCTATACATTCACAACTTTTGCAATGCCTGTAATGTCGAAACCACGTTCCAGTATTGGCCGAAGCCATGTGTTCGATGCTACTGCACATGGTTCATTCAAATACTACCCTCAACTAGTTAAATACGTATGTAGGTGATGTATCTATACACTTACAACTTTCGCAATGCCTGTAATGTAGAAACCATGTTCCAGTATTCCTCAAAGCCCTGTGTTCGATGCTACTGCACATGGTTCATTCAAATACTACCCTTGAGTGGTTTAAATAGTTTAAATACGTATGTAGGTGATGTATCTATACATTCACAACTTTCGCAATGCCTGTGAAGTAAAAACCACGTTCCAGTATTGGCCAAAGCCCTGTGTTCGATGCTACTGCACATGGTTCATTCAAATACTACCCTTGACTAGTTTAAATACGTATGTAGGTGATGTATCTATACATTCAAAACTTTTGCAATGCCTGTAATGTCGAAACCACGTTCCAGTATTGGCCAAAGCCCTGTGTTCGATGCTACTGCACATGGTTCATTCAAATACTACCCTTAACTAGTTTAAATACGTATGTAGGTGATGTATCTATACATTCACAACTCTCGCAATGCCTGTAATGTAGAAACCACGTTCCAGTATTGGTCAAAGCCCTGTGTTCGATGCTACTGCACACGGTTCATTCAAATACTACCCTTAAGTGGTTTAAATAGTTTAAATACGTATGTAGGTGATGTATCTATACATTTACAACTTACGCAATGCCTGTAATGGTTAAAAATGCGTACACATGTAGTGTATCTATGCATTCACAACTTTGGCAATGCCTGTAATGTAGAAACCACGTTCCAGTATTGGCCAAAGCCCTGTGTTCGATGCTACTGCACATGGTTCATTCAAATACTACCCTTGACTAGTTTAAATACGTATGTAGGTGATGTATCTATACATTCACAACTTTTGCAATGCCTGTAATGTCGAAACCACGTTCCAGTATTGGCCGAAGCCATGTGTTCGATGGTAATGCACATGGTTCATTCAAATACTACCCTCAACTAGTTAAATACGTATGTAGGTGATGTATCTATACACTTACAACTTTCGCAATGCCTGTAATGTAGAAACCATGTTCCAGTATTCCTCAAAGCCCTGTGTTCGATGCTACTGCACATGGTTCATTCAAATACTACCCTTGAGTGGTTTAAATAGTTTAAATACGTATGTAGGTGATGTATCTATACATTCACAACTTTCGCAATGCCTGTGAAGTAGAAACCACGTTCCAGTATTGGCCAAAGCCCTGTGTTCGATGCTACTGCACATGGTTCATTCAAATACTACCCTTGACTAGTTTAAATACGTATGTAGGTGATGTATCTATACATTCACAACTTTTCCAATGCCTGTAATGTCGAAACCACGTTCCAGTATTGGCCGAAGCCATGTGTTCGATGCTAATGCACATGGTTCATTCAAATACTACCCTCAACTAGTTAAATACGTATGTAGGTGATGTATCTATACACTTACAACTTTCGCAATGCCTGTAATGTAGAAACCATGTTCCAGTATTCCTCAAAGCCCTGTGTTCGATGCTACTGCACATGGTTCATTCAAATACTACCCTTGAGTGGTTTAAATAGTTTAAATACGTATGTAGGTGATGTATCTATACATTCACAACTTTCGCAATGCCTGTGAAGTAGAAACCACGTTCCAGTATTGGTCAAAGCCCTGTGTTCGATGCTACTGCACATGGTTCATTCAAATACTACCCTCAACTAGTTTAAATACGTATGTAGGTGATGTATCTATACATTCACAACTCTCGCAATGCCTGTAATGTAGAAACCACGTTCCAGTATTGGTCAAAGCCCTGTGTTCGATGCTACTACACATGGTTCATTCAAATACTACCCTTAACTATGGTTAAATAGTTTAAATACGTATTTAGGTGATGTATCTATACATTTACAACTTACGCAATGCCTGTAATGGTTAAAAATGCGTATATATGTAGTGTATCTATACATTCACAACTTTCGCAATGCCTGTAATGTAGAAACCACGTTCCAGTATTGGCCAAAGCCCTGTGTTCGATGCTACTGCACATGGTTCATTCAAATACTACCCTTGACTAGTTTAAATACGTATGTAGGTGATGTATCTATACATTCACAACTTTTGCAATGCCTGTAATGTCGAAACCACGTTCCAGTATTGGCCGAAGCCATGTGTTCGATGCTAATGCACATGGTTCATTCAAATACTACCCTCAACTAGTTAAATACGTATGTAGGTGATGTATCTATACACTTACAACTTTCGCAATGCCTGTAATGTAGAAACCATGTTCCAGTATTCCTCAAAGCCCTGTGTTCGATGCTACTGCACATGGTTCATTCAAATACTACCCTTGAGTGGTTTAAATAGTTTAAATACGTATGTAGGTGATGTATCTATACATTCACAACTTTCGCAATGCCTGTGAAGTAGAAACCACGTTCCAGTATTGGTCAAAGCCCTGTGTTCGATGCTACTGCACATGGTTCATTCAAATACTACCCTCAACTAGTTTAAATACGTATGTAGGTGATGTATCTATACATTCACAACTCTCGCAATGCCTGTAATGTAGAAACCACGTTCCAGTATTGGTCAAAGCCCTGTGTTCGATGCTACTACACATGGTTCATTCAAATACTACCCTTAACTATGGTTAAATAGTTTAAATACGTATTTAGGTGATGTATCTATACATTTACAACTTACGCAATGCCTGTAATGGTTAAAAATGCGTATATATGTAGTGTATCTATGCATTCACAACTTTGGCAATGCCTGTAATGTAGAAACCACGTTCCAGTATTGGCCAAAGCCCTGTGTTCGATGCTACTGCACATGGTTCATTCAAATACTACCCTTAACTAGTTTAAATACGTATGTAGGTGATGTATCTATACATTCACAACTTTTGCAATGCCTGTAATGTAGAAACCACGTTCCAGTATTGGCCAAAGCCCTGTGTTCGATGCTACTGCACATGGTTCATTCAAATACTACCCTTGACTAGTTTAAATACGTATGTAGGTGATGTATCTATACATTCACAACTTTTGCAATGCCTGTAATGTCGAAACCACGTTCCAGTATTGGCCGAAGCCATGTGTTCGATGCTAATGCACATGGTTCATTCAAATACTACCCTCAACTAGTTAAATACGTATGTAGGTGATGTATCTATACACTTACAACTTTCGCAATGCCTGTAATGTAGAAACCATGTTCCAGTATTCCTCAAAGCCCTGTGTTCGATGCTACTGCACATGGTTCATTCAAATACTACCCTTGAGTGGTTTAAATAGTTTAAATACGTATGTAGGTGATGTATCTATACATTCACAACTTTCGCAATGCCTGTGAAGTAGAAACCACGTTCCAGTATTGGTCAAAGCCCTGTGTTCGATGCTACTGCACATGGTTCATTCAAATACTACCCTCAACTAGTTTAAATACGTATGTAGGTGATGTATCTATACATTCACAACTCTCGCAATGCCTGTAATGTAGAAACCACGTTCCAGTATTGGTCAAAGCCCTGTGTTCGATGCTACTACACATGGTTCATTCAAATACTACCCTTAACTATGGTTAAATAGTTTAAATACGTATTTAGGTGATGTATCTATACATTTACAACTTACGCAATGCCTGTAATGGTTAAAAATGCGTATATATGTAGTGTATCTATGCATTCACAACTTTGGCAATGCCTGTAATGTAGAAACCACGTTCCAGTATTGGCCAAAGCCCTGTGTTCGATGCTACTGCACATGGTTCATTCAAATACTACCCTTAACTAGTTTAAATACGTATGTAGGTGATGTATCTATACATTCACAACTTTTGCAATGCCTGTAATGTAGAAACCACGTTCCAGTATTGGCCAAAGCCCTGTGTTCGATGCTACTGCACATGGTTCATTCAAATACTACCCTTGACTAGTTTAAATACGTATGTAGGTGATGTATCTATACATTCACAACTTTTGCAATGCCTGTAATGTCGAAACCACGTTCCAGTATTGGCCGAAGCCATGTGTTCGATGCTACTGCACATGGTTCATTCAAATACTACCCTCAACTAGTTAAATACGTATGTAGGTGATGTATCTATACACTTACAACTTTCGCAATGCCTGTAATGTAGAAACCATGTTCCAGTATTCCTCAAAGCCCTGTGTTCGATGCTACTGCACATGGTTCATTCAAATACTACCCTTGAGTGGTTTAAATAGTTTAAATACGTATGTAGGTGATGTATCTATACATTCACAACTTTCGCAATGCCTGTGAAGTAGAAACCACGTTCCAGTATTGGTCAAAGCCCTGTGTTCGATGCTACTGCACATGGTTCTTTCAAATACTACCCTCAACTAGTTTAAATACGTATGTAGGTGATGTATCTATACATTCACAACTCTCGCAATGCCTGTAATGTAGAAACCACGTTCCAGTATTGGTCAAAGCCCTGTGTTCGATGCTACTACACATGGTTCATTCAAATACTACCCTTAACTATGGTTAAATAGTTTAAATACGTATTTAGGTGATGTATCTATACATTTACAACTTACGCAATGCCTGTAATGGTTAAAAATGCGTATATATGTAGTGTATCTATGCATTCACAACTTTGGCAATGCCTGTAATGTAGAAACCACGTTCCAGTATTGGCCAAAGCCCTGTGTTCGATGCTACTGCACATGGTTCATTCAAATACTACCCTTAACTAGTTTAAATACGTATGTAGGTGATGTATCTATACATTCACAACTTTTGCAATGCCTGTAATGTAGAAACCACGTTCCAGTATTGGCCAAAGCCCTGTGTTCGATGCTACTGCACATGGTTCATTCAAATACTACCCTTGACTAGTTTAAATACGTATGTAGGTGATGTATCTATACATTCACAACTTTTGCAATGCCTGTAATGTCGAAACCACGTTCCAGTATTGGCCGAAGCCATGTGTTCGATGCTACTGCACATGGTTCATTCAAATACTACCCTCAACTAGTTAAATACGTATGTAGGTGATGTATCTATACACTTACAACTTTCGCAATGCCTGTAATGTAGAAACCATGTTCCAGTATTCCTCAAAGCCCTGTGTTCGATGCTACTGCACATGGTTCATTCAAATACTACCCTTGAGTGGTTTAAATAGTTTAAATACGTATGTAGGTGATGTATCTATACATTCACAACTTTCGCAATGCCTGTGAAGTAGAAACCACGTTCCAGTATTGGTCAAAGCCCTGTGTTCGATGCTACTGCACATGGTTCATTCAAATACTACCCTCAACTAGTTTAAATACGTATGTAGGTGATGTATCTATACATTCACAACTCTCGCAATGCCTGTAATGTAGAAACCACGTTCCAGTATTGGTCAAAGCCCTGTGTTCGATGCTACTACACATGGTTCATTCAAATACTACCCTTAACTATGGTTAAATAGTTTAAATACGTATTTAGGTGATGTATCTATACATTTACAACTTACGCAATGCCTGTAATGGTTAAAAATGCGTATATATGTAGTGTATCTATGCATTCACAACTTTGGCAATGCCTGTAATGTAGAAACCACGTTCCAGTATTGGCCAAAGCCCTGTGTTCGATGCTACTGCACATGGTTCATTCAAATACTACCCTTAACTAGTTTAAATACGTATGTAGGTGATGTATCTATACATTCACAACTTTTGCAATGCCTGTAATGTAGAAACCACGTTCCAGTATTGGCCAAAGCCCTGTGTTCGATGCTACTGCACATGGTTCATTCAAATACTACCCTTGACTAGTTTAAATACGTATGTAGGTGATGTATCTATACATTCACAACTTTTGCAATGCCTGTAATGTCGAAACCACGTTCCAGTATTGGCCGAAGCCATGTGTTCGATGCTAATGCACATGGTTCATTCAAATACTACCCTCAACTAGTTAAATACGTATGTAGGTGATGTATCTATACACTTACAACTTTCGCAATGCCTGTAATGTAGAAACCATGTTCCAGTATTCCTCAAAGCCCTGTGTTCGATGCTACTGCACATGGTTCATTCAAATACTACCCTTGAGTGGTTTAAATAGTTTAAATACGTATGTAGGTGATGTATCTATACATTCACAACTTTCGCAATGCCTGTGAAGTAGAAACCACGTTCCAGTATTGGTCAAAGCCCTGTGTTCGATGCTACTGCACATGGTTCATTCAAATACTACCCTCAACTAGTTTAAATACGTATGTAGGTGATGTATCTATACATTCACAACTCTCGCAATGCCTGTAATGTAGAAACCACGTTCCAGTATTGGTCAAAGCCCTGTGTTCGATGCTACTACACATGGTTCATTCAAATACTACCCTTAACTATGGTTAAATAGTTTAAATACGTATTTAGGTGATGTATCTATACATTTACAACTTACGCAATGCCTGTAATGGTTAAAAATGCGTATATATGTAGTGTATCTATGCATTCACAACTTTGGCAATGCCTGTAATGTAGAAACCACGTTCCAGTATTGGCCAAAGCCCTGTGTTCGATGCTACTGCACATGGTTCATTCAAATACTACCCTTAACTAGTTTAAATACGTATGTAGGTGATGTATCTATACATTCACAACTCTCGCAATGCCTGTAATGGTTAAAAATGCGAACATATGTAGTGTATCTATGCATTCACAACTTTGGCAATGCCTGTAATGTAGAAACCACGTTCCAGTATTGGCCAAAGCCCTGTGTTCGATGCTACTGCACATGGTTCATTCAAATACTACCCTTAACTAGTTTAAATACGTATGTAGGTGATGTATCTATACATTCACAACTCTCGCAATGCCTGTAATGTAGAAACCACGTTCCAGTATTGGTCAAAGCCCTGTGTTCGATGCTACTGCACACGGTTCATTCAAATACTACCCTTAAGTGGTTTAAATATTTTAAATACGTATGTAGGTGATGTATCTATACATTTACAACTTACGCAATGCCTGTAATGGTTAAAAATGCGTATATATGTAGTGTATCTATGCATTCACAACTTTGGCAATGCCTGTAATGTAGAAACCACGTTCCAGTATTGGCCAAAGCCCTGTGTTCGATGCTACTGCACATGGTTCATTCAAATACTACCCTTAACTAGTTTAAATACGTATGTAGGTGATGTATCTATACATTCACAACTTTTGCAATGCCTGTAATGTAGAAACCACGTTCCAGTATTGGCCAAAGCCCTGTGTTCGATGCTACTGCACATGGTTCATTCAAATACTACCCTTGACTAGTTTAAATACGTATGTAGGTGATGTATCTATACATTCACAACTTTTGCAATGCCTGTAATGTAGAAACCACGTTCCAGTATTGGCCGAAGCCATGTGTTCGATGCTAATGCACATGGTTCATTCAAATACTACCCTCAACTAGTTAAATACGTATGTAGGTGATGTATCTATACACTTACAACTTTCGCAATGCCTGTAATGTAGAAACCATGTTCCAGTATTCCTCAAAGCAATGTGTTCGATGCTACTGCACATGGTTCATTCAAATACTACCCTTGAGTGGTTTAAATAGTTTAAATACGTATGTAGGTGATGTATCTATACATTCACAACTTTCGCAATGCCTGTGAAGTAGAAACCACGTTCCAGTATTGGTCAAAGCCCTGTGTTCGATGCTACTGCACATGGTTCATTCAAATACTACCCTCAACTAGTTTAAATACGTATGTAGGTGATGTATCTATACATTCACAACTCTCGCAATGCCTGTAATGTAGAAACCACTTTCCAGTATTGGCCAAAGACCTGTGTTCGACGCTACTGCACATGGTTCATTCAAATACTACCCTTAACTATGGTTAAATAGTTTAAATACGTATGTAGGTGATGTATCTATACATTCACAACTTTCGCAATGCCTGTGAAGTAGAAACCACGTTCCAGTATTGGCCAAAGCCCTGTGTTCGATGCTACTGCACATGGTTCATTCAAATACTACCCTTAAGTGGTTTAAATAGTTTAAATACGTATGTAGGTGATGTATCTATACATTTACAACTTACGCGATGCCTGTAATGGTTAAAAATGGGTAGATATGTAGTGTATCTATGCATTCACAACTTTGGCAATGCCTGTAATGTAGAAACCACGTTCCAGTATTGGCCAAAGCCCTGTGTTCGATGCTACTGCACATGGTTCATTCAAATACTACCCTTAACTAGTTTAAATACGTATGTAGGTGATGTATCTATACATTCACAACTCTCGCAATGCCTGTAATGTAGAAACCACGTTCCAGTATTGGTCAAAGCCCTGTGTTCGATGCTACTGCACCTGGCTCATTCAAATACTACCCTTAAGTGGTTTAAATAGTTTAAATACGTATGTAGGTGATGTATCTATACATTTACAACTTACGCAATGCCTGTAATGGTTAAAAATGCGTACATATGTAGTGTATCTATGCATTCACAACTTTGGCAATGCCTGTAATGTAGAAACCACGTTCCAGTATTGGCCAAAGCCCTGTGTTCGATGCTACTGCACATGGTTCATTCAAATACTACCCTTAACTAGTTTAAATACGTATGTAGGTGATGTATCTATACATTCACAGCTCTTGCAATGCCTGTAATGTAGAAACCACGTTCCAGTATTGGTCAAAGCCCTGTGTTCGATGCTACTGCACACGGTTCATTCAAATACTACCCTTAAGTGGTTTAAATATTTTAAATACGTATGTAGGTGATGTATCTATACATTTACAACTTACGCAATGCCTGTAATGGTTAAAAATGCGTACACATGTAGTGTATCTATGCATTCACAACTTTGGCAATGCCTGTAATGTAGAAACCACGTTCCAGTATTGGCCAAAGCCCTGTGTTCGATGCTACTGCACATGGTTCATTCAAATACTACCCTTAACTAGTTTAAATACGTATGTAGGTGATGTATCTATACATTCACAACTTTTGCAATGCCTGTAATGTAGAAACCACGTTCCAGTATTGGCCAAAGCCCTGTGTTCGATGCTACTGCACATGGTTCATTCAAATACTACCCTTGACTAGTTTAAATACGTATGTAGGTGATGTATCTATACATTCACAACTTTTGCAATGCCTGTAATGTCGAAACCACGTTCCAGTATTGGCCGAAGCCATGTGTTCGATGCTACTGCACATGGTTCATTCAAATACTACCCTCAACTAGTTAAATACGTATGTAGGTGATGTATCTATACACTTACAACTTTCGCAATGCCTGTAATGTAGAAACCATGTTCCAGTATTCCTCAAAGCCCTGTGTTCGATGCTACTGCACATGGTTCATTCAAATACTACCCTTGAGTGGTTTAAATAGTTTAAATACGTATGTAGGTGATGTATCTATACATTCACAACTTTCGCAATGCCTGTGAAGTAGAAACCACGTTCCAGTATTGGCCAAAGCCCTGTGTTCGATGCTACTGCACATGGTTCATTCAAATACTACCCTTGACTAGTTTAAATACGTATGTAGGTGATGTATCTATACATTCACAACTTTTGCAATGCCTGTAATGTCGAAACCACGTTCCAGTATTGGCCAAAGCCTGTGTTCGATGCTACTGCACATGGTTCATTCAAATACTACCCTTAACTAGTTTAAATACGTATGTAGGTGATGTATCTATACATTCACAACTCTCGCAATGCCTGTAATGTAGAAACCACGTTCCAGTATTGGTCAAAGCCCTGTGTTCGATGCTACTGCACACGGTTCATTCAAATACTACCCTTAAGTGGTTTAAATAGTTTAAATACGTATGTAGGTGATGTATCTATACATTTACAACTTACGCAATGCCTGTAATGGTTAAAAATGCGTACACATGTAGTGTATCTATGCATTCACAACTTTGGCAATGCCTGTAATGTAGAAACCACGTTCCAGTATTGGCCAAAGCCCTGTGTTCGATGCTACTGCACATGGTTCATTCAAATACTACCCTTAACTAGTTTAAATACGTATGTAGGTGATGTATCTATACATTCACAACTTTTGCAATGCCTGTAATGTAGAAACCACGTTCCAGTATTGGCCAAAGCCCTGTGTTCGATGCTACTGCACATGGTTCATTCAAATACTACCCTTGACTAGTTTAAATACGTATGTAGGTGATGTATCTATACATTCACAACTCTCGCAATGCCTGTAATGTCGAAACCACGTTCCAGTATTGGCCGAAGCCATGTGTTCGATGCTAATGCACATGGTTCATTCAAATACTACCCTCAACTAGTTAAATACGTATGTAGGTGATGTATCTATACACTTACAACTTTCGCAATGCCTGTGAAGTAGAAACCACGTTCCAGTATTGGTCAAAGCCCTGTGTTCGATGCTACTGCACATGGTTCATTCAAATACTACCCTCAACTAGTTTAAATACGTATGTAGGTGATGTATCTATACATTCACAACTCTCGCAATGCCTGTAATGTAGAAACCACTTTCCAGTATTGGCCAAAGACCTGTGTTCGACGCTACTGCACATGGTTCATTCAAATACTACCCTTAACTATGGTTAAATAGTTTAAATACGTATGTAGGTGATGTATCTATACATTCACAACTTTCGCAATGCCTGTGAAGTAGAAACCACGTTCCAGTATTGGCCAAAGCCCTGTGTTCGATGCTACTGCACATGGTTCATTCAAATACTACCCTTAAGTGGTTTAAATAGTTTAAATACGTATGTAGGTGATGTATCTATACATTTACAACTTACGCGAAGCCTGTATTGGTTAAAAATGGGTAGATATGTAGTGTATCTATGCATTCACAACTTTGGCAATGCCTGTAATGTAGAAGCCACGTCCAAGTATTGGCCAAAGCCCTGTGTTCGATGCTACTGCACATGGTTCATTCAAATACTACCCTTGACTAGTTTAAATACGTATGTAGGTGATGTATCTATACATTCACAACTTTTGCAATGCCTGTAATGTCGAAACCACGTTCCAGTATTGGCCAAAGCCCTGTGTTCGATGCTACTGCACATGGTTCATTCAAATACTACCCTCAACTAGTTAAATACGTATGTAGGTGATGTATCTATACATTTACAACTTTCGCAATGCCTGTAATGTAGAAACCACGTTCCAGTATTGGCCAAAGCCCTGTGTTCGATGCTACTGCACATGGTTCATTCAAATACTACCCTTAACTGGTTTAAATACGTATGTAGGTGATGTATCTATACATTCACAACTTTCGCAATGCCTGTAATGTAGAAACCAAGTTCCAGTATTGGTCAAAGCCCTGTGTTCGATGCTACTGCACATGGTTCATTCAAATACTACCCTCAACTAGTTTAAATACGTATGTAGGTGATGTATCTATACATTCACAACTCTCGCAATGCCTGTAATGTAGAAACCACTTTCCGGTACTGGTCAAAGCCCTGTGTTCGATGCTACTGCACATGGTTCATTCAAATACTACCCTTAAGTGGTTTAAATAGTTTAAATACGTATGTAGGTGATGTATCTATACATTTACAACTTACGCAATGCCTGTAATGGTTAAAAATGCGTACACATGTAGTGTATCTATGCATTCACAACTTTGGCAATGCCTGTAATGTAGAAACCACGTTCCAGTATTGGTCAAAGCCCTGTGTTCGATGCTACTGCACATGGTTCATTCAAATACTACCCTTAACTAGTTTAAATACGTATGTAGGTGATGTATCTATACATTCACAACTCTCGCAATGCCTGTAATGTAGAAACCACGTTCCAGTATTGGTCAAAGCCCTGTGTTCCATGCTACTGCACATGGTTCATTTAAATACTACCCTTAAGTGGTTTAAATAGTTTAAATACGTATGTAGGTGATGTATCTATACATTCACGACTCTCGCAATGCCTGTAATGTAGAAACCACGTTCCAGTATTGGTCAAAGCCCTGTGTTCGATGCTACTGCACATGGTTCATTCAAATAATACCCTTAAGTGGTTTAAATAGTTTAAATACGTATGTAGGTGATGTATCTATATATTCACAACTTTGGCAATGCCTGTAATGTAGGAACCACGTTCCAGTATTGGCCAAAGCCCTGTGTTCGATGCTACTGCACATGGTTCATTCAAATACTACCCTTAAGTGGTTTAAATAGTTTAAATACGTATGTAGGTGATGTATCTATACATTTACAACTTACGCGATGCCTCTAATGGTTAAAAATGCGTAGATATGTAGTGTATCTATGCATTCACAACTTTGGCAATGCCTGTAATGTAGAAACCACGTTCCAGTATTGGCCAAAGCCCTGTGTTCGATGCTACTGCACATGGTTCATTCAAATACTACCCTTAACTGGTTTAAATACGTATGTAGGTGATGTATCTATACATTCACAACTTTCGCAATGCCTGTAATGTAGAAACCACGTTCCAGTATTGGTCAAAGCCCTGTGTTCGATGCTACTGCACATGGTTCATTCAAATACTACCCTCAACTAGTTTAAATACGTATGTAGGTGATGTATCTATACATTCACAACTCTCGCAATGCCTGTAATGTAGAAACCACTTTCCGGTACTGGTCAAAGCCCTGTGTTCGATGCTACTGCACATGGTTCATTCAAATACTACCCTTAAGTGGTTTAAATAGTTTAAATACGTATGTAGGTGATGTATCTATACATTTACAACTTACGCAATGCCTGTAATGGTTAAAAATGCGTACATATGTAGTGTATCTATGCATTCACAACTTTGGCAATGCCTGTAATGTAGAAACCACGTTCCAGTATTGGCCAAAGCCCTGTGTTCGATGCTACTGCACATGGTTCATTTAAATACTACCCTTAAGTGGTTTAAATAGTTTAAATACGTATGTAGGTGATGTATCTATACATTTACAACTTACGCAATGCCTGTAATGGTTACAAATGCGTACATATGTAGTGTATCTATGCATTCACAACTTTGGCAATGCCTGTAATGTAGAAACCACGTTCCAGTATTGGCCAAAGCCCTGTGTTCGATGCTACTGCAAATGGTTCATTCAAATACTACCCTTAACTAGTTTAAATACGTATGTAGGTGATGTATCTATACATTCACAACTCTCGCAATGCCTGTAATGTAGAAACCACGTTCCAGTATTGGTCAAAGCCCTGTGTTCGATGCTACTGCACATGGTTCATTCAAATACTACCCTTAACTATGGTTAAATAGTTTAAATACGTATGTAGGTGATGTATCTATACATTTACAACTTACGCAATGCCTGCAATGGTTAAAAATGCGTACATATGTAGTGTATCTATGCATTCACAACTTTGGCAATGCCTGTAATGTAGAAGCCACGTTCCAGTATTGGCCAAAGCCCTGTGTTCGACGCTTCTGCACATGGTTCATTCCAATGCTACCCTTAGCTAGTTTAAATACGTATGTAGGTGATGTATCTATACATTCACAACTCTCGCAATGCCTGTAATGTAGAAACCACGTTCCAGTATTGGTCAAAGCCCTGTGTTCGATGCTACTGCACATGGTTCATTCAAATACTACCCTTAAGTGGTTTAAACAGTTTAAATACGTATGTAGGTGATGTATCTATACATTTACAACTTACGCAATGCCAGTAATGATTAAAAATGCGTACATATGTAGTGTATCTATGCATTCACAACTTTGGCAATGCCTGTAATGTAGAAACCACGTTCCAGTATTGGCCAAAGACGTGTTTTCGATGCTACTGCACATGGTTCATTCAAATACTACCCTTAACTATGGTTAAATAGTTTAAATACGTATGTAGGTGATGTATCTATACATTTACAACTTACGCAATGCCTGTATTGGTTAAAAATGCGTACATATGTAGTGTATCTATGCATTCACAACTTTGGCAATGCCTGTAATGTAGAAACCACGTTCCAGTATTGGCCAAAGCCCTGTGTTCGATGCTACTGCACATGGTTCATTCAAATACTACCCTTGACTAGTTTAAATACGTATGTAGGTGATGTATCTATGCATTCACAACTCTCGCAATTCCTGTAATGTAGAAACCACGTTCCAGTATTGGTCAAAGCCCTGTGTTCGATGCTACTGCACATGGTTCATTCAAATACTACCCTTAACTATGGTTAAATAGTTTAAATACGTATGTAGGTGATGTATCTATACATTTACAACTTACGCAATGCCTGCAATGGTTAAAAATGCGTACATATGTAGTGTATCTATGCATTCACAACTTTGGCAATGCCTGTAATGTAGAAACCACGTTCCAGTATTGGCCAAAGCCATGTGTTCGATGCTACTGCACATGGTTCATTCAAATACTACCCTTAACTAGTTTAAATACGTATGTAGGTGATGTATCTATACATTCACAACTCTCGCAATGCCTGTAATGTAGAAACCACGTTCCAGTATTGGTCAAAGCCCTGTGTTCGATGCTACTGCACATGGTTCATTCAAATACTACCCTTAACTATGGTTAAATAGTTTAAATACGTATGTAGGTGATGTATCTATACATTTACAACTTACGCAATGCCTGTAATGGTTAAAAATGCGTACATATGTAGTGTATCTATGCATTCACAACTTTGGCAATGCCTGTAATGTAGAAACCACGTTCCAGTATTGGTCAAAGCCCTGTGTTCGATGCTACTGCACATGGTTCATTCAAATACTACCCTTAACTAGTTTAAATACGTATGTAGGTGATGTATCTATACATTCACAACTCTCGCAATGCCTGTAATGTAGAAACCACGTTCCAGTATTGGTCAAAGCCCTGTGTTCGATGCTACTGCACATGGTTCATTCAAATACTACCCTTAAGTGGTTTAAATAGTTTAAATACGTATGTAGGTGATGTATCTATACCTTTACAACTTACGCAATGCCTGTAATGGTTAAAAATGCGTACATATGTAGTGTATCTATGCATTCACAACTTTGGCAATGCCTGTAATGTAGAAACCACGTTCCAGTATTGGCCAAAGCCCTGTGTTCGATGCTACTGCACATGGTTCATTCAAATACTACCCTTAACTAGTTTAAATACGTATGTAGGTGATGTATCTATACATTCACAACTCTCGCAATGCCTGTAATGTAGAAACCACGTTCCAGTATTGGTCAAAGCCCTGTGTTCGATGCTACTGCACATGGTTCATTCAAATACTACCCTTAACTATGGTTAAATAGTTTAAATACGTATGTAGGTGATGTATCTATACATTTACAACTTACGCAATGCCTGTAATGGTTAAAAATGCGTATATATGTAGTGTATCTGTGCATTCACAACTTTGGCAATGCCTGTAATGTAGAAACCACGTTCCAGTATTGGCCAAAGCCCTGTGTTCGATGCTACTGCACATGGTTCATTCAAATACTACCCTTAACTAGTTTAAATACGTATGTAGGTGATGTATCTATACATTCACAACTCTCGCAATGCCTGTAATGTAGAAACCACGTTCCAGTATTGGTCAAAGCCCTGTGTACGATGCTACTGCACATGGTTCATTCAAATACTACCCTTAAGTGGTTTAAATAGTTTAAATACGTATGTAGGTGATGTATCTATACATTTACAACTTACGCAATGCCTGTAATGGTTAAAAATGCGTACATATGTAGTGTATCTATGCATTCACAACTTTGGCAATGCCTGTAATGTAGAAACCACGTTCCAGTATTGGCCAAAGCCCTGTGTTCGATGCTACTGCACATGGTTCATTCAAATACTACCCTTAACTAGTTTAAATACGTATGTAGGTGATGTATCTATACATTCACAACTCTCGCAATGCCTGTAATGTAGAAACCACGTTCCAGTATTGGTCAAAGCCCTGTGTTCGATGCTACTGCACATGGTTCATTTAAATACTACCCTTAAGTGGTTTAAATAGTTTAAATACGTATGTAGGTGATGTATCTATACATTCACAACTCTCGCAATGCCTGTACTGTAGAAACCACGTTCCAGTATTGGTCAAAGCCCTGTGTTCGATGCTACTGCACATGGTTCATTCAAATACTACCCTTAAGTGGTTTAAATAGTTTAAATACGTATGTAGGTGATGTATCTATGCATTCACAACTTTGGCAATGCCTGTAATGTAGAAACCACGTTCCAGTATTGGCCAAAGCCCTGTGTTCGATGCTACTGCACATGGTTCATTCAAATACTACCCTTAAGTGGTTTAAATAGTTTAAATACGTATGTAGGTGATGTATCTATACATTTACAACTTACGCGATGCCTCTAATGGTTAAAAATGCGTAGATATGTAGTGTATCTATGCATTCACAACTTTGGCAATGCCTGTAATGTAGAAACCACGTTCCAGTATTGGCCAAAGCCCTGTGTTCGATGCTACTGCACATGGTTCATTCAAATACTACCCTTAACTGGTTTAAATACGTATGTAGGTGATGTATCTATACATTCACAACTTTCGCAATGCCTGTAATGTAGAAACCACGTTCCAGTATTGGTCAAAGCCCTGTGTTCGATGCTACTGCACATGGTTCATTCAAATACTACCCTCAACTAGTTTGAATACGTATGTAGGTGATGTATCTATACATTCACAACTCTCGCAATGCCTGTAATGTAGAAACCACTTTCCGGTACTGGTCAAAGCCCTGTGTTCGATGCTACTGCACATGGTTCATTCAAATACTACCCTTAAGTGGTTTAAATAGTTTAAATACGTATGTAGGTGATGTATCTATACATTTACAACTTACGCAATGCCTGTAATGGTTAAAAATGCGTACACATGTAGTGTATCTATGCATTCACAACTTTGGCAATGCCTGTAATGTAGAAACCACGTTCCAGTATTGGTCAAAGCCCTGTGTTCGATGCTACTGCACATGGTTCATTTAAATACTAAGCTTAAGTGGTTTAAATAGTTTAAATACGTATGTAGGTGATGTATCTATACATTTACAACTTACACAATGCCTGTAATGGTTACAAATGCGTACATATGTAGTGTATCTATGCATTCACAACTTTGGCAATGCCTGTAATGTAGAAACCACGTTCCAGTATTGGCCAAAGCCCTGTGTTCGATGCTACTGCAAATGGTTCATTCAAATACTACCCTTAACTAGTTTAAATACGTATGTAGGTGATGTATCTATACATTCACAACTCTCGCAATGCCTGTAATGTCGAAACCACGTTCCAGTATTGGTCAAAGCCCTGTGTTCGATGCTACTGCACATGGTTCATTCAAATACTACCCTTAACTATGGTTAAATAGTTTAAATACGTATGTAGGTGATGTATCTATACATTTACAACTTACGCAATGCCTGCAATGGTTAAAAATGCGTACATATGTAGTGTATCTATGCATTCACAACTTTGGCAATGCCTGTAATGTAGAAACCACGTTCCAGTATTGGCCAAAGCCCTGTGTTCGACGCTTCTGCACATGGTTCATTCCAATGCTACCCTTAGCTAGTTTAAATACGTATGTAGGTGATGTATCTATACATTCACAACTCTCGCAATGCCTGTAATGTAGAAACCACGTTCCAGTATTGGTCAAAGCCCAGTGTTCGATGCTACTGCACATGGTTCATTCAAATACTACCCTTAAGTGGTTTAAACAGTTTAAATACGTATGTAGGTGATGTATCTATACATTTACAACTTACGCAATGCCAGTAATGGTTAAAAATGCGTACATATGTAGTGTATCTATGCATTCACAACTTTGGCAATGCCTGTAATGTAGAAACCACGTTCCAGTATTGGCCAAAGCCGTGTTTTCGATGCTACTGCACATGGTTCATTCAAATACTACCCTTAACTATGGTTAAATAGTTTAAATACGTATGTAGGTGATGTATCTATACATTTACAACTTACGCAATGCCTGTAATGGTTAAAAATGCGTACATATGTAGTGTATCTATGCACTCACAACTTTGGCAATGCCTGTAATGTAGAAACCACGTTCCAGTATTGGCCAAAGCCCTGTGTTCGATGCTACTGCACATGGTTCATTCAAATACTACCCTTGACTAGTTTAAATACGTATGTAGGTGATGTATCTATGCATTCACAACTCTCGCAATGCCTGTAATGTAGAAACCACGTTCCAGTATTGGTCAAAGCCCTGTGTTCGATGCTACTGCACATGGTTCATTCAAATACTACCCTTAACTAGTTTAAATACGTATGTAGGTGATGTATCTATACATTCACAACTCTCGCAATGCCTGTAATGTAGAAACCACGTTCCAGTATTGGTCAAAGCCCTGTGTTCGATGCTACTGCACATGGTTCATTCAAATACTACCCTTAACTATGGTTAAATAGTTTAAATACGTATGTAGGTGATGTATCTATACATTTACAACTTACGCAATGCCTGTAATGGTTAAAAATGCGTACATATGTAGTGTATCTATGCATTCACAACTTTGGCAATGCCTGTAATGTAGAAACCACGTTCCAGTATTGGTCAAAGCCCTGTGTTCGATGCTACTGCACATGGTTCATTCAAATACTACCCTTAACTAGTTTAAATACGTATGTAGGTGATGTATCTATACATTCACAACTCTCGCAATGCCTGTAATGTAGAAACCACGTTCCAGTATTGGTCAAAGCCCTGTGTTCGATGCTACTGCACATGGTTCATTCAAATACTACCCTTAAGTGGTTTAAATAGTTTAAATACGTATGTAGGTGATGTATCTATACATTTACAACTTACGCAATGCCTGTAATGGTTAAAAATGCGTACATATGTAGTGTATCTATGCATTCACAACTTTGGCAATGCCTGTAATGTAGAAACCACGTTCCAGTATTGGCCAAAGCCCTGTGTTCGATGCTACTGCACATGGTTCATTCAAATACTACCCTTAACTAGTTTAAATACGTATGTAGGTGATGTATCTATACATTCACAACTCTCGCAATGCCTGTAATGTAGAAACCACGTTCCAGTATTGGTCAAAGCCCTGTGTTCGATGCTACTGCACATGGTTCATTCAAATACTACCCTTAACTATGGTTAAATAGTTTAAATACGTATGTAGGTGATGTATCTATACATTTACAACTTACGCAATGCCTCTAATGGTTAAAAATGCGTATATATGTAGTGTATCTGTGCATTCACAACTTTGGCAATGCCTGTAATGTAGAAACCACGTTCCAGTATTGGCCAAAGCCCTGTGTTCGATGCTACTGCACATGGTTCATTCAAATACTACCCTTAACTAGTTTAAATACGTATGTAGGTGCTGTATCTATACATTCACAACTCTCGCAATGCCTGTAATGTAGAAACCACGTTCCAGTATTGGTCAAAGCCCTGTGTACGATGCTACTGCACATGGTTCATTCAAATACTACCCTTAAGTGGTTTAAATAGTTTAAATACGTATGTAGGTGATGTATCTATACATTTACAACTTACGCAATGCCTGTAATGGTTAAAAATGCGTACATATGTAGTGTATCTATGCATTCACAACTTTGGCAATGCCTGTAATGTAGAAACCACGTTCCAGTATTGGCCAAAGCCCTGTGTTCGATGCTACTGCACATGGTTCATTCAAATACTACCCTTAACTAGTTTAAATACGTATGTAGGTGATGTATCTATACATTCACAACTCTCGCAATGCCTGTAATGTAGAAACCACGTTCCAGTATTGGTCAAAGCCCTGTGTTCGATGCTACTGCACATGGTTCATTCAAATACTACCCTTAAGTGGTTTAAATAGTTTAAATACGTATGTAGGTGATGTATCTATACATTTACAACTTACGCAATGCCTGTAATGGTTAAAAATGCGTATATATGTAGTGTATCTATGCATTCACAACTTTGCCAATGCCTGTAATGTAGAAACCACGTTCCAGTATTGGCCAAAGCCCTGTGTTCGATGCTACTGCACATGGTTCATTCAAATACTACCCTTAACTAGTTTAAATACGTATGTAGGTGCTGTATCTATACATTCACAACTCTCGCAATGCCAGTAATGTAGAAACCACGTTCCAGTATTGGTCAAAGCCCTGTGTACGATGCTACTGCACATGGTTCATTCAAATACTACCCTTAAGTGGTTTAAATAGTTTAAATACGTATGTAGGTGATGTATCTATACATTTACAACTTACGCAATGCCTGTAATGGTTACAAATGCGTACATATGTAGTGTATCTATGCATTCACAACTTTGCCAATGCCTGTAATGTAGAAACCACGGTCCAGTATTGGCCAAAGCCCTGTGTTCGATGCTACTGCACATGGTTCATTCAAATACAAGCCTTAACTAGTTTAAATACGTATGTAGGTGATGTATCTATACATTCACAACTCTCGCAATGCCTGTAATGTAGAAACCACGTTCCAGTATTGGTCAAAGCCCTGTGTTCGATGCTACTGCACATGGTTCATTCAAATACTACCCTTAAGTGGTTTAAATAGTTTAAATACGTATGTAGGTGATGTATCTATACATTTACAACTTACGCAATGCCTGTAATGGTTAAAAATGCGTACATATGTAGTGTATCTATGCATTCACAACTTTGGCAATGCCTGTAATGTAGAAACCACGTTCCAGTATTGGCCAAAGCCCTGTGTTCGATGCTACTGCACATGGTTCATTCAAATACTACCCTTAACTAGTTTAAATACGTATGTAGGTGATGTATCTATACATTCACAACTCTCGCAATGCCTGTAATGTAGAAACCACGTTCCAGTATTGGTCAAAGCCCTGTGTTCGATGCTACTGCACATGGTTCATTCAAATACTACCCTTAAGTGGTTTAAATAGTTTAAATACGTATGTAGGTGATGTATCTATACCTTTACAACTTACGCAATGCCTGTAATGGTTAAAAATGCGTATATATGTAGTGTATCTATGCATTCACAACTTTGGCAATGCCTGTAATGTAGAAACCACGTTCCAGTATTGGCCAAAGCCCTGTGTTCGATGCTACTGCACATGGTTCATTCAAATACTACCCTTAACTAGTTTAAACACGTATGTAGGTGCTGTATCTATACATTCACAACTCTCGCAATGCCAGTAATGTAGAAACCACGTTCCAGTATTGGTCAAAGCCCTGTGTACGATGCTACTGCACATGGTTCATTCAAATACTACCCTTAAGTGGTTTAAATAGTTTAAATACGTATGTAGGTGATGTATCTATACATTTACAACTTACGCAATGCCTGTAATGGTTACAAATGCGTACATATGTAGTGTATCTATGCATTCACAACTTTGGCAATGCCTGTAATGTAGAAACCACGGTCCAGTATTGGCCAAAGCCCTGTGTTCGATGCTACTGCACATGGTTCATTCAAATACAAGCCTTAACTAGTTTAAATACGTATGTAGGTGATGTATCTATACATTCACAACTCTCGCAATGCCTGTAATGTAGAAACCACGTTCCAGTATTGGTCAAAGCCCTGTGTTCGATGCTACTGCACATGGTTCATTCAAATACTACCCTTAAGTGGTTTAAATAGTTTAAATACGTATGTAGGTGATGTATCTATACATTTACAACTTACGCAATGCCTGTAATGGTTAAAAATGCGTACATATGTAGTGTATCTATGCATTCACAACTTTGGCAATGCCTGTAATGTAGAAACCACGTTCCAGTATTGGCCAAAGCCCTGTGTTCGATGCTACTGCACATGGTTCATTCAAATACTACCCTTAACTAGTTTAAATACGTATGTAGGTGATGTATCTATACATTCACAACTCTCGCAATGCCTGTAATGTAGAAACCACGTTCCAGTATTGGTCAAAGCCCTGTGTTCGATGCTACTGCACATGGTTCATTCAAATACTACCCTTAAGTGGTTTAAATAGTTTAAATACGTATGTAGGTGATGTATCTATACCTTTACAACTTACGCAATGCCTGTAATGGTTAAAAATGCGTACATATGTAGTGTATCTATGCATTCACAACTTTGGCAATGCCTGTAATGTAGAAACCACGTTCCAGTATTGGCCAAAGCCCTGTGTTCGATGCTACTGCACATGGTTCATTCAAATACTACCCTTAACTAGTTTAAATACGTATGTAGGTGATGTATCTATACATTCACAACTCTCGCAATGCCTGTAATGTAGAAACCACGTTCCAGTATTGGTCAAAGCCCTGTGTTCGATGCTACTGCACATGGTTCATTCAAATACTACCCTTAAGTGGTTTAAATAGTTTAAATACGTATGTAGGTGATGTATCTATACATTTACAACTTACGCAATGCCTGTAATGGTTAAAAATGCGTACACATGTAGTGTATCTATGCATTCACAACTTTGGCAATGCCTGTAATGTAGAAACCACGTTCCAGTATTGGCCAAAGCCCTGTGTTCGATGCTACTGCACATGGTTCATTCAAATACTACCCTTAACTAGTTTAAATACGTATGTAGGTGCTGTATCTATACATTCACAACTCTCGCAATGCCTGTAATGTAGAAACCACGTTCCAGTATTGGTCAAAGCCCTGTGTTCGATGCTACTGCACATGGTTCATTCAAATACTACCCTTAAGTGGTTTAAATAGTTTAAATACGTATGTAGGTGATGTATCTATACATTTACAACTTACGCAATGCCTGTAATGGTTAAAAATGCGTACACATATAGTGTATCTATGCATTCACAACTTTGGCAATGCCTGTAATGTAGAAACCACGTTCCAGTATTGGCCAAAGCCCTGTGTTCGATGCTACTGCACATGGTTCATTCAAATACTACCCTTAACTAGTTTAAATACGTATGTAGGTGATGTATCTATACATTCACAACTCTCGCAATGCCTGTAATGTAGAAACCACGTTCCAGTATTGGTCAAAGCCCTGTGTTCGATGCTACTGCACATGGTTCATTCAAGTACTACCCTTAAGTGGTTTAAATAGTTTAAACACGTATGTAGGTGATGTATCTATACATTTACAACTTACGCAATGCCTGTAATGGTTAAAAATGCGTACACATGTAGTGTATCTATGGATTCACAACTTTGGCAATGCCTGTAATGTAGAAACCACGTTCCAGTATTGGCCAAAGCCCTGTGTTCGATTCTACTGCACATGGTTCATTCAAATACTACCCTTAACTAGTTTAAATACGTATGTAGGTGCTGTATCTATACATTCACAACTCTCGCAATGCCTGTAATGTAGAAACCACGTTCCAGTATTGGTCAAAGCCCTGTGTTCGATGCTACTGCACATGGTTCATTCAAATACTACCCTTAAGTGGTTTAAATAGTTTAAATACGTATGTAGGTGATGTATCTATACATTTACAACTTACGCAATGCCTGTAATGGTTAAAAATGCGTACACATATAGTGTATCTATGCATTCACAACTTTGGCAATGCCTGTAATGTAGAAACCACGTTCCAGTATTGGCCAAAGCCCTGTGTTCGATGCTACTGCACATGGTTCATTCAAATACTACCCTTAACTAGTTTAAATACGTCTGTAGGTGATGTATCTATACATTCACAACTCTCGCAATGCCTGTAATGTAGAAACCACGTTCCAGTATTGGTCAAAGCCCTGTGTTCGATGCTACTGCACATGGTTCATTCAAGTACTTCCCTTAAATGGTTTAAACAGTTTAAATACGTATGTAGGTGATGTATCTATACATTTACAACTTACGCAATGCCTGTAACGGTTAAAAATGCGTACATATGTAGTGTATCTATGCATTCACAACTTTGGCAATGCCTGTAATGTAGAAACCACGTTCCAGTATTGGTCAAAGCCCTGTGTTCGATGCTACTGCACATGGTTCATTCAAATACTACCCTTAACTAGTTTAAATACGTATGTAGGTGATGTATCTATACATTCACAACTCTCGCAATGTCTGTAATGTAGAAACCACGTTCCAGTACTGGTCAAAACCCTGTGTTCGATGCTACTGCACATGGTTCATTCAAATACTACCCTTAAATATGGTTAAATAGTTTAAATACGTATGTAGGTGATGTATCTATACATTTACAACTTACGCAATTCCTGTAATGGTTAAAAATGCGTACATATGTAGTGTATCTATGCATTCACAACTTTGGCAATGCCTGTAATGTAGAAACCACGTTCCAGTATTGGCCAAAGCCCTGTGTTCGATGCTACTGCACATGGTTCATTCAAATACTACCCTTAACTATGGTTAAATAGTTTAAATACGTATGTAGGTGATGTATCTATACATTCACAACTCTCGCAATGCCTGTAATGTAGAAACCACGTTCCAGGACTGGTCAAAACCCTGTGTTCGATGCTACTGCACATGGTTCATTCAAATACTACCCTTAACTATGGTTAAATAGTTTAAATACGTATGTAGGTGATGTATCTATACATTTACAACTTACGCAATGCCTGTAATGGTTAAAAATGCGTATATATGTAGTGTATCTATGCATTCACAACTTTGGCAATGCCTGTAATGTAGAAACCACGTTCCAGTATTGCTCAAAGCCCTGTGTTCGATGCTACTGCACATGGTTCATTCAAATACTACCCTTAACTATGCTTAAACAGTTTAAATACGTATGTAGGTGATGTATCTATACATTTACAACTTACGCAATGCCTGTAATGGTTAAAAATGCGTACATATGTAGTGTATCTATGCATTCACAACTTTGGCAATGCCTGTAATGTAGAAACCACGTTCCAGTATTGGCCAAAGCCCTGTGTTCGATGCTACTGCACATGGTTCATTCAAATACTACCCTTAACTAGTTTAAATACGTATGTAGGTGATGTATCTATACATTCACAACTCTCGCAATGTCTGTAATGTAGAAACCACGTTCCAGTACTGGTCAAAACCCTGTGTTCGATGCTACTGCACATGGTTCATTCAAATACTACCCTTAACTATGCTTAAACAGTTTAAATACGTATGTAGGTGATGTATCTATACATTTACAACTTACGCAATGCCTGTAATGGTTAAAAATGCGTACATATGTAGTGTATCTATGCATTCACAACTTTGGCAATGCCTGTAATGTAGAAACCACGTTCCAGTATTGGCCAAAGCCCTGTGTTCGATGCTACTGCACATGGTTCATTCAAATACTACCCTTAACTAGTTTAAATACGTATGTAGGTGATGTATCTATACATTCACAACTCTCGCAATGTCTGTAATGTAGAAACCACGTTCCAGTACTGGTCAAAACCCTGTGTTCGATGCTACTGCACATGGTTCATTCAAACACTACCCTTAAATATGGTTAAATAGTTTAAATACGTATGTAGGTGATGTATCTATACATTTACAACTTACGCAATGCCTGTAATGGTTAAAAATGCGTACATATGTAGTGTATCTATGCATTCACAACTTTGGCAATGCCTGTAATGTAGAAACCACGTTCCAGTATTGGCCAAAGCCCTGTGTTCGACGCTACTGCACATGGTTCATTCAAATACTACCCTTAAATATGGTTAAATAGTTTAAATACGTATGTAGGTGATGTATCTATACATTTACAACTTACGCAATGCCTGTAATGGTTAAAAATGCGTATATATGTAGTGTATCTATGCATTCACAACTTTGGCAATGCCTGTAATGTAGAAACCACGTTCCAGTATTGGCCAAAGCCCTGTGTTCGATGCTACTGCACATGGTTCATTCAAATACTACCCTTAACTAGTTTAAATACGTCTGTAGGTGATGTATCTATACATTCACAACTCTCACAATGCCTGTAATGTAGAAACCACGTTCCAGTATTGGTCAAAGCCCTGTGTTCGATGCTACTGCACATGGTTCATTCAAATACTACCCTTAACTATGGCTAAATAGTTTAAATACGTATGTAGGTGATGTATCTATACATTTACAACTTACGCAATGCCTGTAATGGTTAAAAATGCGTACATATGTAGTGTATCTATGCATTCACAACTTTGGCAATGCCTGTAATGTAGAAACCACGTTCCAGTATTGGTCAAAGCCCTGTGTTCGACGCTACTGCACATGGTTCATTCAAATACTACCCTTAACTAGTTTAAATACGTCTGTAGGTGATGTATCTATACATTCACAACTCTCACAATGCCTGTAATGTAGAAACCACGTTCCAGTATTGGTCAAAGCCCTGTGTTCGATGCTACTGCACATGGTTCATTCAAATACTACCCTTAACTATGGTTAAATAGTTTAAATACGTATGTAGGTGATGTATCTATACATTTACAACTTACGCAATGCCTGTAATGGTTGAAAATGCGTACATATGTAGTGTATCTATGCATTCACAACTTTGGCAATGCCTGTAATGTAGAAACCACGTTCCAGTATTGGTCAAAGCCCTGTGTTCGACGCTACTGCACATGGTTCATTCAAATACTACCCTTAACTATGGTTAAATAGTTTAAATACGTATGTAGGTGATGTATCTATACATTTACAACTTACGCAATGCCTGTAATGGTTAAAAATGCGTATATATGTAGTGTATCTATGCATTCACAACTTTGGCAATGCCTGTAATGTAGAAACCACGTTCCAGTATTGGCCAAAGCCCTGTGTTCGATGCTACTGCACATGGTTCATTCAAATACTACCCTTAAGTGGTTTAAATAGTTTAAATACGTATGTAGGTGATGTATCTATACATTTACAACTTACGCAATGCCTGTAATGGTTAAAAATGCGTACATATGTAGTGTATCTATGCATTCAGAACTTTGGCAATGCCTGTAATGTAGAAACCACGTTCCAGTATTGGCCAAAGCCCTGTGTTCGACGCTACTGCATATGGTTCATTCAAATACTACCCTTAACTAGTTTAAATACGTCTGTAGGTGATGTATCTATACATTCACAACTCTCACAATGCCTGTAATGTAGAAACCACGTTCCAGTATTGGTCAAAGCCCTGTGTTCGATGCTACTGCACATGGTTCATTCAAATACTACCCTTAACTATGGTTAAATAGTTTAAATACGTATGTAGGTGATGTATCTATACATTTACAACTTACGCAATGCCTGTAATGGTTGAAAATGCGTACATATGTAGTGTATCTATGCATTCACAACTTTGGCAATGCCTGTAATGTAGAAACCACGTTCCAGTATTGGTCAAAGCCCTGTGTTCGACGCTACTGCACATGGTTCATTCAAATACTACCCTTAACTATGGTTAAATAGTTTAAATACGTATGTAGGTGATGTATCTATACATTTACAACTTACGCAATGCCTGTAATGGTTAAAAATGCGTATATATGTAGTGTATCTATGCATTCACAACTTTGGCAATGCCTGTAATGTAGAAACCACGTTCCAGTATTGGCCAAAGCCCTGTGTTCGATGCTACTGCACATGGTTCATTCAAATACTACCCTTAAGTGGTTTAAATTGTTTAAATACGTATGTAGGTGATGTATCTATACATTTACAACTTACGCAATGCCTGTAATGGTTAAAAATGCGTACATATGTAGTGTATCTATGCATTCAGAACTTTGGCAATGCCTGTAATGTAGAAACCACGTTCCAGTATTGGCCAAAGCCCTGTGTTCGATGCTACTGCACATGGTTCATTCAAATACTACCCTTAACTATGGTTAAATACGTCTGTAGGTGATGTATCTATACATTCACAACTCTCACAATGCCTGTAATGTAGAAACCACGTTCCAGTATTGGTCAAAGCCCTGTGTTCGATGCTACTGCACATGGTTCATTCAAATACTACCCTTAACTATGGTTAAATAGTTTAAATACGTATGTAGGTGATGTATCTATACATTTACAACTTACGCAATGCCTGTAATGGTTGAAAATGCGTACATATGTAGTGTATCTATGCATTCACAACTTTGGCAATGCCTGTAATGTAGAAACCACGTTCCAGTATTGGTCAAAGCCCTGTGTTCGACGCTACTGCACATGGTTCATTCAAATACTACCCTTAACTATGGTTAAATAGTTTAAATACGTATGTAGGTGATGTATCTATACATTTACAACTTACGCAATGCCTGTAATGGTTAAAAATGCGTATATATGTAGTGTATCTATGCATTCACAACTTTGGCAATGCCTGTAATGTAGAAACCACGTTCCAGTATTGGCCAAAGCCCTGTGTTCGATGCTACTGCACATGGTTCATTCAAATACTACCCTTAAGTGGTTTAAATTGTTTAAATACGTATGTAGGTGATGTATCTATACATTTACAACTTACGCAATGCCTGTAATGGTTAAAAATGCGTACATATGTAGTGTATCTATGCATTCAGAACTTTGGCAATGCCTGTAATGTAGAAACCACGTTCCAGTATTGGCCAAAGCCCTGTGTTCGATGCTACTGCACATGGTTCATTCAAATACTACCCTTAACTATGGTTAAATAGTTTAAATACGTATGTAGGTGATGTATCTATACATTTACAACTTACGCAATGCCTGTAATGGTTAAAAATGCGTACATATGTAGTGTATCTATGCATTCAGAACTTTGGCAATGCCTGTAATGTAGAAACCACGTTCCAGTATTGGCCAAAGCCCTGTGTTCGACGCTACTGCACATGGTTCATTCAAATACTACCCTTAACTATGGTTAAATAGTTTAAATACGTATGTAGGTGATGTATCTATACATTTACAACTTACGCAATGCCTGTAATGGTTAAAAATGCGTATATATGTAGTGTATCTATGCATTCACAACTTTGGCAATGCCTGTAATGTAGAAACCACGTTCCAGTATTGGCCAAAGCCCTGTGTTCGACGCTACTGCACATGGTTCATTCAAATACTACCCTTAACTATGGTTAAATAGTTTAAATACGTATGTAGGTGATGTATCTATACATTTACAACTTACGCAATGCCTGTAATGGTTAAAAATGCGTATATATGTAGTGTATCTATGCATTCACAACTCTCGCAATGCCTGTAATGTAGAAACCACGTTCCAGTATTGGTCAAAGCCCTGTGTTCGATGCTACTGCACATGGTTCATTCAAATACTACCCTTAACTATGGTTAAATAGTTTCAATACGTATGTAGGTGATGTATCTATACATTTACAACTTACGCAATGCCTGTAATGGTTAAAAATGCGTATATATGTAGTGTATCTATGCATTCACAACTTTGGCAATGCCTGTAATGTAGAAACCACGTTCCAGTATTGGCCAAAGCCCTGTGTTCGACGCTACTGCACATGGTTCATTCAAATACTACCCTTAACTATGGTTAAATAGTTTAAATACGTATGTAGGTGATGTATCTATACATTTACAACTTACGCAATGCCTGTAATGGTTAAAAATGCGTATATATGTAGTGTATCTATGCATTCACAACTCTCGCAATGCCTGTAATGTAGAAACCACGTTCCAGTATTGGTCAAAGCCCTGTGTTCGATGCTACTGCACATGGTTCATTCAAATACTACCCTTAACTATGGTTAAATAGTTTCAATACGTATGTAGGTGATGTATCTATACATTTACAACTTACGCAATGCCTGTAATGGTTAAAAATGCGTACATATGTAGTGTATCTATGCATTCACAACTTTGGCAATGCCTGTAATGTAGAAACCACGTTCCAGTATTGGCCAAAGCCCTGTGTTCTATGCTACTGCACATGGTTCATTCAAATACTACCCTTAACTAGTTTAAATACGTATGTAGGTGATGTATCTATACATTCACAACTCTCGCAATGCCTGTAATGTAGAAACCACGTTCCAGTATTCGTCAAAACCCTGTGTTCGATGCTACTGCACATGGTTCATTCAAATACTACCCTTAACTATGGTTAAATAGTTTAAATACGTATGTAGGTGATGTATCTATACATTTACAACTTACGCAATGCCTGTAATGGTTAAAAATGCGTACATATGTAGTGTATCTATGCATTCACAACTTTGGCAATGCCTGTAATGTAGAAACCACGTTCCAGTATTGGCCAAAGCCCTGTGTTCGACGCTACTGCACATGGTTCATTCAAATACTACCCTTAACTATGGTTAAATAGTTTAAATACGTATGTAGGTGATGTATCTATACATTTACAACTTACGCAATGCCTGTAATGGTTAAAAATGCGTATATATTTAGTGTATCTATGCATTCACAACTTTGGCAATGCCTGTAATGTAGAAACCACGTTCCAGTATTGGCCAAAGCCCTGTGTTCGACGCTACTGCACATGGTTCATTCAAATACTACCCTTAACTATGGTTAAATAGTTTAAATACGTATGTAGGTGATGTATCTATACATTTACAACTTACGCAATGCCTGTAATGGTTAAAAATGCGTACATATGTAGTGTATCTATGCATTCACAACTTTGGCAATGCCTGTAATGTAGAAACCACGTTCCAGTATTGGCCAAAGCCCTGTGTTCGATGCTACTGCACATGGTTCATTCAAATACTACCCTTAACTAGTTTAAATACGTATGTAGGTGATGTATCTATACATTCACAACTCTGGCAATGCCTGTAATGTAGAAACCACGTTCCAGTATTGGTCAAAGCCCTGTGTTCGATGCTACTGCACATGGTTCATTCAAATACTACCCTTAACTATGGTTAAATAGTTTCAATACGTATGTAGGTGATGTATCTATACATTTACAACTTACGCAATGCCTGTAATGGTTAAAAATGCGTACATATGTAGTGTATCTATGCATTCACAACTTTGGCAATGCCTGTAATGTAGAAACCACGTTCCAGTATTGGCCAAAGCCCTGTGTTCGATGCTACTGCACATGGTTCATTCAAATACTACCCTTAACTAGTTTAAATACGTATGTAGGTGATGTATCTATACATTCACAACTCTCGCAATGCCTGTAATGTAGAAACCACGTTCCAGTATTCGTCAAAACCCTGTGTTCGATGCTACTGCACATGGTTCATTCAAATACTACCCTTAACTATGGTTAAATAGTTTAAATACGTATGTAGGTGATGTATCTATACATTTACAACTTACGCAATGCCTGTAATGGTTAAAAATGCGTACATATGTAGTGTATCTATGCATTCACAACTTTGGCAATGCCTGTAATGTAGAAACCACGTTCCAGTATTGGTCAAAGCCCTGTGTTCGATGCTACTGCACATGGTTCATTCAAATACTACCCTTAAGTGGTTTAAATAGTTTAAACACGTATGTAGGTGATGTATCTATAGATTTACAACTTACGCAATCCCTGTAATGGTTAAAAATGCGTATATATTTAGTGTATCTATGCATTCACAACTTTGGCAATGCCTGTAATGTAGAAACCACGTTCCAGTATTGGCCAAAGCCCTGTGTTCGACGCTACTGCACATGGTTCATTCAAATACTACCCTTAACTATGGTTAAATAGTTTAAATACGTATGTAGGTGATGTATCTATACATTTACAACTTACGCAATGCCTGTAATGGTTAAAAATGCGTACATATGTAGTGTATCTATGCATTCACAACTTTGGCAATGCCTGTAATGTAGAAACCACGTTCCAGTATTGGCCAAAGCCCTGTGTTCGATGCTACTGCACATGGTTCATTCAAATACTACCCTTAACTAGTTTAAATACGTATGTAGGTGATGTATCTATACATTCACAACTCTGGCAATGCCTGTAATGTAGAAACCACGTTCCAGTATTGGTCAAAGCCCTGTGTTCGATGCTACTGCACATGGTTCATTCAAATACTACCCTTAACTATGGTTAAATAGTTTCAATACGTATGTAGGTGATGTATCTATACATTTACAACTTACGCAATGCCTGTAATGGTTAAAAATGCGTACATATGTAGTGTATCTATGCATTCACAACTTTGGCAATGCCTGTAATGTAGAAACCACGTTCCAGTATTGGCCAAAGCCCTGTGTTCGATGCTACTGCACATGGTTCATTCAAATACTACCCTTAACTAGTTTAAATACGTATGTAGGTGATGTATCTATACATTCACAACTCTCGCAATGCCTGTAATGTAGAAACCACGTTCCAGTATTCGTCAAAACCCTGTGTTCGATGCTACTGCACATGGTTCATTCAAATACTACCCTTAACTATGGTTAAATAGTTTAAATACGTATGTAGGTGATGTATCTATACATTTACAACTTACGCAATGCCTGTAATGGTTAAAAATGCGTACATATGTAGTGTATCTATGCATTCACAACTTTGGCAATGCCTGTAATGTAGAAACCACGTTCCAGTATTGGTCAAAGCCCTGTGTTCGATGCTACTGCACATGGTTCATTCAAATACTACCCTTAAGTGGTTTAAATAGTTTAAACACGTATGTAGGTGATGTATCTATAGATTTACAACTTACGCAATCCCTGTAATGGTTAAAAATGCGTACATATGTAGTGTATCTATGCATTCACAACTTTGGCAATGCCTGTAATGTAGAAACCACGTTCCAGTATTGGCCAAAGCCCTGTGTTCGATGCTACTGCACATGGTTCATTCAAATACTACCCTTCACTAGTTTAAATACGTATGTAGGTGATGTATCTATACATTCACAACTCTCGCAAAGCCTGTAATGTAGAAACCACGTTCCAGTATTGGTCAAAGCCCTGTGGTCGATGCTACTGCACATGGTTCATTCAAATACTACCCTTAAGTGGTTTAAATAGTTTAAATACGTATGTAGGTGATGTATCTATACATTTACAATTTACGCAATGCCTGTTATGGTTAAAAATGCGTACATATGTAGTGTATCTATGCATTCACAACTTCGGCAATGCCTGTAATGTAGAAACCACGTTCCAGTATTGGCCAAAGCCCTGTGTTCGATGCTACTGCACATGGTTCATTCAAATACTACCCTTAACTAGTTTAAATACGTATGTAGGTGATGTATCTATACATTCACAACTCTCGCAATGCCTGTAATGTAGAAACCACGTTCCAGTATTGGTCAAAGCCCTGTGTTCGATGCTACTGCACATGGTTCCTTCAAATACTACCCTTAAGTGGTTTAAATAGTTTAAATACGTATGTAGGTGATGTATCTATACATTCACAACTCTTGCAATGCCTCTAATGTAGAAATCACGTTCCAGTACTGGTCAAAACCCTGTGTTCGATGCTACTGCACATGGTTCATTCAAATACTACCATTAACTATGGTTAAATAGATTAAATACGTATGTAGGTGATGTATCTATACATTTACAACTTACGCAATGCCTGTAATGGTTAAAAATGCGTACACATGTAGTGTATCTATGCATTCACAACTTTGGCAGTGCCTGTAATGTAGAAACCACGTTCCAGTATTGGCCAAAGCCCTGTGTTCGATGCTACTGCACATGGTTCATTCAAATACTACCCTTAACTAGTTTAAATACGTATGTAGGTGATTTATCTATACATTCACAACTCTCGCAATGCCTGTAATGTAGAAACCACGTTCCAGTATTGGTCAAAGCCCTCTGTTCGAAGCTACTGCACATGGTTCATTCAAATACTACCCTTAAGTGGTTTAAATAGTTTAAATACGTATGTAGGTGATGTATCTATACATTTACAACTTACGCAATGCCTGTAATGGTTAAAAATGCGTACATATGTAGTGTATCTATGCATTCACAACTTTGGCAATGCCTGTAATGTAGAAACCACGTTCCAGTATTGGTCAAAGCCCTGTGTTCGATGCTACTGCACATGGATCATTCAAATACTACCCTTAAGTGGTTTAAATAGTTTAAATACGTATGTATGTGATGTATCTATACATTTACAACTTACGCAATGCCTGTAATGGTTAAACATGCGTACATATGTAGTGTATCTATGCATTCACAAATTTGGCAATGCCTGTAATGTAGAAACCACGTTCCAGTATTGGCCAAAGCCCTGTGTTCGATGCTACTGCACATGATTCATTCAAATACTACCCTTAACTAGTTTAAATACGTATGTAGGTGATGTATCTATACATTCACAACTCTCGCAATGCCTGTAATGTAGAAACCACGTTCCAGTATTGGTCAAAGCCCTGTGTTCGATGCTACTGCACATGGTTCATTCAAATACTACCCTTAAGTGGTTTAAATAGTTTAAATACGTATGTAGGTGATGTATCTATACATTTACAACTTACGCAATGCCTGTAATGGTTAAAAATGCGTACATATGTAGTGTATCTATGCATTCACAACTTTGGCAATGCCTGTAATGTAGAAACCACGTTCCAGTACTGGCCAAAGCCCTGTGTTCGATGCTACTGCACATGGTTCATTCAAATACTACCCTTAACTAGTTTAAATACGTATGTAGGTGATGTATCTATACATTCACAACTCTCGCAATGCCTGTAATGTAGAAACCACGTTCCAGTATTGGTCAAAGCCCTGTGTTCGATGCTACTGCACATGGTTCATTCAAATACTACCCTTAAGTGGTTTAAATAGTTTAAATACGTATGTAGGTGATGTATCTATACATTTACAACTTACGCAATGCCTGTAATGGTTAAAAATGCGTACATATGTAGTGTATCTATGCATTCACAACTTTGGCAATGCCTGTAATGTAGAAACCACGTTCCAGTATTGGCCAAAGCCCTGTGTTCGATGCTACTGCACATGGTTCATTCAAATACTACCCTTAACTAGCTTAAATACGTATGTAGGTGATGTATCTATACATTCACAACTCTCGCAATGCCTGTAATGTAGAAACCACGTTCCAGTATTGGTCAAAGCCCTGTGTTCGATGCTACTGCACATGGTTCCTTCAAATACTACCCTTAAGTGGTTTAAATAGTTTAAATACGTATGTAGGTGATGTATCTATACATTTACAACTTACACAATGCCTGTAATGGTTAAAAATGCGTACATATGTAGTGTATCTATGCATTCACAACTTTGGCAATGCCTGTAATGTAGAAACCACGTTCCAGTATTGGCCAAAGCCCTGTGTTCGATGCTACTGCACATGGTTCATTCAAATACTACCCTTAACTAGTTTAAATACGTATGTAGGTGATGTATCTATACATTCACAACTCTCGCAATGCCTGTTATGTAGAAACCACGTTCCAGTATTGGCCAAAGCCCTGTGTTCAATGCTACTGCACATGGTTCATTCAAATACTACCCTTAACTAGTTTAAATACTTATGTAGGTGATGTATCTATACATTCACAACTCTCGCAATGCCTGTAATGTAGAAACCACGTTCCAGTATTGGTCAAAGCCCTGTGTTCGATGCTACTGCACATGGTTCATTCAAATACTACCCTTAAGTGGTTTAAATAGTTTAAATACGTATGTAGGTGATGTATCTATACATTTACAACTTACGCAATGCCTGTAATGGTTGAAAGTGCGTATATATGTAGTGTATCTATGCATTCACAACTTTGGCAATGCCTGTTATGTAGAAACCACGTTCCAGTATTGGCCAAAGCCCTGTGTTCGATGCTACTGCACATGGTTCATTCAAATACTACCCTTAACTAGTTTAAATACGTATGTAGGTGATGTATCTATACATTCACAACTCTCGCAATGCCTGTAATGTAGAAACCACGTTCCAGTATTGGCCAAAGCCCTGTGTTCGATGCTACTGCACATGGTTCCTTCAAATACTACCCTTTAGTGGTTTAAATAGTTTAAATACGTATGTAGGTGATGTATCTATACATTTACAACTTACGCAATGCCTGTAATGGTTACAAATGCGTATATATGTAGTGTAACTATGCATTCACAACTTTGGCAATGCCTGTAATGTAGAAACCACGTTCCAGTATTGGCCAAAGCCCTGTGTTCGATGCTACTGCACATGGTTCATTCAAATACTACCCTTAAGTGGTTTAAATACGTATGTAGGTGATGTATCTATACATTCACAACTCTCGCAATGCCTGTAATGTAGAAACCACGTTCCAGTATTGGTCAAAACCCTGTGTTCGATGCTACTGCACATGGTTCATTCAAATACTACAATTAAGTGGTTTAAATAGTTTAAATACGTATGTAGGTGATGTATCTATACATTTACAACTTACGCAATGCCTGTAATGGTTACAAATGCGTACATATGTAGTGTATCTATGCATTCACAACTTTGGCAATGCCTGTAATGTAGAAACCACGTTCCAGTTTTGGCCAAAGCCCTGTGTTCGATGCTACTGCACATGGTTCATTCAAATACTACAATTAAGTGGTTTAAATAGTTTAAATACGTATGTAGGCGATGTATCTATACATTTACAACTTACGCGATGCCTCTAATGGTTAAAAATGCGTAGATATGTAGTGTATCTATGCATTCACAACTTTGGCAATGCCTGTAATGTAGAAACCACGTTCCAGTATTGGCCAAAGCCCTGTGTTCGATGCTACTGCACATGGTTCATTCAAATACTACCCTTAAGTGGTTTAAATAGTTTAAATACGTATGTAGGTGATGTATCTATACATTTACAACTTACGCAATGCCTGTAATGGTTAAAAATGCGTATATATGTAGTGTATCTATGCATTCACAACTTTGGCAATGCCTGTAATGTAGAAACCACGTTCCAGTATTGGCCAAAGCCCTGTGTTCGATGCTACTGCACATGGTTCATTCAAATACTACAATTAAGTGGTTTAAATAGTTTAAATACGTATGTAGGCGATGTATCTATACATTTACAACTTACGCGATGCCTCTAATGGTTAAAAATGCGTAGATATGTAGTGTATCTATGCATTCACAACTTTGGCAATGCCTGTAATGTAGACACCACGTTCCAGTATTGGCCAAAGCCCTGTGTTCGATGCTACTGCACATGGTTCATTCAAATACTACCCTAAACTGGTTTAAATACGTATGTAGGTGATATATCTCTACATTCACAACTTTCGCAATGCCTGTAATGTAGAAACCACGTTCCAGTATTGGTCAAAGCCCTGTGTTCGATGCTACTGCACATGGTTCATTCAAATACTACCCTCAACTAGTTTAAATACGTATGTAGGTGATGTATCTATACATTCACAACTCTCGCAATGCCTGTACTGTAGAAACCACGTTCCAGTATTGGTCAAAGCCCTGTGTTCGATGCTACTGCACATGATTCATTCAAATACTACCCTTAAATAGTTTAAATACTTATGTAGGTGATGTATCTATACATTTACAACTTACGCAATGCCTGTAATGGTTGAAAGTGCGTATATATGTAGTGTATCTATGTATTCACAACTTTGGCAATGCCTGTTATGTAGAAACCACGTTCCAGTATTGGCCAAAGCCCTGTGTTCGATGCTACTGCACATGGTTCATTCAAATACTACCCTTAACTAGTTTAAATACGTATGTAGGTGATGTATCTATACATTCACAACTCTCGCAATGCCTGTAATGTAAAAACCACGTTCCAGTATTGGTCAAAGCCCTGTGTTCGATGCTACTGCACATGGTTCCTTCAAATACTACCCTTTAGTGGTTTAAATAGTTTAAATACGTATGTAGGTGATGTATCTATACATTTACAACTTACGCAATGCCTGTAATGGTTACAAATGCGTATATATGTAGTGTATCTATGCATTCACAACTTTGGCAATGCCTGTAATGTAGAAACCACGTTCCAGTATTGGCCAAAGCCCTGTGTTCGATGCTACTGCACATGGTTCATTCAAATACTACCCTTAAGTGGTTTAAATACGTATGTAGGTGATGTATCTATACATTCACAACTCTCGCAATGCCTGTAATGTAGAAACCACGTTCCAGTATTGGTCAAAGCCCTGTGTTCGATGCTACTGCACATGGTTCATTCAAATACTACCCTTAAGTGGTTTAAATAGTTTAAATACGTATGTAGGTGATGTATCTATACATTTACAACTTACGCGATGCCTGTAATGGTTAAAAATGCGTAGATATGTAGTGTATCTATGCATTCACAACTTTGGCAATGCCTGTAATGTAGAAACCACGTTCCAGTATTGGCCAAAGCCCTGTGTTCGATGCTACTGCACATGGTTCATTCAAATACTACTCTTAACTGGTTTAAATACGTATGTAGGTGATGTATCTATACATTCACAACTTTTGCAATGCCTGTAATGTAGAAACCACGTTCCAGTATTGGTCAAAGCCCTGTGTTCGATGCTACTGCACATGGTTCATTCAAATACTACCCTTAACTAGTTTAAATACGTATGTAGGTGATGTATCTATACATTCACAACTCTCGCAATGCCTGTAATGTAGAAACCACTTTCCAGTATTGGTCAAAGCCCTGTGTTCGATGCTACTGAACATGGTTCATTCAAATACTACCCTTAAGTGGTTTAAATAGTTTAAATACGTATGTAGGTGATGTATCTACACATTTACAACTTACGCAATGCCTGTAATGGTTAAAAATGCGTACACATGTAGTGTATCTATGCATTCACAACTTTGGCAATGCCTGTAATGTAGAAACCACGTTCCAGTATTGGTCAAAGCCCTGTGTTCGATGCTACTGCACATGGTTCATTCAAATACTACCCTTGAGTGGTTTAAATAGTTTAAATACGTATGTAGGTGATGTATCTATACATTTACAACTTACGCAATGCCTGTAATGGTTAAAAATGCGTACATATGTAGTGTATCTATGCATTCACAACTTTGGCAATGCCTGTAATGTAGAAACCACGTTCCAGTATTGGCCAAAGCCCTGTGTTCGATGCTACTGCACATGGTTCATTCAAATACTACCCTTAACTAGTTTAAATACGTATGTAGGTGATGTATCTATACATTCACAACTCTCGCAATGCCTGTAATGTAGAAACCACGTTCCAGTATTGGTCAAAGCCCTGTGTTCGATGCTACTGCACATGGTTCATTCAAATACTACCCTTGAGTGGTTTAAATAGTTTAAATACGTATGTAGGTGATGTATCTATACATTTACAACTTACGCAATGCCTGTAATGGTTAAAAATGCGTACATATGTAGTGTATCTATGCATTCACAACTTTGGCAATGCCTGTAATGTAGAAACCACGTTCCAGTATTGGCCAAAGCCCTGTGTTCGATGCTACTGCACATGGTTCATTCAAATACTACCCTTAACTAGTTTAAATACGTATGTAGGTGATGTATCTATACATTCACAACTCTCGCAATGCCTGTAATGTAGAAACCACGTTCCAGTATTGGTCAAAGCCCTGTGTTCGATGCTACTGCACATGGTTCATTCAAATACTACCCTTAAGTGGTTTAAATAGTTTAAATACGTATGTAGGTGATGTATCTATACATTTACAACTTACGCAATGCCTGTAATGGTTAAAAATGCGTACACATGTAGTGTATCTATGCATTCACAACTTTGGCAATGCCTGTAATGTAGAAACCACGTTCCAGTATTGGCCAAAGCCCTGTGTTCGATGCTACTGCACATGGTTCATTCAAATACTACCCTTAACTAGTTTAAATACGTATGTAGGTGATGTATCTATACATTCACAACTCTCGCAATGCCTGTAATGTAGAAACCACGTTCCAGTATTGGTCAAAGCCCTGTGTTCGATGCTACTGCACATGGTTCATTCAAATACTACCCTTAAGTGGTTTAAATAGTTTAAATACGTATGTAGGTGATGTATCTATACATTTACAACTTACGCAATGCCTGTAATGGTTAAAAATGCGTACACATGTAGTGTATCTATGCATTCACAACTTTGGCAATGCCTGTAATGTAGAAACCACGTTCCAGTATTGGCCAAAGCCCTGTGTTCGATGCTACTGCACATGGTTCATTCAAATACTACTCTTAACTGGTTTAAATACGTATGTAGGTGATGTATCTATACATTCACAACTTTTGCAATGCCTGTAATGTAGAAACCACGTTCCAGTATTGGTCAAAGCCCTGTGTTCGATGCTACTGCACATGGTTCATTCAAATACTACCCTTAACTAGTTTAAATACGTATGTAGGTGATGTATCTATGCATTCACAACTTTGGCAATGCCTGTAATGTAGAAACCACGTTCCAGTATTGGCCAAAGCCATGTGTTCGATGCTACTGCACATGGTTCATTCAAATACTACCCTTAACTAGTTTAAATACGTATGTAGGTGATGTATCTATGCATTCACAACTCTCGCAATGCCTGTAATGTAGAAACCACGTTCCAGTATTGGTCAAAGCCCTGTGTTCGATGCTACTGCACATGGTTCATTCAAATACTACCCTTGAGTGGTTTAAATAGTTTCAATACGTATGTAGGTGATGTATCTATACATTTACAACTTACGCAATGCCTGTAATGGTTAAAAATGCGTACATATGTAGTGTATCTATGCATTCACAACTTTGGCAATGCCTGTAATGTAGAAACCACGTTCCAGTATTGGCCAAAGCCCTGTGTTCGATGCTACTGCACATGGTTCATTCAAATACTACCCTTAACTAGTTTAAATACGTATGTAGGTGATGTATCTATACATTCACAACTCTCGCAATGCCTGTAATGTAGAAACCACGTTCCAGTATTGGTCAAAGCCCTGTGTTCGATGCTACTGCACATAGTTCATTCAAATACTACCCTTAAGTGGTTTAAATAGTTTAAATACGTATGTAGGTGATGTATCTATACATTTACAACTTACGCGATGCCTGTAATGGTTAAAAATGCGTAGATATGTAGTGTATCTATGCATTCACAACTTTGGCAATGCCTGTAATGTAGAAACCACGTTCCAGTATTGGCCAAAGCCCTGTGTTCGATGCTACTGCACATGGTTCATTCAAATACTACTCTTAACTGGTTTAAATACGTATGTAGGTGATGTATCTATACATTCACAACTTTTGCAATGCCTGTAATGTAGAAACCACGTTCCAGTATTGGTCAAAGCCCTGTGTTCGATGCTACTGCACATGGTTCATTCAAATACTACCCTTAACTAGTTTAAATACGTATGTAGGTGATGTATCTATACATTCACAACTCTCGCAATGCCTGTAATGTAGAAACCACTTTCCAGTATTGGTCAAAGCCCTGTGTTCGATGCTACTGAACATGGTTCATTCAAATACTACCCTTAAGTGGTTTAAATAGTTTAAATACGTATGTAGGTGATGTATCTACACATTTACAACTTACGCAATGCCTGTAATGGTTAAAAATGCGTACACATGTAGTGTATCTATGCATTCACAACTTTGGCAATGCCTGTAATGTAGAAACCACGTTCCAGTATTGGTCAAAGCCCTGTGTTCGATGCTACTGCACATGGTTCATTCAAATACTACCCTTGAGTGGTTTAAATAGTTTAAATACGTATGTAGGTGATGTATCTATACATTTACAACTTACGCAATGCCTGTAATGGTTAAAAATGCGTACATATGTAGTGTATCTATGCATTCACAACTTTGGCAATGCCTGTAATGTAGAAACCACGTTCCAGTATTGGCCAAAGCCCTGTGTTCGATGCTACTGCACATGGTTCATTCAAATACTACCCTTAACTAGTTTAAATACGTATGTAGGTGATGTATCTATACATTCACAACTCTCGCAATGCCTGTAATGTAGAAACCACGTTCCAGTATTGGTCAAAGCCCTGTGTTCGATGCTACTGCACATGGTTCATTCAAATACTACCCTTGAGTGGTTTAAATAGTTTAAATACGTATGTAGGTGATGTATCTATACATTTACAACTTACGCAATGCCTGTAATGGTTAAAAATGCGTACATATGTAGTGTATCTATGCATTCACAACTTTGGCAATGCCTGTAATGTAGAAACCACGTTCCAGTATTGGCCAAAGCCCTGTGTTCGATGCTACTGCACATGGTTCATTCAAATACTACCCTTAACTAGTTTAAATACGTATGTAGGTGATGTATCTATACATTCACAACTCTCGCAATGCCTGTAATGTAGAAACCACGTTCCAGTATTGGTCAAAGCCCTGTGTTCGATGCTACTGCACATGGTTCATTCAAATACTACCCTTAAGTGGTTTAAATAGTTTAAATACGTATGTAGGTGATGTATCTATACATTTACAACTTACGCAATGCCTGTAATGGTTAAAAATGCGTACACATGTAGTGTATCTATGCATTCACAACTTTGGCAATGCCTGTAATGTAGAAACCACGTTCCAGTATTGGCCAAAGCCCTGTGTTCGATGCTACTGCACATGGTTCATTCAAATACTACCCTTAACTAGTTTAAATACGTATGTAGGTGATGTATCTATACATTCACAACTCTCGCAATGCCTGTAATGTAGAAACCACGTTCCAGTATTGGTCAAAGCCCTGTGTTCGATGCTACTGCACATGGTTCATTCAAATACTACCCTTAAGTGGTTTAAATAGTTTAAATACGTATGTAGGTGATGTATCTATACATTTACAACTTACGCAATGCCTGTAATGGTTAAAAATGCGTACACATGTAGTGTATCTATGCATTCACAACTTTGGCAATGCCTGTAATGTAGAAACCACGTTCCAGTATTGGCCAAAGCCCTGTGTTCGATGCTACTGCACATGGTTCATTCAAATACTACTCTTAACTGGTTTAAATACGTATGTAGGTGATGTATCTATACATTCACAACTTTTGCAATGCCTGTAATGTAGAAACCACGTTCCAGTATTGGTCAAAGCCCTGTGTTCGATGCTACTGCACATGGTTCATTCAAATACTACCCTTAACTAGTTTAAATACGTATGTAGGTGATGTATCTATGCATTCACAACTTTGGCAATGCCTGTAATGTAGAAACCACGTTCCAGTATTGGCCAAAGCCATGTGTTCGATGCTACTGCACATGGTTCATTAAAATACTACCCTTAACTAGTTTAAATACGTATGTAGGTGATGTATCTATGCATTCACAACTCTCGCAATGCCTGTAATGTAGAAACCACGTTCCAGTATTGGTCAAAGCCCTGTGTTCGATGCTACTGCACATGGTTCATTCAAATACTACCCTTGAGTGGTTTAAATAGTTTCAATACGTATGTAGGTGATGTATCTATACATTTACAACTTACGCAATGCCTGTAATGGTTAAAAATGCGTACATATGTAGTGTATCTATGCATTCACAACTTTGGCAATGCCTGTAATGTAGAAACCACGTTCCAGTATTGGCCAAAGCCCTGTGTTCGATGCTACTGCACATGGTTCATTCAAATACTACCCTTAACTAGTTTAAATACGTATGTAGGTGATGTATCTATACATTCACAACTCTCGCAATGCCTGTAATGTAGAAACCACGTTCCAGTATTGGTCAAAGCCCTGTGTTCGATGCTACTGCACATAGTTCATTCAAATACTACCCTTAAGTGGTTTAAATAGTTTAAATACGTATGTAGGTGATGTATCTATACATTTACAACTTACACAATGCCTGTAATGGTTAAAAATGCGTACATATGTAGTGTATCTATGCATTCACAACTTTGGCAATGCCTGTAATGTAGAAACCACGTTCCAGTATTGGCCAAAGCCCTGTGTTCGATGCTACTGCACATGGTTCATTCAAATACTACCCTTAACTAGTTTAAATACGTATGTAGGTGATGTATCTATACATTCACAACTCTCGCAATGCCTGTAATGTAGAAACCACGTTCCAGTATTGGTCAAAGCCCTGTGTTCGATGCTACTGCACATGGTTCATTCAAATACTACCCTTAAGTGGTTTAAATAGTTTAAATACGTATGTAGGTGATGTATCTATACATTTACAACTTACGCAATGCCTGTAATGGTTAAAAATGCGTACACATGTAGTGTATCTATGCATTCACAACTTTGGCAATGCCTGTAATGTAGAAACCACGTTCCAGTATTGGCCAAAGCCCTGTGTTCGATGCTACTGCACATGGTTCATTCAAATACTACCCTTAACTAGTTTAAATACGTATGTAGGTGATGTATCTATACATTCACAACTCTCGCAATGCCTGTAATGTAGAAACCACGTTCCAGTATTGGTCAAAGCCCTGTGTTCGATGCTACTGCACATGGTTCATTCAAATACTACCCTTAAGTGGTTTAAATAGTTTAAATACGTATGTAGGTGATGTATCTATACATTTACAACTTACGCAATGCCTGTAATGGTTAAAAATGCGTACACATGTAGTGTATCTATGCATTCACAACTTTGGCAATGCCTGTAATGTAGAAACCACGTTCCAGTATTGGCCAAAGCCCTGTGTTCGATGCTACTGCACATGGTTCATTCAAATACTACCCTTAACTAGTTTAAATACGTATGTAGGTGCTGTATCTATACATTCACAACTCTTGCAATGCCTGTAATGTAGAAACCACGTTCCAGTATTGGCCAAAGCCCTGTGTTCGATGCTACTGCACATGGTTCATTCAAATACTACCCTTAAGTGGTTTAAATAGTTTAAATACGTATGTAGGTGATGTATCTATACATTTTCAACTTACGCAATGCCTGTAATGGTTAAAATTGCGTATATATGTAGTGTATCTATGCATTCACAACTTTGGCAATGCCTGTAATGTAGAAACCACGTTCCAGTATTGGCCAAAGCCCTGTGTTCGATGCTACTGCACATGGTTCATTCAAATACTACCCTTAAGTGGTTTAAATAGTTTAAATACGTATGTAGGCGATGTATCTATACATTTACAACTTACGCGATGCCTCTAATGGTTAAAAATGCGTAGATATGTAGTGTATCTATGCATTCACAACTTTGGCAATGCCTGTAATGTAGAAACCACGTTCCAGTATTGGCCAAAGCCCTGTGTTCGATGCTACTGCACATGGTTCATTCAAATACTACCCTTAACTGGTTTAAATACGTATGTAGGTGATGTATCTATACATTCACATTTTTCGCAATGCCTGTAATGTAGAAACCACGTTCCAGTATTTGTCAAAGCCCTGTGTTCGATGCTACTGCACATGGTTCATTCAAATACTACCCTCAACTAGTTTAAATACGTATGTAGGTGATGTATCTATACATTCACAACTCTCGCAATGCCTGTAATGTAGAAACCACTTTCCGGTATTGGTCAAAGCCCTGTGTTCGATGCTACTGCACATGGTTCATTCAAATACTACCCTTAAGTGGTTTAAATAGTTTAAATACGTATGTAGGTGATGTATCTATACATTTACAACTTACGCAATGCCTGTAATGGTTAAAAATGCGTACACATGTAGTGTATCTATGCATTCACAACTTTGGCAATGCCTGTAATGTAGAAACCACGTTCCAGTATTGGCCAAAGCCCTGTGTTCGATGCTACTGCACATGGTTCATTCAAATACTACCCTTAACTAGTTTAAATACGTATGTAGGTGATGTATCTATACATTCACAACTCTCGTAATGCCTGTAATGTAGAAACCACGTTCCAGTATTGGTCAAAACCCTGTGTTCGATGCTACTGCACATGGTTCATTCAAATACTACCCTTGAGTGGTTTAAATAGTTTCAATACGTATGTGGGTGATGTATCTACACATTTACAACTTACGCAATGCCTGTAATGGTTACAAATGCGCACATATGTAGTGTATCTATGCATTCACAACTTTGGCAATGCCTGTAATGTAGAAACCACGTTCCAGTATTGGCCAAAGCCCTGTGTTCGATGCTACTGCACATGGTTCATTCAAATACTACCCTTAACTAGTTTAAATACGTATGTAGGTGATGTATCTATACATTCACAACTCTCGTAATGCCTGTAATGTAGAAACCACGTTCCAGTATTGGTCAAAACCCTGTGTTCGATGCTACTGCACATGGTTCATTCAAATACTACCCTTGAGTGGTTTAAATAGTTTCAATACGTATGTGGGTGATGTATCTACACATTTACAACTTACGCAATGCCTGTAATGGTTACAAATGCGCACATATGTAGTGTATCTATGCATTCACAACTTTGGCAATGCCTGTAATGTAGAAACCACGTTCCAGTATTGGCCAAAGCCCTGTGTTCGATGCTACTGCACATGGTTCATTCAAATACTACCCTTAACTAGTTTAAATACGTATGTAGGTGATGTATCTATACATTCACAACTCTCGCAATGCCTGTAATGTAAAAACCACGTTCCAGTATTGGTCAAAGCCCTGTGTTCGATGCTACTGCACCTGGCTCATTCAAATACTACCCTTAAGTGGTTTAAATAGTTTAAATACGTATGTAGGTGATGTATCTATACATTTACAACTTACGCAATGCCTGTAATGGATAAAAATGCGTACATATGTAGTGTATCTATGCATTCACAACTTTGGCAATGCCTGTAATGTAGAAACCACGTTCCAGTATTGGCCAAAGCCCTGTGTTCGATGCTACTGCACATGGTTCATTCAAATACTACCCTTAACTAGTTTAAATACGTATGTAGGTGATGTATCTATACATTCACAACTCTCGCAATGCCTGTAATGTAGAAACCACGTTCCAGTATTGGTCAAAGCCCTGTGTTCGATGCTACTGCACACGGTTCATTCAAATACTACCCTTAAGTGGTTTAAATAGTTTAAATACGTATGTAGGTGATGTATCTATACATTTACAACTTACGCAATGCCTGTAATGGTTAAAAATGCGTACACAGGTAGTGTATCTATGCATTCACAACTTTGGCAATGCCTGTAATGTAGAAACCACGTTCCAGTATTGGCCAAAGCCCTGTGTTCGATGCTACTGCACATGGTTCATTCAAATACTACCCTTAACTAGTTTAAATACGTATGTAGGTGATGTATCTATACATTCACAACTTTTGCAATGCCTGTAATGTAGAACCCACGTTCCAGTATTGGCCAAAGCCCTGTGTTCGATGCTACTGCACATGGTTCATTCAAATACTACCCTTGACTAGTTTAAATACGTATGTAGGTGATGTATCTATACATTCACAACTTTTGCAATGCCTGTAATGTCGAAACCACGTTCCAGTATTGGCCGAAGCCATGTGTTCGATGCTACTGCACATGGTTCATTCAAATACTACCCTCAACTAGTTAAATACGTATGTAGGTGATGTATCTATACACTTACAACTTTCGCAATGCCTGTAATGTAGAAACCATGTTCCAGTATTCCTCAAAGCCCTGTGTTCGATGCTACTGCACATGGTTCATTCAAATACTACCCTTGAGTGGTTTAAATAGTTTAAATACGTATGTAGGTGATGTATCTATACATTCACAACTTTGGCAATGCCTGTAGTGTAGAAACCACGTTCCAGTATTGGCCAAAGCCCTGTGTTCGATGCTCCTGCACATGGTTCATTCAAATACTACCCTTAAGTGGTTTAAATAGTTTAAATACGTATGTAGGTGATGTATCTATACATTTACAACTTACGCAATGCCTGTAATGGTTAAAAATGCGTACACAGGTAGTGTATCTATGCATTCACAACTTTGGCAATGCCTGTAATGTAGAAACCACGTTCCAGTATTGGCCAAAGCCCTGTGTTCGATGCTACTGCACATGGTTCATTCAAATACTACCCTTAACTGGTTTAAATACGTATGTAGGTGATGTATCTATACATTCACAACTTTCGCAATGCCTGTAATGTAGAAACCACGTTCCAGTATTGGTCAAAGCCCTGTGTTCGATGCTACTGCACATGGTTCATTCAAATACTACCCTCAACTAGTTTAAATACGTATGTAGGTGATGTATCTATACATTCACAACTCTCGCAATGCCTGTAATGTAGAAACCACTTTCCAGTATTGGCCAAAGACCTGTGTTCGACGCTACTGCACATGGTTCATTCAAATACTACCCTTAACTATGGTTAAATAGTTTAAATACGTATGTAGGTGATGTATCTATACATTCACAACTTTCGCAATGCCTGTAATGTAGAAACCACGTTCCAGTATTGGCCAAAGCCCTGTGTTCGATGCTACTGCACATGGTTCATTCAAATACTACCCTTAAGTGGTTTAAATAGTTTAAATACGAATGTAGGTGATGTATCTATACATTTACAACTTACGCGATGCCTGTAATGGATAAAAATGGGTAGATATGTAGTGTATCTATGCATTCACAACTTTGGCAATGCCTGTAATGTAGAAACCACGTCCAAGTATTGGCCAAAGCCCTGTGTTCGATGCTACTGCACGTGGTTCATTCAAATACTACCCTTGACTAGTTTAAATACGTATTTAGGTGATGTATCTATACATTCACAACTTTTGCAATGCCTGTAATGTCGAAACCACGTTCCAGTATTGGCCAAAGCCCTGTGTTCGATGCTACTGCACATGGTTCATTCAAATACTACCCTTAACTAGTTTAAATGCGTATGTAGGTGATGTATCTATACATTCACAACTCTCGCAATGCCTGTAATGTAGAAACCACGTTCCAGTATTTGTCAAAGCCCTGTGTTCGATGCTACTGCACACGGTTCATTCAAATACTACCCTTAAGTGGTTTAAATAGTTTAAATACGTATGTAGGTGATGTATCTATACATTTACAACTTACGCAATGCCTGTAATGGTTAAAAATGCGTACACATGTAGTGTGTCTATGCATTCACAACTTTCGCAATGCCTGTAATGTAGAAACCACGTTCCAGTATTGGCCAAAGCCCTGTGTTCGATGCTACTGCACATGGTTCATTCAAATACTACCCTTAACTAGTTTAAATACGTATGTAGGTGATGTATCTATACATTCACAACTTTTGCAATGCCTGTAATGTAGAAACCACGTTCCAGTATTGGCCAAAGCCCTGTGTTCGATGCTACTGCACATGGTTCATTCAAATACTACCCTTGACTGGTTTAAATACGTATGTAGGTGATGTATCTATACATTCACAACTTTTGCAATGCCTGTAATGTCGAAACCACGTTCCAGTATTGGCCGAAGCCATGTGTTCGATGCTAATGCACATGGTTCATTCAAATACTACCCTCAACTAGTTAAATACGTATGTAGGTGATGTATCTATACACTTACAACTTTCGCAATGCCTGTAATGTAGAAACCATGTTCCAGTATTCCTCAAAGCCCTGTGTTCGATGCTACTGCACATGGTTCATTCAAATACTACCCTTGAGTGGTTTAAATAGTTTAAATACGTATGTAGGTGATGTATCTATACATTCACAACTCTCGCAATGCCTGTAATGTAGAAACCACGTTCCAGTATTTGTCAAAGCCCTGTGTTCGATGCTACTGCACACGGTTCATTCAAATACTACCCTTAAGTGGTTTAAATAGTTTAAATACGTATGTAGGTGATGTATCTATACATTTACAACTTACGCAATGCCTGTAATGGTTAAAAATGCGTACACATGTAGTGTGTCTATGCATTCACAACTTTCGCAATGCCTGTAATGTAGAAACCACGTTCCAGTATTGGCCAAAGCCCTGTGTTCGATGCTACTGCACATGGTTCATTCAAATACTACCCTTAACTAGTTTAAATACGTATGTAGGTGATGTATCTATACATTCACGACTTTTGCAATGCCTGTAATGTAGAAACCACGTTCCAGTATTGGCCAAAGCCCTGTGTTCGATGCTACTGCACATGGTTCATTCAAATACTACCCTTGACTGGTTTAAATACGTATGTAGGTGATGTATCTATACATTCACAACTTTTGCAATGCCTGTAATGTCGAAACCACGTTCCAGTATTGGCCGAAGCCATGTGTTCGATGCTAATGCACATGGTTCATTCAAATACTACCCTCAACTAGTTAAATACGTATGTAGGTGATGTATCTATACACTTACAACTTTCGCAATGCCTGTAATGTAGAAACTATGTTCCAGTATTCCTCAAAGCCCTGTGTTCGATGCTACTGCACATGGTTCATTCAAATACTACCCTTGAGTGGTTTAAATAGTTTCAATACGTATGTGGGTGATGTATCTACACATTTACAACTTACGCAATGCCTGTAATGGTTACAAATGCGCACATATGTAGTGTATCTATGCATTCACAACTTTGGCAATGCCTGTAATGTAGAAACCACGTTCCAGTATTGGCCAAAGCCCTGTGTTCGATGCTACTGCACATGGTTCATTCAAATACTACCCTTAACTAGTTTAAATACGTATGTAGGTGATGTATCTATACATTCACAACTCTCGCAATGCCTGTAATGTAGAAACCACGTTCCAGTATTGGTCAAAGCCCTGTGTTCGATGCTACTGCACCTGGCTCATTCAAATACTACCCTTAAGTGGTTTAAATAGTTTAAATACGTATGTAGGTGATGTATCTATACATTTACAACTTACGCAATGCCTGTAATGGATAAAAATGCGTACATATGTAGTGTATCTATGCATTCACAACTTTGGCAATGCCTGTAATGTAGAAACCACGTTCCAGTATTGGCCAAAGCCCTGTGTTCGATGCTACTGCACATGGTTCATTCAAATACTACCCTTAACTAGTTTAAATAAGTATGTAGGTGATGTATCTATACATTCACAACTCTCGCAATGCCTGTAATGTAGAAACCACGTTCCAGTATTGGTCAAAGCCCTGTGTTCGATGCTACTGCACACGGTTCATTCAAATACTACCCTTAAGTGGTTTAAATAGTTTAAATACGTATGTAGGTGATGTATCTATACATTTACAACTTACGCAATGCCTGTAATGGTTAAAAATGCGTACACAGGTAGTGTATCTATGCATTCACAACTTTGGCAATGCCTGTAATGTAGAAACCACGTTCCAGTATTGGCCAAAGCCCTGTGTTCGATGCTACTGCACATGGTTCATTCAAATACTACCCTTAACTAGTTTAAATACGTATGTAGGTGATGTATCTATACATTCACAACTTTTGCAATGCCTGTAATGTAGAACCCACGTTCCAGTATTGGCCAAAGCCCTGTGTTCGATGCTACTGCACATGGTTCATTCAAATACTACCCTTGACTAGTTTAAATACGTATGTAGGTGATGTATCTATACATTCACAACTTTTGCAATGCCTGTAATGTCGAAACCACGTTCCAGTATTGGCCGAAGCCATGTGTTCGATGCTACTGCACATGGTTCATTCAAATACTACCCTCAACTAGTTAAATACGTATGTAGGTGATGTATCTATACACTTACAACTTTCGCAATGCCTGTAATGTAGAAACCATGTTCCAGTATTCCTCAAAGCCCTGTGTTCGATGCTACTGCACATGGTTCATTCAAATACTACCCTTGAGTGGTTTAAATAGTTTAAATACGTATGTAGGTGATGTATCTATACATTCACAACTTTGGCAATGCCTGTAGTGTAGAAACCACGTTCCAGTATTGGCCAAAGCCCTGTGTTCGATGCTCCTGCACATGGTTCATTCAAATACTACCCTTAAGTGGTTTAAATAGTTTAAATACGTATGTAGGTGATGTATCTATACATTTACAACTTACGCGATGCCTCTAATGGTTAAAAATGCGTAGATATGTAGTGTATCTATGCATTCACAACTTTGGCAATGCCTGTAATGTAGAAACCACGTTCCAGTATTGGCCAAAGCCCTGTGTTCGATGCTACTGCACATGGTTCATTCAAATACTACCCTTAACTGGTTTAAATACGTATGTAGGTGATGTATCTATACATTCACAACTTTCGCAATGCCTGTAATGTAGAAACCACGTTCCAGTATTGGTCAAAGCCCTGTGTTCGATGCTACTGCACATGGTTCATTCAAATACTACCCTCAACTAGTTTAAATACGTATGTAGGTGATGTATCTATACATTCACAACTCTCGCAATGCCTGTAATGTAGAAACCACTTTCCAGTATTGGCCAAAGACCTGTGTTCGACGCTACTGCACATGGTTCATTCAAATACTACCCTTAACTATGGTTAAATAGTTTAAATACGTATGTAGGTGATGTATCTATACATTCACAACTTTCGCAATGCCTGTAATGTAGAAACCACGTTCCAGTATTGGCCAAAGCCCTGTGTTCGATGCTACTGCACATGGTTCATTCAAATACTACCCTTAAGTGGTTTAAATAGTTTAAATACGAATGTAGGTGATGTATCTATACATTTACAACTTACGCGATGCCTGTAATGGTTAAAAATGGGTAGATATGTAGTGTATCTATGCATTCACAACTTTGGCAATGCCTGTAATGTAGAAACCACGTCCAAGTATTGGCCAAAGCCCTGTGTTCGATGCTACTGCACGTGGTTCATTCAAATACTACCCTTGACTAGTTTAAATACGTATGTAGGTGATGTATCTATACATTCACAACTTTTGCAATGCCTGTAATGTCGAAACCACGTTCCAGTATTGGCCAAAGCCCTGTGTTCGATGCTACTGCACATGGTTCATTCAAATACTACCCTTAACTAGTTTAAATGCGTATGTAGGTGATGTATCTATACATTCACAACTCTCGCAATGCCTGTAATGTAGAAACCACGTTCCAGTATTTGTCAAAGCCCTGTGTTCGATGCTACTGCACACGGTTCATTCAAATACTACCCTTAAGTGGTTTAAATAGTTTAAATACGTATGTAGGTGATGTATCTATACATTTACAACTTACGCAATGCCTGTAATGGTTAAAAATGCGTACACATGTAGTGTGTCTATGCATTCACAACTTTCGCAATGCCTGTAATGTAGAAACCACGTTCCAGTATTGGCCAAAGCCCTGTGTTCGATGCTACTGCACATGGTTCATTCAAATACTACCCTTAACTAGTTTAAATACGTATGTAGGTGATGTATCTATACATTCACAACTTTTGCAATGCCTGTAATGTAGAAACCACGTTCCAGTATTGGCCAAAGCCCTGTGTTCGATGCTACTGCACATGGTTCATTCAAATACTACCCTTGACTGGTTTAAATACGTATGTAGGTGATGTATCTATACATTCACAACTTTCGCAATGCCTGTAATGTAGAAACCACGTTCCAGTATTGGCCAAAGCCCTGTGTTCGATGCTACTGCACATGGTTCATTCAAATACTACCCTTAAGTGGTTTAAATAGTTTAAATACGAATGTAGGTGATGTATCTATACATTTACAACTTACGCGATGCCTGTAATGGTTAAAAATGGGTAGATATGTAGTGTATCTATGCATTCACAACTTTGGCAATGCCTGTAATGTAGAAACCACGTCCAAGTATTGGCCAAAGCCCTGTGTTCGATGCTACTGCACGTGGTTCATTCAAATACTACCCTTGACTAGTTTAAATACGTATGTAGGTGATGTATCTATACATTCACAACTTTTGCAATGCCTGTAATGTCGAAACCACGTTCCAGTATTGGCCAAAGCCCTGTGTTCGATGCTACTGCACATGGTTCATTCAAATACTACCCTTAACTAGTTTAAATGCGTATGTAGGTGATGTATCTATACATTCACAACTCTCGCAATGCCTGTAATGTAGAAACCACGTTCCAGTATTTGTCAAAGCCCTGTGTTCGATGCTACTGCACACGGTTCATTCAAATACTACCCTTAAGTGGTTTAAATAGTTTAAATACGTATGTAGGTGATGTATCTATACATTTACAACTTACGCAATGCCTGTAATGGTTAAAAATGCGTACACATGTAGTGTGTCTATGCATTCACAACTTTCGCAATGCCTGTAATGTAGAAACCACGTTCCAGTATTGGCCAAAGCCCTGTGTTCGATGCTACTGCACATGGTTCATTCAAATACTACCCTTAACTAGTTTAAATACGTATGTAGGTGATGTATCTATACATTCACAACTTTTGCAATGCCTGTAATGTAGAAACCACGTTCCAGTATTGGCCAAAGCCCTGTGTTCGATGCTACTGCACATGGTTCATTCAAATACTACCCTTGACTGGTTTAAATACGTATGTAGGTGATGTATCTATACATTCACAACTTTTGCAATGCCTGTAATGTCGAAACCACGTTCCAGTATTGGCCGAAGCCATGTGTTCGATGCTAATGCACATGGTTCATTCAAATACTACCCTCAACTAGTTAAATACGTATGTAGGTGATGTATCTATACACTTACAACTTTCGCAATGCCTGTAATGTAGAAACCATGTTCCAGTATTCCTCAAAGCCCTGTGTTCGATGCTACTGCACATGGTTCATTCAAATACTACCCTTGAGTGGTTTAAATAGTTTAAATACGTATGTAGGTGATGTATCTATACATTCACAACTCTCGCAATGCCTGTAATGTAGAAACCACGTTCCAGTATTTGTCAAAGCCCTGTGTTCGATGCTACTGCACACGGTTCATTCAAATACTACCCTTAAGTGGTTTAAATAGTTTAAATACGTATGTAGGTGATGTATCTATACATTTACAACTTACGCAATGCCTGTAATGGTTAAAAATGCGTACACATGTAGTGTGTCTATGCATTCACAACTTTCGCAATGCCTGTAATGTAGAAACCACGTTCCAGTATTGGCCAAAGCCCTGTGTTCGATGCTACTGCACATGGTTCATTCAAATACTACCCTTAACTAGTTTAAATACGTATGTAGGTGATGTATCTATACATTCACGACTTTTGCAATGCCTGTAATGTAGAAACCACGTTCCAGTATTGGCCAAAGCCCTGTGTTCGATGCTACTGCACATGGTTCATTCAAATACTACCCTTGACTGGTTTAAATACGTATGTAGGTGATGTATCTATACATTCACAACTTTTGCAATGCCTGTAATGTCGAAACCACGTTCCAGTATTGGCCGAAGCCATGTGTTCGATGCTAATGCACATGGTTCATTCAAATACTACCCTCAACTAGTTAAATACGTATGTAGGTGATGTATCTATACACTTACAACTTTCGCAATGCCTGTAATGTAGAAACCATGTTCCAGTATTCCTCAAAGCCCTGTGTTCGATGCTACTGCACATGGTTCATTCAAATACTACCCTTGAGTGGTTTAAATAGTTTAAATACGTATGTAGGTGATGTATCTATACATTCACAACTTTCGCAATGCCTGTGAAGTAGAAACCACGTTCCAGTATTGGCCAAAGCCCTGTGTTCGATGCTACTGCACATGGTTCATTCAAATACTACCCTTAAGTGGTTTAAATAGTTTAAATACGTATGTAGGTGATGTATCTATGCATTCACAACTTTGGCAATGCCTGTAGTGTAGAAACCACGTTCCAGTATTGGCCAAAGCCCTGTGTTCGATGCTCCTGCACATGGTTCATTCAAATACTACCCTTAAGTGGTTTAAATAGTTTAAATACGTATGTAGGTGATGTATCTATACATTTACAACTTACGCGATGCCTCTAATGGTTAAAAATGCGTAGATATGTAGTGTATCTATGCATTCACAACTTTGGCAATGCCTGTAATGTAGAAACCACGTTCCAGTATTGGCCAAAGCCCTGTGTTCGATGCTACTGCACATGGTTCATTCAAATACTACCCTTAACTGGTTTAAATACGTATGTAGGTGATGTATCTATACATTCACAACTTTCGCAATGCCTGTAATGTAGAAACCACGTTCCAGTATTGGTCAAAGCCCTGTGTTCGATGCTACTGCACATGGTTCATTCAAATACTACCCTCAACTAGTTTAAATACGTATGTAGGTGATGCATCTATACATTCACAACTCTCGCAATGCCTGCAATGTAGAAACCACTTTCCAGTATTGGCCAAAGAACTGTGTTCGACGCTACTGCACATGGTTCATTCAAATACTACCCTTAACTATGGTTAAATAGTTTAAATACGTATGTAGGTGATGTATCTATACATTCACAACTTTCGCAATGCCTGTAATGTAGAAACCACGTTCCAGTATTGGCCAAAGCCCTGTGTTCGATGCTACTGCACATGGTTCATTCAAATACTACCCTTAAGTGGTTTAAATAGTTTAAATACGTATGTAGGTGATGTATCTATACATTTACAACTTACGCGATGCCTGTAATGGTTAAAAATGCGTACACATGTAGTGTATCTATGCATTCACAACTTTGGCAATGCCTGTAATGTAGAAACCACGTCCAAGTATTGGCCAAAGCCCTGTGTTCGATGCTACTGCACGTGTTTCATTCAAATACTACCCTTGACTAGTTTAAATACGTATGTAGGTGATGTATCTATACATTCACAACTTTTGCAATGCCTGTAATGTAGAAACCACGTTCCAGTATTGGCCAAAGCCCTGTGTTCGATGCTACTGCACATGGTTCATTCAAATACTACCCTAACTAGTTTAAATACGTATGTAGGTGATGTATCTATACATTCACAACTTTTGCAATGCCTGTAATGTCGAAACCACGTTCCAGTATTGGCCGAAGCCATGTGTTCGATGCTAATGCACATGGTTCATTCAAATACTACCCTCAACTAGTTAAATACGTATGTAGGTGATGTATCTATACACTTACAACTTTCGCAATGCCTGTAATGTAGAAACCATGTTCCAGTATTCCTCAAAGCCCTGTGTTCGATGCTACTGCACATGGTTCATTCAAATACTACCCTTAAGTGGTTTAAATAGTTTAAATACGTATGTAGGTGATGTATCTATGCATTCACAACTTTGGCAATGCCTGTAGTGTAGAAACCACGTTCCAGTATTGGCCAAAGCCCTGTGTTCGATGCTCCTGCACATGGTTCATTCAAATACTACCCTTAAGTGGTTTAAATAGTTTAAATACGTATGTAGGTGATGTATCTATACATTTACAACTTACGCGATGCCTCTAATGGTTAAAAATGCGTACACATGTAGTGTATCTATGCATTCACAACTTTGGCAATGCCTGTAATGTAGAAACCACGTTCCAGTATTGGTCAAAGCCCTGTGTTCGATGCTACTGCACATGGTTCATTCAAATACTACCCTTAACTGGTTTAAATATGTATGTAGGTGATGTATCTATACATTCACAACTTTCGCAATGCCTGTAATGTAGAAACCACTTTCCAGTATTGGCCAAAGCCCTGTGTTCGACGCTACTGCACATGGTTCATTCAAATACTACCCTTAACTATGGTTAAATAGTTTAAATACGTATGTAGGTGATGTATCTATACATTCACAACTTTCGCAATGCCTGTGAAGTAGAAACCACGTTCCAGTATTGGCCAAAGCCCTGTGTTCGATGCTACTGCACATGGTTCATTCAAATACTACCCTTGACTAGTTTAAATACGTATGTAGGTGATGTATCTATACATTCACAACTTTTGCAATGCCTGTAATGTCGAAACCACGTTCCAGTATTGGCCGAAGACATGTGTTCGATGCTACTGCACATGGTTCATTCAAATACTACCCTCAACTAGTTAAATACGTATGTAGGTGATGTATCTATACATTTACAACTTTCGCAATGCCTGTAATGTAGAAACCACGTTCCAGTATTGGCCAAAGCCCTGTGTTCGATGCTACTGCACATGGTTCATTCAAATACTACCCTTAACTGGTTTAAATACGTATGTAGGTGATGTATCTATACATTCACAACTTTTGCAATGCCTGTAATGTAAAAACCAAGTTCCAGTATTGGTCAAAGCCCTGTGTTCGATGCTACTGCACATGGTTCATTCAAATACTACCCTCAACTAGTTTAAATACGTATGTAGGTGATGTATCTATACATTCACAACTTTCGCAATGCCTGTAATGTAAAAACCAAGTTCCAGTATTGGTCAAAGCCCTGTGTTCGATGCTACTGCACATGGTTCATTTAAATACTACCCTTAAGTGGTTTAAATAGTTTAAATACGTATGTAGGTGATGTATCTATACATTTACAACTTACGCAATGCCTGTAATGGTTAAAAATGCGTACACATGTAGTGTATCTATGCATTCACAACTTTGGCAATGCCTGTAATGTAGAAACCACGTTCCAGTATTGGTCAAAGCCCTGTGTTCGATGCTACTGCACATGGTTCATTCAAATACTACCCTTAACTAGTTTAAATACGTATGTAGGTGATGTATCTATACATTCACAACTTTGGCAATGCCTGTAATGTAGAAACCACGTTCCAGTATTGGTCAAAGCCCTGTGTTCGATGCTACTGCACATGGTTCATTTAAATACTACCCTTAAGTGGTTTAAATAGTTTAAATACGTATGTAGGTGATGTATCTATACATTCACAACTCTCGCAATGCCTGTAATGTAGAAACCACGTTCCAGTATTGGTCAAAGCCCTGTGTTCGATGCTACTGCACATGGTTCATTCAAGTACTACCCTTAAGTGGTTTAAATAGTTTAAATACGTATGTAGGTGATGTATCTATGCATTCACAACTTACGCGATGCCTCTAATGGTTCAAAATGCGTAGATATGTAGTGTATCTATGCATTCACAACTTTGGCAATGCCTGTAATGTAGAAACCACGTTCCAGTATTGGCCAAAGCCCTGTGTTCGATGCTACTGCACATGGTTCATTCAAATACTACCCTTAACTGGTTTAAATACGTATGTAGGTGATGTATCTATACATTCACAACTTTCGCAATGCCTGTAATGTAGAAACCACGTTCCAGTATTGGTCAAAGCCCTGTGTTCGATGCTACTGCACATGGTTCATTCAAATACTACCCTCAACTAGTTTAAATACGTATGTAGGTGATGTATCTATACATTCACAATTCTCGCAATGCCTGTAATGTAGAAACCACGTTCCAGTATTGGCCAAAGCCCTGTGTTCGATGCTACTGCACATGGTTCATTCAAATACTACCCATAAGTGGTTTAAATAGTTTAAATACGTATGTAGGTGATGTATCTATGCATTCACAACTTTGGCAATGCCTGTAATGTAGAAACCACGTTCCAGTATTGGCCAAAGCCCTGTGTTCGATGCTCCTGCACATGGTTCATTCAAATACTACCCTTAAGTGGTTTAAATAGTTTAAATACGTATGTAGGTGATGTATCTATACATTTACAACTTACGCGATGCCTCTAATGGTTAAAAATGCGTAGATATGTAGTGTATCTATGCATCCACAACTTTGGCAATGCCTGTAATGTAGAAACCACGTTCCAGTATTGGCCAAAGCCCTGTGTTCGATGCTACTGCACATGGTTCATTCAAATACTACCCTTAACTGGTTTAAATATGTATGTAGGTGATGTATCTATACATTCACAACTTTCGCAATGCCTGTAATGTAGAAACCACTTTCCAGTATTGGCCAAAGCCCTGTGTTCGACGCTACTGCACATGGTTCATTCAAATACTACCCTTAACTATGGTTAAATAGTTTAAATACGTATGTAGGTGATGTATCTATACATTCACAACTTTCGCAATGCCTGTAATGTCAAAACTACGTTCCAGTATTGGCCGAAGCCATGTGTTCGATGCTAATGCACATAGTTCATTGAAATACTTCCCTCAACTAGTTTAAATACGTATGTAGGTGATGTATCTATACATTCACAACTTTTGCAATGCCTGTAATGTCAAAACTACGTTCCAGTATTGGCCGAAGCCATGTGTTCGATGCTAATGCACATAGTTCATTGAAATACTTCCCTCAACTAGTTTAAATACGTATGTAGGTGATGTATCTGTACATTTACAACTTTCACAATGGCTGTAATGTAGAAACCATGTTCCAGTATTCCTCAAAGCCCTGTGTTCGATGCTACTGCACATGGTTCATTCAAATACTACCCTTGAGTGGTTTAAATAGTTTAAATACGTATGTAGGTGATGTATCTATACATTCACAACTTTCGCAATGCCTGTGATGTAGAAACCACGTTCCAGTATTGGCCAAAGCCCTGTGTTCGATGCTACTGCACATGGTTCATTCAAATACTACCCATAAGTGGTTTAAATAGTTTAAATACGTATGTAGGTGATGTATCTATGCATTCACAACTTACGCGATGCCTCTAATGGTTCAAAATGCGTAGATATGTAGTGTATCTATGCATTCACAACTTTGGCAATGCCTGTAATGTAGAAACCACGTTCCAGTATTGGTCAAAGCCCTGTGTTCGATGCTACTGCACATGGTTCATTCAAATACTACCCTTAACTGGTTTAAATACGTATGTAGGTGATGTATCTATACATTCACAACTTTCGCAATGCCTGTAATGTAGAAACCACGTTCCAGTATTGGTCAAAGCCCTGTGTTCGATGCTACTGCACATGGTTCATTCAAATACTACCCTCAACTAGTTTAAATACGTATGTAGGTGATGTATCTATACATTCACAACTCTCGCAATGCCTGTAATGTAGAAACCACGTTCCAGTATTGGCCAAAGCCCTGTGTTCGATGCTACTGCACATGGTTCATTCAAATACTACCCATAAGTGGTTTAAATAGTTTAAATACGTATGTAGGTGATGTATCTATGCATTCACAACTTTGGCAATGCCTGTAATGTAGAAACCACGTTCTAGTATTGGCCAAAGCCCTGTGTTCGATGCTACTGCACATGGTTCATTCAAATACTACCCTTAAGTGGTTTAAATAGTTTAAATACGTATGTAGGTGATGTATCTATACATTTACAACTTACGCGATGCCTGTAATGGTTAAAAATGCGTAGATATGTAGTGTATCTATGCATTCACAACTTTGGTAATACCTGTAATGTAGAAACCACGTTCCAGTATTGGCCAAAGCCCTGTGTTCTATGCTACTGCACATGGTTCATTCAAATACTACACTTAACTGGTTTAAATAAGTATGTAGGTGATGTATCTATACATTCACAACTTTCGCAATGCCTGTAATGTAGAAACCACGTTCCAGTATTGGTCAAAGCCCTGTGTTCGATGCTACTGCACATGGTTCATTCAAATACTACCCTCAACTAGTTTAAATACGTATGTAGGTGATGTATCTATACATTCACAACTCTCGCAATGCCTGTAATGTAGAAACCACTTTCCGGTATTGGTCAAAGCCCTGTGTTCGATGCTACTGCACATGGTTCATTCAAATACTACCCTTATGTGGTTTAAATAGTTTGAATACGTATGTAGGTGATGTATCTATACATTTACAACTTACGCAATGCCTGTAATGGTTAAAAATGCGTACACATGTAGTGTATCTATGCATTCACAACTTTGGCAATGCCTGTAATGTAGAAACCACGTTCCAGTATTGGCCAAAGCCCTGTGTTCGATGCTACTGCACATGGTTCATTCAAATACTACCCTTAACTAGTTTAAATACGTATGTAGGTGATGTATCTATACATTCACAACTCTCGCAATGCCTGTAATGTAGAAACCACGTTCCAGTATTGGTCAAAGCCCTGTGTTCGATGCTACTGCACATGGTTCATTCAAATACTACCCTTAAGTGGTTTAAATAGTTTAAATACGTATGTAGGTGATGTATCTATACATTTACAACTTACGCAATGCCTGTAATGGTTAAAAATGCGTTCACATGTAGTGTATCTATGCATTCACAACTTTGGCAATGCCTGTAATGTAGAAACCACGTTCCAGTATTGGCCAAAGCCCTGTGTTCGATGCTACTGCACATGGTTCATTCAAATACTACCCTTAACTAGTTTAAATACGTATGTAGGTGATGTATCTATACATTCACAACTTTTGCAATGCCTGTAATGTAGAAACCACGTTCCAGTATTGGCCAAAGCCCTGTGTTCGATGCTACTGCACATGGTTCATTCAAATACTACCCTTGACTAGTTTAAATACGTATGTAGGTGATGTATCTATACATTTACAACTTTCGCAATGGCTGTAATGTAGAAACCATGTTCCAGTTTTCCTCAAAGCCCTGTGTTCGATGCTACTGCACATGGTTCATTCAAATACTACCCTTGAGTGGTTTAAATAGTTTAAATACGTATATAGGTGATGTATCTATACATTCACAACTTTCGCAATGCCTGTGAAGTAGAAACCATGTTCCAGTATTGGCCAATGCCCTGTGTTCGATGCTACTGCACATGGTTCATTCAAATACTACCCATAAGTGGTTTAAATAGTTTAAATACGTATGTAGGTGATGTATCTATGCATTCACAACTTTGGCAATGCCTGTAATGGTTAAAAATGCGTTCACATGTAGTGTATCTATGCATTCACAACTTTGGCAATGCCTGTAATGTAGAAACCACGTTCCAGTATTGGCCAAAGCCCTGTGTTCGATGCTACTGCACATGGTTCATTCAAATACTACCCTTAACTAGTTTAAATACGTATGTAGGTGATGTATCTATACATTCACAACTTTTGCAATGCCTGTAATGTAGAAACCACGTTCCAGTATTGGCCAAAGCCCTGTGTTCGATGCTACTGCACATGGTTCATTCAAATACTACCCTTGACTAGTTTAAATACGTATGTAGGTGATGTATCTATACATTCACAACTTTTGCAATGCCTGTAATGTCAAAACTACGTTCCAGTATTGGCCAAAGCCCTGTGTTCGATGCTAATGCACATAGTTCATTGAAATACTTCCCTCAACTAGTTTAAATACGTATGTAGGTGATGTATCTGTACATTTACAACTTTCGCAATGGCTGTAATGTAGAAACCATGTTCCAGTATTCCTCAAAGCCCTGTGTTCGATGCTACTGCACATGGTTCATTCAAATACTACCCTTGAGTGGTTTAAATAGTTTAAATACGTATGTAGGTGATGTATCTATACATTCACAACTTTCGCAATGCCTGTGATGTAGAAACCACGTTCCAGTATTGGCCAAAGCCCTGTGTTCGATGCTACTGCACATGGTTCATTCAAATACTACCCATAAGTGGTTTAAATAGTTTAAATACGTATGTAGGTGATGTATCTATGCATTCACAACTTTGGCAATGCCTGTAATGTAGAAACCACGTTCCAGTATTGGCCAAAGCCCTGTGTTCGATGCTACTGCACATGGTTCATTCAAATACTACCCTTAAGTGGTTTAAATAGTTTAAATACGTATGTAGGTGATGTATCTATACATTTACAACTTACGCGATGCCTCTAATGGTTAAAAATGCGTAGATATGTAGTGTATCTATGCATTCACAACTTTGGCAATACCTGTAATGTAGAAACCACGTTCCAGTATTGGCCAAAGCCCTGTGTTCGATGCTACTGCACATGGTTCATTCAAATACTACCATTAACTGGTTTAAATACGTATGTAGGTGATGTATCTATACATTCACAACTTTCGCAATGCCTGTAATGTAGAAACCACGTTCCAGTATTGGTCAAAGCCCTGTGTTCGATGCTACTGCACATGGTTCATTCAAATACTACCCTCAACTAGTTTAAATACGAATGTAGGTGATGTATCTATACATTCACAACTCTCGCAATGCCTGTAATGTAGAAACCACTTTCCGGTATTGGTCAAAGCCCTGTGTTCGATGCTACTGCACATGGTTCATTCAAATACTACCCTTAAGTGGTTTAAATAGTTTAAATACGTATGTAGGTGATGTATCTATACATTCACAACTCTCGCAATGCCTGTAATGTAGAAACCACGTTCCAGTATTGGCTAAAGCCCTGTGTTCGATGCTACTGCACATGGTTCATTCAAATACTACCCTTAACTAGTTTAAATACGTATGTAGGTGATGTATCTATACATTCACAACTTTTGCAATGCCTGTAATGTAGAAACCACGTTCCAGTATTGGCCAAAGCCCTGTGTTCGATGCTACTGCACATGGTTCATTCAAATACTACAATTGACTAGTTTAAATACGTATGTAGGTGATGTATCTATACATTCACAACTTTTGCAATGCCTGTAATGTCGAAACCACGTTCCAGTATTGGCCGAAGCCATGTGTTCGATGCTAATGCACATAGTTCATTCAAATACTACCCTCAACTAGTTTAAATACGTATGTAGGTGATGTATCTGTACATTTACAACTTTCGCAATGGCTGTAATGTAGAAACCATGTTCCAGTATTCCTCAAAGCCCTGTGTTCGATGCTACTGCACATGGTTCATTCAAATACTACCCTTGAGTGGTTTAAATAGTTTAAATACGTATGTAGGTGATGTATCTATACATTCACAACTCTCGCAATGCCTGTAATGTAGAAACCACGTTCCAGTATTGGTCAAAGCCCTGTGTTCGATGCTACTGCACATGGTTCATTTAAATACTACCCTTAAGTGGTTTAAATAGTTTAAATACGTATGTAGGTGATGTATCTATACATTTGCAACTTACGCAATGCCTGTAATGGATAAAAATGCGTACATATGTAGTGTATCTATGCATTCACAACTTTGGCAATGCCTGTAATGTAGAAACCACGTTCCAGTATTGGCCAAAGCCCTGTGTTCGATGCTACTGCACATGGTTCATTCAAATACTACCCTTAACTAGTTTAAATACGTATGTAGGTGATGTATCTATACATTCACAACTCTCGCAATGCCTGTAATGTAGAAACCACGTTCCAGTATTGGTCAAAGCCCTGTGTTCGATGCTACTGCACATGGTTCATTCAAACACTACCCTTAAGTGGTTAAAATAGTTTAGATACGTATGTAGGTGATGTATCTATACATTTACAACTTACGCAATGCCTGTAATGGTTAAAAATGCGTACACATGTAGTGTATCTATGCATTCACAACTTTGGCAATGCCTGTAATGTAGAAACCACGTTCCAGTATTGGCCAAAGCCCTGTGTTCGATGCTACTGCACATGGTTCATTCAAATACTACCCTTAACTAGTTTAAATACGTATGTAGGTGATGTATCTATACATTCACAACTTTTGCAATGCCTGTAATGTCGAAACCACGTTCCAGTATTGGCCGAAGCAATGTGTTCGATGCTAATGCACATAGTTCATTCAAATACTACCCTCAACTAGTTTAAATACGTATGTAGGTGATGTATATGTACATTTACAACTTTCGCAATGGCTGTAATGTAGAAACCATGTTCCAGTATTCCTCAAAGCCCTGTGTTCGATGCTACTGCACATGGTTCATTCAAATACTACCCTTGAGTGGTTTAAATAGTTTAAATACGTATGTAGGTGATGTATCTATACATTCACAACTTTCGCAATGCCTGTGAAGTAGAAACCATGTTCCAGTATTGGCCAAAGCCCTGTGTTCGATGCTACTGCACATGGTTCATTCAAATACTACCCTTAACTAGTTTAAATACGTATGTAGGTGATGTCTATACATTCACAACTCTCGCAATGCCTGTATTGTAGAAACCACGTTCCAGTATTGGTCAAAGCCCTGTGTTCGATGCTACTGCACATGGTTCATTCAAATACTACCCTTAAGTGGTTTAAATAGTTTAAATACGTATGTAGGTGATGTATCTATACATTTACAACTTACGCAATGCCTGTAATGGTTAAAAATGCTTACACATGTTGTGTGTCTATGCATTCACAACTTTGGCAATGCCTGTAATGTAGAAACCACGTTCCAGTATTGGCCAAAGCCCTGTGTTCGATGCTACTGTACATGGTTCATTCAAATACTACCCTTAACTAGTTTAAATACGTATGTAGGTGATGTATCTATACATTCACAACTCTCGCAATGCCTGTAATGTAGAAACCACGTTCCAGTATTGGTCAAAGCCCTGTGTTCGATGCTACTGCACATGGTTCATTCAAATACTACCCTTAACTATGGTTAAATACGTATGTAGGTGATGTATCTATACATTCACAACTCTCGCAATGCCTGTAGTGTAGAAACCACGTTCCAGTATTGGTCAAAGCCCTGTGTTCGATGCTACTGCACATGGTTCATTCAAATACTACCCTTAACTAGTTTAAATACGTATGTAGGTGATGTATCTATACATTTACAACTTATACAATGCCTGTAATGGTTAAAAATGCGTAGATATGTAGTGTATCTATGCATTCACAACTTTTGCAATGCCTGTAATGTAGAAACCACGTTCCAGTATTGGCCAAAGCCCTGTGTTCGATGCTACTGCACATGGTTCATTCAAATACTACCCTTGACTAGTTTAAATACGTATGTAGGTGATGTATCTATACATTCACAACTTTTGCAATGCCTGTAATGTCGAAACCACGTTCCAGTATTGGCCGAAGCCATGTGTTCGATGCTTCTGCACATGGTTCATTCAAATACTACCCTGGACTAGTTTAAATACGTATGTAGGTGATGTATCTATACATTCACAACTTTCGCAATTGTTGTAATGTAGAAACCACGTTCCAGTATTCTTCAAAGCCATGTGTTGGATCCTTCTGCACATGGTTCATTCAAATACTACCCTTAACTAGTTTAAAGACGTATGTAGGTGATGTATCTATACATTCACAACTTTTGCAATGCCTGTAATATAGAAACCACGTTCTAGTATTGGCCAAAGCCCTGTGTTCGATGCTACTGCACATGGTTCATTCAAATACTACCCTGAACTAGTTTAAATACGTATGTAGGTGATGTATCTATACATTCACAACTCTCGCAATGCCTGTGAAGTAGAAACCACGTTGCAGTATTCTTCAAAGCCATGTGTTCGATCCTTCTGCACATGGTTCATTCAAATACTACCCTCAACTGGTTTAAATACGTATGTAGGTGATGTATCTATACATTTACAACTTACACAATGCCTGTAATGGTTAAAAATGCTTACACATGTTGTGTGTCTATGCATTCACAACTCTCGCAATGCCTGTAATGTAGAAACCACGTTCCAGTATTGGTCAAAGCCCTGTGTTCGATGCTACTGCACATGGTTCATTCAAATACTACTCTGAGTGGTTTAAATAGTTTAAATACGTATGTAGGTTATGTATCTATACATTTACAACTTACGCAATGCCTGTAATGGTTAAAAATGCGTACATTGTAGTGTATCTATGCATTCACAACTTTGGCAATGCCTGTAATGTAGAAACCACGTTCCAGTATTATCCAAAGCCCTGTGTTCGATGCTACTGCACATGGTTCATTCAAATACTACCCTTAACTAGTTTAAATACGTATGTAGGTGATGTATCTATACATTCACAACTCTCGCAATGCCTGTAATGTAGAAACCACGTTCCAGTATTGGTCAAAGCCCTGTGTTCGATGCTACTGCACATGGTTCATTCAAATACTACCCTTAACTAGTTTAAATACGTATGTAGGTGATGTATCTATACATTTACAACTTACGCAATGCCTGTAATGGTTAAAAATGCGTAGATATGTAGTGTATCTATGCATTCACAACTTTGGCAATGCCTGTAATGTAGAAACCACGTTCCAGTATTGGCCAAAGCCCTGTGTTCGATGCTACTGCACATGGTTCATTCAAATACTACCCTTAACTAGTTTAAATACGTATGTAGGTGATGTATCTATACATTCACAACTCTCGCAATGCCTGTAATGTAGAAACCACGTTCCAGTATTGGTCAAAGCCCTGTGTTCGATGCTACTGCACATGGTTCATTCAAATACTACCCTTAAGTGGTTTAAATAGTTTAAATACGAATGTAGGTGATGTATCTATACATTTACAACTTACGAAATGCCTGTAATGGTTAAAAATGCGTAGATATGTAGTGTATCTATGCATTCACAACTTTGGCAATGCCTGTAATGTAGAAACCACGTTCCAGTATTGGCCAAAGCCCTGTGTTCGATGCTACTGCACATGGTTCATTCAAATACTACCCTTAACTAGTTTAAATACGTATGTAGGTGATGTTTCTATACATTCACAACTCTCGCAATGCCTGTAATGTAGAAACCACGTTCCAGTACTGGTCAAAGCCCTGTGTTCGATGCTACTGCACATGGTTCATTCAAATACTACCCTTAAGTGGTTTAAATAGTTTAAATACGTATGTAGGTGATGTATCTATACATTTACAACTTACGCAATGCCTGTAATGGTTAAAAATGCGTACATATGTAGTGTATCTATGCATTCACAACTTTGGCAATGCCTGTAATGTAGAAACCACGTTCCAGTATTGGCCAATGCCCTGTGTTCGATGCTACTGCACATGGTTCATTCAAATACTACCCTTAACTAGTTTAAATACGTATGTAGGTGATGTATCTATCCATTCACAACTCTCGCAATGCCTGTAATGTAGAAACCACGTTCCAGTATTGGTCAAAGCCCTGTGTTCGATGCTACTGCACATGGTTCATTCAAATACTACCCTTAAGTGGTTTAAATAGTTTAAATACGTATGTAGGTGATGTATCTATACATTTACAACTTACGCAATGCCTGTAATGGTTAAAAATGCGTATATATACAGTGTATCTATGCATTCACAACTTTGGCAATGCCTGTAATGTAGAAACCACGTTCCAGTATTGGCCAATGCCCTGTGTTCGATGCTACTGCACATGGTTCATTCAAATACTACCCTTAACTAGTTTAAATACGTATGTAGGTGATGTATCTATCCATTCACAACTCTCGCAATGCCTGTAATGTAGAAACCACGTTCCAGTATTGGTCAAAGCCCTGTGTTCGATGCTACTGCACATGGTTCATTCAAATACTACCCTTAAGTGGTTTAAATAGTTTAAATACGTATGTAGGTGATGTATCTATACATTTACAACTTACGCAATGCCTGTAATGGTTACAAATGCGTATATATACAGTGTATCTATGCACTCACAACTTTGGCAATGCCTGTAATGTAGAAACCACGTTCCAGTATTGGCCAATGCCCTGTGTTCGATGCTACTGCACATGGTTCATTCAAATACTACCCTTAACTAGTTTAAATACGTATGTAGGTGATGTATCTATCCATTCACAACTCTCGCAATGCCTGTAATGTAGAAACCACGTTCCAGTATTGGTCAAAGCCCTGTGTTCGATGCTACTGCACATGGTTCATTCAAATACTACTCTGAGTGGTTTAAATAGTTTAAATACGTATGTAGGTTATGTATCTATACATTTACAACTTACGCAATGCCTGTAATGGTTAAAAATGCGTACATTGTAGTGTATCTATGCATTCACAACTTTGGCAATGCCTGTAATGTAGAAACAACGTTCCAGTATTATCCAAAGCCCTGTGTTCGATGCTACTGCACATGGTTCATTCAAATACTACCCTTAACTAGTTTAAATACGTATGTAGGTGATGTATCTATACATTCACAACTCTCGCAATGCCTGTAATGTAGAAACCACGTTCCAGTATTGGTCAAAGCCCTGTGTTCGATGCTACTGCACATGGTTCATTCAAATACTACCCTTAACTAGTTTAAATACGTATGTAGGTGATGTATCTATACATTTACAACTTACGCAATGCCTGTAATGGTTAAAAATGCGTAGATATGTAGTGTATCTATGCATTCACAACTTTGGCAATGCCTGTAATGTAGAAACCACGTTCCAGTATTGGCCAAAGCACTGTGTTCGATGCTACTGCACATGGTTCATTCAAATACTACCCTTAACTAGTTTAAATACGTATGTAGGTGATGTATCTATACATTCACAACTCTCGCAATGCCTGTAATGTAGAAACCACGTTCCAGTATTGGTCAAAGCCCTGTGTTCGATGCTACTGCACATGGTTCATTCAAATACTACCCTTAAGTGGTTTAAATAGTTTAAATACGAATGTAGGTGATGTATCTATACATTTACAACTTACGAAATGCCTGTAATGGTTAAAAATGCGTAGATATGTAGTGTATCTATGCATTCACAACTTTGGCAATGCCTGTAATGTAGAAACCACGTTCCAGTATTGGCCAAAGCCCTGTGTTCGATGCTACTGCACATGGTTCATTCAAATACTACCCTTAACTAGTTTAAATACGTATGTAGGTGATGTATCTATCCATTCACAACTCTCGCAATGCCTGTAATGTAGAAACCACGTTCCAGTATTGGTCAAAGCCCTGTGTTCGATGCTACTGCACATGGTTCATTCAAATACTACTCTGAGTGGTTTAAATAGTTTAAATACGTATGTAGGTTATGTATCTATACATTTACAACTTACGCAATGCCTGTAATGGTTAAAAATGCGTACATTGTAGTGTATCTATGCATTCACAACTTTGGCAATGCCTGTAATGTAGAAACAACGTTCCAGTATTATCCAAAGCCCTGTGTTCGATGCTACTGCACATGGTTCATTCAAATACTACCCTTAACTAGTTTAAATACGTATGTAGGTGATGTATCTATACATTCACAACTCTCGCAATGCCTGTAATGTAGAAACCACGTTCCAGTATTGGTCAAAGCCCTGTGTTCGATGCTACTGCACATGGTTCATTCAAATACTACCCTTAACTAGTTTAAATACGTATGTAGGTGATGTATCTATACATTTACAACTTACGCAATGCCTGTAATGGTTAAAAATGCGTAGATATGTAGTGTATCTATGCATTCACAACTTTGGCAATGCCTGTAATGTAGAAACCACGTTCCAGTATTGGCCAAAGCCCTGTGTTCGATGCTACTGCACATGGTTCATTCAAATACTACCCTTAACTAGTTTAAATACGTATGTAGGTGATGTATCTATACATTCACAACTCTCGCAATGCCTGTAATGTAGAAACCACGTTCCAGTATTGGTCAAAGCCCTGTGTTCGATGCTACTGCACATGGTTCATTCAAATACTACCCTTAAGTGGTTTAAATAGTTTAAATACGAATGTAGGTGATGTATCTATACATTTACAACTTACGAAATGCCTGTAATGGTTAAAAATGCGTAGATATGTAGTGTATCTATGCATTCACAACTTTGGCAATGCCTGTAATGTAGAAACCACGTTCCAGTATTGGCCAAAGCCCTGTGTTCGATGCTACTGCACATGGTTCATTCAAATACTACCCTTAACTAGTTTAAATACGTATGTAGGTGATGTTTCTATACATTCACAACTCTCGCAATGCCTGTAATGTAGAAACCACGTTCCAGTACTGGTCAAAGCCCTGTGTTCGATGCTACTGCACATGGTTCATTCAAATACTACCCTTAAGTGGTTTAAATAGTTTAAATACGTATGTAGGTGATGTATCTATACATTTACAACTTACGCAATGCCTGTAATGGTTAAAAATGCGTACATATGTAGTGTATCTATGCATTCACAACTTTGGCAATGCCTGTAATGTAGAAACCACGTTCCAGTATTGGCCAATGCCCTGTGTTCGATGCTACTGCACATGGTTCATTCAAATACTACCCTTAACTAGTTTAAATACGTATGTAGGTGATGTATCTATCCATTCACAACTCTCGCAATGCCTGTAATGTAGAAACCACGTTCCAGTATTAGTCAAAGCCCTGTGTTCGATGCTACTGCACATGGTTCATTCAAATACTACCCTTAAGTGGTTTAAATAGTTTAAATACGTATGTAGGTGATGTATCTATACATTTACAACTTACGCAATGCCTGTAATGGTTAAAAATGCGTATATATACAGTGTATCTATGCATTCACAACTTTGGCAATGCCTGTAATGTAGAAACCACGTTCCAGTATTGGCCAATGCCCTGTGTTCGATGCTACTGCACATGGTTCATTCAAATACTACCCTAAACTAGTTTAAATACGTATGTAGGTGATGTATCTATCCATTCACAACTCTCGCAATGCCTGTAATGTAGAAACCACGTTCCAGTATTGGTCAAAGCCCTGTGTTCGATGCTACTGCACATGGTTCATTCAAATACTACCCTTAAGTGGTTTAAATAGTTTAAATACGTATGTAGGTGATGTATCTATACATTTACAACTTACGCAATGCCTGTAATGGTTACAAATGCGTATATATACAGTGTATCTATGCACTCACAACTTTGGCAATGCCTGTAATGTAGAAACCACGTTCCAGTATTGGCCAATGCCCTGTGTTCGATGCTACTGCACATGGTTCATTCAAATACTACCCTTAACTAGTTTAAATACGTATGTAGGTGATGTTTCTATCCATTCACAACTCTCGCAATGCCTGTAATGTAGAAACCACGTTCCAGTATTGGTCAAAGCCCTGTGTTCGATGCTACTGCACATGGTTCATTCAAATACTACCCTTAAGTGGTTTAAATAGTTTAAATACGTATGTAGGTGATGTATCTATACATTTACAACTTACGCAATGCCTGTAATGGTTAAAAATGCGTATATATACAGTGTATCTATGCATTCACAACTTTGGCAATGCCTGTAATGTAGAAACCACGTTCCGGTATTGGCCAATGCCCTGTGTTCGATGCTACTGCACATGGTTCATTCAAATACTACCCTTAACTAGTTTAAATACGTATGTAGGTGATGTATCTATACATTCACAACTCTCCCAATGCCTGTAATGTAGAAACCACGTTCCAGTATTGGTCAAAGCCCTGTGTTCGATGCTACTGCACATGGTTCATTCAAATACTACCTTAACTATGGTTAAATAGTTTAAATACGTATGTAGGTGATGTATCTATACATTCACAACTCTCGCAATGCCTGTAATGTAGAAACCACGTTCCAGTATTGGTCAAAGCCCTGTGTTCGATGCTACTGCACATGGTTCATTCAAATACTACCCTTAACTATGGTTAAATAGTTTAAATACGTATGTAGGTGATGTATCTATACATTTACAACTTACGCAATGCCTGTAATGGTTAAAAATGCGTACACATGTAGTGTATCTATGCATTCACAACTTTGGCAATGCCTGTAATGTAGAAACCACGTTCCAGTATTGGCCAAAGCCCTGTGTTCGATGCTACTGCACATGGTTCATTCAAATACTACCCTTAACTAGTTTAAATACGTATGTAGGTGATGTATCTATACATTCACAACTCTCGCAATGCCTGTAATGTAGAAACCACGTTCCAGTATTGGTCAAAGCCCTGTGTTCGATGCTACTGCACATGGTTCATTCAAATACTACCCTTAACTATGGTTAAATAGTTTAAATACGTATGTAGGTGATGTATCTATACATTTACAACTTACGCAATGCCTGTAATGGTTAAAAATGCGTACATATGTAGTGTATCTATGCATTCACAACTTTGGCAATGCCTGTAATGTAGAAACCACGTTCCAGTGTTGGCCAAAGCCCTGTGTTCGATGCTACTGCACATGGTTCATTCAAATACTACCCTTAACTAGTTTAAATACGTATGTAGGTGATGTATCTATACATTCACAACTCTCGCAATGCCTGTAATGTAGAAACCACGTTCCAGTACTGCTCAAAACCCTGTGTTCGATGCTACTGCACATGGTTCATTCAAATACTACCCTTAACTATGGTTAAATAGTTTAAATACGTATGTAGGTGATGTATCTATACATTTACAACTTACGCAATGCCTGTAATGGTTAAAAATGCGTACATGTGTAGTGTATCTATGCATTCACAACTTTGGCAATGCCTGTAATGTAGAAACCACGTTCCAGTATTGGCCAAAGCCCTGTGTTCGATGCTACTGCACATGGTTCATTCAAATACTACCCTTAACTAGTTTAAATACGTATGTAGGTGATGTATCTATACATTCACAACTCTCGCAATGCCTGTAATGTAGAAACCACGTTCCAGTACTGCTCAAAACCCTGTGTTCGATGCTACTGCACATGGTTCATTCAAATACTACCCTTAACTATGGTTAAATAGTTTAAATACGTATGTAGGTGATGTATCTATACATTTACAACTTACGCAATGCCTGTAATGGTTACAAATGCGTACACATGTAGTGTATCTATGCATTCACAACTTTGGCAATGCCTGTAATGTAGAAACCACGTTCCAGTATTGGTCAAAGCCCTGTGTTCGATGCTACTGCACATGGTTCATTCAAATACTACCCTTAACTAGTTTAAATACGTATGTAGGTGATGTATCTATACATTCACAACTCTCGCAATGCCTGTAATGTAGAAACCACGTTCCAGTACTGGTCAAAGCCCTGTGTTCGATGCTACTGCACATGGTTCATTCAAATACTACCCTTAACTATGGTTAAATAGTTTAAATACGTATGTAGGTGATGTATCTATACATTTGCAACTTACGCAATGCCTGTAATGGTTAAAAATGCGTATATATGTAGTGTATCTATGCATTCACAACTCTCGCAATGCCTGTAATGTAGAAACCACGTTCCAGTATTGGTCAAAGCCCTGTGTTCGATGCTACTGCACATGGTTCATTCAAATACTATCCTTAAGTATGGTTAAATAGTTTAAATACGTATGTAGGTGATGTATCTATACATTTACAACTTACGCAATGCCTGTAATGGTTAAAAATGCGTATATATACAGTGTATCTATGCATTCACAACTTTGGCAATGCCTGTAATGTAGAAACCACGTTCCAGTATTGGCCAATGCCCTGTGTTCGATGCTACTGCACATGGTTCATTCAAATACTACCCTTAACTAGTTTAAATACGTATGTAGGTGATGTATCTATACATTCACAACTCTCGCAATGCCTGTAATGTAGAAACCACGTTCCAGTATTGGTCAAAGCCCTGTGTTCGATGCTACTGCACATGGTTCATTCAAATACTACCCTTAAGTGGTTTAAATAGTTTAAATACGTATGTAGGTGATGTATCTATACATTTACAACTTACGCAATGCCTGTAATGGTTAAAAATGCGTATATATACAGTGTATCTATGCATTCACAACTTTGGCAATGCCTGTAATGTAGAACCCACGTTCCAGTATTGGCCAAAGCCCTGTGTTCGATGCTACTGCACATGGTTCATTCAAATACTACCCTTAACTAGTTTAAATACGTATGTAGGTGATGTATCTATACATTCACAACTCTCGCAATGCCTGTAATGTAGAAACCACGTTCCAGTATTGGTCAAAGCCCTGTGTTCGATGCTACTGCACATGGTTCATTCAAATACTACCCTTAAGTGGTTTAAATAGTTTAAATACGTATGTAGGTGATGTATCTATACATTCACAACTTACGCAATGCCTGTAATGGTTAAAAATGCGTACATATGTAGTGTATCTATGCATTCACAACTTTGGCAATGCCTGTAATGTAGAAACCACGTTCCAGTATTGGCCAAAGCCCTGTGTTCGATGCTACTGCACGTGGTTCATTCAAATACTACCCTTAACTAGTTTAAATACGTATGTAGGTGATGTATCTATCCATTCACAACTCTCGCAATGCCTGTAATGTAGAAACCACGTTCCAGTATTGGTCAAAGCCCTGTGTTCGATGCTACTGCACATGGTTCATTCAAATACTACCCTTAAGTGGTTTAAATAGTTTAAATACGTATGTAGGTGATGTATCTATACATTTACAACTTACGCAATGCCTGTAATGGTTAAAAATGCGTATATATACAGTGTATCTATGCATTCACAACTTTGGCAATGCCTGTAATGTAGAAACCACGTTCCAGTATTGGCCAATGCCCTGTGTTCGATGCTACTGCACATGGTTCATTCAAATACTACCCTTAACTAGTTTAAATACGTATGTAGGTGATGTATCTATACATTCACAACTCTCGCAATGCCTGTAATGTAGAAACCACGTTCCAGTATTGGTCAAAGCCCTGTGTTCGATGCTACTGCACATGGTTCATTCAAATACTACCCTTGAGTGGTTTAAATAGTTTAAATACGTATGTAGGTGATGTATCTATACATTTACAACTTACGCAATGCCTGTAATGGTTAAAAATGCGTATATATACAGTGTATCTATGCATTCACAACTTTGGCAATGCCTGTAATGTAGAAACCACGTTCCAGTATTGGCCAATGCCCTGTGTTCGATGCTACTGCACATGGTTCATTCAAATACTACCCTTAACTAGTTTAAATACGTATGTAGGTGATGTATCTATACATTCACAACTCTCGCAATGCCTGTAATGTAGAAACCACGTTCCAGTATTGGTCAAAGCCCTGTGTTCGATGCTACTGCACATGGTTCATTTAAATACTACCCTTAAGTGGTTTAAATAGTTTAAATACGTATGTAGGTGATGTATCTATACATTTACAACTTACGCAATTCCTGTAATGGTTAAAAATGCGTATATATACAGTGTATCTATGCATTCACAACTTTGGCAATGCCTGTAATGTAGAAACCACGTTCCAGTATTGGCCAAAGCCCTGTGTTCGATGCTACTGCACATGGTTCATTCAAATACTACCCTTAACTAGTTTAAATACGTATGTAGGTGATGTATCTATCCATTCACAACTCTCGCAATGCCTGTAATGTAGAAACCACGTTCCAGTATTGGTCAAAGCCCTGTGTTCGATGCTACTGCACATGGTTCATTCAAATACTACCCTTAAGTGGTTTAAATAGTTTAAATACGTATGTAGGTGATGTATCTATACATTTACAACTTACGCAATGCCTGTAATGGTTGAAAGTGCGTACATATGTAGTGTATCTATGCATTCACAACTTTGGCAATGCCTGTAATGTAGAAACCACGTTCCAGTATTGGCCAATGCCCTGTGTTCGATGCTACTGCACATGGTTCATTCAAATACTACCCTTAACTAGTTTAAATACGTATGTAGGTGATGTATCTATCCATTCACAACTCTCGCAATGCCTGTAATGTAGAAACCACGTTCCAGTATTGGTCAAAGCCCTGTGTTCGATGCTACTGCACATGGTTCATTCAAATACTACCCTTAAGTGGTTTAAATAGTTTAAATACGTATGTAGGTGATGTATCTATACATTTACAACTTACGCAATGCCTGTAATGGTTAAAAATGCGTATATATACAGTGTATCTATGCATTCACAACTTTGGCAATGCCTGTAATGTAGAAACCACGTTCCAGTATTGGCCAATGCCCTGTGTTCGATGCTACTGCACTTGGTTCATTCAAATACTACCCTTAACTAGTTTAAATACGTATGTAGGTGATGTATCTATACATTCACAACTCTCGCAATGCCTGTAATGTAGAAACCACGTTCCAGTATTGGTCAAAGCCCTGTGTTCGATGCTACTGCACATGGTTCATTCAAATACTACCCTTGAGTGGTTTAAATAGTTTAAATACGTATGTAGGTGATGTATCTATACATTTACAACTTACGCAATGCCTGTAATGGTTAAAAATGCGTATATATACAGTGTATCTATGCATTCACAACTTTGGCAATGCCTGTAATGTAGAAACCACGTTCCAGTATTGGCCAATGCCCTGTGTTCGATGCTACTGCACATGGTTCATTCAAATACTACCCTTAACTAGTTTAAATACGTATGTAGGTGATGTATCTATACATTCACAACTCTCGCAATGCCTGTAATGTAGAAACCACGTTCCAGTATTGGTCAAAGCCCTGTGTTCGATGCTACTGCACATGGTTCATTTAAATACTACCCTTAAGTGGTTTAAATAGTTTAAATACGTATGTAGGTGATGTATCTATACATTTACAACTTACGCAATGCCTGTAATGGTTAAAAATGCGTATATATACAGTGTATCTATGCATTCACAACTTTGGCAATGCCTGTAATGTAGAAACCACGTTCCAGTATTGGCCAAAGCCCTGTGTTCGATGCTACTGCACATGGTTCATTCAAATACTACCCTTAACTAGTTTAAATACGTATGTAGGTGATGTATCTATCCATTCACAACTCTCGCAATGCCTGTAATGTAGAAACCACGTTCCAGTATTGGTCAAAGCCCTGTGTTCGATGCTACTGCACATGGTTCATTCAAATACTACCCTTAAGTGGTTTAAATAGTTTAAATACGTATGTAGGTGATGTATCTATACATTTACAACTTACGCAATGCCTGTAATGGTTGAAAGTGCGTACATATGTAGTGTATCTATGCATTCACAACTTTGGCAATGCCTGTAATGTAGAAACCACGTTCCAGTATTGGCCAATGCCCTGTGTTCGATGCTACTGCACATGGTTCATTCAAATACTACCCTTAACTAGTTTAAATACGTATGTAGGTGATGTATCTATCCATTCACAACTCTCGCAATGCCTGTAATGTAGAAACCACGTTCCACTATTGGTCAAAGCCCTGTGTTCGATGCTACTGCACATGGTTCATTCAAATACTACCCTTAAGTGGTTTAAATAGTTTAAATACGTATGTAGGTGATGTATCTATACATTTACAACTTACGCAATGCCTGTAATGGTTAAAAATGCGTATATATACAGTGTATCTATGCATTCACAACTTTGGCAATGCCTGTAATGTAGAAACCACGTTCCAGTATTGGCCAATGCCCTGTTTTCGATGCTACTGCACATGGTTCATTCAAATACTACCCTTAACTAGTTTAAATACGTATGTAGGTGATGTATCTATACATTCACAACTCTCGCAATGCCTGTAATGTAGAAACCACGTTCCAGTATTGGTCAAAGCCCTGTGTTCGATGCTACTGCACATGGTTCATTCAAATACTACCCTTAAGTGGTTTAAATAGTTTAAATACGTATGTAGGTGATGTATCTATACATTTACAACTTACGCAATGCCTGTAATGGTTAAAAATGCGTATATATACAGTGTATCTATGCATTCACAACTTTGGCAATGCCTGTAATGTAGAAACCACGTTCCAGTATTGGCCAAAGCCCTGTGTTCGATGCTACTGCACATGGTTCATTCAAATACTACCCTTAACTAGTTTAAATACGTATGTAGGTGATGTATCTATCCATTCACAACTCTCGCAATGCCTGTAATGTAGAAACCACGTTCCAGTATTGGTCAAAGCCCTATGTTCGATGCTACTGCACATGGTTCATTCAAATACTACCCTTAAGTGGTTTAAATAGTTTAAATACGTATGTAGGTGATGTATCTATACATTTACAACTTACGCAATGCCTGTAATGGTTAAAAATGCGTATATATACAGTGTATCTATGCATTCACAACTTTGGCAATGCCTGTAATGTAGAAACCACGTTCCAGTATTGGCCAAAGCCCTGTGTTCGATGCTACTGCACGTGGTTCATTCAAATACTACCCTTAACTAGTTTACATACGTATGTAGGTGATGTATCTATCCATTCACAACTCTCGCAATGCCTGTAATGTAGAAACCACGTTCCAGTATTGGTCAAAGCCCTGTGTTCGATGCTACTGCACATGGTCCATTCAAATACTACCCTTAAGTGGTTTAAATAGTTTAAATACGTATGTAGGTGATGTATCTATACATTTACAACTTACGCAATGCCTGTAATGGTTAAAAATGCGTATATATACAGTGTATCTATGCATTCACAACTTTGGCAATGCCTGTAATGTAGAAACCACGTTCCAGTATTGGCCAATGCCCTGTGTTCGATGCTACTGCACATGGTTCATTCAAATACTACCCTTAACTAGTTTAAATACGTATGTAGGTGATGTATCTATACATTCACAACTCTCGCAATGCCTGTAATGTAGAAACCACGTTCCAGTATTGGTCAAAGCCCTGTGTTCGATGCTACTGCACATGGTTCATTCAAATACTACCCTTAAGTGGTTTAAGTAGTTTAAATACGTATGTAGGTGATGTATCTATACATTTACAACTTACGCAATGCCTGTAATGGTTAAAAATGCGTATATATACAGTGTATCTATGCATTCACAACTTTGGCAATGCCTGTAATGTAGAAACCACGTTCCAGTATTGGCCAAAGCCCTGTGTTCGATGCTACTGCACATGGTTCATTCAAATACTACCCTTAACTAGTTTAAATACGTATGTAGGTGATGTATCTATACATTCACAACTCTCGCAATGCATGTAATGTAGAAACCACGTTCCAGTATTGGTCAAAGCCCTATGTTCGATGCTACTGCACATGGTTCATTCAAATACTACCCTTAAGTGGTTTAAATAGTTTAAATACGTATGTAGGTGATGTATCTATACATTTACAACTTACGCAATGCCTGTAATGGTTAAAAATGCGTATATATACAGTGTATCTATGCATTCACAACTTTGGCAATGCCTGTAATGTAGAAACCACGTTCCAGTATTGGCCAAAGCCCTGTGTTCGATGCTACTGCACGTGGTTCATTCAAATACTACCCTTAACTAGTTTACATACGTATGTAGGTGATGTATCTATCCATTCACAACTCTCGCAATGCCTGTAATGTAGAAACCACGTTCCAGTATTGGTCAAAGCCCTGTGTTCGATGCTACTGCACATGGTTCATTCAAATACTACCCTTAAGTGGTTTAAATAGTTTAAATACGTATGTAGGTGATGTATCTATACATTTACAACTTACGCAATGCCTGTAATGGTTAAAAATGCGTATATATACAGTGTATCTATGCATTCACAACTTTGGCAATGCCTGTAATGTAGAAACCACGTTCCAGTATTGGCCAATGCCCTGTGTTCGATGCTACTGCACATGGTTCATTCAAATACTACCCTTAACTAGTTTAAATACGTATGTAGGTGATGTATCTATACATTCACAACTCTCGCAATGCCTGTAATGTAGAAACCACGTTCCAGTATTGGTCAAAGCCCTGTGTTCGATGCTACTGCACATGGTTCATTCAAATACTACCCTTAAGTGGTTTAAATAGTTTAAATACGTATGTAGGTGATGTATCTATACATTTACAACTTACGCAATGCCTGTAATGGTTAAAAATGCGTATATATACAGTGTATCTATGCATTCACAGCTTTGGCAATGCCTGTAATGTAGAAACCACGTTCCAGTATTGGCCAAAGCCCTGTGTTCGATGCTACTGCACATGGTTCATTCAAATACTACCCTTAACTAGTTTAAATACGTATGTAGGTGATGTATCTATACATTCACAACTCTCGCAATGCCTGTAATGTAGAAACCACGTTCCAGTATTGGTCAAAGCCCTATGTTCGATGCTACTGCACATGGTTCATTCAAATACTACCCTTAAGTGGTTTAAATAGTTTAAATACGTATGTAGGTGATGTATCTATACATTTACAACTTACGCAATGCCTGTAATGGTTAAAAATGCGTATATATACAGTGTATCTATGCATTCACAACTTTGGCAATGCCTGTAATGTAGAAACCACGTTCCAGTATTGGCCAAAGCCCTGTGTTCGATGCTACTGCACATGGTTCATTCAAATACTACCCTTAACTAGTTTAAATACGTATGTAGGTGATGTATCTATACATTCACAACTCTCGCAATGCCTGTAATGTAGAAACCACGTTCCAGTATTGGTCAAAGCCCTATGTTCGATGCTACTGCACATGGTTCATTCAAATACTACCCTTAAGTGGTTTAAATAGTTTAAATACGTATGTAGGTGATGTATCTATACATTTACAACTTACGCAATGCCTGTAATGGTTAAAAATGCGTATATATACAGTGTATCTATGCATTCACAACTTTGGCAATGCCTGTAATGTAGAAACCACGTTCCAGTATTGGCCAAAGCCCTGTGTTCGATGCTACTGCACGTGGTTCATTCAAATACTACCCTTAACTAGTTTACATACGTATGTAGGTGATGTATCTATCCATTCACAACTCTCGCAATGCCTGTAATGTAGAAACCACGTTCCAGTATTGGTCAAAGCCCTGTGTTCGATGCTACTGCACATGGTCCATTCAAATACTACCCTTAAGTGGTTTAAATAGTTTAAATACGTATGTAGGTGATGTATCTATACATTTACAACTTACGCAATGCCTGTAATGGTTAAAAATGCGTATATATACAGTGTATCTATGCATTCACAACTTTGGCAATGCCTGTAATGTAGAAACCACGTTCCAGTATTGGCCAATGCCCTGTGTTCGATGCTACTGCACATGGTTCATTCAAATACTACCCTTAACTAGTTTAAATACGTATGTAGGTGATGTATCTATACATTCACAACTCTCGCAATGCCTGTAATGTAGAAACCACGTTCCAGTATTGGTCAAAGCCCTGTGTTCGATGCTACTGCACATGGTTCATTCAAATACTACCCTTAAGTGGTTTAAGTAGTTTAAATACGTATGTAGGTGATGTATCTATACATTTACAACTTACGCAATGCCTGTAATGGTTAAAAATGCGTATATATACAGTGTATCTATGCATTCACAACTTTGGCAATGCCTGTAATGTAGAAACCACGTTCCAGTATTGGCCAAAGCCCTGTGTTCGATGCTACTGCACATGGTTCATTCAAATACTACCCTTAACTAGTTTAAATACGTATGTAGGTGATGTATCTATACATTCACAACTCTCGCAATGCATGTAATGTAGAAACCACGTTCCAGTATTGGTCAAAGCCCTATGTTCGATGCTACTGCACATGGTTCATTCAAATACTACCCTTAAGTGGTTTAAATAGTTTAAATACGTATGTAGGTGATGTATCTATACATTTACAACTTACGCAATGCCTGTAATGGTTAAAAATGCGTATATATACAGTGTATCTATGCATTCACAACTTTGGCAATGCCTGTAATGTAGAAACCACGTTCCAGTATTGGCCAAAGCCCTGTGTTCGATGCTACTGCACGTGGTTCATTCAAATACTACCCTTAACTAGTTTACATACGTATGTAGGTGATGTATCTATCCATTCACAACTCTCGCAATGCCTGTAATGTAGAAACCACGTTCCAGTATTGGTCAAAGCCCTGTGTTCGATGCTACTGCACATGGTTCATTCAAATACTACCCTTAAGTGGTTTAAATAGTTTAAATACGTATGTAGGTGATGTATCTATATATTTACAACTTACGCAATGCCTCTAATGGTTAAAAGTGCGTATATATAGAGTGTATCTATTCATTCACAACTCTCGCAATGCCTGTAATGTAGAAACCACGTTCCAGTATTGGCCAAAGCCCTGTGTTCGATGCTACTGCACATGGTTCATTCAAATACTACCCTTAACTAGTTTAAATACGTATGTAGGTATTGCATCTATACATTCACAACTCTCGCAATACCTGTAATGTAGAAACCACGTTCCAGTATTGGTCAAAGTTCTGTGTTCGATGCTAGTGCACATGGTTCATTCAAATACTACCCTTAAGTGGTTTAAATAGTTTAAATACATATGTAGGTGATGTATCTATACATTTACAACTTACGCAATGCCTGTAATGGTTACAAATGCGTACATATGTAGTGTATCTATGCATTCACAACTTTGGCAATGCCTGTAATGTAGAAACCATGTTCCAGTATTGGCCAAAGCCCTGTGTTCGATGCTAGTGCACATGGTTCATTCAAATACTACCCTTAAGTGGTTTAAATAGTTTAAATACGTATGTAGGTGATGTATCTATACATTTACAACTTACGCAATGCCTGTAATGGTTACAAATGCGTACATATGTAGTGTATCTATGCATTCACAACTTTGGCAATGCCTGTAATGTAGAAACCACGTTCCAGTATTGGCCAAAGCCCTGTGTTCGATGCTACTGCACATGGTTCATTCAAATACTACCCTTAAGTGGTTTAAATAGTTTAAATACGTATGTAGGTGATGTATCTATACATTTACAACTTACGCAATGCCTGTAATGGTTAAAAATGCGTATATATACAGTGTATCTATGCATTCACAACTTTGGCAATGCCTGTAATGTAGAAACCACGTTCCAGTATTGGCCAAAGCCCTGTGTTCGATGCTACTGCACATGGTTCATTCAAATACTACCCTTAACTAGTTTAAATACGTATGTAGGTGATGTATCTATACATTCACAACTCTCGCAATGCCTGTAATGTAGAAACCACGTTCCAGTATTGGTCAAAGCCCTATGTTCGATGCTACTGCACATGGTTCATTCAAATACTACCCTTAAGTGGTTTAAATAGTTTAAATACGTATGTAGGTGATGTATCTATACATTTACAACTTACGCAATGCCTGTAATGGTTAAAAATGCGTACATATGTAGTGTATCTATGCATTCACAACTTTGGCAATGCCTGTAATGTAGAAACCACGTTCCAGTATTGGCCAAAGCCCTGTGTTCGATGCTACTGCACGTGGTTCATTCAAATACTACCCTTAACTAGTTTACATACGTATGTAGGTGATGTATCTATCCATTCACAACTCTCGCAATGCCTGTAATGTAGAAACCACGTTCCAGTATTGGTCAAAGCCCTGTGTGCGATGCTACTGCACATGGTTCATTCAAATACTACCCTTAAGTGGTTTAAATAGTTTAAATACGTATGTAGGTGATGTATCTATACATTTACAACTTACGCAATGCCTGTAATGGTTAAAAGTGCGTATATATAGAGTGTATCTATTCATTCACAACTCTCGCAATGCCTGTAATGTAGAAACCACGTTCCAGTATTGGCCAAAGCCCTGTGTTCGATGCTACTGCACATGGTTCATTCAAATACTACCCTTAACTAGTTTAAATACGTATGTAGGTGATGCATCTATACATTCACAACTCTCGCAATACCTGTAATGTAGAAACCACGTTCCAGTATTGGTCAAAGTCCTGTGTTCGATGCTAGTGCACATGGTTCATTCAAATACTACCCTTAAGTGGTCTAAATAGTTTAAATACATATGTAGGTGATGTATCTATACATTTACAACTTACGCAATGCCTGTAATGGTTACAAATGCGTACATATGTAGTGTATCTATGCATTCACAACTTTGGCAATGCCTGTAATGTAGAAACCACGTTCCAGTATTGGCCAAAGCCCTGTGCTCGATGCTAGTGCACATGGTTCATTCAAATACTACCCTTAAGTGGTTTAAATAGTTTAAATACGTATGTAGGTGATGTATCTATACATTTACAACTTACGCAATGCCTGTAATGGTTACAAATGCGTACATATGTAGTGTATCTATGCATTCACAACTTTGGCAATGCCTGTAATGTAGAAACCACGTTCCAGTATTGGCCAAAGCCCTGTGTTCGATGCTACTGCACGTGGTTCATTCAAATACTACCCTTAACTAGTTTAAATACGTATGTAGGTGATGTATCTATCCATTCACAACTCTCGCAATGCCTGTAATGTAGAAACCACGTTCCAGTATTGGTCAAAGCCCTGTGTTCGATGCTACTGCACATGGTTCATTCAAATACTACCCTTAAGTGGTTTAAATAGTTTAAATACGTATGTAGGTGATGTATCTATACATTTACAACTTACGCAATGCCTGTAATGGTTAAAAGTGCGTATATATATAGTGTATCTATTCATTCACAACTCTCGCAATGCCTGTAATGTAGAAACCACGTTCCAGTATTGGCCAAAGCCCTGTGTTCGATGCTACTGCACATGGTTCATTCAAATACTACCCTCAACTAGTTTAAATACGTATGTAGGTGATGCATCTATACATTCACAACTCTCGCAATACCTGTAATGTAGAAACCACGTTCCAGTATTGGTCAAAGCCCTGTGTTCGATGCTAGTGCACATGGTTCATTCAAATACTACCCTTAAGTGGTTTAAATAGTTTAAATACGTATGTAGGTGATGTATCTATACATTTACAACTTACGCAATGCCTGTAATGGTTGCAAATGCGTACATATGTAGTGTATCTATGCATTCACAACTTTGGCAATGCCTGTAATGTAGAAACCACGTTCCAGTATTGGCCAAAGCCCTGTGTTCGATGCTACTGCACATGGTTCATTCAAATACTACCCTTAAGTGGTTTAAATAGTTTAAATACGTATGTAGGTGATGTATCTATACATTTACAACTTACGCAATGCCTGTAATGGTTACAAATGCGTACATATGTAGTGTATCTATGCATTCACAACTTTGGCAATGCCTGTAATGTAGAAACCACGTTCCAGTATTGGCCAAAGCCCTGTGTTCGATGCTACTGCACATGGTTCATTCAAATACTACCCTTAACTAGTTTAAATACGCATATAGGTGATGTATCTATACATTCACAACTCTCGCAATGCCTGTAATGTAGAAACCACGTTCCAGTATTGGTCAAAGGCCTGTGTTCGATGCTACTGCACATGGTTCATTCAAATACTACCCTTAACTAGTTTAAATACGTATGTAGGTGATGTATCTATACATTCACAAATCTCGCAATGCCTGTAATGTAGAAACCACGTTCCAGTATTGGTCAAAGCCCTGTGTTCGATGCTAGTGCACATGGTTCATTCAAATACTACCCTTAAGTGGTTTAAATAGTTTAAATATGTATGTAGGTGATGTATCTATACATTTACAACTTACGCAATGCCTGTAATGGTTAAAAATGCGTATATATATAGTGTATCTATGCATTCACAACTCTCGCAATGCCTGTAATGTAGAAACCACGTTCCAGTATTGGCCAAAGCCCTGTGTTCGATGCTACTGCACATGGTTCATTCAAATACTACCCTTAACTAGTTTAAATACGTATGTAGGTGATGTATCTATACATTCACAACTCTCGCAATGCCTGTAATGTAGAAACCACGTTCCAGTATTGGTCAAAGCCCTGTGTTCGATGCTACTGCACATGGTTCATTCAAATACTACCCTTAACTATGGTTAAATAGTTTAAATACGTATGTAGGTGATGTATCTATACATTTACAACTTACGCAATGCCTGTAATGGTTAAAAATGCGTATATATATAGTGTATCTATGCATTCACAACTCTCGCAATGCCTGTAATGTAGAAACCACGTTCCAGTATTGGCCAAAGCCCTGTGTTCGATGCTACTGCACATGGTTCATTCAAATACTACCCTTAACTAGTTTAAATACGTATGTAGGTGATGTATCTATACATTCACAACTCTCGCAATGCCTGTAATGTAGAAACCACGTTCCAGTATTGGTCAAAGCCCTGTGTTCGATGCTACTGCACATGGTTCATTCAAATACTACCCTTAAGTGGTTTAAATAGTTTCAATACGTATGTAGGTGATGTATCTATACATTTACAACTTACGCAATGCCTGTAATGGTTAAAAATGCGTATATATATAGTGTATCTATGCATTCACAACTTTGGCAATGCCTCTAATGTAGAAACCACGTTACAGTATTGGCCAAAGCCCTGTGTTCGATGCTACTGCACATGGTTCATTCAAATACTACCCTTGAGTGGTTTAAATAGTTTAAGTACGTATGTAGGTGATGTATCTATACATTTACAACTTACGCAATGCCTGTAATGGTTAAAAATGCGTACTTATGTAGTGTATCTATGCATTCACAACTTTGGCAATGCCTGTAATGTAGAAACCACGTTCCAGTATTGGCCAAAGCCCTGTGTTCGATGCTACTGCACGTGGTTCATTCAAATACTACCCTTAACTAGTTTAAATACGTATGTAGGTGATGTATCTATACATTCACAACTCTCGCAATGCCTGTAATGTAGAAACCACGTTCCAGTATTGGTCAAAGCCCTGTGTTCGATGCTAGTGCACATGGTTCATTCAAATACTACCCTTAAGTGGTTTAAATAGTTTAAATACGTATGTAGGTGATGTATCTATACATTTACAACTTACGCAATGCCTGTAATGCTTAAAAATGCGTATATATATAGTGTATCTATACATTCACAACTTTGGCAATGCCTGTAATGTAGAAACCACGTTCCAGTATTGGCCAAAGCCCTGTGTTCGATGCTACTGCACATGGTTCATTCAAATACTACCCTTAACTAGTTTAAATACGTATGTAGGTGATGTATCTATACATTCACAACTCTCGCAATGCCTGTAATGTAGAAACCACGTTCCAGTATTGGTCAAAGCCCTGTGTTCGATGCTAGTGCACATGGTTCATTCAAATACTACAATTAACTATGGTTAAATAGTTTAAATACGTATGTAGGTGATGTATCTATACATTTACAACTTACGCAATGCCTGTAATGGTTAAAAATGCGTATATATATAGCGTATCTATGCATTCACAACTTTGGCAATGCCTGTAATGTAGAAACCACGTTCCAGTATTGGCCAAAGCCCTGTGTTCGATGCTACTGCACATGGTTCATTCAAATACTACCCTTAACTAGTTTAAATACGTATGTAGGTGATGTATCTATACATTCACAACTCTCGCAATGCCTGTAATGTAGAAACCACGTTCCAGTATTGGTCAAAGCCCTGTGTTCGATGCTACTGCACATGGTTCATTCAAATACTACCCTTAAGTGGTTTAAATAGTTTCAATACGTATGTAGGTGATGTATCTATACATTTACAACTTACGCAATGCCTGTAATGGTTAAAAATGCGTATATATATAGTGTATCTATGCAATCACAACTTTGGCAATGCCTGTAATGTAGAAACCACGTTCCAGTATTGGTCAAAGCCCTGTGTTCGATGCTACTGCACATGGTTCATTCAAATACTACCATTAACTAGTTTAAATACGTATGTAGGTGATGTATCTATACATTCACAACTCTCGCAATGCCTGTAATGTAGAAACCACGTTCCAGTATTGGTCAAAGCCCTGTGTTCGATGCTACTGCACATGGTTCATTCAAATACTACCCTTAAGTGGTTTAAATAGTTTAAATACGTATGTAGGTGATGTATCTATACATTTACAACTTACGCAATGCCTGTAATGGTTAAAAATGCGTACATAGGTAGTGTATCTATGCATTCACAACTTTGACAATGCCTGTAATGTAGAAACCACGTTCCAGTATTGGCCAAAGCCCTGTGTTCGATGCTACTGCACATGGTTCATTCAAATACTACCCTTAACTAGTTTAAATACGTATGTAGGTGATGTATCTATACATTCACAACTCTCGCAATGCCTGTAATGTAGAAACCACGTTCCAGTATTGGTCAAAGCCCTGTGTTCGATGCTACTGCACATGGTTCATTCAAATACTACCCTTAAGTGGTTTAAATAGTTTAAATACGTATGTAGGTGATGTATCTATGCATTTACAACTTACGCAATGCCTGTAATGGTTAAAAATGCGTACATATGTAGTGTATCTATGCATTCACAACTTTGGCAATGCCTGTAATGTAGAAACCACGTTCCAGTATTGGCCAAAGCCCTGTGTTCGATGCTACTGCACATGGTTCATTCAAATACTACCCTTAACTAGTTTAAATACGTATGTAGGTGATGTATCTATACATTCACAACTCTTGCAATGCCTGTAATGTAGAAACCACGTTCCAGTATTGGTCAAAGCCCTGTGTTCGATGCTACTGCACATGGTTCATTCAATTACTACCCTTAAGTGGTTTAAATAGTTTAAATACGTATGTAGTTGATGTATCTATACATTTACAACTTACGCAATGCCTGTAATGGTTAAAAATGCGTACATATGTAGTGTATCTATGCATTCACAACTTTGGCAATGCCTGTAATGTAGAAACCACGTTCCAGTATTGGTCAAAGCCCTGTGTTCGATGCTACTGCACATGGTTCATTCAAATACTACCCTTAAGTGGTTTAAATAGTTTAAATACGTATGTAGGTGATGTATCTATACATTTACAACTTACGCAATGCCTGTAATGGTTAAAAATGCGTACATATGTAGTGTATCTATGCATTCACAACTTTGGCAATGCCTGTAATGTAGAAACCACGTTCCAGTATTGGTCAAAGCCCTGTGTTCGATGCCACTGCACATGGTTAATTCAAATACTACAATTAACTATGGTTAAATAGTTTAAATACGTATGTAGGTGATGTATCTATACATTTACAACTTACGCAATGCCTGTAATGGTTAAAAATGCGTACATATGTAGTGTATCTATTCATTCACAACTTTGGCAATGCCTGTAATGTAGAAACCACGTTCCAGTATTGGCCAAAGCCCTGTGTTCGATGCTACTGCACATGGTTCATTCAAATACTACCCTTAAGTGGTTTAAATAGTTTAAATACGTATGTAGGTGATGTATCTATACATTTACAACTTACGCAATGCCTGTAATGGTTAAAAATGCGTACATATGTAGTGTGTCTATGCATTCACAACTTTGGCAATGCCTGTAATGTAGAAACCACGTTCCAGTATTGGTCAAAGCCCTGTGTTCGATGCTACTGCACATGGTTCATTCAAATACTACCCTTAACTAGTTTAAATACGTATGTAGGTGATGTATCTATACATTCACAACTCTCGCAATGCCTGTAATGTAGAAACCACGTTCCAGTATTGGTCAAAGCCCTGTGTTCGATGCTACTGCACATGGTTCATTCAAATACTACCCTTAAGTGGTTTAAATAGTTTCAATACGTATGTAGGTGATGTATCTATACATTTACAACTTACGCAATGCCTGTAATGGTTAAAAATGCGTATATATATAGTGTATCTATGCATTCACAACTCTGGCAATGCCTCTAATGTAGAAACCACGTTACAGTATTGGCCAAAGCCCTGTGTTCGATGCTACTGCACATGGTTCATTCAAATACTACCCTTGAGTGGTTTAAATAGTTTAAGTACGTATGTAGGTGATGTATCTATACATTTACAACTTACGCAATGCCTGTAATGGTTAAAAATGCGTACTTATGTAGTGTATCTATGCATTCACAACTTTGGCAATGCCTGTAATGTAGAAACCACGTTCCAGTATTGGCCAAAGCCCTGTGTTCGATGCTACTGCACGTGGTTCATTCAAATACTACCCTTAACTAGTTTAAATACGTATGTAGGTGATGTATCTATACATTCACAACTCTCGCAATGCCTGTAATGTAGAAACCACGTTCCAGTATTGGTCAAAGCCCTGTGTTCGATGCTAGTGCACATGGTTCATTCAAATACTACCCTTAAGTGGTTTAAATAGTTTAAATACGTATGTAGGTGATGTATCTATACATTTACAACTTACGCAATGCCTGTAATGCTTAAAAATGCGTATATATATAGTGTATCTATGCATTCACAACTTTGGCAATGCCTGTAATGTAGAAACCACGTTCCAGTATTGGCCAAAGCCCTGTGTTCGATGCTACTGCACATGGTTCATTCAAATACTACCCTTAACTAGTTTAAATACGTATGTAGGTGATGTATCTATACATTCACAACTCTCGCAATGCCTGTAATGTAGAAACCACGTTCCAGTATTGGTCAAAGCCCTGTGTTCGATGCTAGTGCACATGGTTCAATCAAATACTACAATTAACTATGGTTAAATAGTTTAAATACGTATGTAGGTGATGTATCTATACATTTACAACTTACGCAATGCCTGTAATGGTTAAAAATGCGTATATATATAGCGTATCTATGCATTCACAACTTTGGCAATGCCTGTAATGTAGAAACCACGTTCCAGTATTGGCCAAAGCCCTGTGTTCGATGCTACTGCACATGGTTCATTCAAATACTACCCTTAACTAGTTTAAATACGTATGTAGGTGATGTATCTATACATTCACAACTCTCGCAATGCCTGTAATGTAGAAACCACGTTCCAGTATTGGTCAAAGCCCTGTGTTCGATGCTACTGCACATGGTTCATTCAAATACTACCCTTAAGTGGTTTAAATAGTTTCAATACGTATGTAGGTGATGTATCTATACATTTACAACTTACGCAATGCCTGTAATGGTTAAAAATGCGTATATATATAGTGTATCTATGCAATCACAACTTTGGCAATGCCTGTAATGTAGAAACCACGTTCCAGTATTGGTCAAAGCCCTGTGTTCGATGCTACTGCACATGGTTCATTCAAATACTACCATTAACTAGTTTAAATACGTATGTAGGTGATGTATCTATACATTCACAACTCTCGCAATGCCTGTAATGTAGAAACCACGTTCCAGTATTGGTCAAAGCCCTGTGTTCGATGCTACTGCACATGGTTCATTCAAATACTACCCTTAAGTGGTTTAAATAGTTTAAATACGTATGTAGGTGATGTATCTATACATTTACAACTTACGCAATGCCTGTAATGGTTAAAAATGCGTACATAGGTAGTGTATCTATGCATTCACAACTTTGACAATGCCTGTAATGTAGAAACCACGTTCCAGTATTGGCCAAAGCCCTGTGTTCGATGCTACTGCACATGGTTCATTCAAATACTACCCTTAACTAGTTTAAATACGTATGTAGGTGATGTATCTATACATTCACAACTCTCGCAATGCCTGTAATGTAGAAACCACGTTCCAGTATTGGTCAAAGCCCTGTGTTCGATGCTACTGCACATGGTTCATTCAAATACTACCCTTAAGTGGTTTAAATAGTTTAAATACGTATGTAGGTGATGTATCTATGCATTTACAACTTACGCAATGCCTGTAATGGTTAAAAATGCGTACATATGTAGTGTATCTATGCATTCACAACTTTGGCAATGCCTGTAATGTAGAAACCACGTTCCAGTATTGGCCAAAGCCCTGTGTTCGATGCTACTGCACATGGTTCATTCAAATACTACCCTTAACTAGTTTAAATACGTATGTAGGTGATGTATCTATACATTCACAACTCTTGCAATGCCTGTAATGTAGAAACCACGTTCCAGTATTGGTCAAAGCCCTGTGTTCGATGCTACTGCACATGGTTCATTCAATTACTACCCTTAAGTGGTTTAAATAGTTTAAATACGTATGTAGTTGATGTATCTATACATTTACAACTTACGCAATGCCTGTAATGGTTAAAAATGCGTACATATGTAGTGTATCTATGCATTCACAACTTTGGCAATGCCTGTAATGTAGAAACCACGTTCCAGTATTGGTCAAAGCCCTGTGTTCGATGCTACTGCACATGGTTCATTCAAATACTACCCTTAAGTGGTTTAAATAGTTTAAATACGTATGTAGGTGATGTATCTATACATTTACAACATACGCAATGCCTGTAATGGTTAAAAATGCGTACATATGTAGTGTATCTATGCATTCACAACTTTGGCAATGCCTGTAATGTAGAAACCACGTTCCAGTATTGGTCAAAGCCCTGTGTTCGATGCTACTGCACATGGTTCATTCAAATACTACAATTAACTATGGTTAAATAGTTTAAATACGTATGTAGGTGATGTATCTATACATTTACAACTTACGCAATGCCTGTAATGGTTAAAAATGCGTACATATGTAGTGTATCTATTCATTCACAACTTTGGCAATGCCTGTAATGTAGAAACCACGTTCCAGTATTGGCCAAAGCCCTGTGTTCGATGCTACTGCACATGGTTCATTCAAATACTACCCTTAAGTGGTTTAAATAGTTTAAATACGTATGTAGGTGATGTATCTATACATTTACAACTTACGCAATGCCTGTAATGGTTAAAAATGCGTACATATGTAGTGTGTCTATGCATTCACAACTTTGGCAATGCCTGTAATGTAGAAACCACGTTCCAGTATTGGTCAAAGCCCTGTGTTCGATGCTACTGCACATGGTTCATTCAAATACTACCCTTAACTAGTTTAAATACGTATGTAGGTGATGTATCTATACATTCACAACTATCGCAATGCCTGTAATGTAGAAACCACGTTCCAGTATTGGCCAAAGCCCTGTGTTCGATGCTACTGCACATGGTTCATTCAAATACTACCCTTAACTAGTTTAAATACGTATGTAGGTGATGTATCTATACATTCACAACTATCGCAATGCCTGTAATGTAGAAACCACGTTCCAGTATTGGTCAAAGCCCTGTGTTCGATGCTACTGCACATGGTTCATTCAAATACTACCCTCAACTAGTTTAAATACGTATGTAGGTGATGTATCTATACATTCACAACTCTCGCAATGCCTGTAATGTAGAAACCACGTTCCAGTATTGGTCAAAGCCCTGTGTTCGATGCTACTGCACATGGTTCATTCAAATACTACCCTTAACTATGGTTAAATAGTTTAAATACGTATGTAGGTGATGTATCTATACATTTACAACTTACGCAATGCCTGTAATGGTTACAAATGTGTAGATATGTAGTGTATCTATGCATTCACAACTTTGGCAATGCCTGTAATGTAGAAACCACGTTCCAGTATTGGTCAAAGCCCTGTGTTCGATGCTACTGCACATGGTTCATTCAAATACTACCCTTAAGTGGTTTAAATAGTTTAAATACGTATGTAGGTGATGTATATATACATTTACACCTTACGCAATGCCTGTAATGGTTAAAATGCGTATATATATAGTGTATCTATACATTCACAACTCTCGCAATGCCTGTAATGTAGAAACCACGTTCCAGTATTGGTCAAAGCCCTGTGTTCGATGCTACTGCACATGGTTCATTCAAATACTACCCTTAAGTGGTTTAAATAGTTTAAATACGTATGTAGGTGATGTATCTATACATTTACAACTTACGCAATGCCTGTAATGCTTAAACATGCGTATATATATAGTGTATCTATGCATTCACAACTTTGGCAATGCCTGTAATGTAGAAACCACGTTCCAGTATTGGTCAAAGCCCTGTGTTCGATGCTACTGCACATGGTTCATTCAAATACTACCCTTAACTGTGGTTAAATAGTTTAGATACGTATGTAGGTTATGTATCTATACATTTACAACTTACGCAATGCCTGTAATGGTTAAAAATGCGTACATATGTAGTGTATCTATGCATTCACAACTTTGGCAATGCCTGTAATGTAGAAACCACGTTCCAGTATTGGCCAAAGCCCTGTGTTCGATGCTACTGCACATGGTTCATTCAAATACTACCCTTAACTAGTTTAAATACGTATGTAGGTGCTGTATCTATACATTCACAACTCTCGCAATGCCTGTAATGTAGAAACCACGTTCCAGTATTGGTCAAATCCTTGTGTTCGATGCTACTGCACATGGTTCATTCAAACACTACCCTTAAGTGGTTTAAATAGTTTAAATACGTATGTAGGTGATGTATCTATACATTTACAACTTACGCAATGCCTGTAATGGTTAAAAATGCGTACATATGTAGTGTATCTATGCATTCACAACTTTGGCAATGCCTGTAATGTAGAAACCACGTTCCAGTATTGACCAAAGCCCTGTGTTCGATGCTACTGCACATGGTTCATTCAAATACTACCCTTAACTAGTTTAAATACGTATGTAGGTGATGTATCTATACATTCACAACTATCGCAATGCCTGTAATGTAGAAACCACGTTCCAGTATTGGTCAAAGCCCTGTGTTCGATGCCACTGCACATGGTTCATTCAAATACTACCCTTAAGTGGTTTAAATAGTTTAAATACGTATGTAGGTGATGTATCTATACATTTACAACTTACGCAATGCCTGTAATGGTTAAAAATGCGTACATATGTAGTGTATCTATGCATTCACAACTTTGGCAATGCCTGTAATGTAGAAACCACGTTCCAGTATTGGTCAAAGCCCTGTGTTCGATGCTACTGCACATGGTTCATTCAAATACTACCCTTAAGTGGTTTAAATAGTTTAAATACGTATGTAGGTGATGTATCTATACATTTACAACATACGCAATGCCTGTAATGGTTAAAAATGCGTACATATGTAGTGTATCTATGCATTCACAACTTTGGCAATGCCTGTAATGTAGAAACCACGTTCCAGTATTGGTCAAAGCCCTGTGTTCGATGCTACTGCACATGGTTCATTCAAATACTACAATTAACTATGGTTAAATAGTTTAAATACGTATGTAGGTGATGTATCTATACATTTACAACTTACGCAATGCCTGTAATGGTTAAAAATGCGTACATATGTAGTGTATCTATTCATTCACAACTTTGGCAATGCCTGTAATGTAGAAACCACGTTCCAGTATTGGCCAAAGCCCTGTGTTCGATGCTACTGCACATGGTTCATTCAAATACTACCCTTAAGTGGTTTAAATAGTTTAAATACGTATGTAGGTGATGTATCTATACATTTACAACTTACGCAATGCCTGTAATGGTTAAAAATGCGTACATATGTAGTGTGTCTATGCATTCACAACTTTGGCAATGCCTGTAATGTAGAAACCACGTTCCAGTATTGGTCAAAGCCCTGTGTTCGATGCTACTGCACATGGTTCATTCAAATACTACCCTTAACTAGTTTAAATACGTATGTAGGTGATGTATCTATACATTCACAACTATCGCAATGCCTGTAATGTAGAAACCACGTTCCAGTATTGGCCAAAGCCCTGTGTTCGATGCTACTGCACATGGTTCATTCAAATACTACCCTTAACTAGTTTAAATACGTATGTAGGTGATGTATCTATACATTCACAACTATCGCAATGCCTGTAATGTAGAAACCACGTTCCAGTATTGGTCAAAGCCCTGTGTTCGATGCTACTGCACATGGTTCATTCAAATACTACCCTCAACTAGTTTAAATACGTATGTAGGTGATGTATCTATACATTCACAACTCTCGCAATGCCTGTAATGTAGAAACCACGTTCCAGTATTGGTCAAAGCCCTGTGTTCGATGCTACTGCACATGGTTCATTCAAATACTACCCTTAACTATGGTTAAATAGTTTAAATACGTATGTAGGTGATGTATCTATACATTTACAACTTACGCAATGCCTGTAATGGTTACAAATGTGTAGATATGTAGTGTATCTATGCATTCACAACTTTGGCAATGCCTGTAATGTAGAAACCACGTTCCAGTATTGGTCAAAGCCCTGTGTTCGATGCTACTGCACATGGTTCATTCAAATACTACCCTTAAGTGGTTTAAATAGTTTAAATACGTATGTAGGTGATGTATATATACATTTACACCTTACGCAATGCCTGTAATGGTTAAAAATGCGTATATATATAGTGTATCTATACATTCACAACTCTCGCAATGCCTGTAATGTAGAAACCACGTTCCAGTATTGGTCAAATCCTTGTGTTCGATGCTACTGCACATGGTTCATTCAAACACTACCCTTAAGTGGTTTAAATAGTTTAAATACGTATGTAGGTGATGTATCTATACATTTACAACTTACGCAATGCCTGTAATGGTTAAAAATGCGTACATATGTAGTGTATCTATGCATTCACAACTTTGGCAATGCCTGTAATGTAGAAACCACGTTCCAGTATTGACCAAAGCCCTGTGTTCGATGCTACTGCACATGGTTCATTCAAATACTACCCTTAACTAGTTTAAATACGTATGTAGGTGATGTATCTATACATTCACAACTATCGCAATGCCTGTAATGTAGAAACCACGTTCCAGTATTGGTCAAAGCCCTGTGTTCGATGCCACTGCACATGGTTCATTCAAATACTACCCTTAAGTGGTTTAAATAGTTTAAATACGTATGTAGGTGATGTATCTATACATTTACAACTTACGCAATGCCTGTAATGGTTAAAAATGCGTACATATGTAGTGTATCTATGCATTCACAACTTTGGCAATGCCTGTAATGTAGAAACCACGTTCCAGTATTGGTCAAAGCCCTGTGTTCGATGCTACTGCACATGGTTCATTCAAATACTACCCTTAAGTGGTTTAAATAGTTTAAATACGTATGTAGGTGATGTATCTATACATTTACAACATACGCAATGCCTGTAATGGTTAAAAATGCGTACATATGTAGTGTATCTATGCATTCACAACTTTGGCAATGCCTGTAATGTAGAAACCACGTTCCAGTATTGGTCAAAGCCCTGTGTTCGATGCTACTGCACATGGTTCATTCAAATACTACAATTAACTATGGTTAAATAGTTTAAATACGTATGTAGGTGATGTATCTATACATTTACAACTTACGCAATGCCTGTAATGGTTAAAAATGCGTACATATGTAGTGTATCTATTCATTCACAACTTTGGCAATGCCTGTAATGTAGAAACCACGTTCCAGTATTGGCCAAAGCCCTGTGTTCGATGCTACTGCACATGGTTCATTCAAATACTACCCTTAAGTGGTTTAAATAGTTTAAATACGTATGTAGGTGATGTATCTATACATTTACAACTTACGCAATGCCTGTAATGGTTAAAAATGCGTACATATGTAGTGTGTCTATGCATTCACAACTTTGGCAATGCCTGTAATGTAGAAACCACGTTCCAGTATTGGTCAAAGCCCTGTGTTCGATGCTACTGCACATGGTTCATTCAAATACTACCCTTAACTAGTTTAAATACGTATGTAGGTGATGTATCTATACATTCACAACTATCGCAATGCCTGTAATGTAGAAACCACGTTCCAGTATTGGCCAAAGCCCTGTGTTCGATGCTACTGCACATGGTTCATTCAAATACTACCCTTAACTAGTTTAAATACGTATGTAGGTGATGTATCTATACATTCACAACTATCGCAATGCCTGTAATGTAGAAACCACGTTCCAGTATTGGTCAAAGCCCTGTGTTCGATGCTACTGCACATGGTTCATTCAAATACTACCCTCAACTAGTTTAAATACGTATGTAGGTGATGTATCTATACATTCACAACTCTCGCAATGCCTGTAATGTAGAAACCACGTTCCAGTATTGGTCAAAGCCCTGTGTTCGATGCTACTGCACATGGTTCATTCAAATACTACCCTTAACTATGGTTAAATAGTTTAAATACGTATGTAGGTGATGTATCTATACATTTACAACTTACGCAATGCCTGTAATGGTTACAAATGTGTAGATATGTAGTGTATCTATGCATTCACAACTTTGGCAATGCCTGTAATGTAGAAACCACGTTCCAGTATTGGTCAAAGCCCTGTGTTCGATGCTACTGCACATGGTTCATTCAAATACTACCCTTAAGTGGTTTAAATAGTTTAAATACGTATGTAGGTGATGTATATATACATTTACACCTTACGCAATGCCTGTAATGGTTAAAAATGCGTATATATATAGTGTATCTATACATTCACAACTCTCGCAATGCCTGTAATGTAGAAACCACGTTCCAGTATTGGTCAAAGCCCTGTGTTCGATGCTACTGCACATGGTTCATTCAAATACTACCCTTAAGTGGTTTAAATAGTTTAAATACGTATGTAGGTGATGTATCTATACATTTACAACTTACGCAATGCCTGTAATGCTTAAACATGCGTATATATATAGTGTATCTATGCATTCACAACTTTGGCAATGCCTGTAATGTAGAAACCACGTTCCAGTATTGGTCAAAGCCCTGTGTTCGATGCTACTGCACATGGTTCATTCAAATACTACCCTTAACTGTGGTTAAATAGTTTAGATACGTATGTAGGTTATGTATCTATACATTTACAACTTACGCAATGCCTGTAATGGTTAAAAATGCGTACATATGTAGTGTATCTATGCATTCACAACTTTGGCAATGCCTGTAATGTAGAAACCACGTTCCAGTATTGGCCAAAGCCCTGTGTTCGATGCTACTGCACATGGTTCATTCAAATACTACCCTTAACTAGTTTAAATACGTATGTAGGTGCTGTATCTATACATTCACAACTCTCGCAATGCCTGTAATGTAGAAACCACGTTCCAGTATTGGTCAAATCCTTGTGTTCGATGCTACTGCACATGGTTCATTCAAACACTACCCTTAAGTGGTTTAAATAGTTTAAATACGTATGTAGGTGATGTATCTATACATTTACAACTTACGCAATGCCTGTAATGGTTAAAAATGCGTACATATGTAGTGTATCTATGCATTCACAACTTTGGCAATGCCTGTAATGTAGAAACCACGTTCCAGTATTGACCAAAGCCCTGTGTTCGATGCTACTGCACATGGTTCATTCAAATACTACCCTTAACTAGTTTAAATACGTATGTAGGTGATGTATCTATACATTCACAACTATCGCAATGCCTGTAATGTAGAAACCACGTTCCAGTATTGGTCAAAGCCCTGTGTTCGATGCCACTGCACATGGTTCATTCAAATACTACCCTTAAGTGGTTTAAATAGTTTAAATACGTATGTAGGTGATGTATCTATACATTTACAACTTACGCAATGCCTGTAATGGTTAAAAATGCGTACATATGTAGTGTATCTATGCATTCACAACTTTGGCAATGCCTGTAATGTAGAAACCACGTTCCAGTATTGACCAAAGCCCTGTGTTCGATGCTACTGCACATGGTTCATTCAAATACTACCCTTAACTAGTTTAAATACGTATGTAGGTGATGTATCTATACATTCACAACTCTCGCAATGCCTGTAATGTAGAAACCACGTTCCAGTATTGGTCAAAGCCCTGTGTTCGATGCCACTGCACATGGTTCATTCAAATACTACCCTTAAGTGGTTTAAATAGTTTAAATACGTATGTAGGTGATGTATCTATACATTTACAACTTACGCAATGCCTGTAATGGTTAAAAATGCGTACATATGTAGTGTATCTATGCATTCACAACTTTGGCAATGCCTGTAATGTAGAAACCACGTTCCAGTATTGGTCAAAGCCCTGTGTTCGATGCTACTGCACATGGTTCATTCAAATACTACCATTAACTAGTTTAAATACGTATGTAGGTGATGTATCTATACATTCACAACTCTCGCAATGCCTGTAATGTAGAAACCACGTTCCAGTATTGGTCAAAGCCCTGTGTTCGATGCTACTGCACATGGTTCATTCAAATACTACCCTTAAGTGGTTTAAATAGTTTAAATACGTATGTAGGTGATGTATCTATACATTTACAACTTACGCAATGCCTGTAATGGTTAAAAATGCGTACATAGGTAGTGTATCTATGCATTCACAACTTTGACAATGCCTGTAATGTAGAAACCACGTTCCAGTATTGGCCAAAGCCCTGTGTTCGATGCTACTGCACATGGTTCATTCAAATACTACCCTTAACTAGTTTAAATACGTATGTAGGTGATGTATCTATACATTCACAACTCTCGCAATGCCTGTAATGTAGAAACCACGTTCCAGTATTGGTCAAAGCCCTGTGTTCGATGCTACTGCACATGGTTCATTCAAATACTACCCTTAAGTGCTTTAAATAGTTTAAATACGTATGTAGGTGATGTATCTATACATTTACAACTTACGCAATGCCTGTAATGGTTAAAAATGCGTACATATGTAGTGTATCTATGCATTCACAACTTTGGCAATGCCTGTAATGTAGAAACCACGTTCCAGTATTGGCCAAAGCCCTGTGTTCGATGCTACTGCACATGGTTCATTCAAATACTACCCTTAACTAGTTTAAATACGTATGTAGGTGATGTATCTATACATTCACAACTCTTGCAATGCCTGTAATGTAGAAACCACGTTCCAGTATTGGTCAAAGCCCTGTGTTCGATGCTACTGCACATGGTTCATTCAAATACTACCCTTAAGTGGTTTAAATAGTTTAAATACGTATGTAGGTGATGTATCTATACATTTACAACTTACGCAATGCCTGTAATGGTTAAAAATGCGTACATATGTAGTGTATCTATGCATTCACAACTTTGGCAATGCCTGTAATGTAGAAACCACGTTCCAGTATTGGTCAAAGCCCTGTGTTCGATGCTACTGCACATGGTTCATTCAAATACTACCCTTAAGTGGTTTAAATAGTTTAAATACGTATGTAGGTGATGTATCTATACATTTACAACTTACGCAATGCCTGTAATGGTTAAAAATGCGTACATATGTAGTGTATCTATGCATTCACAACTTTGGCAATGCCTGTAATGTAGAAACCACGTTCCAGTATTGGTCAAAGCCCTGTGTTCGATGCTACTGCACATGGTTCATTCAAATACTACAATTAACTATGGTTAAATAGTTTAAATACGTATGTAGGTGATGTATCTATACATTTACAACTTACGCAATGCCTGTAATGGTTAAAAATGCGTACATATGTAGTGTATCTATTCATTCACAACTTTGGCAATGCCTGTAATGTAGAAACCACGTTCCAGTATTGGCCAAAGCCCTGTGTTCGATGCTACTGCACATGGTTCATTCAAATACTACCCTTAAGTGGTTTAAATAGTTTAAATACGTATGTAGGTGATGTATCTATACATTTACAACTTACGCAATGCCTGTAATGGTTAAAAATGCGTACATATGTAGTGTATCTATGCATTCACAACTTTGGCAATGCCTGTAATGTAGAAACCACGTTCCAGTATTGGTCAAAGCCCTGTGTTCGATGCTACTGCACATGGTTCATTCAAATACTACCCTTAACTATGGTTAAATAGTTTAAATACGTATGTAGGTGATGTATCTATACATTTACAACTTACGCAATGCCTGTAATGGTTGAAAGTGCGTACATAGGTAGTGTATCTATGCATTCACAACTTTGACAATGCCTGTAATGTAGAAACCACGTTCCAGTATTGGCCAAAGCCCTGTGTTCGATGCTACTGCACATGGTTCATTCAAATACTACCCTTAACTAGTTTAAATACGTATGTAGGTGATGTATCTATACATTCACAACTCTCGCAATGCCTGTAATGTAGAAACCACGTTCCAGTATTGGTCAAAGCCCTGTGTTCGATGCTACTGCACATGGTTCATTCAAATACTACCCTTAAGTGGTTTAAATAGTTTAAATACGTATGTAGGTGATGTATCTATACATTTACAACTTACGCAATGCCTGTAATGGTTAAAAATGCGTACATATGTAGTGTATCTATGCATTCACAACTTTGGCAATGCCTGTAATGTAGAAACCACGTTCCAGTATTGGTCAAAGCCCTGTGTTCGATGCTACTGCACATGGTTCATTCAAATACTACCCTTAAGTGGTTTAAATAGTTTAAATACGTATGTAGGTGATGTATCTATACATTTACAACTTACGCAATGCCTGTAATGGTTAAAAATGCATACATATGTAGTGTATCTATGCATTCACAACTTTGGCAATGCCTGTAATGTAGAAACCACTTTCCAGTATTGGTCAAAGCCCTGTGTTCGATGCTACTGCACATGGTTCATTCAAATACTACAATTAACTATGGTTAAATGGTTTAAATACGTATGTAGGTGATGTATCTATACATTTACAACTTACGCAATGCCTGTAATGGTTAAAAATGCGTACATATGTAGTGTATCTATTCATTCACAACTTTGGCAATGCCTGTAATGTAGAAACCACGTTCCAGTATTGGCCAAAGCCCTGTGTTCGATGCTACTGCACATGGTTCATTCAAATACTACCCTTAACTAGTTTAAATACGTATGTAGGTGATGTATCTATACATTCACAACTCTCGCAATGCCTGTAATGTAGAAACCACGTTCCAGTATTGGCCAAAGCCCTGTGTTCGATGCTACTGCACATGGTTCATTCAAATACTACCCTTAAATAGTTTAAATACGTATGTAGGTGATGTATCTATACATTCACAACTCTTGCAATGCCTGTAATGTAGAAACCACGTTCCAGTATTGGTCAAAGCCCTGTGTTCGATGCTACTGCACATGGTTCATTCAAATACTACCCTTAAGTGGTTTAAATAGTTTAAATACGTATGTAGGTGATGTATCTATACATTTACAACTTACGCAATGCCTGTAATGGTTAAAAATGCGTACATATGTAGTGTATCTATGCATTCACAACTTTGGCAATGCCTGTAATGTAGAAACCACTTTCCAGTATTGGTCAAAGCCCTGTGTTCGATGCTACTGCACATGGTTCATTCAAATACTACAATTAACTATGGTTAAATAGTTTAAATACGTATGTAGGTGATGTATCTATACATTTACAACTTACGCAATGCCTGTAATGGTTAAAAATGCGTACATATGTAGTGTATCTATTCATTCACAACTTTGGCAATGCCTGTAATGTAGAAACCACGTTCCAGTATTGGCCAAAGCCCTGTGTTCGATGCTACTGCACATGGTTCATTCAAATACTACCCTTAAGTGGTTTAAATAGTTTAAATACGTATGTAGGTGATGTATCTATACATTTACAACTTACGCAATGCCTGTAATGGTTAAAAATGCGTACATATGTAGTGTATCTATGCATTCACAACTTTGGCAATGCCTGTAATGTAGAAACCACGTTCCAGTATTGGTTCAAAGCCCTGTGTTCGATGCTACTGCACATGGTTCATTCAAATACTACCCTTAACTATGGTTAAATAGTTTAAATACGTATGTAGGTGATGTATCTATACATTTACAACTTACGCAATGCCTGTAATGGTTGAAAGTGCGTACATATGTAGTGTATCTATGCATTCACAACTTTGGCAATGCCTGTAATGTAGAAACCACGTTCCAGTATTGGCCAAAGCCCTGTGTTCGATGCTACTGCACATGGTTCATTCAAATACTACCCTTAACTAGTTCAAATACGTATGTAGGTGATGTATCTATACATTCACAACTCTCGCAATGCCTGTAATGTAGAAACCACGTTCCAGTATTGGTCAAAGCCCTGTGTTCGATGCTACTGCACATGGTTCATTCAAATACTACCCTTAAGTGGTTTAAATAGTTTAAATACGTATGTAGGTGATGTATCTATACATTTACAACTTACGCAATGCCTGTAATGGTTGAAAGTGCGTATATATGTAGTGTATCTATGCATTCACAACTTTGCCAATGCCTGTAATGTAGAAACCACGTTCCAGTATTGGCCAAAGCCCTGTGTTCGATGCTACTGCACATGGTTCATTCAAATACTACCCTTAACTAGTTTAAATACGTATGTAGGTGATGTATCTATACATTCACAACTTACGCAATGCCTGTAATGTAGAAACCACGTTCCAGTATTGGTCAAAGCCCTGTGTTCGATGCTACTGCACATGGTTCATTCAAATACTAACCTTAACTAGTTTAAATACGTATGTAGGTGATGTATCTATACATTCACAACTCTCGCAATGCCTGTAATGTAGAAACCACGTTCCAGTTTTGGCCAAAGCCCTGTGTTCGATGCTACTGCACAAGGTTCATTCAAATACTACCCTTAACTAGTTTAAATACGTATGTAGGTGATGTATCTATGCATTCACAACTTTGGCAATGCCTGTAATGTAGAAACCACTTTCCAGTATTGGTCAAAGCCCTGTGTTCGATGCTACTGCACATGGTTCATTCAAATACTACAATTAACTATGGTTAAATAGTTTAAATACGTATGTAGGTGATGTATCTATACATTTACAACTTACGCAATGCCTGTAATGGTTAAAAATGCGTACATATGTAGTGTATCTATTCATTCACAACTTTGGCAATGCCTGTAATGTAGAAACCACGTTCCAGTATTGGCCAAAGCCCTGTGTTCGATGCTACTGCACATGGTTCATTCAAATACTACCCTTAAGTGGTTTAAATAGTTTAAATACGTATGTAGGTGATGTATCTATACATTTACAACTTACGCAATGCCTGTAATGGTTAAAAATGCGTACATATGTAGTGTATCTATGCATTCACAACTTTGGCAATGCCTGTAATGTAGAAACCACGTTCCAGTATTGGTCAAAGCCCTGTGTTCGATGCTACTGCACATGGTTCATTCAAATACTACCCTTAACTATGGTTAAATAGTTTAAATACGTATGTAGGTGATGTATCTATACATTTACAACTTACGCAATGCCTGTAATGGTTGAAAGTGCGTATATATGTAGTGTATCTATGCATTCACAACTTTGCCAATGCCTGTAATGTAGAAACCACGTTCCAGTATTGGCCAAAGCCCTGTGTTCGATGCTACTGCACATGGTTCATTCAAATACTACCCTTAACTAGTTTAAATACGTATGTAGGTGATGTATCTATACATTCACAACTCTCGCAATGCCTGTAATGTAGAAACCACGTTCCAGTATTGGTCAAAGCCCTGTGTTCGATGCTACTGCACATGGTTCATTCAAATACTACCCTTAACTAGTTTAAATACGTATGTAGGTGATGTATCTATACATTCACAACTCTCGCAATGCCTGTAATGTAGAAACCACGTTCCAGTATTGGCCAAAGCCCTGTGTTCGATGCTACTGCACAAGGTTCATTCAAATACTACAATTAACTAGTTTAAATACGTATGTAGGTGATGTATCTATACATTCACAACTCTCGCAATGCCTGTAATGTAGAAACCACGTTCCAGTATTGGTCAAAGCCCTGTGTTCGATGCTACTGCACATGGTTCATTCAAATACTACCCTTAACTATGGTTAAATAGTTTAAATACGTATGTAGGTGATGTATCTATACATTTACAACTTACGCAATGCCTGTAATGGTTGAAAGTGCGTACATATGTAGTGTATCTATGCATTCACAACTTTGGCAATGCCTGTAATGTAGAAACCACGTTCCAGTATTGGCCAAAGCCCTGTGTTCGATGCTACTGCACATGGTTCATTCAAATACTACCCTTAACTAGTTCAAACACGTATGTAGGTGATGTATCTATACATTCACAACTCTCGCAATGCCTGTAATGTAGAAACCACGTTCCAGTATTGGTCAAAGCCCTGTGTTCGATGCTACTGCACATGGTTCATTCAAATACTACCCTGAAGTGCTTTAAATAGTTTAAATACGTATGTAGGTGATGTATCTATACATTTACAACTCTCGCAATGCCTGTAATGGTTGAAAGTGCGTACATATGTAGTGTATCTATGCATTCACAACTTTGGCAATGCCAGTAATGTAGAAACCACGTTCCAGTATTGTGCAAAGCCCTGTGTTCGATGCTACTGCACATGGTTCATTCAAATACTACCCTTAACTAGTTCAAATACGTATGTAGGTGATGTATCTATACATTCACAACTCTCGCAATGCCTGTAATGTAGAAACCACGTTCCAGTATTTGTCAAAGCCCTGTGTTCGATGCTACTGCACATGGTTCATTCAAATACTACCCTTAAGTGCTTTAAATAGTTTAAATACGTATGTAGGTGATGTATCTATACATTTACAACTTACGCAATGCCTGTAATGGTTGAAAGTGCGTACATATGTAGTGTATCTATGCATTCACAACTTTGGCAATGCCTGTAATGTAGAAACCACGTTCCAGTATTGGCCAAAGCCCTGTGTTCGATGCTACTGCACATGGTTCATTCAAATACTACCCTTAACTATTTTAAATACGTATGTAGGTGATGTATCTATACATTTACAACTTACGCAATGCCTGTAATGTAGAAACCACGTTCCAGTATTGGTCAAAGCCCTGTGTTCGATGCTACTGCACATGGTTCATTCAAATACTACCCTTAAGTGGTTTAAATAGTTTAAATACGTATGTAGGTGATGTATCTATACATTCACAACTCTCGCAATACCTGTAATGTAGAAACCACGTTCCAGTATTGGTCAAAGCCCTGTGTTCGATGCTACTGCACATGGTTCATTCAAATACTACCCTTAAGTGGTTTAAATAGTTTAAATACGTATGTAGGTGATGTATCTATACATTTACAACTTACGCAATGCCTGTAATGGTTAAAAATGCGTACATATGTAGTGTATCTATGCATTCACAACTTTGGCAATGCCTGTAATGTAGAAACCACGTTCCAGTATTGGTCAAAGCCCTGTGTTCGATGCTACTGCACATGGTTCATTCAAATACTACCCTTAACTATGGTTAAATAGTTTAAATACGTATGTAGGTGATGTATCTATACATTTACAACTTACGCAATGCCTGTAATGGTTAAAAATGCGTACATATGTAGTGTATCTATGCATTCACAACTTTGGCAATGCCTGTAATGTAGAAACCACGTTCCAGTATTGGCCAAAGCCCTGTGTTCGATGCTACTGCACATGGTTTATTCAAATACTACCCTTAAATAGTTTAAATACGTATGTAGGTGATGTATCTATACATTCACAACTCTCGCAATGCCTGTAATGTAGAAACCACGTTCCAGTATTGGTCAAAGCCCTGTGTTCGATGCTACTGCACATGGTTCATTCAAATACTACCCTTAAGTGGTTTAAATAGTTTAAATACGTATGTAGGTGATGTATCTATACATTTACAACTTACGCAATGCCTGTAATGGTTGAAAGTGCGTACATATGTAGTGTATCTATGCATTCAGAACTTTGGCAATGCCTGTAATGTAGAAACCACGTTCCAGTATTGGCCAAAGCCCTGTGTTCGATGCTACTGCACATGGTTCATTCAAATACTACCCTTAACTGGTTCAAATACGTATGTAGGTGATGTATCTATAAATTCACAACTTACGCAATGCCTGTAATGTAGAAACCACGTTCCAGTATTGGTCAAAGCCCTGTGTTCGATGCTACTGCACATGGTTCATTCAAACACTACCCTTAACTATTTTAAATACGTATGTAGGTGATGTATCTATACATTTACAACTTACGCAATGCCTGTAATGTAGAAACCACGTTCCAGTATTGGTCAAAGCCCTGTGTTCGATGCTACTGCACATGGTTCATTCAAATTCTACCCTTAAGTGGTTTAAATAGTTTAAATACGTATGTAGGTGATGTATCTATACATTCACAACTCTCGCAATACCTGTAATGTAGAAACCACGTTCCAGTATTGGTCAAAGCCCTGTGTTCGATGCTACTGCACATGGTTCATTCAAATACTACCCTTAAGTGGTTTAAATAGTTTAAATACGTATGTAGGTGATGTATCTATACATTTACAACTTACGCAATGCCTGTAATGGTTTAAAGTGCGTACATATGTAGTGTATCTATGCATTCAGAACTTTGGCAATGCCTGTAATGTAGAAACCACGTTCCAGTATTGGCCAAAGCCCTGTGTTCGATGCTACTGCACATGGTTCATTCAAATACTACCCTTAACTGGTTCAAATACGTATGTAGGTGATGTATCTATAAATTCACAACTTACGCAATGCCTGTAATGTAGAAACCACGTTCCAGTATTGGTCAAAGCCCTGTGTTCGATGCTACTGCACATGGTTCATTCAAACACTACCCTTAACTATTTTAAATACGTATGTAGGTGATGTATCTATACATTTACAACTTACGCAATGCCTGTAATGTAGAAACCACGTTCCAGTATTGGTCAAAGCCCTGTGTTCGATGCTACTGCACATGGTTCATTCAAATTCTACCCTTAAGTGGTTTAAATAGTTTAAATACGTATGTAGGTGATGTATCTATACATTCACAACTCTCGCAATACCTGTAATGTAGAAACCACGTTCCAGTATTGGTCAAAGCCCTGTGTTCGATGCTACTGCACATGGTTCATTCAAATACTACCCTTAAGTGGTTTAAATAGTTTAAATACGTATGTAGGTTATGTATCTATACATTTACAACTTACGCAATGCCTGTAATGGTTAAAAATGCGTACATATGTAGTGTATCTATGCATTCACAACTTTGGCAATGCCTGTAATGTAGAAACCACGTTCCAGTATTGGTCAAAGCCCTGTGTTCGATGCTACTGCACATGGTTCATTCAAATACTACCCTCAACTAGTTTAAATACGTATGTAGGTGATGTATCTATACATTCACAACTCTCGCAATGCCTGTACTGTAGAAACCACGTTCCAGTATTGGTCAAAGCCCTGTGTTCGATGCTACTGCACATGATTCATTCAAATACTACCCTTAACTAGTTTAAATACTTATGTAGGTGATGTATCTATACATTTACAACTTACGCAATGCCTGTAATGGTTGAAAGTGCGTATATATGTAGTGTATCTATGTATTCACAACTTTGGCAATGCCTGTTATGTAGAAACCACGTTCCAGTATTGGCCAAAGCCCTGTGTTCGATGCTACTGCACATGGTTCATTCAAATACTACCCTTAACTAGTTTAAATACGTATGTAGGTGATGTATCTATACATTCACAACTCTCGCAATGCCTGTAATGTAGAAACCACGTTCCAGTATTGGTCAAAGCCCTGTGTTCGATGCTACTGCACATGGTTCCTTCAAATACTACCCTTTAGTGGTTTAAATAGTTTAAATACGTATGTAGGTGATGTATCTATACATTTACAACTTACGCAATGCCTGTAATGGTTACAAATGCGTATATATGTAGTGTATCTATGCATTCACAACTTTGGCAATGCCTGTAATGTAGAAACCACGTTCCAGTATTGGCCAAAGCCCTGTGTTCGATGCTACTGCACATGGTTCATTCAAATACTACCCTTAAGTGGTTTAAATACGTATGTAGGTGATGTATCTATACATTCACAACTTTTGCAATGCCTGTAATGTAGAAACCACGTTCCAGTATTGGTCAAAGCCCTGTGTTCGATGCTACTGCACATGGTTCATTCAAATACTACCCTTAACTAGTTTAAATACGTATGTAGGTGATGTATCTATACATTCACAACTCTCGCAATGCCTGTAATGTAGAAACCACTTTCCAGTATTGGTCAAAGCCCTGTGTTCGATGCTACTGAACATGGTTCATTCAAATACTACCCTTAAGTGGTTTAAATAGTTTAAATACGTATGTAGGTGATGTATCTACACATTTACAACTTACGCAATGCCTGTAATGGTTAAAAATGCGTACACATGTAGTGTATCTATGCATTCACAACTTTGGCAATGCCTGTAATGTAGAAACCACGTTCCAGTATTGGCCAAAGCCATGTGTTCGATGCTACTGCACATGGTTCATTCAAATACTACCCTTAACTAGTTTAAATACGTATGTAGGTGATGTATCTATGCATTCACAACTCTCGCAATGCCTGTAATGTAGAAACCACGTTCCAGTATTGGTCAAAGCCCTGTGTTCGATGCTACTGCACATGGTTCATTCAAATACTACCCTTGAGTGGTTTAAATAGTTTCAATACGTATATAGGTGATGTATCCATACATTTACAAGTTACGAAATGCCTGCAATGGCTACAAATGCGTACATATGTAGTGTATCTATGCATTCACAACTTTGGCAATGCCTGTAATGTAGAAACCACGTTCCAGTATTGGCCAAAGCCCTGTGTTCGATGCTACTGCACATGGTTCATTCAAATACTACCCTTAACTAGTTTAAATACGTATGTAGGTGATGTATCTATACATTCACAACTCTCGCAATGCCTGTAATGTAGAAACCACGTTCCAGTATTGGTCAAAGCCCTGTGTTCGATGCTACTGCACATAGTTCATTCAAATACTACCCTTAAGTGGTTTAAATAGTTTAAATACGTATGTAGGTGATGTATCTATACATTTACAACTTACGCAATGCCTGTAATGGTTAAAAATGCGTACATATGTAGTGTATCTATGCATTCACAACTTTGGCAATGCCTGTAATGTAGAAACCACGTTCCAGTATTGGCCAAAGCCCTGTGTTCGATGCTACTGCACATGGTTCATTCAAATACTACCCTTAACTAGTTTAAATACGTATGTAGGTGATGTATCTATACATTCACAACTCTCGCAATGCCTGTAATGTAGAAACCACGTTCCAGTATTGGTCAAAGCCCTGTGTTCGATGCTACTGCACATGGTTCATTCAAATACTACCCTTAAGTGGTTTAAATAGTTTAAATACGTATGTAGGTGATGTATCTATACATTTACAACTTTCGCAATGCCTGTAATGGTTAAAAATGCGTACACATGTAGTGTATCTATGCATTCACAACTTTGGCAATGCCTGTAATGTAGAAACCACGTTCCAGTATTGGCCAAAGCCCTGTGTTCGATGCTACTGCACATGGTTCATTCAAATACTACCCTTAACTAGTTTAAATACGTATGTAGGTGATGTATCTATACATTCACAACTCTCGCAATGCCTGTAATGTAGAAACCACGTTCCAGTATTGGTCAAAGCCCTGTGTTCGATGCTACTGCACATGGTTCATTCAAATACTACCCTTAAGTGGTTTAAATAGTTTAAATACGTATGTAGGTGATGTATCTATACATTTACAACTTACGCAATGGCTGTAATGGTTAAAAATGCGTACACATGTAGTGTATCTATGCATTCACAACTTTGGCAATGCCTGTAATGTAGAAACCACGTTCCAGTATTGGCCAAAGCCCTGTGTTCGATGCTACTGCACATGGTTCATTCAAATACTACCCTTAACTAGTTTAAATACGTATGTAGGTGATGTATCTATACATTCACAACTCTCGCAATGCCTGTAATGTAGAAACCACGTTCCAGTATTGGCCAAAGCCCTGTGTTCGATGCTACTGCACATGGTTCCTTCAAATACTACCCTTCAGTTGTTTAAATAGTTTAAATACGTATGTAGGTGATGTATCTATACATTTACAACTTACGCAATGCCTGTAATGGTTACAATTGCGTATATATGTAGTGCATCTATGCATTCACAACTTTGGCAATGCCTGTAATGTAGAAACCACGTTCCAGTATTGGCCAAAGCCCTGTGTTCGATGCTACTGCACATGGTTCATTCAAATACTACCCTTAAGTGGTTTAAATAGTTTAAATACGTATGTAGGCGATGTATCTATACATTTACAACTTACGCGATGCCTCTAATGGTTAAAAATGCGTAGATATGTAGTGTATCTATGCATTCACAACTTTGGCAATGCCTGTAATGTAGAAACCACGTTCCAGTATTGGCCAAAGCCCTGTGTTCGATGCTACTGCACATGGTTCATTCAAATACTACCCTTAACTGGTTTAAATACGTATGTAGGTGATGTATCTATACATTCACATTTTTCGCAATGCCTGTAATGTAGAAACCACGTTCCAGTATTTGTCAAAGCCCTGTGTTCGATGCTACTGCACATGGTTCATTCAAATACTACCCTCAACTAGTTTAAATACGTATGTAGGTGATGTATCTATACATTCACAACTCTCGCAATGCCTGTAATGTAGAAACCACTTTCCGGTATTGGTCAAAGCCCTGTGTTCGATGCTACTGCACATGGTTCATTCAAATACTACCCTTAAGTGGTTTAAATAGTTTAAATACGTATGTAGGTGATGTATCTATACATTTACAACTTACGCAATGCCTGTAATGGTTAAAAATGCGTACACATGTAGTGTATCTATGCATTCACAACTTTGGCAATGCCTGTAATGTAGAAACCACGTTCCAGTATTGGCCAAAGCCCTGTGTTCGATGCTACTGCACATGGTTCATTCAAATACTACCCTCAACTAGTTTAAATACGTATGTAGGTGATGTATCTATACATTCACAACTCTCGTAATGCCTGTAATGTAGAAACCACGTTCCAGTATTGGTCAAAACCCTGTGTTCGATGCTACTGCACATGGTTCATTCAAATACTACCCTTGAGTGGTTTAAATAGTTTCAATACGTATGTGGGTGATGTATCTACACATTTACAACTTACGCAATGCCTGTAATGGTTACAAATGCGTACATATGTAGTGTATCTATGCATTCACAACTTTGGCAATGCCTGTAATGTAGAAACCACGTTCCAGTATTGGCCAAAGCCCTGTGTTCGATGCTACTGCACATGGTTCATTCAAATACTACCCTTAACTAGTTTAAATACGTATGTAGGTGATGTATCTATACATTCACAACTCTCGCAATGCCTGTAATGTAGAAACCACGTTCCAGTATTGGTCAAAGCCCTGTGTTCGATGCTACTGCACACGGTTCATTCAAATACTACCCTTAAGTGGTTTAAATAGTTTAAATACGTATGTAGGTGATGTATCTATACATTTACAACTTACGCAATGCCTGTAATGGTTAAAAATGCGTACACATGTAGTGTATCTATGCATTCACAACTTTGGCAATGCCTGTAATGTAGAAACCACGTTCCAGTATTGGCCAAAGCCCTGTGTTCGATGCTACTGCACATGGTTCATTCAAATACTACCCTTAACTAGTTTAAATACGTATGTAGGTGATGTATCTATACATTCACAACTCTCGCAATGCCTGTAATGTAGAAACCACGTTCCAGTATTGGTCAAAGCCCTGTGTTCGATGCTACTGCACATGGTTCATTCAAATACTACCCTTAAGTGGTTTAAATAGTTTAAATACGTATGTAGGTGATGTATCTATACATTTACAACTTACGCAATGCCTGTAATGGTTAAAAATGCGTACACATGTACTGTATCTATGCATTCACAACTTTGGCAATGCCTGTAATGTAGAAACCACGTTCCAGTATTGGCCAAAGCCCTGTGTTCGATGCTACTGCACATGGTTCATTCAAATACTACCCTTAACTAGTTTAAATACGTATGTAGGTGATGTATCTATACATTCACAACTCTCGCAATGCCTGTAATGTAGAAACCACGTTCCAGTATTGGCCAAAGCCCTGTGTTCGATGCTACTGCACATGGTTCCTTCAAATACTACCCTTTAGTGGTTTAAATAGTTTAAATACGTATGTAGGTGATGTATCTATACATTTACAACTTACGCAATGCCTGTAATGGTTAAAATTGCGTATATATGTAGTGTATCTATGCATTCACAACTTTGGCAATGCCTGTAATGTAGAAACCACGTTCCAGTATTGGCCAAAGCCCTGTGTTCGATGCTACTGCACATGGTTCATTCAAATACTACCCTTAAGTGGTTTAAATAGTTTAAATACGTATGTAGGCGATGTATCTATACATTTACAACTTACGCGATGCCTCTAATGGTTAAAAATGCGTAGATATGTAGTGTATCTATGCATTCACAACTTTGGCAATGCCTGTAATGTAGAAACCACGTTCCAGTATTGGCCAAAGCCCTGTGTTCGATGCTACTGCACATGGTTCATTCAAATACTACCCTTAACTGGTTTAAATACGTATGTAGGTGATGTATCTATACATTCACATTTTTCGCAATGCCTGTAATGTAGAAACCACGTTCCAGTATTTGTCAAAGCCCTGTGTTCGATGCTACTGCACATGGTTCATTCAAATACTACCCTCAACTAGTTTAAATACGTATGTAGGTGATGTATCTATACATTCACAACTCTCGCAATGCCTGTAATGTAGAAACCACGTTCCAGTATTGGCCAAAGCCCTGTGTTCGATGCTACTGCACATGGTTCCTTCAAATACTACCCTTTAGTGGTTTAAATAGTTTAAATACGTATGTAGGTGATGTATCTATACATTTACAACTTACGCAATGCCTGTAATGGTTAAAATTGCGTATATATGTAGTGTATCTATGCATTCACAACTTTGGCAATGCCTGTAATGTAGAAACCACGTTCCAGTATTGGCCAAAGCCCTGTGTTCGATGCTACTGCACATGGTTCATTCAAATACTACCCTTAAGTGGTTTAAATAGTTTAAATACGTATGTAGGCGATGTATCTATACATTTACAACTTACGCGATGCCTCTAATGGTTAAAAATGCGTAGATATGTAGTGTATCTATGCATTCACAACTTTGGCAATGCCTGTAATGTAGAAACCACGTTCCAGTATTGGCCAAAGCCCTGTGTTCGATGCTACTGCACATGGTTCATTCAAATACTACCCTTAACTGGTTTAAATACGTATGTAGGTGATGTATCTATACATTCACATTTTTCGCAATGCCTGTAATGTAGAAACCACGTTCCAGTATTTGTCAAAGCCCTGTGTTCGATGCTACTGCACATGGTTCATTCAAATACTACCCTCAACTAGTTTAAATACGTATGTAGGTGATGTATCTATACATTCACAACTCTCGCAATGCCTGTAATGTAGAAACCACTTTCCGGTATTGGTCAAAGCCCTGTGTTCGATGCTACTGCACATGGTTCATTCAAATACTACCCTTAAGTGGTTTAAATAGTTTAAATACGTATGTAGGTGATGTATCTATACATTTACAACTTACGCAATGCCTGTAATGGTTAAAAATGCGTACACATGTAGTGTATCTATGCATTCACAACTTTGGCAATGCCTGTAATGTAGAAACCACGTTCCAGTATTGGCCAAAGCCCTGTGTTCGATGCTACTGCACATGGTTCATTCAAATACTACCCTTAACTAGTTTAAATACGTATGTAGGTGATGTATCTATACATTCACAACTCTCGTAATGCCTGTAATGTAGAAACCACGTTCCAGTATTGGTCAAAACCCTGTGTTCGATGCTACTGCACATGGTTCATTCAAATACTACCCTTGAGTGGTTTAAATAGTTTCAATACGTATGTGGGTGATGTATCTACACATTTACAACTTACGCAATGCCTGTAATGGTTACAAATGCGTACATATGTAGTGTATCTATGCATTCACAACTTTGGCAATGCCTGTAATGTAGAAACCACGTTCCAGTATTGGCCAAAGCCCTGTGTTCGATGCTACTGCACATGGTTCATTCAAATACTACCCTTAACTAGTTTAAATACGTATGTAGGTGATGTATCTATACATTCACAACTCTCGCAATGCCTGTAATGTAGAAACCACGTTCCAGTATTGGTCAAAGCCCTGTGTTCGATGCTACTGCACCTGGCTCATTCAAATACTACCCTTAAGTGGTTTAAATAGTTTAAATACGTATGTAGGTGATGTATCTATACATTTACAACTTACGCAATGCCTGTAATGGATAAAAATGCGTACATATGTAGTGTATCTATGCATTCACAACTTTGGCAATGCCTGTAATGTAGAAACCACGTTCCAGTATTGGCCAAAGCCCTGTGTTCGATGCTACTGCACATGGTTCATTCAAATACTACCCTTAACTAGTTTAAATACGTATGTAGGTGATGTATCTATACATTCACAACTCTCGCAATGCCTGTAATGTAGAAACCACGTTCCAGTATTGGTCAAAGCCCTGTGTTCGATGCTACTGCACACGGTTCATTCAAATACTACCCTTAAGTGGTTTAAATAGTTTAAATACGTATGTAGGTGATGTATCTATACATTTACAACTTACGCAATGCCTGTAATGGTTAAAAATGCGTACACAGGTAGTGTATCTATGCATTCACAACTTTGGCAATGCCTGTAATGTAGAAACCACGTTCCAGTATTGGCCAAAGCCCTGTGTTCGATGCTACTGCACATGGTTCATTCAAATACTACCCTTAACTAGTTTAAATACGTATGTAGGTGATGTATCTATACATTCACAACTTTTGCAATGCCTGTAATGTAGAAACCACGTTCCAGTATTGGCCAAAGCCCTGTGTTCGATGCTACTGCACATGGTTCATTCAAATACTACCCTTGACTAGTTTAAATACGTATGTAGGTGATGTATCTATACATTCACAACTTTTGCAATGCCTGTAATGTCGAAACCACGTTCCAGTATTGGCCGAAGCCATGTGTTCGATACTACTGCACATGGTTCATTCAAATACTACCCTCAACTAGTTAAATACGTATGTAGGTGATGTATCTATACACTTACAACTTTCGCAATGCCTGTAATGTAGAAACCATGTTCCAGTATTCCTCAAAGCCCTGTGTTCGATGCTACTGCACATGGTTCATTCAAATACTACCCTTGAGTGGTTTAAATAGTTTAAATACGTATGTAGGTGATGTATCTATACATTCACAACTTTCGCAATGCCTGTGAAGTAGAAACCACGTTCCAGTATTGGCCAAAGCCCTGTGTTCGATGCTACTGCACATGGTTCATTCAAATACTACCCTTAAGTGGTTTAAATAGTTTAAATACGTATGTAGGTGATGTATCTATACATTCACAACTTTGGCAATGCCTGTAGTGTAGAAACCACGTTCCAGTATTGGCCAAAGCCCTGTGTTCGATGCTCCTGCACATGGTTCATTCAAATACTACCCTTAAGTGGTTTAAATAGTTTAAATACGTATGTAGGTGATGTATCTATACATTTACAACTTACGCGATGCCTCTAATGGTTAAAAATGCGTAGATATGTAGTGTATCTATGCATTCACAACTTTGGCAATGCCTGTAATGTAGAAACCACGTTCCAGTATTGGCCAAAGCCCTGTGTTCGATGCTACTGCACATGGTTCATTCAAATACTACCCTTAACTGGTTTAAATACGTATGTAGGTGATGTATCTATACATTCACAACTTTCGCAATGCCTGTAATGTAGAAACCACGTTCCAGTATTGGTCAAAGCCCTGTGTTCGATGCTACTGCACATGGTTCATTCAAATACTACCCTTAACTATGGTTAAATAGTTTAAATACGTATGTAGGTGATGTATCTATACATTCACAACTTTCGCAATGCCTGTAATGTAGAAACCACGTTCCAGTATTGGCCAAAGCCCTGTGTTCGATGCTACTGCACATGGTTCATTCAAATACTACCCTTAAGTGGTTTAAATAGTTTAAATACGTATGTAGGTGATGTATCTATACATTTACAACTTACGCAATGCCTGTAATGGTTAAAAATGGGTAGATATGTAGTGTATCTATGCATTCACAACTTTGGCAATGCCTGTAATGTAGAAACCACGTCCAAGTATTGGCCAAAGCCCTGTGTTCGATGCTACTGCACGTGGTTCATTCAAATACTACCCTTGACTAGTTTAAATACGTATGTAGGTGATGTATCTATACATTCACAACTTTTGCAATGCCTGTAATGTCGAAACCACGTTCCAGTATTGGCCAAAGCCCTGTGTTCGATGCTACTGCACATGGTTCATTCAAATACTACCCTTAACTAGTTTAAATGCGTATGTAGGTGATGTATCTATACATTCACAACTCTCGCAATGCCTGTAATGTAGAAACCATGTTCCAGTATTCCTCAAAGCCCTGTGTTCGATGCTACTGCACATGGTTCATTCAAATACTACCCTTGAGTGGTTTAAATAGTTTAAATACGTATGTAGGTGATGTATCTATACATTCACAACTTTCGCAATGCCTGTGAAGTAGAAACCACGTTCCAGTATTGGCCAAAGCCCTGTGTTCGATGCTACTGCACATGGTTCATTCAAATACTACCCTTAAGTGGTTTAAATAGTTTAAATACGTATGTAGGTGATGTATCTATACATTCACAACTTTGGCAATGCCTGTAGTGTAGAAACCACGTTCCAGTATTGGCCAAAGCCCTGTGTTCGATGCTCCTGCACATGGTTCATTCAAATACTACCCTTAAGTGGTTTAAATAGTTTAAATACGTATGTAGGTGATGTATCTATACATTTACAACTTACGCGATGCCTCTAATGGTTAAAAATGCGTAGATATGTAGTGTATCTATGCATTCACAACTTTGGCAATGCCTGTAATGTAGAAACCACGTTCCAGTATTGGCCAAAGCCCTGTGTTCGATGCTACTGCACATGGTTCATTCAAATACTACCCTTAACTGGTTTAAATACGTATGTAGGTGATGTATCTATACATTCACAACTTTCGCAATGCCTGTAATGTAGAAACCACGTTCCAGTATTGGTCAAAGCCCTGTGTTCGATGCTACTGCACATGGTTCATTCAAATACTACCCTCAACTAGTTTAAATACGTATGTAGGTGATGTATCTATACATTCACAACTCTCGCAATGCCTGTAATGTAGAAACCACTTTCCAGTATTGGCCAAACACCTGTGTTCGACGCTACTGCACATGGTTCATTCAAATACTACCCTTAACTATGGTTAAATAGTTTAAATACGTATGTAGGTGATGTATCTATACATTCACAACTTTCGCAATGCCTGTAATGTAGAAACCACGTTCCAGTATTGGCCAAAGCCCTGTGTTCGATGCTACTGCACATGGTTCATTCAAATACTACCCTTAAGTGGTTTAAATAGTTTAAATACGTATGTAGGTGATGTATCTATACATTTACAACTTACGCAATGCCTGTAATGGTTAAAAATGGGTAGATATGTAGTGTATCTATGCATTCACAACTTTGGCAATGCCTGTAATGTAGAAACCACGTCCAAGTATTGGCCAAAGCCCTGTGTTCGATGCTACTGCACGTGGTTCATTCAAATACTACCCTTGACTAGTTTAAATACGTATGTAGGTGATGTATCTATACATTCACAACTTTTGCAATGCCTGTAATGTCGAAACCACGTTCCAGTATTGGCCAAAGCCCTGTGTTCGATGCTACTGCACATGGTTCATTCAAATACTACCCTTAACTAGTTTAAATACGTATGTAGGTGATGTATCTATACATTCACAACTCTCGCAATGCCTGTAATGTAGAAACCACGTTCCAGTATTGGTCAAAGCCCTGTGTTCGATGCTACTGCACATGGTTCATTCAAATACTACCCTTAAGTGGTTTAAATAGTTTAAATACGTATGTAGGTGATGTATCTATACATTTACAACTTACGCAATGCCTGTAATGGTTAAAAATGCGTACACATGTACTGTATCTATGCATTCACAACTTTGGCAATGCCTGTAATGTAGAAACCACGTTCCAGTATTGGCCAAAGCCCTGTGTTCGATGCTACTGCACATGGTTCATTCAAATACTACCCTTAACTAGTTTAAATACGTATGTAGGTGATGTATCTATACATTCACAACTCTCGCAATGCCTGTAATGTAGAAACCACGTTCCAGTATTGGTCAAAGCCCTGTGTTCGATGCTACTGCACATGGTTCATTCAAATACTACCCTTAAGTGGTTTAAATAGTTTAAATACGTATGTAGGTGATGTATCTATACATTTACAACTTACGCAATGCCTGTAATGGTTAAAAATGCGTACACATGTACTGTATCTATGCATTCACAACTTTGGCAATGCCTGTAATGTAGAAACCACGTTCCAGTATTGGCCAAAGCCCTGTGTTCGATGCTACTGCACATGGTTCATTCAAATACTACCCTTAACTAGTTTAAATACGTATGTAGGTGATGTATCTATACATTCACAACTCTCGCAATGCCTGTAATGTAGAAACCACGTTCCAGTATTGGCCAAAGCCCTGTGTTCGATGCTACTGCACATGGTTCCTTCAAATACTACCCTTTAGTGGTTTAAATAGTTTAAATACGTATGTAGGTGATGTATCTATACATTTACAACTTACGCAATGCCTGTAATGGTTAAAATTGCGTATATATGTAGTGTATCTATGCATTCACAACTTTGGCAATGCCTGTAATGTAGAAACCACGTTCCAGTATTGGCCAAAGCCCTGTGTTCGATGCTACTGCACATGGTTCATTCAAATACTACCCTTAAGTGGTTTAAATAGTTTAAATACGTATGTAGGCGATGTATCTATACATTTACAACTTACGCGATGCCTCTAATGGTTAAAAATGCGTAGATATGTAGTGTATCTATGCATTCACAACTTTGGCAATGCCTGTAATGTAGAAACCACGTTCCAGTATTGGCCAAAGCCCTGTGTTCGATGCTACTGCACATGGTTCATTCAAATACTACCCTTAACTGGTTTAAATACGTATGTAGGTGATGTATCTATACATTCACATTTTTCGCAATGCCTGTAATGTAGAAACCACGTTCCAGTATTTGTCAAAGCCCTGTGTTCGATGCTACTGCACATGGTTCATTCAAATACTACCCTCAACTAGTTTAAATACGTATGTAGGTGATGTATCTATACATTCACAACTCTCGCAATGCCTGTAATGTAGAAACCACGTTCCAGTATTGGCCAAAGCCCTGTGTTCGATGCTACTGCACATGGTTCCTTCAAATACTACCCTTTAGTGGTTTAAATAGTTTAAATACGTATGTAGGTGATGTATCTATACATTTACAACTTACGCAATGCCTGTAATGGTTAAAATTGCGTATATATGTAGTGTATCTATGCATTCACAACTTTGGCAATGCCTGTAATGTAGAAACCACGTTCCAGTATTGGCCAAAGCCCTGTGTTCGATGCTACTGCACATGGTTCATTCAAATACTACCCTTAAGTGGTTTAAATAGTTTAAATACGTATGTAGGCGATGTATCTATACATTTACAACTTACGCGATGCCTCTAATGGTTAAAAATGCGTAGATATGTAGTGTATCTATGCATTCACAACTTTGGCAATGCCTGTAATGTAGAAACCACGTTCCAGTATTGGCCAAAGCCCTGTGTTCGATGCTACTGCACATGGTTCATTCAAATACTACCCTTAACTGGTTTAAATACGTATGTAGGTGATGTATCTATACATTCACATTTTTCGCAATGCCTGTAATGTAGAAACCACGTTCCAGTATTTGTCAAAGCCCTGTGTTCGATGCTACTGCACATGGTTCATTCAAATACTACCCTCAACTAGTTTAAATACGTATGTAGGTGATGTATCTATACATTCACAACTCTCGCAATGCCTGTAATGTAGAAACCACTTTCCGGTATTGGTCAAAGCCCTGTGTTCGATGCTACTGCACATGGTTCATTCAAATACTACCCTTAAGTGGTTTAAATAGTTTAAATACGTATGTAGGTGATGTATCTATACATTTACAACTTACGCAATGCCTGTAATGGTTAAAAATGCGTACACATGTAGTGTATCTATGCATTCACAACTTTGGCAATGCCTGTAATGTAGAAACCACGTTCCAGTATTGGCCAAAGCCCTGTGTTCGATGCTACTGCACATGGTTCATTCAAATACTACCCTTAACTAGTTTAAATACGTATGTAGGTGATGTATCTATACATTCACAACTCTCGTAATGCCTGTAATGTAGAAACCACGTTCCAGTATTGGTCAAAACCCTGTGTTCGATGCTACTGCACATGGTTCATTCAAATACTACCCTTGAGTGGTTTAAATAGTTTCAATACGTATGTGGGTGATGTATCTACACATTTACAACTTACGCAATGCCTGTAATGGTTACAAATGCGTACATATGTAGTGTATCTATGCATTCACAACTTTGGCAATGCCTGTAATGTAGAAACCACGTTCCAGTATTGGCCAAAGCCCTGTGTTCGATGCTACTGCACATGGTTCATTCAAATACTACCCTTAACTAGTTTAAATACGTATGTAGGTGATGTATCTATACATTCACAACTCTCGCAATGCCTGTAATGTAGAAACCACGTTCCAGTATTGGTCAAAGCCCTGTGTTCGATGCTACTGCACCTGGCTCATTCAAATACTACCCTTAAGTGGTTTAAATAGTTTAAATACGTATGTAGGTGATGTATCTATACATTTACAACTTACGCAATGCCTGTAATGGATAAAAATGCGTACATATGTAGTGTATCTATGCATTCACAACTTTGGCAATGCCTGTAATGTAGAAACCACGTTCCAGTATTGGCCAAAGCCCTGTGTTCGATGCTACTGCACATGGTTCATTCAAATACTACCCTTAACTAGTTTAAATACGTATGTAGGTGATGTATCTATACATTCACAACTCTCGCAATGCCTGTAATGTAGAAACCACGTTCCAGTATTGGTCAAAGCCCTGTGTTCGATGCTACTGCACACGGTTCATTCAAATACTACCCTTAAGTGGTTTAAATAGTTTAAATACGTATGTAGGTGATGTATCTATACATTTACAACTTACGCAATGCCTGTAATGGTTAAAAATGCGTACACAGGTAGTGTATCTATGCATTCACAACTTTGGCAATGCCTGTAATGTAGAAACCACGTTCCAGTATTGGCCAAAGCCCTGTGTTCGATGCTACTGCACATGGTTCATTCAAATACTACCCTTAACTAGTTTAAATACGTATGTAGGTGATGTATCTATACATTCACAACTTTTGCAATGCCTGTAATGTAGAAACCACGTTCCAGTATTGGCCAAAGCCCTGTGTTCGATGCTACTGCACATGGTTCATTCAAATACTACCCTTGACTAGTTTAAATACGTATGTAGGTGATGTATCTATACATTCACAACTTTTGCAATGCCTGTAATGTCGAAACCACGTTCCAGTATTGGCCGAAGCCATGTGTTCGATGCTACTGCACATGGTTCATTCAAATACTACCCTCAACTAGTTAAATACGTATGTAGGTGATGTATCTATACACTTACAACTTTCGCAATGCCTGTAATGTAGAAACCATGTTCCAGTATTCCTCAAAGCCCTGTGTTCGATGCTACTGCACATGGTTCATTCAAATACTACCCTTGAGTGGTTTAAATAGTTTAAATACGTATGTAGGTGATGTATCTATACATTCACAACTTTCGCAATGCCTGTGAAGTAGAAACCACGTTCCAGTATTGGCCAAAGCCCTGTGTTCGATGCTACTGCACATGGTTCATTCAAATACTACCCTTAAGTGGTTTAAATAGTTTAAATACGTATGTAGGTGATGTATCTATACATTCACAACTTTGGCAATGCCTGTAGTGTAGAAACCACGTTCCAGTATTGGCCAAAGCCCTGTGTTCGATGCTCCTGCACATGGTTCATTCAAATACTACCCTTAAGTGGTTTAAATAGTTTAAATACGTATGTAGGTGATGTATCTATACATTTACAACTTACGCGATGCCTCTAATGGTTAAAAATGCGTAGATATGTAGTGTATCTATGCATTCACAACTTTGGCAATGCCTGTAATGTAGAAACCACGTTCCAGTATTGGCCAAAGCCCTGTGTTCGATGCTACTGCACATGGTTCATTCAAATACTACCCTTAACTGGTTTAAATACGTATGTAGGTGATGTATCTATACATTCACAACTTTCGCAATGCCTGTAATGTAGAAACCACGTTCCAGTATTGGTCAAAGCCCTGTGTTCGATGCTACTGCACATGGTTCATTCAAATACTACCCTCAACTAGTTTAAATACGTATGTAGGTGATGTATCTATACATTCACAACTCTCGCAATGCCTGTAATGTAGAAACCACTTTCCAGTATTGGCCAAACACCTGTGTTCGACGCTACTGCACATGGTTCATTCAAATACTACCCTTAACTATGGTTAAATAGTTTAAATACGTATGTAGGTGATGTATCTATACATTCACAACTTTCGCAATGCCTGTAATGTAGAAACCACGTTCCAGTATTGGCCAAAGCCCTGTGTTCGATGCTACTGCACATGGTTCATTCAAATACTACCCTTAAGTGGTTTAAATAGTTTAAATACGTATGTAGGTGATGTATCTATACATTTACAACTTACGCAATGCCTGTAATGGTTAAAAATGGGTAGATATGTAGTGTATCTATGCATTCACAACTTTGGCAATGCCTGTAATGTAGAAACCACGTCCAAGTATTGGCCAAAGCCCTGTGTTCGATGCTACTGCACGTGGTTCATTCAAATACTACCCTTGACTAGTTTAAATACGTATGTAGGTGATGTATCTATACATTCACAACTTTTGCAATGCCTGTAATGTCGAAACCACGTTCCAGTATTGGCCAAAGCCCTGTGTTCGATGCTACTGCACATGGTTCATTCAAATACTACCCTTAACTAGTTTAAATGCGTATGTAGGTGATGTATCTATACATTCACAACTCTCGCAATGCCTGTAATGTAGAAACCATGTTCCAGTATTCCTCAAAGCCCTGTGTTCGATGCTACTGCACATGGTTCATTCAAATACTACCCTTGAGTGGTTTAAATAGTTTAAATACGTATGTAGGTGATGTATCTATACATTCACAACTTTCGCAATGCCTGTGAAGTAGAAACCACGTTCCAGTATTGGCCAAAGCCCTGTGTTCGATGCTACTGCACATGGTTCATTCAAATACTACCCTTAAGTGGTTTAAATAGTTTAAATACGTATGTAGGTGATGTATCTATACATTCACAACTTTGGCAATGCCTGTAGTGTAGAAACCACGTTCCAGTATTGGCCAAAGCCCTGTGTTCGATGCTCCTGCACATGGTTCATTCAAATACTACCCTTAAGTGGTTTAAATAGTTTAAATACGTATGTAGGTGATGTATCTATACATTTACAACTTACGCGATGCCTCTAATGGTTAAAAATGGGTAGATATGTAGTGTATCTATGCATTCACAACTTTGGCAATGCCTGTAATGTAGAAACCACGTTCCAGTATTGGCCAAAGCCCTGTGTTCGATGCTACTGCACATGGTTCATTCAAATACTACCCTTAACTGGTTTAAATACGTATGTAGGTGATGTATCTATACATTCACAACTTTCGCAATGCCTGTAATGTAGAAACCACGTTCCAGTATTGGTCAAAGCCCTGTGTTCGATGCTACTGCACATGGTTCATTCAAATACTACCCTCAACTAGTTTAAATACGTATGTAGGTGATGTATCTATACATTCACAACTCTCGCAATGCCTGTAATGTAGAAACCACTTTCCAGTATTGGCCAAACACCTGTGTTCGACGCTACTGCACATGGTTCATTCAAATACTACCCTTAACTATGGTTAAATAGTTTAAATACGTATGTAGGTGATGTATCTATACATTCACAACTTTCGCAATGCCTGTAATGTAGAAACCACGTTCCAGTATTGGCCAAAGCCCTGTGTTCGATGCTACTGCACATGGTTCATTCAAATACTACCCTTAAGTGGTTTAAATAGTTTAAATACGTATGTAGGTGATGTATCTATACATTTACAACTTACGCAATGCCTGTAATGGTTAAAAATGGGTAGATATGTAGTGTATCTATGCATTCACAACTTTGGCAATGCCTGTAATGTAGAAACCACGTCCAAGTATTGGCCAAAGCCCTGTGTTCGATGCTACTGCACGTGGTTCATTCAAATACTACCCTTGACTAGTTTAAATACGTATGTAGGTGATGTATCTATACATTCACAACTTTTGCAATGCCTGTAATGTCGAAACCACGTTCCAGTATTGGCCAAAGCCCTGTGTTCGATGCTACTGCACATGGTTCATTCAAATACTACCCTTAACTAGTTTAAATGCGTATGTAGGTGATGTATCTATACATTCACAACTCTCGCAATGCCTGTAATGTAGAAACCACGTTCCAGTATTTGTCAAAGCCCTGTGTTCGATGCTACTGCACACGGTTCATTCAAATACTACCCTTAAGTGGTTTAAATAGTTTAAATACGTATGTAGGTGATGTATCTATACATTTACAACTTACGCAATGCCTGTAATGGTTAAAAATGCGTACACATGTAGTGTGTCTATGCATTCACAACTTTGGCAATGCCTGTAATGTAGAAACCACGTTCCAGTATTGGCCAAAGCCCTGTGTTCGATGCTACTGCACATGGTTCATTCAAATACTACCCTTAACTAGTTTAAATACGTATGTAGGTGATGTATCTATACATTCACAACTTTTGCAATGCCTGTAATATAGAAACCACGTTCCAGTATTGGCCAAAGCCCTGTGTTCGATGCTACTGCACATGGTTCATTCAAATACTACCCTTGACTGGTTTAAATACGTATGTAGGTGATGTATCTATACATTCACAACTTTTGCAATGCCTGTAATGTCGAAACCACGTTCCAGTATTGGCCGAAGCCATGTGTTCGATGCTAATGCACATGGTTCATTCAAATACTACCCTCAACTAGTTAAATACGTATGTAGGTGATGTATCTATACACTTACAACTTTCGCAATGCCTGTAATGTAGAAACCATGTTCCAGTATTCCTCAAAGCCCTGTGTTCGATGCTACTGCACATGGTTCATTCAAATACTACCCTTGAGTGGTTTAAATAGTTTAAATACGTATGTAGGTGATGTATCTATACATTCACAACTTTCGCAATGCCTGTGAAGTAGAAACCACGTTCCAGTATTGGCCAAAGCCCTGTGTTCGATGCTACTGCACATGGTTCATTCAAATACTACCCTTAAGTGGTTTAAATAGTTTAAATACGTATGTAGGTGATGTATCTATGCATTCACAACTTTGGCAATGCCTGTAGTGTAGAAACCACGTTCCAGTATTGGCCAAAGCCCTGTGTTCGATGCTCCTGCACATGGTTCATTCAAATACTACCCTTAAGTGGTTTATATAGTTTAAATACGTATGTAGGTGATGTATCTATACATTTACAACTTACGCGATGCCTCTAATGGTTAAAAATGCGTAGATATGTAGTGTATCTATGCATTCACAACTTTGGCAATGCCTGTAATGTAGAAACCACGTTCCAGTATTGGCCAAAGCCCTGTGTTCGATGCTACTGCACATGGTTCATTCAAATACTACCCTTAACTGGTTTAAATACGTATGTAGGTGATGTATCTATACATTCACAACTTTCGCAATGCCTGTAATGTAGAAACCACGTTCCAGTATTGGTCAAAGCCCTGTGTTCGATGCTACTGCACATGGTTCATTCAAATACTACCCTCAACTAGTTTAAATACGTATGTAGGTGATGCATCTATACATTCACAACTCTCGCAATGCCTGCAATGTAGAAACCACTTTCCAGTATTGGCCAAAGACCTGTGTTCGACGCTACTGCACAAGGTTCATTCAAATACTACCCTTAACTATGGTTAAATAGTTTAAATACGTATGTAGGTGATGTATCTATACATTCACAACTTTCGCAATGCCTGTAATGTAGAAACCACGTTCCAGTATTGGCCAAAGCCCTGTGTTCGATGCTACTGCACATGGTTCATTCAAATACTACCCTTAAGTGGTTTAAATAGTTTAAATACGTATGTAGGTGATGTATCTATACATTTACAACTTACGCGATGCCTGTAATGGTTAAAAATGGGTGGATATGTAGTGTATCTATGCATTCACAACTTTGGCAATGCCTGTAATGTAGAAAAAACGTCCAAGTATTGGCCAAAGCCCTGTGTTTGATGCTACTGCACGTGGTTCATTCAAATACTACCCTTGACTAGTTTAAATACGTATGTAGGTGATGTATCTATACATTCACAACTTTTGCAATGCCTGTAATGTCGAAACCACGTTCCAGTATTGGCCAAAGCCCTGTGTTCGATGCTACTGCACATGGTTCATTCAAATACTACCCTTAACTAGTTTAAATACGTATGTAGGTGATGTATCTATACATTCACAACTCTCGCAATGCCTGTAATGTAGAAACCACGTTTCAGTATTGGTCAAAGCCCTGTGTTCGATGCTACTGCACACGGTTCATTCAAATACTACCCTTAAGTGGTTTAAATAGTTTAAATACGTATGTAGGTGATGTATCTATACATTTACAACTTACGCAATGCCTGTAATGGTTAAAAATGCGTACACATGTAGTGTATCTATGCATTCACAACTTTGGCAATGCCTGTAATGTAGAAATCACGTTCCAGTATTGGCCAAAGCCCTGTGTTCGATGCTACTGCACATGGTTCATTCAAATACTACCCTTAACTAGTTTAAATACGTATGTAGGTGATGTATCTATACATTCACAACTTTTGCAATGCCTGTAATGTAGAAACCACGTTCCAGTATTGGCCAAAGCCCTGTGTTCGATGCTACTGCACATGGTTCATTCAAATACTACCCTTAACTAGTTTAAATACGTATGTAGGTGATGTATCTATACATTCACAACTTTTGCAATGCCTGTAATGTCGAAACCACGTTCCAGTATTGGCCGAAGCCATGTGTTCGATGCTAATGCACATGGTTCATTCAAATACTACCCTCAACTAGTTAAATACGTATCTAGGTGATGTATCTATACACTTACAACTTTCGCAATGCCTGTAATGTAGAAACCATGTTCCAGTATTCCTCAAAGCCCTGTGTTCGATGCTACTGCACATGGTTCATTCAAATACTACCCTTGAGTGGTTTAAATAGTTTAAATACGTATGTAGGTGATGTATCTATACATTCACAACTTTCGCAATGCCTGTGAAGTAGAAACCACGTTCCAGTATTGGCCAAAGCCCTGTGTTCGATGCTACTGCACATGGTTCATTCAAATACTACCCTTAAGTGGTTTAAATAGTTTAAATACGTATGTAGGTGATGTATCTATGCATTCACAACTTTGGCAATGCCTGTAGTGTAGAAACCACGTTCCAGTATTGGCCAAAGCCCTGTGTTCGATGCTCCTGCACATGGTTCATTCAAATACTACCCTTAAGTGGTTTAAATAGTTTAAATACGTATGTAGGTGATGTATCTATACATTTACAACTTACGCGTTGCCTCTAATGGTTAAAAATGCGTAGATATGTAGTGTATCTATGCATTCACAACTTTGGCAATGCCTGTAATGTAGAAACCACGTTCCAGTATTGGCCAAAGCCCTGTGTTCGATGCTACTGCACATGGTTCATTCAAATACTACCCTTAACTGGTTTAAATATGTATGTAGGTGATGTATCTATACATTCACAACTTTCGCAATGCCTGTAATGTAGAAACCACTTTCCAGTATTGGCCAAAGCCCTGTTTTCGACGCTACTGCACATGGTTCATTCAAATACTACCCTTAACTATGGTTAAATAGTTTAAATACGTATGTAGGTGATGTATCTATACATTCACAACTTTCGCAATGCCTGTGAAGTAGAAACCACGTTCCAGTATTGGCCAAAGCCCTGTGTTCGATGCTACTGCACATGGTTCATTCAAATACTACCCTTAAGTGGTTTAAATAGTTTAAATACGTATGTAGGTGATGTATCTATACATTTACAACTTACGCGATGCCTGTAATGGTTAAAAATGCGTAGATATGTAGTTTATCTATGCATTCACAACTTTGGCAATGCCTGTAATGTAGAAACCACGTCCAAGTATTGGCCAAAGCCCTGTGTTCGATGCTACTGCACATGGTTCATTCAAATACTACCCTTGACTAGTTTAAATACGTATGTAGGTGATGTATCTATACATTCACAACTTTTGCAATGCCTGTAATGTCGAAACCACGTTCCAGTATTGGCCGAAGACATGTGTTCGATGCTACTGCACATGGTTCATTCAAATACTACCCTCAACTAGTTAAATACGTATGTAGGTGATGTATCTATACATTTACAACTTTCGCAATGCCTGTAATGTAGAAACCACGTTCCAGTATTGGCCAAAGCCCTGTGTTCGATGCTACTGCACATGGTTCATTCAAATACTACCCTTAACTGGTTTAAATACGTATGTAGGTGATGTATCTATACATTCACAACTTTCGCAATGCCTGTAATGTAGAAACCAAGTTCCAGTATTGGTCAAAGCCCTGTGTTCGATGCTACTGCACATGGTTCATTCAAATACTACCCTCAACTAGTTTAAATACGTATGTAGGTGATGTATCTATTCATTCACAACTTTGGCAATGCCTGTAATGTAGAAACCACGTTCCAGTATTGGTCAAAGCCCTGTGTTCGATGCTACTGCACATGGTTCATTCAAATACTACCCTTAACTAGTTTAAATACGTATGTAGGTGATGTATCTATTCATTCACAACTTTGGCAATGCCTGTAATGTAGAAACCACGTTCCAGTATTGGTCAAAGCCCTGTGTTCGATGCTACTGCACATGGTTCATTTAAATACTACCCTTAAGTGGTTTAAATAGTTTAAATACGTATGTAGGTGATGTATCTATACATTCACAACTCTCGCAATGCCTGTAATGTAGAAACCACGTTCCAGTATTGGTCAAAGCCCTGTGTTCGATGCTACTGCACATGGTTCATTCAAATACTACCCTTAAGTGGTTTAAATAGTTTAAATACGTATGTAGGTGATGTATCTATGCATTCACAACTTTGGCAATGCCTGTAATGTAGGAACCACGTTCCAGTATTGGCCAAAGCCCTGTGTTCGATGCTACTGCACATGGTTCATTCAAATACTACCCTTAAGTGGTTTAAATAGTTTAAATACGTATGTAGGTGATGTATCTATACATTTACAACTTACGCGATGCCTCTAATGGTTAAAAATGCGTAGATATGTAGTGTATCTATGCATTCACAACTTTGGCAATGCCTGTAATGTAGAAACCACGTTCCAGTATTGGCCAAAGCCCTGTGTTCGATGCTACTGCACATGGTTCATTCAAATACTACCCTTAACTGGTTTAAATACGTATGTAGGTGATGTATCTATACATTCACAACTTTCGCAATGCCTGTAATGTAGAAACCACGTTCCAGTATTGGTCAAAGCCCTGTGTTCGATGCTACTGCACATGGTTCATTCAAATACTACCCTCAACTAGTTTAAATACGTATGTAGGTGATGTATCTATACATTCACAACTCTCGCAATGCCTGTAATGTAGAAACCACTTTCCGGTACTGGTCAAAGCCCTGTGTTCGATGCTACTGCACATGGTTCATTCAAATACTACCCTTAAGTGGTTTAAATAGTTTAAATACGTATGTAGGTGATGTATCTATACATTTACAACTTACGCAATGCCTGTAATGGTTAAAAATGCGTACACATGTAGTGTATCTATGCATTCACAACTTTGGCAATGCCTGTAATGTAGAAACCACGTTCCAGTATTGGTCAAAGCCCTGTGTTCGATGCTACTGCACATGGTTCATTCAAATACTACCCATAAGTGGTTTAAATAGTTTAAATACGTATGTAGGTGATGTATCTATGCATTCACAACTTTGGCAATGCCTGTAATGTAGAAACCACGTTCCAGTATTGGCCAAAGCCCTGTGTTCGATGCTACTGCACATGGTTCATTCAAATACTACCCTTAAGTGGTTTAAATAGTTTAAATACGTATGTAGGTGATGTATCTATACATTTACAACTTACGCGATGCCTGTAATGGTTAAAAATGCGTAGATATGTAGTGTATCTATGCATTCACAACTTTGGTAATACCTGTAATGTAGAAACCACGTTCCAGTATTGGCCAAAGCCCTGTGTTCTATGCTACTGCACATGGTTCATTCAAATACTACACTTAACTGGTTTAAATACGTATGTAGGTGATGTATCTATACATTCACACCTTTCGCAATGCCTGTAATGTAGAAACCACGTTCCAGTATTGGTCAAAGCCCTGTGTTCGATGCTACTGCACATGGTTCATTCAAATACTACGCTCAACTAGTTTAAATACGTATGTAGGTGATGTATCTATACATTCACAACTCTCGCAATGCCTGTAATGTAGAAACCACTTTCCGGTATTGGTCAAAGCCCTGTGTTCGATGCTACTGCACATGGTTCATTCAAATACTACCCTTAAGTGGTTTAAATAGTTTAAATACGTATGTAGGTGATGTATCTATACATTTACAACTTACGCAATGCCTGTAATGGTTAAAAATGCGTACACATGTAGTGTATCTATGCATTCACAACTTTGGCAATGCCTGTAATGTAGAAACCACGTTCCAGTATTGGCCAAAGCCCTGTGTTCGATGCTACTGCACATGGTTCATTCAAATACTACCCTTAAGTGGTTTAAATAGTTTAGATACGTATGTAGGTGATGTATCTATACATTTACAACTTACGCAATGCCTGTAATGGTTAAAAATGCGTTCACATGTAGTGTATCTATGCATTCACAACTTTGGCAATGCCTGTAATGTAGAAACCACGTTCCAGTATTGGCCAAAGCCCTGTGTTCGATGCTACTGCACATGGTTCATTCAAATACTACCCTTAACTAGTTTAAATACGTATGTAGGTGATGTATCTATACATTCACAACTTTTGCAATGCCTGTAATGTAGAAACCACGTTCCAGTATTGGCCAAAGCCCTGTGTTCGATGCTACTGCACATGGTTCATTCAAATACTACCCTTGACTAGTTTAAATACGTATGTAGGTGATGTATCTATACATTCACAACTTTTGCAATGCCTGTAATGTCGAAACCACGTTCCAGTATTGGCCGAAGCCATGTGTTCGATGCTAATGCACATAGTTCATTCAAATACTACCCTCAACTAGTTTAAATACGTATGTAGGTGATGTATCTATACATTTACAACTTTCGCAATGCCTGTAATGTAGGAACCACGTTCCAGTATTGGTCAAAGCCCTGTGTTCGATGCTACTGCACATGGTTCATTCAAATACTACCCTTAAGTGGTTTAAATAGTTTAGATACGTATGTAGGTGATGTATCTATACATTTACAACTTACGCAATGCCTGTAATGGTTAAAAATGCGTTCACATGTAGTGTATCTATGCATTCACAACTTTGGCAATGCCTGTAATGTAGAAACCACGTTCCAGTATTGGCCAAAGCCCTGTGTTCGATGCTACTGCACATGGTTCATTCAAATACTACCCTTAACTAGTTTAAATACGTATGTAGGTGATGTATCTATACATTCACAACTTTTGCAATGCCTGTAATGTAGAAACCACGTTCCAGTATTGGCCAAAGCCCTGTGTTCGATGCTACTGCACATGGTTCATTCAAATACTACCCTTGACTAGTTTAAATACGTATGTAGGTGATGTATCTATACATTCACAACTTTTGCAATGCCTGTAATGTCGAAACCACGTTCCAGTATTGGCCGAAGCCATGTGTTCGATGCTAATGCACATAGTTCATTCAAATACTACCCTCAACTAGTTTAAATACGTATGTAGGTGATGTATCTATACATTTACAACTTTCGCAATGGCTGTAATGTAGAAACCATGTTCCAGTTTTCCTCAAAGCCCTGTGTTCGATGCTACTGCACATGGTTCATTCAAATACTACCCTTGAGTGGTTTAAATAGTTTAAATACGTATATAGGTGATGTATCTATACATTGACAACTTTCGCAATGCCTGTGAAGTAGAAACCATGTTCCAGTATTGGCCAATGCCCTGTGTTCGATGCTACTGCACATGGTTCATTCAAATACTACCCATAAGTGGTTTAAATAGTTTAAATACGTATGTAGGTGATGTATCTATGCATTCACAACTTTGGCAATGCCTGTAATGGTTAAAAATGCGTTCACATGTAGTGTATCTATGCATTCACAACTTTGGCAATGCCTGTAATGTAGAAACCACGTTCCAGTATTGGCCAAAGCCCTGTGTTCGATGCTACTGCACATGGTTCATTCAAATACTACCCTTAACTAGTTTAAATACGTATGTAGGTGATGTATCTATACATTCACAACTTTTGCAATGCCTGTAATGTAGAAACCACGTTCCAGTATTGGCCAAAGCCCTGTGTTCGATGCTACTGCACATGTTTCATTCAAATACTACCCTTGACTAGTTTAAATACGTATGTAGGTGATGTATCTATACATTCACAACTTTTGCAATGCCTGTAATGTCGAAAAGACGTTCCAGTATTGGCCGAAGCCATGTGTTCGATGCTAATGCACATAGTTCATTCAAATACTACCCTCAACTAGTTTAAATACGTATGTAGGTGATGTATCTGTACATTTACAACTTTCGCAATGGCTGTAATGTAGAAACCATGTTCCAGTATTCCTCAAAGCCCTGTGTTCGATGCTACTGCACATGGTTCATTCAAATACTACCCTTGAGTGGTTTAAATAGTTTAAATACGTATGTAGGTGATGTATCTGTACATTCACAACTTTCGCAATGCCTGTGATGTAGAAACCATGTTCCAGTATTGGCCAAAGCCCTGTGTTCGATGCTACTGCACATGGTTCATTCAAATACTACCCATAAGTGGTTTAAATAGTTTAAATACGTATGTAGGTGATGTATCTATGCATTCACAACTTTGGCAATGCCTGTAATGTAGAAACCACGTTCCAGTATTGGCCAAAGCCCTGTGTTCGATGCTACTGCACATGGTTCATTCAAATACTACCCTTAAGTGGTTTAAATAGTTTAAATACGTATGTAGGTGATGTATCTATACATTTACAACTTACGCGATGCCTCTAATGGTTAAAAATGCGTAGATATGTAGTGTATCTATGCATTCACAACTTTGGCAATACCTGTAATGTAGAAACCACGTTCCAGTATTGGCCAAAGCCCTGTGTTCGATGCTACTGCACATGGTTCATTCAAATACTACCATTAACTGGTTTAAATACGTATGTAGGTGATGTATCTATACATTCACAACTTTCGCAATGCCTGTAATGTAGAAACCACGTTCCAGTATTGGTCAAAGCCCTGTGTTCGATGCTACTGCACATGGTTCATTCAAATACTACCCTCAACTAGTTTAAATACGTATGTAGGTGATGTATCTATACATTCACAACTCTCGCAATGCCTGTAATGTAGAAACCACTTTCCGGTATTGGTCAAAGCCCTGTGTTCGATGCTACTGCACATGGTTCATTCAAATACTACCCTTAAGTGGTTTAAATAGTTTAAATACGTATGTAGGTGATGTATCTATACATTTACAACTTACGCAATGCCTGTAATGGTTAAAAATGCGTACACATGTAGTGTATCTATGCATTCACAACTTTGGCAATGCCTGTAATGTAGAAACCACGTTCCAGTATTGGCCAAAGCCCTGTGTTCGATGCTACTGCACATGGTTCATTCAAATACTACCCTTAACTAGTTTAAATACGTATGTAGGTGATGTATCTATACATTCACAACTCTCGCAATGCCTGTAATGTAGAAACCACGTTCCAGTATTGGTCAAAGCCCTGTGTTCGATGCTACTGCACATGGTTCATTTAAATACTACCCTTAAGTGGTTTAAATAGTTTAAATACGTATGTAGGTGATGTATCTATACATTTGCAACTTACGCAATGCCTGTAATGGATAAAAATGCGTACATATGTAGTGTATCTATGCATTCACAACTTTGGCAATGCCTGTAATGTAGAAACCACGTTCCAGTATTGGCCAAAGCCCTGTGTTCGATGCTACTGCACATGGTTCATTCAAAGACTACCCTTAACTAGTTTAAATACGTATGTAGGTGATGTATCTATACATTCACAACTCTCGCAATGCCTGTAATGTAGAAACCACTTTCCAGTATTGGTCAAAGCCCTGTGTTCGATGCTACTGCACACGGTTCATTCAAATACTACCCTTAAGTGGTTTAAATAGTTTAAATACGTATGTAGGTGATGTATCTATACATTTACAACTTACGCAATGCCTGTAATGGTTAAAAATGCGTACACAGGTAGTGTATCTATGCATTCACAACTTTGGCAATGCCTGTAATGTAGAAACCACGTTCCAGTATTGGCCAAAGCCCTGTGTTCGTGAGCCCTGTGTTCGATGCTACTGCACATGGTTCATTCAAATACTACCCTTAACTAGTTTAAATACGTATGTAGGTGATGTATCTATACATTCACAACTCTCGCAATGCCTGTAATGTAGAAACCACGTTCCAGTATTGGTCAAAGCCCTGTGTTCGATGCTACTGCACACGGTTCATTCAAATACTACCCTTAAGTGGTTTAAATAGTTTAAATACGTATGTAGGTGATGTATCTATACATTTACAACTTACGCAATGCCTGTAATGGTTAAAAATGCGTACACAGGTAGTGTATCTATGCATTCACAACTTTGGCAATGCCTGTAATGTAGAAACCACGTTCCAGTATTGGCCAAAGCCCTGTGTTCGATGCTACTGCACATGGTTCATTCAAATACTACCCTTAACTAGTTTAAATACGTATGTAGGTGATGTATCTATACATTCACAACTTTGGCAATGCCTGTAATGTAGAAACCACGTTCCAGTATTGGCCAAAGCCCTGTGTTCGATGCTACTGCACATGGTTCATTCAAATACTACCCTTGACTAGTTTAAATACGTATGTAGGTGATGTATCTATACATTCACAACTTTTGCAATGCCTGTAATGTCGAAACCACGTTCCAGTATTGGCCGAAGCCATGTGTTCGATGCTACTGCACATGGTTCATTCAAATACTACCCTCAACTAGTTAAATACGTATGTAGGTGATGTATCTATACACTTACAACTTTCGCAATGCCTGTAATGTAGAAACCATGTTCCAGTATTCCTCAAAGCCCTGTGTTCGATGCTACTGCACATGGTTCATTCAAATACTACCCTTGAGTGGTTTAAATAGTTTAAATACGTATGTAGGTGATGTATCTATACATTCACAACTTTCGCAATGCCTGTGAAGTAGAAACCACGTTCCAGTATTGGCCAAAGCCCTGTGTTCGATGCTACTGCACATGGTTCATTCAAATACTACCCTTAAGTGGTTTAAATAGTTTAAATACGTATGTAGGTGATGTATCTATGCATTCACAACTTTCGCAATGCCTGTAGTGTAGAAACCACGTTCCAGTATTGGCCAAAGCCCTGTGTTCGATGCTCCTGCACATGGTTCATTCAAATACTACCCTTAAGTGGTTTAAATAGTTTAAATACGTATGTAGGTGATGTATCTATACATTTACAACTTACGCGATGCCTCTAATGGTTAAAAATGCGTAGATATGTAGTGTATCTATGCATTCACAACTTTGGCAATACCTGTAATGTAGAAACCACGTTCCAGTATTGGCCAAAGCCCTGTGTTCGATGCTACTGCACATGGTTCATTCAAATACTACCATTAACTGGTTTAAATACGTATGTAGGTGATGTATCTATACATTCACAACTTTCGCAATGCCTGTAATGTAGAAACCACGTTCCAGTATTGGTCAAAGCCCTGTGTTCGATGCTACTGCACATGGTTCATTCAAATACTACCCTCAACTAGTTTAAATACGTATGTAGGTGATGTATCTATACATTCACAACTCTCGCAATGCCTGTAATGTAGAAACCACTTTCCGGTATTGGTCAAAGCCCTGTGTTCGATGCTACTGCACATGGTTCATTCAAATACTACCCTTAAGTGGTTTAAATAGTTTAAATACGTATGTAGGTGATGTATCTATACATTTACAACTTACGCAATGCCTGTAATGGTTAAAAATGCGTACACATGTAGTGTATCTATGCATTCACAACTTTGGCAATGCCTGTAATGTAGAAACCACGTTCCAGTATTGGCCAAAGCCCTGTGTTCGATGCTACTGCACATGGTTCATTCAAATACTACCCTTAACTAGTTTAAATACGTATGTAGGTGATGTATCTATACATTCACAACTCTCGCAATGCCTGTAATGTAGAAACCACGTTCCAGTATTGGTCAAAGCCCTGTGTTCGATGCTACTGCACATGGTTCATTTAAATACTACCCTTAAGTGGTTTAAATAGTTTAAATACGTATGTAGGTGATGTATCTATACATTTGCAACTTACGCAATGCCTGTAATGGATAAAAATGCGTACATATGTAGTGTATCTATGCATTCACAACTTTGGCAATGCCTGTAATGTAGAAACCACGTTCCAGTATTGGCCAAAGCCCTGTGTTCGATGCTACTGCACATGGTTCATTCAAATACTATCCTTAACTATTTCAAATACGTATGTAGGTGATGTATCTATACATTCACAACTCTCGCAATGCCTGTAATGTAGAAACCACGTTCCAGTATTGGTCAAAGCCCTGTGTTCGATGCTACTGCACCTGGCTCATTCAAATACTAGCCTTAAGTGGTTTAAATAGTTTAAATACGTATGTAGGTGATGTATCTATACATTTACAACTTACGCAATGCCTGTAATGGATAAAAATGCGTACATATGTAGTGTATCTATGCATTCACAACTTTGGCAATGCCTGTAATGTAGAAACCACGTTCCAGTATTGGCCAAAGCCCTGTGTTCGATGCTACTGCACATGGTTCATTCAAATACTACCCTTAACTAGTTTAAATACGTATGTAGGTGATGTATCTATACATTCACAACTCTCGCAATGCCTGTAATGTAGAAACCACGTTCCAGTATTGGTCAAAGCCCTGTGTTCGATGCTACTGCACCTGGCTCATTCAAATACTAGCCTTAAGTGGTTTAAATAGTTTAAATACGTATGTAGGTGATGTATCTATACATTTACAACTTACGCAATGCCTGTAATGGATAAAACTGCGTACATGTGTAGTGTATCTATGCATTCACAACTTTGGCAATGCCTGTAATGTAGAAACCACGTTCCAGTATTGGCCAAAGCCCTGTGTTCGATGCTACTGCACATGGTTCATTCAAATACTACCCTTAACTAGTTTAAATACGTATGTAGGTGATGTATCTATACATTCACAACTCTCGCAATGCCTGTAATGTAGAAACCACGTTCCAGTATTGGTCAAAGCCCTGTGTTCGATGCTACTGCACACGGTTCATTCAAATACTACCCTTAAGTGGTTTAAATAGTTTAAATACGTATGTAGGTGATGTATCTATACATTTACAACTTACGCAATGCCTGTAATGGTTAAAAATGCGTACACAGGTAGTGTATCTATGCATTCACAACTTTGGCAATGCCTGTAATGTAGAAACCACGTTCCAGTATTGGCCAAAGCCCTGTGTTCGATGCTACTGCACATGGTTCATTCAAATACTACCCTTAACTAGTTTAAATACGTATGTAGGTGATGTATCTATACATTCACAACTTTGGCAATGCCTGTAATGTAGAAACCACGTTCCAGTATTGGCCAAAGCCCTGTGTTCGATGCTACTGCACATGGTTCATTCAAATACTACCCTTGACTAGTTTAAATACGTATGTAGGTGATGTATCTATACATTCACAACTTTTGCAATGCCTGTAATGTCGAAACCACGTTCCAGTATTGGCCGAAGCCATGTGTTCGATGCTACTGCACATGGTTCATTCAAATACTACCCTCAACTAGTTAAATACGTATGTAGGTGATGTATCTATACACTTACAACTTTCGCAATGCCTGTAATGTAGAAACCATGTTCCAGTATTCCTCAAAGCCCTGTGTTCGATGCTACTGCACATGGTTCATTCAAATACTACCCTTGAGTGGTTTAAATAGTTTAAATACGTATGTAGGTGATGTATCTATACATTCACAACTTTCGCAATGCCTGTGAAGTAGAAACCACGTTCCAGTATTGGCCAAAGCCCTGTGTTCGATGCTACTGCACATGGTTCATTCAAATACTACCCTTAAGTGGTTTAAATAGTTTAAATACGTATGTAGGTGATGTATCTATGCATTCACAACTTTCGCAATGCCTGTAGTGTAGAAACCACGTTCCAGTATTGGCCAAAGCCCTGTGTTCGATGCTCCTGCACATGGTTCATTCAAATACTACCCTTAAGTGGTTTAAATAGTTTAAATACGTATGTAGGTGATGTATCTATACATTTACAACTTACGCGATGCCTCTAATGGTTAAAAATGCGTAGATATGTAGTGTATCTATGCATTCACAACTTTGGCAATACCTGTAATGTAGAAACCACGTTCCAGTATTGGCCAAAGCCCTGTGTTCGATGCTACTGCACATGGTTCATTCAAATACTACCATTAACTGGTTTAAATACGTATGTAGGTGATGTATCTATACATTCACAACTTTCGCAATGCCTGTAATGTAGAAACCACGTTCCAGTATTGGTCAAAGCCCTGTGTTCGATGCTACTGCACCTGGCTCATTCAAATACTAGCCTTAAGTGGTTTAAATAGTTTAAATACGTATGTAGGTGATGTATCTATACATTTACAACTTACGCAATGCCTGTAATGGATAAAACTGCGTACATGTGTAGTGTATCTATGCATTCACAACTTTGGCAATGCCTGTAATGTAGAAACCACGTTCCAGTATTGGCCAAAGCCCTGTGTTCGATGCTACTGCACATGGTTCATTCAAATACTACCCTTAACTAGTTTAAATACGTATGTAGGTGATGTATCTATACATTCACAACTCTCGCAATGCCTGTAATGTAGAAACCACGTTCCAGTATTGGTCAAAGCCCTGTGTTCGATGCTACTGCACACGGTTCATTCAAATACTACCCTTAAGTGGTTTAAATAGTTTAAATACGTATGTAGGTGATGTATCTATACATTTACAACTTACGCAATGCCTGTAATGGTTAAAAATGCGTACACAGGTAGTGTATCTATGCATTCACAACTTTGGCAATGCCTGTAATGTAGAAACCACGTTCCAGTATTGGCCAAAGCCCTGTGTTCGATGCTACTGCACATGGTTCATTCAAATACTACCCTTAACTAGTTTAAATACGTATGTAGGTGATGTATCTATACATTCACAACTCTCGCAATGCCTGTAATGTAGAAACCACGTTCCAGTATTGGTCAAAGCCCTGTGTTCGATGCTACTGCACACGGTTCATTCAAATACTACCCTTAAGTGGTTTAAATAGTTTAAATACGTATGTAGGTGATGTATCTATACATTTACAACTTACGCAATGCCTGTAATGGTTAAAAATGCGTACACAGGTAGTGTATCTATGCATTCACAACTTTGGCAATGCCTGTAATGTAGAAACCACGTTCCAGTATTGGCCAAAGCCCTGTGTTCGATGCTACTGCACATGGTTCATTCAAATACTACCCTTAACTAGTTTAAATACGTATGTAGGTGATGTATCTATACATTCACAACTTTGGCAATGCCTGTAATGTAGAAACCACGTTCCAGTATTGGCCAAAGCCCTGTGTTCGATGCTACTGCACATGGTTCATTCAAATACTACCCTTGACTAGTTTAAATACGTATGTAGGTGATGTATCTATACATTCACAACTTTTGCAATGCCTGTAATGTCGAAACCACGTTCCAGTATTGGCCGAAGCCATGTGTTCGATGCTACTGCACATGGTTCATTCAAATACTACCCTCAACTAGTTAAATACGTATGTAGGTGATGTATCTATACACTTACAACTTTCGCAATGCCTGTAATGTAGAAACCATGTTCCAGTATTCCTCAAAGCCCTGTGTTCGATGCTACTGCACATGGTTCATTCAAATACTACCCTTGAGTGGTTTAAATAGTTTAAATACGTATGTAGGTGATGTATCTATACATTCACAACTTTCGCAATGCCTGTGAAGTAGAAACCACGTTCCAGTATTGGCCAAAGCCCTGTGTTCGATGCTACTGCACATGGTTCATTCAAATACTACCCTTAAGTGGTTTAAATAGTTTAAATACGTATGTAGGTGATGTATCTATGCATTCACAACTTTCGCAATGCCTGTAGTGTAGAAACCACGTTCCAGTATTGGCCAAAGCCCTGTGTTCGATGCTCCTGCACATGGTTCATTCAAATACTACCCTTAAGTGGTTTAAATAGTTTAAATACGTATGTAGGTGATGTATCTATACATTTACAACTTACGCGATGCCTCTAATGGTTAAAAATGCGTAGATATGTAGTGTATCTATGCATTCACAACTTTGGCAATACCTGTAATGTAGAAACCACGTTCCAGTATTGGCCAAAGCCCTGTGTTCGATGCTACTGCACATGGTTCATTCAAATACTACCATTAACTGGTTTAAATACGTATGTAGGTGATGTATCTATACATTCACAACTTTCGCAATGCCTGTAATGTAGAAACCACGTTCCAGTATTGGTCAAAGCCCTGTGTTCGATGCTACTGCACATGGTTCATTCAAATACTACCCTCAACTAGTTTAAATACGTATGTAGGTGATGTATCTATACATTCACAACTCTCGCAATGCCTGTAATGTAGAAACCACTTTCCGGTATTGGTCAAAGCCCTGTGTTCGATGCTACTGCACATGGTTCATTCAAATACTACCCTTAAGTGGTTTAAATAGTTTAAATACGTATGTAGGTGATGTATCTATACATTTACAACTTACGCAATGCCTGTAATGGTTAAAAATGCGTACACATGTAGTGTATCTATGCATTCACAACTTTGGCAATGCCTGTAATGTAGAAACCACGTTCCAGTATTGGCCAAAGCCCTGTGTTCGATGCTACTGCACATGGTTCATTCAAATACTACCCTTAACTAGTTTAAATACGTATGTAGGTGATGTATCTATACATTCACAACTCTCGCAATGCCTGTAATGTAGAAACCACGTTCCAGTATTGGTCAAAGCCCTGTGTTCGATGCTACTGCACATGGTTCATTTAAATACTACCCTTAAGTGGTTTAAATAGTTTAAATACGTATGTAGGTGATGTATCTATACATTTACAACTTACGCAATGCCTGTAATGGTTAAAAATGCGTACACATGTAGTGTATCTATGCATTCACAACTTTGGCAATGCCTGTAATGTAGAAACCACGTTCCAGTATTGGCCAAAGCCCTGTGTTCGATGCTACTGCACATGGTTCATTCAAATACTACCCTTAACTAGTTTAAATACGTATGTAGGTGATGTATCTATACATTCACAACTCTCGCAATGCCTGTAATGTAGAAACCACGTTCCAGTATTGGTCAAAGCCCTGTGTTCGATGCTACTGCACATGGTTCATTTAAATACTACCCTTAAGTGGTTTAAATAGTTTAAATACGTATGTAGGTGATGTATCTATACATTTGCAACTTACGCAATGCCTGTAATGGATAAAAATGCGTACATATGTAGTGTATCTATGCATTCACAACTTTGGCAATGCCTGTAATGTAGAAACCACGTTCCAGTATTGGCCAAAGCCCTGTGTTCGATGCTACTGCACATGGTTCATTCAAATACTATCCTTAACTATTTCAAATACGTATGTAGGTGATGTATCTATACATTCACAACTCTCGCAATGCCTGTAATGTAGAAACCACGTTCCAGTATTGGTCAAAGCCCTGTGTTCGATGCTACTGCACCTGGCTCATTCAAATACTAGCCTTAAGTGGTTTAAATAGTTTAAATACGTATGTAGGTGATGTATCTATACATTTACAACTTACGCAATGCCTGTAATGGATAAAAATGCGTACATATGTAGTGTATCTATGCATTCACAACTTTGGCAATGCCTGTAATGTAGAAACCACGTTCCAGTATTGGCCAAAGCCCTGTGTTCGATGCTACTGCACATGGTTCATTCAAATACTACCCTTAACTAGTTTAAATACGTATGTAGGTGATGTATCTATACATTCACAACTCTCGCAATGCCTGTAATGTAGAAACCACGTTCCAGTATTGGTCAAAGCCCTGTGTTCGATGCTACTGCACCTGGCTCATTCAAATACTAGCCTTAAGTGGTTTAAATAGTTTAAATACGTATGTAGGTGATGTATCTATACATTTACAACTTACGCAATGCCTGTAATGGATAAAACTGCGTACATGTGTAGTGTATCTATGCATTCACAACTTTGGCAATGCCTGTAATGTAGAAACCACGTTCCAGTATTGGCCAAAGCCCTGTGTTCGATGCTACTGCACATGGTTCATTCAAATACTACCCTTAACTAGTTTAAATACGTATGTAGGTGATGTATCTATACATTCACAACTCTCGCAATGCCTGTAATGTAGAAACCACGTTCCAGTATTGGTCAAAGCCCTGTGTTCGATGCTACTGCACACGGTTCATTCAAATACTACCCTTAAGTGGTTTAAATAGTTTAAATACGTATGTAGGTGATGTATCTATACATTTACAACTTACGCAATGCCTGTAATGGTTAAAAATGCGTACACAGGTAGTGTATCTATGCATTCACAACTTTGGCAATGCCTGTAATGTAGAAACCACGTTCCAGTATTGGCCAAAGCCCTGTGTTCGATGCTACTGCACATGGTTCATTCAAATACTACCCTTAACTAGTTTAAATACGTATGTAGGTGATGTATCTATACATTCACAACTTTGGCAATGCCTGTAATGTAGAAACCACGTTCCAGTATTGGCCAAAGCCCTGTGTTCGATGCTACTGCACATGGTTCATTCAAATACTACCCTTGACTAGTTTAAATACGTATGTAGGTGATGTATCTATACATTCACAACTTTTGCAATGCCTGTAATGTCGAAACCACGTTCCAGTATTGGCCGAAGCCATGTGTTCGATGCTACTGCACATGGTTCATTCAAATACTACCCTCAACTAGTTAAATACGTATGTAGGTGATGTATCTATACACTTACAACTTTCGCAATGCCTGTAATGTAGAAACCATGTTCCAGTATTCCTCAAAGCCCTGTGTTCGATGCTACTGCACATGGTTCATTCAAATACTACCCTTGAGTGGTTTAAATAGTTTAAATACGTATGTAGGTGATGTATCTATACATTCACAACTTTCGCAATGCCTGTGAAGTAGAAACCACGTTCCAGTATTGGCCAAAGCCCTGTGTTCGATGCTACTGCACATGGTTCATTCAAATACTACCCTTAAGTGGTTTAAATAGTTTAAATACGTATGTAGGTGATGTATCTATGCATTCACAACTTTCGCAATGCCTGTAGTGTAGAAACCACGTTCCAGTATTGGCCAAAGCCCTGTGTTCGATGCTCCTGCACATGGTTCATTCAAATACTACCCTTAAGTGGTTTAAATAGTTTAAATACGTATGTAGGTGATGTATCTATACATTTACAACTTACTCGATGCCTCTAATGGTTAAAAATGCGTAGATATGTAGTGTATCTATGCATTCACAACTTTGGCAATACCTGTAATGTAGAAACCACGTTCCAGTATTGGCCAAAGCCCTGTGTTCGATGCTACTGCACATGGTTCATTCAAATACTACCATTAACTGGTTTAAATACGTATGTAGGTGATGTATCTATACATTCACAACTTTCGCAATGCCTGTAATGTAGAAACCACGTTCCAGTATTGGTCAAAGCCCTGTGTTCGATGCTACTGCACATGGTTCATTCAAATACTACCCTCAACTAGTTTAAATACGTATGTAGGTGATGTATCTATACATTCACAACTCTCGCAATGCCTGTAATGTAGAAACCACTTTCCGGTATTGGTCAAAGCCCTGTGTTCGATGCTACTGCACATGGTTCATTCAAATACTACCCTTAAGTGGTTTAAATAGTTTAAATACGTATGTAGGTGATGTATCTATACATTTACAACTTACGCAATGCCTGTAATGGTTAAAAATGCGTACACATGTAGTGTATCTATGCATTCACAACTTTGGCAATGCCTGTAATGTAGAAACCACGTTCCAGTATTGGCCAAAGCCCTGTGTTCGATGCTACTGCACATGGTTCATTCAAATACTACCCTTAACTAGTTTAAATACGTATGTAGGTGATGTATCTATACATTCACAACTCTCGCAATGCCTGTAATGTAGAAACCACGTTCCAGTATTGGTCAAAGCCCTGTGTTCGATGCTACTGCACATGGTTCATTTAAATACTACCCTTAAGTGGTTTAAATAGTTTAAATACGTATGTAGGTGATGTATCTATACATTTGCAACTTACGCAATGCCTGTAATGGATAAAAATGCGTACATATGTAGTGTATCTATGCATTCACAACTTTGGCAATGCCTGTAATGTAGAAACCACGTTCCAGTATTGGCCAAAGCCCTGTGTTCGATGCTACTGCACATGGTTCATTCAAATACTATCCTTAACTATTTCAAATACGTATGTAGGTGATGTATCTATACATTCACAACTCTCGCAATGCCTGTAATGTAGAAACCACGTTCCAGTATTGGTCAAAGCCCTGTGTTCGATGCTACTGCACCTGGCTCATTCAAATACTAGCCTTAAGTGGTTTAAATAGTTTAAATACGTATGTAGGTGATGTATCTATACATTTACAACTTACGCAATGCCTGTAATGGATAAAAATGCGTACATATGTAGTGTATCTATGCATTCACAACTTTGGCAATGCCTGTAATGTAGAAACCACGTTCCAGTATTGGCCAAAGCCCTGTGTTCGATGCTACTGCACATGGTTCATTCAAATACTACCCTTAACTAGTTTAAATACGTATGTAGGTGATGTATCTATACATTCACAACTCTCGCAATGCCTGTAATGTAGAAACCACGTTCCAGTATTGGTCAAAGCCCTGTGTTCGATGCTACTGCACCTGGCTCATTCAAATACTAGCCTTAAGTGGTTTAAATAGTTTAAATACGTATGTAGGTGATGTATCTATACATTTACAACTTACGCAATGCCTGTAATGGATAAAACTGCGTACATGTGTAGTGTATCTATGCATTCACAACTTTGGCAATGCCTGTAATGTAGAAACCACGTTCCAGTATTGGCCAAAGCCCTGTGTTCGATGCTACTGCACATGGTTCATTCAAATACTACCCTTAACTAGTTTAAATACGTATGTAGGTGATGTATCTATACATTCACAACTCTCGCAATGCCTGTAATGTAGAAACCACGTTCCAGTATTGGTCAAAGCCCTGTGTTCGATGCTACTGCACACGGTTCATTCAAATACTACCCTTAAGTGGTTTAAATAGTTTAAATACGTATGTAGGTGATGTATCTATACATTTACAACTTACGCAATGCCTGTAATGGATAAAAATGCGTACACAGGTAGTGTATCTATGCATTCACAACTTTGGCAATGCCTGTAATGTAGAAACCACGTTCCAGTATTGGCCAAAGCCCTGTGTTCGATGCTACTGCACATGGTTCATTCAAATACTACCCTTAACTAGTTTAAATACGTATGTAGGTGATGTATCTATACATTCACAACTTTGGCAATGCCTGTAATGTAGAAACCACGTTCCAGTATTGGCCAAAGCCCTGTGTTCGATGCTACTGCACATGGTTCATTCAAATACTACCCTTGACTAGTTTAAATACGTATGTAGGTGATGTATCTATACATTCACAACTTTTGCAATGCCTGTAATGTCGAAACCACGTTCCAGTATTGGCCGAAGCCATGTGTTCGATGCTACTGCACATGGTTCATTCAAATACTACCCTCAACTAGTTAAATACGTATGTAGGTGATGTATCTATACACTTACAACTTTCGCAATGCCTGTAATGTAGAAACCATGTTCCAGTATTCCTCAAAGCCCTGTGTTCGATGCTACTGCACATGGTTCATTCAAATACTACCCTTGAGTGGTTTAAATAGTTTAAATACGTATGTAGGTGATGTATCTATACATTCACAACTTTCGCAATGCCTGTGAAGTAGAAACCACGTTCCAGTATTGGCCAAAGCCCTGTGTTCGATGCTACTGCACATGGTTCATTCAAATACTACCCTTAAGTGGTTTAAATAGTTTAAATACGTATGTAGGTGATGTATCTATGCATTCACAACTTTCGCAATGCCTGTAGTGTAGAAACCACGTTCCAGTATTGGCCAAAGCCCTGTGTTCGATGCTCCTGCACATGGTTCATTCAAATACTACCCTTAAGTGGTTTAAATAGTTTAAATACGTATGTAGGTGATGTATCTATACATTTACAACTTACGCGATGCCTCTAATGGTTAAAAATGCGTAGATATGTAGTGTATCTATGCATTCACAACTTTGGCAATACCTGTAATGTAGAAACCACGTTCCAGTATTGGCCAAAGCCCTGTGTTCGATGCTACTGCACATGGTTCATTCAAATACTACCATTAACTGGTTTAAATACGTATGTAGGTGATGTATCTATACATTCACAACTTTCGCAATGCCTGTAATGTAGAAACCACGTTCCAGTATTGGTCAAAGCCCTGTGTTCGATGCTACTGCACATGGTTCATTCAAATACTACCCTCAACTAGTTTAAATACGTATGTAGGTGATGTATCTATACATTCACAACTCTCGCAATGCCTGTAATGTAGAAACCACTTTCCGGTATTGGTCAAAGCCCTGTGTTCGATGCTACTGCACATGGTTCATTCAAATACTACCCTTAAGTGGTTTAAATAGTTTAAATACGTATGTAGGTGATGTATCTATACATTTACAACTTACGCAATGCCTGTAATGGTTAAAAATGCGTACACATGTAGTGTATCTATGCATTCACAACTTTGGCAATGCCTGTAATGTAGAAACCACGTTCCAGTATTGGCCAAAGCCCTGTGTTCGATGCTACTGCACATGGTTCATTCAAATACTACCCTTAACTAGTTTAAATACGTATGTAGGTGATGTATCTATACATTCACAACTCTCGCAATGCCTGTAATGTAGAAACCACGTTCCAGTATTGGTCAAAGCCCTGTGTTCGATGCTACTGCACATGGTTCATTTAAATACTACCCTTAAGTGGTTTAAATAGTTTAAATACGTATGTAGGTGATGTATCTATACATTTGCAACTTACGCAATGCCTGTAATGGATAAAAATGCGTACATATGTAGTGTATCTATGCATTCACAACTTTGGCAATGCCTGTAATGTAGAAACCACGTTCCAGTATTGGCCAAAGCCCTGTGTTCGATGCTACTGCACATGGTTCATTCAAATACTATCCTTAACTATTTCAAATACGTATGTAGGTGATGTATCTATACATTCACAACTCTCGCAATGCCTGTAATGTAGAAACCACGTTCCAGTATTGGTCAAAGCCCTGTGTTCGATGCTACTGCACCTGGCTCATTCAAATACTAGCCTTAAGTGGTTTAAATAGTTTAAATACGTATGTAGGTGATGTATCTATACATTTACAACTTACGCAATGCCTGTAATGGATAAAAATGCGTACATGTGTAGTGTATCTATGCATTCACAACTTTGGCAATGCCTGTAATGTAGAAACCACGTTCCAGTATTGGCCAAAGCCCTGTGTTCGATGCTACTGCACATGGTTCATTCAAATACTACCCTTAACTAGTTTAAATACGTATGTAGGTGATGTATCTATACATTCACAACTCTCGCAATGCCTGTAATGTAGAAACCACGTTCCAGTATTGGTCAAAGCCCTGTGTTCGATGCTACTGCACCTGGCTCATTCAAATACTAGCCTTAAGTGGTTTAAATAGTTTAAATACGTATGTAGGTGATGTATCTATACATTTACAACTTACGCAATGCCTGTAATGGATAAAACTGCGTACATGTGTAGTGTATCTATGCATTCACAACTTTGGCAATGCCTGTAATGTAGAAACCACGTTCCAGTATTGGCCAAAGCCCTGTGTTCGATGCTACTGCACATGGTTCATTCAAATACTACCCTTAACTAGTTTAAATACGTATGTAGGTGATGTATCTATACATTCACAACTCTCGCAATGCCTGTAATGTAGAAACCACGTTCCAGTATTGGTCAAAGCCCTGTGTTCGATGCTACTGCACACGGTTCATTCAAATACTACCCTTAAGTGGTTTAAATAGTTTAAATACGTATGTAGGTGATGTATCTATACATTTACAACTTACGCAATGCCTGTAATGGTTAAAAATGCGTACACAGGTAGTGTATCTATGCATTCACAACTTTCGCAATGCCTGTAATGTAGAAACCACGTTCCAGTATTGGCCAAAGCCCTGTGTTCGATGCTACTGCACATGGTTCATTCAAATACTACCCTTAACTAGTTTAAATACGTATGTAGGTGATGTATCTATACATTCACAACTTTGGCAATGCCTGTAATGTAGAAACCACGTTCCAGTATTGGCCAAAGCCCTGTGTTCGATGCTACTGCACATGGTTCATTCAAATACTACCCTTGACTAGTTTAAATACGTATGTAGGTGATGTATCTATACATTCACAACTTTTGCAATGCCTGTAATGTCGAAACCACGTTCCAGTATTGGCCGAAGCCATGTGTTCGATGCTACTGCACATGGTTCATTCAAATACTACCCTCAACTAGTTAAATACGTATGTAGGTGATGTATCTATACACTTACAACTTTCGCAATGCCTGTAATGTAGAAACCATGTTCCAGTATTCCTCAAAGCCCTGTGTTCGATGCTACTGCACATGGTTCATTCAAATACTACCCTTGAGTGGTTTAAACAGTTTAAATACGTATGTAGGTGATGTATCTATACATTCACAACTTTCGCAATGCCTGTGAAGTAGAAACCACGTTCCAGTATTGGCCAAAGCCCTGTGTTCGATGCTACTGCACATGGTTCATTCAAATACTACCCTTAAGTGGTTTAAATAGTTTAAATACGTATGTAGGTGATGTATCTATGCATTCACAACTTTCGCAATGCCTGTAGTGTAGAAACCACGTTCCAGTATTGGCCAAAGCCCTGTGTTCGATGCTCCTGCACATGGTTCATTCAAATACTACCCTTAAGTGGTTTAAATAGTTTAAATACGTATGTAGGTGATGTATCTATACATTTACAACTTACGCGATGCCTCTAATGGTTAAAAATGCGTAGATATGTAGTGTATCTATGCATTCACAACTTTGGCAATGCCTGTAATGTAGAAACCACGTTCCAGTATTGGCCAAAGCCCTGTGTTCGATGCTACTGCACATGGTTCATTCAAATACTACCCTTAACTGGTTTAAATACGTATGTAGGTGATGTATCTATACATTCACAACTTTCGCAATGCCTGTAATGTAGAAACCACGTTCCAGTATTGGTCAAAGCCCTGTGTTCGATGCTACTGCACATGGTTCATTCAAATACTACCCTCAACTAGTTTAAATACGTATGTAGGTGATGTATCTATACATTCACAACTCTCGCAATGCCTGTAATGTAGAAACCACTTTCCAGTATTGGCCAAAGACCTGTGTTCGACGCTACTGCACATGGTTCATTCAAATACTACCCTTAACTATGCTTAAATAGTTTAAATACGTATGTAGGTGATGTATCTATACATTCACAACTTTCGCAATGCCTGTAATGTAGAAACCACGTTCCAGTATTGGCCAAAGCCCTGTGTTCGATGCTACTGCACATGGTTCATTCAAATACTACCCTTAAGTGGTTTAAATAGTTTAAATACGTATGTAGGTGATGTATCTATACATTTACAACTTACGCGATGCCTGTAATGGTTAAAAATGGGTAGATATGTAGTGTATCTATGCATTCACAACTTTGGCAATGCCTGTAATGTAGAAACCACGTCCAAGTATTGGCCAAAGCCCTGTGTTCGATGCTACTGCACGTGGTTCATTCAAATACTACCCTTGACTAGTTTAAATACGTATGTAGGTGATGTATCTATACATTCACAACTTTTGCAATGCCTGTAATGTCGAAACCACGTTCCAGTATTGGCCAAAGCCCTGTGTTCGATGCTACTGCACATGGTTCATTCAAATACTACCCTTAACTAGTTTAAATGCGTATGTAGGTGATGTATCTATACATTCACAACTCTCGCAATGCCTGTAATGTAGAAACCACGTTCCAGTATTTGTCAAAGCCCTGTGTTCGATGCTACTGCACACGGTTCATTCAAATACTACCCTTAAGTGGTTTAAATAGTTTAAATACGTATGTAGGTGATGTATCTATACATTTACAACTTACGCAATGCCTGTAATGGTTAAAAATGCGTACACATGTAGTGTGTCTATGCATTCACAACTTTGGCAATGCCTGTAATGTAGAAACCACGTTCCAGTATTGGCCAAAGCCCTGTGTTCGATGCTACTGCACATGGTTCATTCAAATACTACCCTTAACTAGTTTAAATACGTATGTAGGTGATGTATCTATACATTCACAACTTTTGCAATGCCTGTAATGTAGAAACCACGTTCCAGTATTGGCCAAAGCCCTGTGTTCGATGCTACTGCACATGGTTCATTCAAATACTACCCTTGACTGGTTTAAATACGTATGTAGGTGATGTATCTATACATTCACAACTTTTGCAATGCCTGTAATGTCGAAACCACGTTCCAGTATTGGCCAAAGCCATGTGTTCGATGCTAATGCACATGGTTCATTCAAATACTACCCTCAACTAGTTAAATACGTATGTAGGTGATGTATCTATACACTTACAACTTTCGCAATGCCTGTAATGTAGAAACCATGTTCCAGTATTCCTCAAAGCCCTGTGTTCGATGCTACTGCACATGGTTCATTCAAATACTACCCTTGAGTGGTTTAAATAGTTTAAATACGTATGTAGGTGATGTATCTATACATTCACAACTTTCGCAATGCCTGTGAAGTAGAAACCACGTTCCAGTATTGGCCAAAGCCCTGTGTTCGATGCTACTGCACATGGTTCATTCAAATACAACCCTTAAGTGGTTTAAATAGTTTAAATACGTATGTAGGTGATGTATCTATGCATTCACAACTTTGGCAATGCCTGTAGTGTAGAAACCACGTTCCAGTATTGGCCAAAGCCCTGTGTTCGATGCTCCTGCACATGGTTCATTCAAATACTACCCTTAAGTGGTTTAAATAGTTTAAATACGTATGTAGGTGATGTATCTATACATTTACAACTTACGCGATGCCTCTAATGGTTAAAAATGCGTAGATATGTAGTGTATCTATGCATTCACAACTTTGGCAATGCCTGTAATGTAGAAACCACGTTCCAGTATTGGCCAAAGCCCTGTGTTCGATGCTACTGCACATGGTTCATTCAAATACTACCCTTAACTGGTTTAAATACGTATGTAGGTGATGTATCTATACATTCACAACTTTCGCAATGCCTGTAATGTAGAAACCACGTTCCAGTATTGGTCAAAGCCCTGTGTTCGATGCTACTGCACATGGTTCATTCAAATACTACCCTCAACTAGTTTAAATACGTATGTAGGTGATGCATCTATACATTCACAACTCTCGCAATGCCTGCAATGTAGAAACCACTTTCCAGTATTGGCCAAAGACCTGTGTTCGACGCTACTGCACATGGTTCATTCAAATACTACCCTTAACTATGGTTAAATAGTTTAAATACGTATGTAGGTGATGTATCTATACATTCACAACTTTCGCAATGCCTGTAATGTAGAAACCACGTTCCAGTATTGGCCAAAGCCCTGTGTTCGATGCTACTGCACATGGTTCATTCAAATACTACCCTTAAGTGGTTTAAATAGTTTAAATACGTATGTAGGTGATGTATCTATACATTTACAACTTACGCGATGCCTGTAATGGTTAAAAATGGGTGGATATGTAGTGTATCTATGCATTCACAACTTTGGCAATGCCTGTAATGTAGAAACCACGTCCAAGTATTGGCCAAAGCCCTGTGTTCGATGCTACTGCACGTCGTTCATTCAAATACTACCCTTGACTAGTTTAAATACGTATGTAGGTGATGTATCTATACATTCACAACTTTTGCAATGCCTGTAATGTCGAAACCACGTTCCAGTATTGGCCAAAGCCCTGTGTTCGATGCTACTGCACATGGTTCATTCAAATACTACCCTTAACTAGTTTAAATACGTATGTAGGTGATGTATCTATACATTCACAACTCTCGCAATGCCTGTAATGTAGAAACCACGTTCCAGTATTGGTCAAAGCCCTGTGTTCGATGCTACTGCACACGGTTCATTCAAATACTACCCTTAAGTGGTTTAAATAGTTTAAATACGTATGTAGGTGATGTATCTATACATTTACAACTTACGCAATGCCTGTAATGGTTAAAAATGCGTACACATGTAGTGTATCTATGCATTCACAACTTTGGCAATGCCTGTAATGTAGAAATCACGTTCCAGTATTGGCCAAAGCCCTGTGTTCGATGCTACTGCACATGGTTCATTCAAATACTACCCTTAACTAGTTTAAATACGTATGTAGGTGATGTATCTATACATTCACAACTTTTGCAATGCCTGTAATGTAGAAACCACGTTCCAGTATTGGCCAAAGCCCTGTGTTCGATGCTACTGCACATGGTTCATTCAAATACTACCCTTAACTAGTTTAAATACGTATGTAGGTGATGTATCTATACATTCACAACTTTTGCAATGCCTGTAATGTCGAAACCACGTTCCAGTATTGGCCGAAGCCATGTGTTCGATGCTAATGCACATGGTTCATTCAAATACTACCCTCAACTAGTTAAATACGTATGTAGGTGATGTATCTATACACTTACAACTTTCGCAATGCCTGTAATGTAGAAACCATGTTCCAGTATTCCTCAAAGCCCTGTGTTCGATGCTACTGCACATGGTTCATTCAAATACTACCCTTGAGTGGTTTAAATAGTTTAAATACGTATGTAGGTGATGTATCTATACATTCACAACTTTCGCAATGCCTGTGAAGTAGAAACCACGTTCCAGTATTGGCCAAAGCCCTGTGTTCGATGCTACTGCACATGGTTCATTCAAATACTACCCTTAAGTGGTTTAAATAGTTTAAATACGTATGTAGGTGATGTATCTATGCATTCACAACTTTGGCAATGCCTGTAGTGTAGAAACCACGTTCCAGTATTGGCCAAAGCCCTGTGTTCGATGCTCCTGCACATGGTTCATTCAAATACTACCCTTAAGTGGTTTAAATAGTTTAAATACGTATGTAGGTGATGTATCTATACATTTACAACTTACGCGATGCCTCTAATGGTTAAAAATGCGTAGATATGAAGTGTATCTATGCATTCACAACTTTGTCAATGCCTGTAATGTAGAAACCACGTTCCAGTATTGGCCAAAGCCCTGTGTTCGATGCTACTGCACATGGTTCATTCAAATACTACCCTTAACTGGTTTAAATATGTATGTAGGTGATGTATCTATACATTCACAACTTTCGCAATGCCTGTAATGTAGAAACCACTTTCCAGTATTGGCCAAAGCCCTGTGTTCGACGCTACTGCACATGGTTCATTCAAATACTACCCTTAACTATGGTTAAATAGTTTAAATACGTATGTAGGTGATGTATCTATACATTCACAACTTTCGCAATGCCTGTGAAGTAGAAACCACGTTCCAGTATTGGCCAAAGCCCTGTGTTCGATGCTACTGCACATGGTTCATTCAAATACTACCCTTAAGTGGTTTAAATAGTTTAAATACGTATGTAGGTGATGTATCTATACATTTACAACTTACGCGATGCCTGTAATGGTTAAAAATGCGTAGATATGTAGTGTATCTATGCATTCACAACTTTGGCAATGCCTGTAATGTAGAAACCACGTCCAAGTATTGGCCAAAGCCCTGTGTTCGATGCTACTGCACATGGTTCATTCAAATACTACCCTTGACTAGTTTAAATACGTATGTAGGTGATGTATCTATACATTCACAACTTTTGCAATGCCTGTAATGTAAAAACCAAGTTCCAGTATTGGTCAAAGCCCTGTGTTCGATGCTACTGCACATGGTTCATTCAAATACTACCCTCAACTAGTTAAATACGTATGTAGGTGATGTATCTATACATTTACAACTTTCGCAATGCCTGTAATGTAGAAACCACGTTCCAGTATTGGCCAAAGCCCTGTGTTCGATGCTACTGCACATGGTTCATTCAAATACTACCCTTAACTGGTTTAAATACGTATGTAGGTGATGTATCTATACATTCACAACTTTCGCAATGCCTGTAATGTAAAAACCAAGTTCCAGTATTGGTCAAAGCCCTGTGTTCGATGCTACTGCACATGGTTCATTCAAATACTACCCTCAACTAGTTTAAATACGTATGTAGGTGATGTATCTATACATTCACAACTTTCGCAATGCCTGTAATGTAAAAACCAAGTTCCAGTATTGGTCAAAGCCCTGTGTTCGATGCTACTGCACATGGTTCATTTAAATACTACCCTTAAGTGGTTTAAATAGTTTAAATACGTATGTAGGTGATGTATCTATACATTTACAACTTACGCAATGCCTGTAATGGTTAAAAATGCGTACACATTCAGTGTATCTATGCATTCACAACTTTGGCAATGCCTGTAATGTAGAAACCACGTTCCAGTATTGGTCAAAGCCCTGTGTTCGATGCTACTGCACATGGTTCATTCAAATACTACCCTTAACTAGTTTAAATACGTATGTAGGTGATGTATCTATACATTCACAACTTTGGCAATGCCTGTAATGTAGAAACCACGTTCCAGTATTGGTCAAAGCCCTGTGTTCGATGCTACTGCACATGGTTCATTTAAATACTACCCTTAAGTGGTTTAAATAGTTTAAATACGTATGTAGGTGATGTATCTATACATTCACAACTCTCGCAATGCCTGTAATGTAGAAACCACGTTCCAGTATTGGTCAAAGCCCTGTGTTCGATGCTACTGCACATGGTTCATTCAAATACTACCCTTCAGTGGTTTAAATAGTTTAAATACGTATGTAGGTGATGTATCTATGCATTCACAACTTTGGCAATGCCTGTAATGTAGGAACCACGTTCCAGTATTGGCCAAAGCCCTGTGTTCGATGCTACTGCACATGGTTCATTCAAATACTACCCTTAAGTGGTTTAAATAGTTTAAATACGTATGTAGGTGATGTATCTATACATTTACAACTTACGCGATGCCTCTAATGGTTAAAAATGCGTAGATATGTAGTGTATCTATGCATTCACAACTTTGGCAATGCCTGTAATGTAGAAACCACGTTCCAGTATTGGCCAAAGCCCTGTCTTCGATGCTACTGCACATGGTTCATTCAAATACTACCCTTAAGTGGTTTAAATAGTTTAAATACGTATGTAGGTGATGTATCTATACATTTACAACTTACGCGATGCCTCTAATGGTTAAAAATGCGTAGATATGTAGTGTATCTATGCATTCACAACTTTGGCAATGCCTGTAATGTAGAAACCACGTTCCAGTATTGGCCAAAGCCCTGTGTTCGATGCTACTGCACATGGTTCATTCAAATACTACCCTTAACTGGTTTAAATACGTATGTAGGTGATGTATCTATACATTCACAACTTTCGCAATGCCTGTAATGTAGAAACCACGTTCCAGTATTGGTCAAAGCCCTGTGTTCGATGCTACTGCACATGGTTCATTCAAATACTACCCTCAACTAGTTTAAATACGTATGTAGGTGATGTATCTATACATTCACAACTCTCGCAATGCCTGTAATGTAGAAACCACTTTCCGGTACTGGTCAAAGCCCTGTGTTCGATGCTACTGCACATGGTTCATTCAAATACTACCCTTAAGTGGTTTAAATAGTTTAAATACGTATGTAGGTGATGTATCTATACATTTACAACTTACGCAATGCCTGTAATGGTTAAAAATGCGTACACATGTAGTGTATCTATGCATTCACAACTTTGGCAATGCCTGTAATGTAGAAACCACGTTCCAGTATTGGTCAAAGCCCTGTGTTCGATGCTACTGCACATGGTTCATTCAAATACTACCCTTAACTAGTTTAAATACGTATGTAGGTGATGTATCTATACATTCACAACTCTCGCAATGCCTGTAATGTAGAAACCACGTTCCAGTATTGGCCAAAGCCCTGTGTTCGATGCTACTGCACATGGTTCATTCAAATACTACCCATAAGTGGTTTAAATAGTTTAAATACGTATGTAGGTGATGTATCTATACATTCACAACTTTCGCAATGCCTGTAATGTAGAAACCACGTTCCAGTATTGGTCAAAGCCCTGTGTTCGATGCTACTGCACATGGTTCATTCAAATACTACCCTCAACTAGTTTAAATACGTATGTAGGTGATGTATCTATACATTCACAACTCTCGCAATGCCTGTAATGTAGAAACCACTTTCCGGTACTGGTCAAAGCCCTGTGTTCGATGCTACTGCACATGGTTCATTCAAATACTACCCTTAAGTGGTTTAAATAGTTTAAATACGTATGTAGGTGATGTATCTATACATTTACAACTTACGCGATGCCTGTAATGGTTAAAAATGCGTAGATATGTAGTGTATCTATGCATTCACAACTTTGGTAATACCTGTAATGTAGAAACCACGTTCCAGTATTGGCCAAAGCCCTGTGTTCTATGCTACTGCAAATGGTTCATTCAAATACTACACTTAACTGGTTTAAATACGTATGTAGGTGATGTATCTATACATTCACAACTTTCGCAATGCCTGTAATGTAGAAACCACGTTCCAGTATTGGTCAAAGCCCTGTGTTCGATGCTACTGCACATGGTTCATTCAAATACTACCCTTAACTAGTTTAAATACGTATGTAGGTGATGTATCTATACATTCACAACTCTCGCAATGCCTGTAATGTAGAAACCACTTTCCGGTATTGGTCAAAGCCCTGTGTTCGATGCTACTGCACATGGTTCATTCAAATACTACCCTTAAGTGGTTTAAATAGTTTAAATACGTATGTAGGTGATGTATCTATACATTTACAACTTACGCAATGCCTGTAATGGTTAAAAATGCGTACACATGTAGTGTATCTATGCATTCACAACTTTGGCAATGCCTGTAATGTAGAAACCACGTTCCAGTATCGGCCAAAGCCCTGTGTTCGATGCTACTGCACATGGTTCATTCAAATACTACCCTTAACTAGTTTAAATACGTATGTAGGTGATGTATCTATACATTCACAACTCTCGCAATGCCTGTAATGTAGGAACCACGTTCCAGTATTGGTCAAAGCCCTGTGTTCGATGCTACTGCACATGGTTCATTCAAATACTACCCTTAAGTGGTTTAAATAGTTTAGATACGTATGTAGGTGATGTATCTATACATTTACAACTTACGCAATGCCTGTAATGGTTAAAAATGCGTTCACATGTAGTGTATCTATGCATTCACAACTTTGGCAATGCCTGTAATGTAGAAACCACGTTCCAGTATTGGCCAAAGCCCTGTGTTCGATGCTACTGCACATGGTTCATTCAAATACTACCCTTAACTAGTTTAAATACGTATGTAGGTGATGTATCTATACATTCACAACTTTTGCAATGCCTGTAATGTAGAAACCACGTTCCAGTATTGGCCAAAGCCCTGTGTTCGATGCTACTGCACATGGTTCATTCAAATACTACCCTTGACTAGTTTAAATACGTATGTAGGTGATGTATCTATACATTCACAACTTTTGCAATGCCTGTAATGTCGAAACCACGTTCCAGTATTGGCCGAAGCCATGTGTTTGATGCTAATGCACATAGTTCATTCAAATACTACCCTCAACTAGTTTAAATACGTATGTAGGTGATGTATCTATACATTTACAACTTTCGCAATGGCTGTAATGTAGAAACCATGTTCCAGTTTTCCTCAAAGCCCTGTGTTCGATGCTACTGCACATGGTTCATTCAAATACTACCCTTGAGTGGTTTAAATAGTTTAAATACGTATATAGGTGATGTATCTATACATTCACAACTTTCGCAATGCGTGTGAAGTAGAAACCATGTTCCAGTATTGGCCAATGCCCTGTGTTCGATGCTACTGCACATGGTTCATTCAAATACTACCCATAAGTGGTTTAAATAGTTTAAATACGTATGTAGGTGATGTATCTATGCATTCACAACTTTGGCAATGCCTGTAATGGTTAAAAATGCGTTCACATGTAGTGTATCTATGCATTCACAACTTTGGCAATGCCTGTAATGTAGAAACCACGTTCCAGTATTGGCCAAAGCCCTGTGTTCGATGCTACTGCACATGGTTCATTCAAATACTACCCTTAACTAGTTTAAATACGTATGTAGGTGATGTATCTATACATTCACAACTTTTGCAATGCCTGTAATGTAGAAACCACGTTCCAGTATTGGCCAAAGCCCTGTGTTCGATGCTACTGCACATGGTTCATTCAAATACTACCCTTGACTAGTTTAAATACGTATGTAGGTGATGTATCTATACATTCACAACTTTTACAATGCCTGTAATGTCGAAACCACGTTCCAGTATTGGCCGAAGCCATGTGTTCGATGCTAATGCACATAGTTCATTCAAATACTACCCTCAACTAGTTTAAATACGTATGTAGGTGATGTATCTGTACATTTACAACTTTCGCAATGGCTGTAATGTAGAAACCATGTTCCAGTATTCCTCAAAGCCCTGTGTTCGATGCTACTGCACATGGTTCATTCAAATACTACCCTTGAGTGGTTTAAATAGTTTAAATACGTATGTAGGTGATGTATCTATACATTCACAACTTTCGCAATGCCTGTGATGTAGAAACCATGTTCCAGTATTGGCCAAAGCCCTGTGTTCGATGCTACTGCACATGGTTCATTCAAATACTACCCATAAGTGGTTTAAATAGTTTAAATACGTATGTAGGTGATGTATCTATGCATTCACAACTTTGGCAATGCCTGTAATGTAGAAACCACGTTCCAGTATTGGCCAAAGCCCTGTGTTCGATGCTACTGCACATGGTTCATTCAAATACTACCCTTAAGTGGTTTAAATAGTTTAAATACGTATGTAGGTGATGTATCTATACATTTACAACTTACGCGATGCCTCTAATGGTTAAAAATGCGTAGATATGTAGTGTATCTATGCATTCACAACTTTGGCAATACCTGTAATGTAGAAACCACGTTCCAGTATTGGCCAAAGCCCTGTGTTCGATGCTACTGCACATGGTTCATTCAAATACTACCATTAACTGGTTTAAACACGTATGTAGGTGATGTATCTATACATTCACAACTTTCGCAATGCCTGTAATGTAGAAACCACGTTCCAGTATTGGTCAAAGCCCTGTGTTCGATGCTACTGCACATGGTTCATTCAAATACTACCCTCAACTAGTTTAAATACGTATGTAGGTGATGTATCTATACATTCACAACTCTCGCAATGCCTGTAATGTAGAAACCACTTTCCGGTATTGGTCAAAGCCCTGTGTTCGATGCTACTGCACATGGTTCATTCAAATACTACCCTTAAGTGGTTTAAATAGTTTAAATACGTATGTAGGTGATGTATCTATACATTTACAACTTACGCAATGCCTGTAATGGTTAAAAATGCGTACACATGTAGTGTATCTATGCATTCACAACTTTGGCAATGCCTGTAATGTAGAAACCACGTTCCAGTATTGGCCAAAGCCCTGTGTTCGATGCTACTGCACATGGTTCATTCAAATACTACCCTTAACTAGTTTAAATACGTATGTAGGTGATGTATCTATACATTCACAACTCTCGCAATGCCTGTAATGTAGAAACCACGTTCCAGTATTGGTCAAAGCCCTGTGTTCGATGCTACTGCACATGGTTCATTTAAATACTACCCTTAAGTGGTTTAAATAGTTTAAATACGTATGTAGGTGATGTATCTATACATTTACAACTTACGCAATGCCTGTAATGGATAAAAATGCGTACATATGTAGTGTATCTATGCATTCACAACTTTGGCAATGCCTGTAATGTAGAAACCACGTTCCAGTATTGGCCAAAGCCCTGTGTTCGATGCTACTGCACATGGTTCATTCAAATACTACCCTTAACTAGTTCAAATACGTATGTAGGTGATGTATCTATACATTCACAACTCTCGCAATGCCCGTAATGTAGAAACCACGTTCCAGTATTGGTCAAAGCCCTGTGTTCGATGCTACTGCACATGGTTCATTCAAATACTACCCTTAAGTGGTTTAAATAGTTTAGATACGTATGTAGGTGATGTATCTATACATTTACAACTTACGCAATGCCTGTAATGGTTAAAAATGCGTACACATGTAGTGTATCTATGCATTCACAACTTTGGCAATGCCTGTAATGTAGAAACCACGTTCCAGTATTGGCCAAAGCCCTGTGTTCGATGCTACTGCACATGGTTCATTCAAATACTACCCTTAACTGGTTTAAATACGTATGTAGGTGATGTATCTATACATTCACAACTTTTGCAATGCCTGTAATGTAGAAACCACGTTCCAGTATTGGCCAAAGCCCTGTGTTCGATGCTACTGAACATGGTTCATTCAAATACTACCCTTGACTAGTTTAAATACGTATGTAGGTGATGTATCTATACATTCACAACTTTTGCAATGCCTGTAATGTCGAAACCACGTTCCAGTATTGGCCGAAGCCATGTGTTCGATGCTAATGCACATTGTTCATTCAAATACTACCCTCAACTAGTTTAAATACGTATGTAGGTGATGTATCTGTACATTTACAACTTTCGCAATGGCTGTAATGTAGAAACCATGTTCCAGTATTCCTCAAAGCCCTGTGTTCGATGCTACTGCACATGGTTCATTCAAATACTACCCTTGAGTGGTTTAAATAGTTTAAATACGTATGTAGGTGATGTATCTATACATTCACAACTTTCGCAATGCCTGTGAAGTAGAAACCATGTTCCAGTATTGGCCAAAGCCCTGTGTTCGATGCTACTGCACATGGTTCATTCAAATACTACCCATAAGTGGTTTAAATAGTTTAAATACGTATGTAGGTGATGTATCTATGCATTCACAACTTTGGCAATGCCTGTAATGTAGAAACCACGTTCCAGTATTGGCCAAAGCCCTGTGTTCGATGCTACTGCACATGGTTCATTCAAATACTACCATTAACTGGTTTAAATACGTATGTAGGTGATGTATCTATACATTCACAACTTTCGCAATGCCTGTAATGTAGAAACCACGTTCCAGTATTGGTCAAAGCCCTGTGTTCGATGCTACTGCACATGGTTCATTCAAATACTACCCTCAACTAGTTTAAATACGTATGTAGGTGATGTATCTATACATTCACAACTCTCGCAATGCCTGTAATGTAGAAACCACTTTCCAGTATTGGTCAAAGCCCTGTGTTCGATGCTACTGCACATGGTTCATTCAAATACTACCCTTAAGTGGTTTAAATAGTTTAAATACGTATGTAGGTGATGTATCTATACATTTACAACTTACGCAATGCCTGTAATGGTTAAAAATGCGTACACATGTAGTGTATCTATGCATTCACAACTTTGGCAATGCCTGTAATGTAGAAACCACGTTCCAGTATTGGCCAAAGCCCTGTGTTCGATGCTACTGCACATGGTTCATTCAAATACTACCCTTAACTAGTTTAAATACGTATGTAGGTGATGTATCTATACATTCACAACTCTCGCAATGCCTGTAATGTAGAAACCACGTTCCAGTATTGGTCAAAGCCCTGTGTTCGATGCTACTGCACATGGTTCATTCAAATACTACCCTTGAGTGGTTTAAATAGTTTCAATACGTATGTAGGTGATGTATGTATACATTTACAACTTACGCATTGCTTGTAATGGTTACAAATGCGTACATATGTAGTGTATCTATGCATTCACAACTTTGGCAATGCCTGTAATGTAGAAACCACGTTCCAGTATTGGCCAAAGCCCTGTGTTCGATGCTACTGCACATGGTTCATTCAAATACTACCCTTAACTAGTTTAAATACGTATGTAGGTGATGTATCTATACATTCACAACTCTCGCAATGCCTGTAATGTAGAAACCACGTTCCAGTATTGGTCAAAGCCCTGTGTTCGATGCTACTGCACATGGTTCATTCAAATACTACCCTTAACTAGTTTAAATACGTATGTAGGTGATGTATCTATACTTTCACAACTCTCGCAATGCCTGTAATGTAGAAACCACTTTCCGATATTGGTCAAAGCCCTGTGTTCGATGCTACTGCACATGGTTCATTCAAATACTACCCTTAAGTGGTTTAAATAGTTTAAATACGTATGTAGGTGATGTATCTATACATTTACAACTTACGCAATGCATGTAATGGTTAAAAATGCGTACAAGTGTAGTGTATCTATGCATTCACAACTTTGGCAATGCCTGTAATGTAGAAACCACGTTCCAGTATTGGCCAAAGCCCTGTGTTCGATGCTACTTCACATGGTTCATTCAAATACTACCCTTAACTAGTTTAAATACGTCTGTAGGTGATGTATCTATACATTCACAACTCTCGCAATGCCTGTAATGTAGAAACCACGTTCCAGTATTGGTCAAAGCCCTGTGTTCGATGCTACTGCACATGGTTCATTTAAATACTACCCTTAAGTGGTTTAAATAGTTTAAATACGTATGTAGGTGATGTATCTATACATTTGCAACTTACGCAATGCCTGTAATGGATAAAAATGCGTACATATGTAGTGTATCTATGCATTCACAACTTTGGCAATGCCTGTAATGTAGAAACCACGTTCCAGTATTGGCCAAAGCCCTGTGTTCGATGCTACTGCACATGGTTCATTCAAATACTACCCTTAACTAGTTTAAATACGTATGTAGGTGATGTATCTATACATTCACAACTCTCGCAATGCCTGTAATGTAGAAACCACGTTCCAGTATTGGTCAAAGCCCTGTGTTCGATGCTACTGCACATGGTTCATTCAAATACTACCCTTAAGTGGTTTAAATAGTTTAGATACGTATGTAGGTGATGTATCTATACATTTACAACTTACGCAATGCCTGTAATGGTTAAAAATGCGTACACATGTAGTGTATCTATGCATTCACAACTTTCGCAATGCCTGTAATGTAGAAACCACGTTCCAGTATTGGCCAAAGCCCTGTGTTCGATGCTACTGCACATGGTTCATTCAAATACTACCCTTAACTAGTTTAAATACGTATGTAGGTGATGTATGTATACATTCACAACTTTTGCAATGCCTGTAATGTAGAAACCACGTTCCAGTATTGGTCAAAGCCCTGTGTTCGATGCTACTGCACATGGTTCATTCAAATACTAAACTTAAGTGGTTTAAATAGTTTAGATACGTATGTAGGTGATGTATCTATACATTTACAACTTATGCAATGCCTGTAATGGTTAAAAATGCGTACACATGTAGTGTATCTATGCATTCACAACTTTGGCAATGCCTGTAATGTAGAAACCACGTTCCAGTATTGGCCAAAGCCCTGTGTTCGATGCTACTGCACATGGTTCATTCAAATACTACCCTTAACTAGTTTAAATACGTATGTAGGTGATGTATCTATACATTCACAACTTTTGCAATGCCTGTAATGTCGAAACCACGTTCCAGTATTGGCCGAAGCAATGTGTTCGATGCTACTGCACATAGTTCATTCAAATACTACCCTCAACTGGTTTAAATACTTATGTAGGTGATGTATCTGTACATTTACAACTTTCGCAATGGCTGTAATGTAGAAACCATGTTCCAGTATTCCTCAAAGCCCTGTGTTCGATGCTACTGCACATGGTTCATTCAAATACTACCCATAAGTGGTTTAAATAGTTTAAATACGTATGTAGGTGATGTATCTATGCATTCACAACTTTGGCAATGCCTGTAATGTAGAAACCACGTTCCAGTATTGGCCAAAGCCCTGTGTTCGATGCTACTGCACATGGTTCATTCAAATACTACCCTTAAGTGGTTTAAATAGTTTAAATACGTATGTAGGTGATGTATCTATACATTTACAACTTACGCGATGCCTCTAATGGTTAAAAATGCGTAGATATGTAGTGTATCTATGCATTCACAACTTTGGCAATGCCTGTAATGTAGAAACCACGTTCCAGTATTGGCCAAAGCCCTGTGTTCGATGCTACTGCACATGGTTCATTCAAATACTACCCTTAACAGGTTTAAATACGTATGTAGGTGATGTATCTATACATTCACAACTTTCGCAATGCCTGTAATGTAGAAACCACGTTCCAGTATTGGTCAAAGCCCTGTGTTCGATGCTACTGCACATGGTTCATTCAAATACTACCCTCAACTAGTTTAAATACGTATGTAGGTGATGTATCTATACATTCACAACTCTCGCAATGCCTGTAATGTAGAAACCACTTTCCAGTATTGGTCAAAGCCCTGTGTTCGATGCTACTGCACATGGTTCATTCAAATACTACCCTTAAGTGGTTTAAATAGTTTAAATACGTATGTAGGTGATGTATCTATACATTTACAACTTACGCAATGCCTGTAATGGTTAAAAATGCGTACACATGTAGTGTATCTATGCATTCACAACTTTGGCAATGCCTGTAATGTAGAAACCACGTTCCAGTATTGGCCAAAGCCCTGTGCTCGATGCTACTGCACATGGTTCATTCAAATACTACCCTTAACTAGTTTAAATACGTATGTAGGTGATGTATCTATACATTCACAACTCTCGCAATGCCTGTAATGTAGAAACCACGTTCCAGTATTGGTCAAAGCCCTGTGTTCGATGCTACTGCACATGGTTCATTCAAATACTACCCTTGAGTGGTTTAAATAGTTTCAATACGTATGTAGGTGATGTATCTATACATTTACAACTTACGCAATGCCTGTAATGGTTAAAAATGCGTATATATACAGTGTATCTATGCACTCACAACTTTGGCAATGCCTGTAATGTAGAAACCACGTTCCAGTATTGGCCAATGCCCTGTGTTCGATGCTACTGCACATGGTTCATTCAAATACTACCCTTAACTAGTTTAAATACGTATGTAGGTGATGTATCCATCCATTCACAACTCTCGCAATGCCTGTAATGTAGAAACCACGTTCCAGTATTGGTCAAAGCCCTGTGTTCGATGCTACTGCACATGGTTCATTCAAATACTACCCTTAAGTGGTTTAAATAGTTTAAATACGTATGTAGGTGATGTATCTATACATTTACAACTTACGCAATGCCTGTAATGGTTAAAAATGCGTATATATACAGTGTATCTATGCATTCACAACTTTGGCAATGCCTGTAATGTAGAAACCACGTTCCGGTATTGGCCAATGCCCTGTGTTCGATGCTACTGCACATGGTTCATTCAAATACTACCCTTAACTAGTTTAAATACGTATGTAGGTGATGTATCTATACATTCACAACTCTCGCAATGCCTGTAATGTAGAAACCACGTTCCAGTATTGGTCAAAGCCCTGTGTTCGATGCTACTGCACATGGTTCATTCAAATACTACCCTTAACTATGGTTAAATAGTTTAAATACGTATGTAGGTGATGTATCTATACATTTACAACCTACGCAATGCCTGTAATGGTTAAAAATGCGTACATATGTAGTGTATCTATGCATTCACAACTTTGGCAATGCCTGTAATGTAGAAACCACGTTCCAGTATTGGCCAAAGCCCTGTGTTCGATGCTACTGCACATGGTTCATTCAAATACTACCCTTAACTAGTTTAAATACGTATGTAGGTGATGTATCTATACATTCACAACTCTCGCAATGCCTGTAATGTAGAAACCACGTTCCAGTATTGGTCAAAGCCCTGTGTTCGATGCTACTGCACATGGTTCATTCAAATACTACCCTTAACTATGGTTAAATAGTTTAAATACGTATGTAGGTGATGTATCTATACATTCACAACTTACGCAATGCCTGTAATGGTTAAAAATGCGTACATATGTAGTGTATCTATGCATTCACAACTTTGGCAATGCCTGTAATGTAGAAACCACGTTCCAGTATTGGCCAAAGCCCTGTGTTCGATGCTACTGCACATGGTTCATTCAAATACTACCCTTAACTAGTTTAAATACCTATGTAGGTGATGTATCTATACATTCACAACTCTCGCAAAGCCTGCAATGTAGAAACCACGTTCCAGTATTGGTCAAAGCCCTGTGTTCGATGCTACTGCACATGGTTCATTCAAATACTACCCTTGAGTGGTTTAAATAGTTTAAATACGTATGTAGGTGATGTATCTATACATTTACAACTTACGCAATGCCTGTAATGGTTAAAAATGCGTACATATGTAGTGTATCTATGCATTCACAACTTTGGCAATGTCTGTAATGTAGAAACCACGTTCCAGTATTGGCCAAAGCCCTGTGTTCGATGCTACTGCACATGGTTCATTCAAATACTACCCTTAACTAGTTTAAATACGTATGTAGGTGATGTATCTATACATTCACAACTCTCGCAATGCCTGTAATGTAGAAACCACGTTCCAGTATTGGTCAAAGCCCTGTGTTCGATGCTACTGCACATGGTTCATTCAAATACTACCCTTAACTATGGTTAAATAGTTTAAATGCGTATGTAGGTGATGTATCTATACATTTGCAACTTACGCAATGCCTGTAATGGTTGAAAGTACATATATGTAGTGTACCTATGCATTCACAACTTTGGCAATGCCTGTAATGTAGAAACCACGTTCCAGTATTGGCCAAAGCCCTGTGTTCGATGCTACTGCACATGGTTCATTCAAATACTACCCTTAACTATGGTTAAATAGTTTAAATACGTATGTAGGTGATGTATCTATACATTTACAACTTACGCAATGCCTGTAATGGTTAAAAATGCGTACATATGTAGTGTATCTATGCATTCACAACTTTGGCAATGTCTGTAATGTAGAAACCACGTTCCAGTATTGGCCAAAGCCCTGTGTTCGATGCTACTGCACATGGCTCATTCAAATACTACCCTTAACTAGTTTAAATACGTATGTAGGTGATGTATCTATACATTCACAACTCTCGCAATGCCTGTAATGTAGAAACCACGTTCCAGTATTGGTCAAAGCCCTGTGTTCGATGCTACTGCACATGGTTCATTCAAATACTACCCTTAACTATGGTTAAATAGTTTAAATACGTATGTAGGTGATGTATCTATACATTTACAACTTACGCAATGCCTGTAATGGTTAAAAATGCGTACATATGTAGTGTATCTATGCATTCACAACTTTGGCAATGTCTGTAATGTAGAAACCACGTTCCAGTATTGGCCAAAGCCCTGTGTTCGATGCTACTGCACATGGTTCATTCAAATACTACCCTTAACTAGTTTAAATACGTATGTAGGTGATGTATCTATACATTCACAACTCTCGCAATGCCTGTAATGTAGAAACCACGTTCCAGTATTGGTCAAAGCCCTGTGTTCGATGCTACTGCACATGGTTCATTCAAATACTACCCTTAACTATGGTTAAATAGTTTAAATGCGTATGTAGGTGATGTATCTATACATTTGCAACTTACGCAATGCCTGTAATGGTTGAAAGTACATATATGTAGTGTACCTATGCATTCACAACTTTGGCAATGCCTGTAATGTAGAAACCACGTTCCAGTATTGGCCAAAGCCCTGTGTTCGATGCTACTGCACATGGTTCATTCAAATACTACCCTTAACTATGGTTAAATAGTTTAAATACGTATGTAGGTGATGTATCTATACATTTACAACTTACGCAATGCCTGTAATGGTTAAAAATGCGTACATATGTAGTGTATCTATGCATTCACAACTTTGGCAATGTCTGTAATGTAGAAACCACGTTCCAGTATTGGCCAAAGCCCTGTGTTCGATGCTACTGCACATGGCTCATTCAAATACTACCCTTAACTAGTTTAAATACGTATGTAGGTGATGTATCTATACATTCACAACTCTCGCAATGCCTGTAATGTAGAAACCACGTTCCAGTATTGGTCAAAGCCCTGTGTTCGATGCTACTGCACATGGTTCATTCAAATACTACCCTTAACTATGGTTAAATAGTTTAAATACGTATGTAGGTGATGTATCTATACATTCACAACTTACGCAATGCCTGTAATGGTTAAAAATGCGTACATATGTAGTGTATCTATGCATTCACAACTTTGGCAATGCCTGTAATGTAGAAACCACGTTCCAGTATTGGCCAAAGCCCTGTGTTCGATGCTACTGCACATGGTTCATTCAAATACTACCCTTAACTAGTTTAAATACCTATGTAGGTGATGTATCTATACATTCACAACTCTCGCAAAGCCTGCAATGTAGAAACCACGTTCCAGTATTGGTCAAAGCCCTGTGTTCGATGCTACTGCACATGGTTCATTCAAATACTACCCTTAAGTGGTTTAAATAGTTTAAATACGTATGTAGGTGATGTATCTATACATTTACAACTTACGCAATGCCTGTAATGGTTAAAAATGCGTACATATGTAGTGTATCTATGCATTCACAACTTTGGCAATGTCTGTAATGTAGAAACCACGTTCCAGTATTGGCCAAAGCCCTGTGTTCGATGCTACTGCACATGGTTCATTCAAATACTACCCTTAACTAGTTTAAATACGTATGTAGGTGATGTATCTATACATTCACAACTCTCGCAATGCCTGTAATGTAGAAACCACGTTCCAGTATTGGTCAAAGCCCTGTGTTCGATGCTACTGCACATGGTTCATTCAAATACTACCCTTAACTATGGTTAAATAGTTTAAATGCGTATGTAGGTGATGTATCTATACATTTGCAACTTACGCAATGCCTGTAATGGTTGAAAGTACATATATGTAGTGTACCTATGCATTCACAACTTTGGCAATGCCTGTAATGTAGAAACCACGTTCCAGTATTGGCCAAAGCCCTGTGTTCGATGCTACTGCACATGGTTCATTCAAATACTACCCTTAACTATGGTTAAATAGTTTAAATACGTATGTAGGTGATGTATCTATACATTTACAACTTACGCAATGCCTGTAATGGTTAAAAATGCGTACATATGTAGTGTATCTATGCATTCACAACTTTGGCAATGTCTGTAATGTAGAAACCACGTTCCAGTATTGGCCAAAGCCCTGTGTTCGATGCTACTGCACATGGCTCATTCAAATACTACCCTTAACGAGTTTAAATACGTATGTAGGTGATGTATCTATACATTCACAACTCTTGCAATGCCTGTAATGTAGAAACCACGTTCCAGTATTGGTCAAAGCCCTGTGTTCGATGCTACTGCACATGGTTCATTCAAATACTACCCTTAACTATGGTTAAATAGTTTAAATACGTATGTAGGTGATGTATCTATACATTTGCAACTTACGCAATGCCTGTAATGGTTGAAAGTACGCATATATGTAGTGTACCTATGCATTCACAACTTTGGGAATGCCTGTAATGTAGAAACCACGTTCCAGTATTGGCCAAAGCCCTGTGTTCGATGCTACTGCACATGGTTCATTCAAATACTACCCTTAACTAGTTTAAATACGTATGTAGGTGATGTATCTATACATTCACAACTCTCGCAATGCCTGTAATGTAGAAACCACGTTCCAGTATTGGTCAAAGCCCTGTGTTCGATGCTACTGCACATGGTTCATTCAAATACTACCCTTAACTATGGTTAAATAGTTTAAATACGTATGTAGGTGATGTATCTATACATTCACAACTTACGCAATGCCTGTAATGGTTAAAAATGCGTACATATGTAGTGTATCTATGCATTCACAACTTTGGCAATGCCTGTAATGTAGAAACCACGTTCCAGTATTGGCCAAAGCCCTGTGTTCGATGCTACTGCACATGGTTCATTCAAATACTACCCTTAACTAGTTTAAATACGTATGTAGGTGATGTATCTATACATTCACAACTCTCGCAAAGCCTGCAATGTAGAAACCACGTTCCAGTATTGGTCAAAGCCCTGTGTTCGATGCTACTGCACATGGTTCATTCAAATACTACCCTTAACTATGGTTAAATAGTTTAAATGCGTATGTAGGTGATGTATCTATACATTTGCAACTTACGCAATGCCTGTAATGGTTGAAAGTACATATATGTAGTGTACCTATCCATTCACAACTTTGGCAATGCCTGTAATGTAGAAACCACGTTCCAGTATTGGCCAAAGCCCTGTGTTCGATGCTACTGCACATGGTTCATTCAAATACTACCCTTAACTATGGTTAAATAGTTTAAATACGTATGTAGGTGATGTATCTATACATTTACAACTTACGCAATGCCTGTAATGGTTAAAAATGCGTACATATGTAGTGTATCTATGCATTCACAACTTTGGCAATGTCTGTAATGTAGAAACCACGTTCCAGTATTGGCCAAAGCCCTGTGTTCGATGCTACTGCACATGGTTCATTCAAATACTACCCTTAACTAGTTTAAATACGTATGTAGGTGATGTATCTATACATTCACAACTCTCGCAATGCCTGTAATGTAGAAACCACGTTCCAGTATTGGTCAAAGCCCTGTGTTCGATGCTACTGCACATGGTTCATTCAAATACTCGCAATGCCTGTAATGTAGAAACCACGTTCCAGTATTGGTCAAAGCCCTGTTTTCGATGCTACTGCACATGGTTCATTCAAATACTACCCTTAAGTGGTTTAAATAGTTTAAATACGTATGTAGGTGATGTATCTATACATTTACAACTTACGCAATGCCTGTAATGGTTAAAAATGCGTACATATGTAGTGTATCTATGCATTCACAACTTTGGCAATGCCTGTAATGTAGAAACCACGTTCCAGTATTGGCCAAAGCCCTGTGTTCGATGCTACTGCACATGGTTCATTCAAATACTACCCTTAACTAGTTTAAATACGTATGTAGGTGATGTATCTATACATTCACAACTCTCGCAATGCCTGTAATGTAGAAACCACGTTCCAGTATTGGTCAAAGCCCTGTGTTCGATGCTACTGCACATGGTTCATTCAAATACTACCCTTAACTATGGTTAAATAGTTTAAATACGTATGTAGGTGATGTATCTATACATTTGCAACTTACGCAATGCCTGTAATGGTTGAAAGTACATATATGTAGTGTACCTATGCATTCACAACTTTGGCAATGCCTGTAATGTAGAAACCACGTTCCAGTATTGGCCAAAGCCCTGTGTTCGATGCTACTGCACATGGTTCATTCAAATACTACCCTTAACTAGTTTAAATACGTATGTAGGTGATGTATCTATACATTCACAACTCTCGCAATGCCTGTAATGTAGAAACCACGTTCCAGTATTGGTCAAAGCCCTGTGTTCGATGCTACTGCACATGGTTCATTCAAATACTACCCTTAACTATGGTCAAATAGTTTAAATACGTATGTAGGTGATGTATCTATACATTCACAACTTACGCAATGCCTGTAATGGTTAAAAATGCGTACATATGTAGTGTATCTATGCATTCACAACTTTGCAAATGCCTGTAATGTAGAAACCACGTTCCAGTATTGGCCAAAGCCCTGTGTTCGATGCTACTGCACATGGTTCATTCAAATACTACCCTTAACTAGTTTAAATACGTATGTAGGTGATGTATCTATACATTCACAACTCTCGCAAAGCCTGCAATGTAGAAACCACGTTCCAGTATTGGTCAAAGCCCTGTGTTCGATGCTACTGCACATGGTTCATTCAAATACTACCCTTGAGTGGTTTAAATAGTTTAAATACGTATGTAGGTGATGTATCTATACATTTACAACTTACGCAATGCCTGTAATGGTTAAAAATGCGTACATATGTAGTGTATCTATGCATTCACAACTTTGGCAATGTCTGTAATGTAGAAACCACGTTCCAGTATTGGCCAAAGCCCTGTGTTCGATGCTACTGCACATGGTTCATTCAAATACTACCCTTAACTAGTTTAAATACGTATGTAGGTGATGTATCTATACATTCACAACTCTCGCAATGCCTGTAATGTAGAAACCACGTTCCAGTATTGGTCAAAGCCCTGTGTTCGATGCTACTGCACATGGTTCATTCAAATACTACCCTTAACTATGGTTAAATAGTTTAAATGCGTATGTAGGTGATGTATCTATACATTTGCAACTTACGCAATGCCTGTAATGGTTGAAAGTACATATATGTAGTGTACCTATGCATTCACAACTTTGGCAATGCCTGTAATGTAGAAACCACGTTCCAGTATTGGCCAAAGCCCTGTGTTCGATGCTACTGCACATGGTTCATTCAAATACTACCCTTAACTATGGTTAAATAGTTTAAATACGTATGTAGGTGATGTATCTATACATTCACAACTTACGCAATGCCTGTAATGGTTAAAAATGCGTACATATGTAGTGTATCTATGCATTCACAACTTTGGCAATGCCTGTAATGTAGAAACCACGGTCCAGTATTGGCCAAAGCCCTGTGTTCGATGCTACTGCACATGGTTCATTCAAATACTACCCTTAACTAGTTTAAATACGTATGTAGGTGATGTATCTATACATTCACAACTCTCGCAAAGCCTGCAATGTAGAAACCACGTTCCAGTATTGGCCAAAGCCCTGTGTTCGATGCTACTGCACATGGTTCATTCAAATACTACCCTTAACTAGTTTAAATACGTATGTAGGTGATGTATCTATACATTCACAACTCTCGCAATGCCTGTAATGTAGAAACCACGTTCCAGTATTGGTCAAAGCCCTGTGTTCGATGCTACTGCACATGGTTCATTCAAATACTACCCTTAACTATGGTTAAATAGTTTAAATACGTATGTAGGTGATGTATCTATACATTTGCAACTTACGCAATGCCTGTAATGGTTGAAAGTACATATATGTAGTGTACCTATGCATTCACAACTTTGGCAATGCCTGTAATGTAGAAACCACGTTCCAGTATTGGCCAAAGCCCTGTGTTCGATGCTACTGCACATGGTTCATTCAAATACTACCCTTAACTAGTTTAAATACGTATGTAGGTGATGTATCTATACATTCACAACTCTCGCAATGCCTGTAATGTAGAAACCACGTTCCAGTATTGGTCAAAGCCCTGTGTTCGATGCTACTGCACATGGTTCATTCAAATACTACCCTTAACTATGGTCAAATAGTTTAAATACGTATGTAGGTGATGTATCTATACATTCACAACTTACGCAATGCCTGTAATGGTTAAAAATGCGTACATATGTAGTGTATCTATGCATTCACAACTTTGCAAATGCCTGTAATGTAGAAACCACGTTCCAGTATTGGCCAAAGCCCTGTGTTCGATGCTACTGCACATGGTTCATTCAAATACTACCCTTAACTAGTTTAAATACGTATGTAGGTGATGTATCTATACATTCACAACTCTCGCAAAGCCTGCAATGTAGAAACCACGTTCCAGTATTGGTCAAAGCCCTGTGTTCGATGCTACTGCACATGGTTCATTCAAATACTACCCTTGAGTGGTTTAAATAGTTTAAATACGTATGTAGGTGATGTATCTATACATTTACAACTTACGCAATGCCTGTAATGGTTAAAAATGCGTACATATGTAGTGTATCTATGCATTCACAACTTTGGCAATGTCTGTAATGTAGAAACCACGTTCCAGTATTGGCCAAAGCCCTGTGTTCGATGCTACTGCACATGGTTCATTCAAATACTACCCTTAACTAGTTTAAATACGTATGTAGGTGATGTATCTATACATTCACAACTCTCGCAATGCCTGTAATGTAGAAACCACGTTCCAGTATTGGTCAAAGCCCTGTGTTCGATGCTACTGCACATGGTTCATTCAAATACTACCCTTAACTATGGTTAAATAGTTTAAATGCGTATGTAGGTGATGTATCTATACATTTGCAACTTACGCAATGCCTGTAATGGTTGAAAGTACATATATGTAGTGTACCTATGCATTCACAACTTTGGCAATGCCTGTAATGTAGAAACCACGTTCCAGTATTGGCCAAAGCCCTGTGTTCGATGCTACTGCACATGGTTCATTCAAATACTACCCTTAACTATGGTTAAATAGTTTAAATACGTATGTAGGTGATGTATCTATACATTCACAACTTACGCAATGCCTGTAATGGTTAAAAATGCGTACATATGTAGTGTATCTATGCATTCACAACTTTGGCAATGCCTGTAATGTAGAAACCACGGTCCAGTATTGGCCAAAGCCCTGTGTTCGATGCTACTGCACATGGTTCATTCAAATACTACCCTTAACTAGTTTAAATACGTATGTAGGTGATGTATCTATACATTCACAACTCTCGCAAAGCCTGCAATGTAGAAACCACGTTCCTGTATTGGTCAAAGCCCTGTGTTCGATGCTACTGCACATGGTTCATTCAAATACTACCCTTAAGTGGTTTAAATAGTTTAAATACGTATGTAGGTGATGTATCTATACATTTACAACTTACGCAATGCCTGTAATGGTTAAAAATGCGTACATATGTAGTGTATCTATGCATTCACAACTTTGGCAATGTCTGTAATGTAGAAACCACGTTCCAGTATTGGCCAAAGCCCTGTGTTCGATGCTACTGCACATGGTTCATTCAAATACTACCCTTAACTAGTTTAAATACGTATGTAGGTGATGTATCTATACATTCACAACTCTCGCAATGCCTGTAATGTAGAAACCACGTTCCAGTATTGGTCAAAGCCCTGTGTTCGATGCTACTGCACATGGTTCATTCAAATACTCGCAATGCCTGTAATGTAGAAACCACGTTCCAGTCTTGGTCAAAGCCCTGTTTTCGATGCTACTGCACATGGTTCATTCAAATACTACCCTTAAGTGGTTTAAATAGTTTAAATACGTATGTAGGTGATGTATCTATACATTTACAACTTACGCAATGCCTGTAATGGTTAAAAATGCGTACATATGTAGTGTATCTATGCATTCACAACTTTGGCAATGCCTGTAATGTAGAAACCACGTTCCAGTATTGGCCAAAGCCCTGTGTTCGATGCTACTGCACATGGTTCATTCAAATACTACCCTTAACTAGTTTAAATACGTATGTAGGTGATGTATCTATACATTCACAACTCTCGCAATGCCTGTAATGTAGAAACCACGTTCCAGTATTGGTCAAAGCCCTGTGTTCGATGCTACTGCACATGGTTCATTCAAATACTACCCTTAACTATGGTTAAATAGTTTAAATACGTATGTAGGTGATGTATCTATACATTTGCAACTTACGCAATGCCTGTAATGGTTGAAAGTACATATATGTAGTGTACCTATGCATTCACAACTTTGGCAATGCCTGTAATGTAGAAACCACGTTCCAGTATTGGCCAAAGCCCTGTGTTCGATGCTACTGCACATGGTTCATTCAAATACTACCCTTAACTAGTTTAAATACGTATGTAGGTGATGTATCTATACATTCACAACTCTCGCAATGCCTGTAATGTAGAAACCACGTTCCAGTATTGGTCAAAGCCCTGTGTTCGATGCTACTGCACATGGTTCATTCAAATACTACCCTTAACTATGGTTAAATAGTTTAAATACGTATGTAGGTGATGTATCTATACATTCACAACTTACGCAATTCCTGTAATGGTTAAAAATGCGTACATATGTAGTGTATCTATGCATTCACAACTTTGGCAATGCCTGTAATGTAGAAACCACGTTCCAGTATTGGCCAAAGCCCTGTGTTCGATGCTACTGCACATGGTTCATTCAAATACTACCCTTAACTAGTTTAAATACGTATGTAGGTGATGTATCTATACATTCACAACTCTCGCAAAGCCTGCAATGTAGAAACCACGTTCCAGTATTGGTCAAAGCCCTGTGTTCGATGCTACTGCACATGGTTCATTCAAATACTACAATTGAGTGGTTTAAATAGTTTAAATACGTATGTAGGTGATGTATCTATACATTTACAACTTACGCAATGCCTGTAATGGTTAAAAATGCGTACATATGTAGTGTATCTATGCATTCACAACTTTGGCAATGTCTGTAATGTAGAAACCACGTTCCAGTATTGGCCAAAGCCCTGTGTTCGATGCTACTGCACATGGTTCATTCAAATACTACCCTTAACTAGTTTAAATACGTATGTAGGTGATGTATCTATACATTCACAACTCTCGCAATGCCTGTAATGTAGAAACCACGTTCCAGTATTGGTCAAAGCCCTGTGTTCGATGCTACTGCACATGGTTCATTCAAATACTACCCTTAACTATGGTTAAATAGTTTAAATGCGTATGTAGGTGATGTATCTATACATTTGCAACTTACGCAATGCCTGTAATGGTTGAAAGTACATATATGTAGTGTACCTATGCATTCACAACTTTGGCAATGCCTGTAATGTAGAAACCACGTTCCAGTATTGGCCAAAGCCCTGTGTTCGATGCTACTGCACATGGTTCATTCAAATACTACCCTTAACTATGGTTAAATAGTTTAAATACGTATGTAGGTGATGTATCTATACATTTACAACTTACGCAATGCCTGTAATGGTTAAAAATGCGTACATATGTAGTGTATCTATGCATTCACAACTTTGGCAATGTCTGTAATGTAGAAACCACGTTCCAGTATTGGCCAAAGCCCTGTGTTCGATGCTACTGCACATGGCTCATTCAAATACTACCCTTAACTAGTTTAAATACGTATGTAGGTGATGTATCTATACATTCACAACTCTCGCAATGCCTGTAATGTAGAAACCACGTTCCAGTATTGGTCAAAGCCCTGTGTTCGATGCTACTGCACATGGTTCATTCAAATACTACCCTTAACTATGGTTAAATAGTTTAAATACGTATGTAGGTGATGTATCTATACATTCACAACTTACGCAATGTCTGTAATGGTTAAAAATGCGTACATATGTAGTGTATCTATGCATTCACAACTTTGGCAATGCCTGTAATGTAGAAACCACGGTCCAGTATTGGCCAAAGCCCTGTGTTCGATGCTACTGCACATGGTTCATTCAAATACTACCCTTAACTAGTTTAAATACGTATGTAGGTGATGTATCTATACATTCACAACTCTCGCAAAGCCTGCAATGTAGAAACCACGTTCCAGTATTGGTCAAAGCCCTGTGTTCGATGCTACTGCACATGGTTCATTCAAATACTACCCTTAAGTGGTTTAAATAGTTTAAATACGTATGTAGGTGATGTATCTATACATTTACAACTTACGCAATGCCTGTAATGGTTAAAAATGCGTACATATGTAGTGTATCTATGCATTCACAACTTTGGCAATGTCTGTAATGTAGAAACCACGTTCCAGTATTGGCCAAAGCCCTGTGTTCGATGCTACTGCACATGGTTCATTCAAATACTACCCTTAACTAGTTTAAATACGTATGTAGGTGATGTATCTATACATTCACAACTCTCGCAATGCCTGTAATGTAGAAACCACGTTCCAGTATTGGTCAAAGCCCTGTGTTCGATGCTACTGCACATGGTTCATTCAAATACTCGCAATGCCTGTAATGTAGAAACCACGTTCCAGTATTGGTCAAAGCCCTGTTTTCGATGCTACTGCACATGGTTCATTCAAATACTACCCTTAAGTGGTTTAAATAGTTTAAATACGTATGTAGGTGATGTATCTATACATTTACAACTTACGCAATGTCTGTAATGGTTAAAAATGCGTACATATGTAGTGTATCTATGCATTCACAACTTTGGCAATGCCTGTAATGTAGAAACCACGTTCCAGTATTGGCCAAAGCCCTGTGTTCGATGCTACTGCACATGGTTCATTCAAATACTACCCTTAACTAGTTTAAATACGTATGTAGGTGATGTATCTATACATTCACAACTCTCGCAATGCCTGTAATGTAGAAACCACGTTCCAGTATTGGTCAAAGCCCTGTGTTCGATGCTACTGCACATGGTTCATTCAAATACTACCCTTAACTATGGTTAAATAGTTTAAATACGTATGTAGGTGATGTATCTATACATTTGCAACTTACGCAATGCCTGTAATGGTTGAAAGTACATATATGTAGTGTACCTATGCATTCACAACTTTGGCAATGCCTGTAATGTAGAAACCACGTTCCAGTATTGGCCAAAGCCCTGTGTTCGATGCTACTGCACATGGTTCATTCAAATACTACCCTTAACTATTTTAAATACGTATGTAGGTGATGTATCTATACATTCACAACTCTCGCAATGCCTGTAATGTAGAAACCACGTTCCAGTATTGGTCAAAGCCCTGTGTTCGATGCTACTGCACATGGTTCATTCAAATACTACCCTTAACTATGGTTAAATAGTTTAAATACGTATGTAGGTGATGTATCTATACATTCACAACTTACGCAATGCCTGTAATGGTTAAAAATGCGTACATATGTAGTGTATCTATGCATTCACAACTTTGGCAATGCCTGTAATGTAGAAACCACGTTCCAGTATTGGCCAAAGCCCTGTGTTCGATGCTACTGCACATGGTTCATTCAAATACTACCCTTAACTAGTTTAAATACGTATGTAGGTGATGTATCTATACATTCACAACTCTCGCAAAGCCTGCAATGTAGAAACCACGTTCCAGTATTGGTCAAAGCCCTGTGTTCGATGCTACTGCACATGGTTCATTCAAATACTACCCTTGAGTGGTTTAAATAGTTTAAATACGTATGTAGGTGATGTATCTATACATTTACAACTTACGCAATGCCTGTAATGGTTAAAAATGCGTACATATGTAGTGTATCTATGCATTCACAACTTTGGCAATGTCTGTAATGTAGAAACCACGTTCCAGTATTGGCCAAAGCCCTGTGTTCGATGCTACTGCACATGGTTCATTCAAATACTACCCTTAACTAGTTTAAATACGTATGTAGGTGATGTATCTATACATTCACAACTCTCGCAATGCCTGTAATGTAGAAACCACGTTCCAGTATTGGTCAAAGCCCTGTGTTCGATGCTACTGCACATGGTTCATTCAAATACTACCCTTAACTATGGTTAAATAGTTTAAATGCGTATGTAGGTGATGTATCTATACATTTGCAACTTACGCAATGCCTGTAATGGTTGAAAGTACATATATGTAGTGTACCTATGCATTCACAACTTTGGCAATGCCTGTAATGTAGAAACCACGTTCCAGTATTGGCCAAAGCCCTGTGTTCGATGCTACTGCACATGGTTCATTCAAATACTACCCTTAACTATGGTTAAATAGTTTAAATACGTATGTAGGTGATGTATCTATACATTCACAACTCTCGCAATGCCTGTAATGTAGAAACCACGTTCCAGTATTGGTCAAAGCCCTGTGTTCGATGCTACTGCACATGGTTCATTCAAATACTACCCTTAACTATGGTTAAATAGTTTAAATACGTATGTAGGTGATGTATCTATACATTCACAACTTACGCAATGTCTGTAATGGTTAAAAATGCGTACATATGTAGTGTATCTATGCATTCACAACTTTGGCAATGCCTGTAATGTAGAAACCACGGTCCAGTATTGGCCAAAGCCCTGTGTTCGATGCTACTGCACATGGTTCATTCAAATACTACCCTTAACTAGTTTAAATACGTATGTAGGTGATGTATCTATACATTCACAACTCTCGCAAAGCCTGCAATGTAGAAACCACGTTCCAGTATTGGTCAAAGCCCTGTGTTCGATGCTACTGCACATGGTTCATTCAAATACTACCCTTAAGTGGTTTAAATAGTTTAAATACGTATGTAGGTGATGTATCTATACATTCACAACTTACGCAATGCCTGTAATGGTTAAAAATGCGTACATATGTAGTGTATCTATGCATTCACAACTTTGGCAATGCCTGTAATGTAGAAACCACGTTCCAGTATTGGCCAAAGCCCTGTGTTCGATGCTACTGCACATAGTTCATTCAAATACTACCCTTAACTAGTTTAAATACGTATGTAGGTGATGTATCTATACATTCACAACTCTCGCAATGCCTGTAATGTAGAAACCACGTTCCAGTATTGGTCAAAGCCCTGTGTTCGATGCTACTGCACATGGTTCATTCAAATACTACCCTTAACTATGGTTAAATAGTTTAAATGCGTATGTAGGTGATGTATCTATACATTTGCAACTTACGCAATGCCTGTAATGGTTGAAAGTACATATATGTAGTGTACCTATGCATTCACAACTTTGGCAATGCCTGTAATGTAGAAACCACGTTCCAGTATTGGCCAAAGCCCTGTGTTCGATGCTACTGCACATGGTTCATTCAAATACTACCCTTAAGTGGTTTAAATAGTTTAAATACGTATGTAGGTGATGTATCTATACATTTGCAACTTACGCAATGCCTGTAATGGTTAAAAATGCGTACATATGTAGTGTATCTATGGATTCACAACTTTGGCAATGTCTGTAATGTAGAAACCACGTTCCAGTATTGGCCAAAGCCCTGTGTTCGATGCTACTGCACATGGTTCATTCAAATACTACCCTTAACTAGTTTAAATACGTATGTAGGTGATGTATCTATACATTCACAACTCTCGCAATGCCTGTAATGTAGAAACCACGTTCCAGTATTGGTCAAAGCCCTGTGTTCGATGCAACTGCACATGGTTCATTCAAATACTACCCTTAACTATGGTTAAATAGTTTAAATACGTATGTAGGTGATGTATCTATACATTTGCAACTTACGCAATGCCTGTAATGGTTGAAAGTACGTATATATGTAGTGTACCTATGCATTCACAACTTTGGCAATGCCTGTAATGTAGAAACCACGTTCCAGTATTGGCCAAAGCCCTGTGTTCGATGCTACTGCACATGGTTCATTCAAATACTACCCTTAACTAGTTTAAATACGTATGTAGGTGATGTATCTATACATTCACAACTCTCGCAATGCCTGTAATGTAGAAACCACGTTCCAGTATTGGTCAAAGCCCTGTGTTCGATGCTACTGCACATGGTTCATTCAAATACTACCCTTAACTATGGTTAAATAGTTTAAATACGTATGTAGGTGATGTATCTATACATTCACAACTTACGCAATGCCTGTAATAGTTAAAAATGCGTACATATGTAGTGTATCTATGCATTCACAACTGTGGCAATGCCTGTAATGTAGAAACCACGTTCCAGTATTGGCCAAAGCCCTGTGTTCGATGCTACTGCACATGGTTCATTCAAATACTACCCTTAACTAGTTTAAATACGTATGTAGGTGATGTATCTATACATTCACAACTCTCGCAATGCCTGTAATGTAGAAACCACGTTCCAGTATTGGTCAAAGCCCTGTGTTCGATGCTACTGCACATGGTTCATTCAAATACTACCCTTTACTATGGTTAAACAGTTTAAATACGTATGTAGGTGATGTATCTATACATTTACAACTTACGCAATGCCTGTAATGGTTGAAAGTACGTATATATGTAGTGTCCCTATGCATTCACAACTTTGGCAATGCCTGTAATGTAGAAACCACGTTCCAGTATTGGCCAAAGCCCTGTGTTCGATGCTACTGCACATGGTTCATTCAAATACTACCCTTAACTAGTTTAAATACGTATGTAGGTGATGTATGTATACATTCACAACTCTCGCAATGCCTGTAATGTAGAAACCACGTTCCCGTATTGGTCAAAGCCCTGTGTTCGATGCTACTGCACATGGTTCATTCAAATACTACCCTTAACTATGGTTAAATAGTTTAAATACGTATGTAGGTGATGTATCTATACATTCACAACTTACGCAATGCCTGTAATGGTTAAAAATGCGTACATATGTAGTGTATCTATGCATTCAGAACTTTGGCAATGCCTGTAATGTAGAAACCACGTTCCAGTATTGGCCAAAGCCCTGTGTTCGATGCTACTGCACATGGTTCATTCAAATACTACCCTTAACTAGTTTAAATACGTATGTAGGTGATGTATGTATACATTCACAACTCTCGCAATGCCTGTAATGTAGAAACCACGTTCCCGTATTGGTCAAAGCCCTGTGTTCGATGCTACTGCACATGGTTCATTCAAATACTACCCTTAACTATGGTTAAATAGTTTAAATACGTATGTAGGTGATGTATCTATACATTTGCAACTTACGCAATGCCTGTAATGGTTGAAAGTACGTATATATGTAGTGTACCTATGCATTCACAACTTTGGCAATGCCTGTAATGTAGAAACCACGTTCCAGTATTGGCCAAAGCCCTGTGTTCGATGCTACTGCACATGGTTCATTCAAATACTACCCTTAACTAGTTTAAATACGTATGTAGGTGATGTATCTATACATTCACAACTCTCGCAATGCCTGTAATGTAGAAACCACGTTCCAGTATTGGTCAAAGCCCTGTGTTCGATGCTACTGCACATGGTTCATTCAAATACTACCCTTAACTATGGTTAAATAGTTTAAATACGTATGTAGGTGACGTATCTATACATTCACAACTTACGCAATGCCTGTAATAGTTAAAAATGCGTACATATGTAGTGTATCTATGCATTCACAACTGTGGCAATGCCTGTAATGTAGAAACCACGTTCCAGTATTGGCCAAAGCCCTGTGTTCGATGCTACTGCACATGGTTCATTCAAATACTACCCTTAACTAGTTTAAATACGTATGTAGGTGATGTATCTATACATTCACAACTCTCGCAATGCCTGTAATGTAGAAACCACGTTCCAGTATTGGTCAAAGCCCTGTGTTCGATGCTACTGCACATGGTTCATTCAAATACTACCCTTTACTATGGTTAAACAGTTTAAATACGTATGTAGGTGATGTATCTATACATTTGCAACTTACGCAATGCCTGTAATGGTTGAAAGTACGTATATATGTAGTGTACCTATGCATTCACAACTTTGGCAATGCCTGTAATGTAGAAACCACGTTCCAGTATTGGCCAAAGCCCTGTGTTCGATGCTACTGCACATGGTTCATTCAAATACTACCCTTAACTAGTTTAAATACGTATGTAGGTGATGTATGTATACATTCACAACTCTCGCAATGCCTGTAATGTAGAAACCACGTTCCCGTATTGGTCAAAGCCCTGTGTTCGATGCTACTGCACATGGTTCATTCAAATACTACCCTTAACTATGGTTAAATAGTTTAAATACGTATGTAGGTGATGTATCTATACATTCACAACTTACGCAATGCCTGTAATGGTTAAAAATGGGTACATATGTAGTGTATCTATGCATTCAGAACTTTGGCAATGCCTGTAATGTAGAAACCACGTTCCAGTATTGGCCAAAGCCCTGTGTTCGATGCTACTGCACATGGTTCATTCAAATACTACCCTTAATTAGTTTAAATACGTATGTAGGTGATGTATGTATACATTCACAACTCTCGCAATGCCTGTAATGTAGAAACCACGTTCCCGTATTGGTCAAAGCCCTGTGTTCGATGCTACTGCACATGGTTCATTCAAATACTACCCTTAACTATGGTTAAATAGTTTAAATACGTATGTAGGTGATGTATCTATACATTTGCAACTTACGCAATGCCTGTAATGGTTGAAAGTACGTATATATGTAGTGTACCTATGCATTCACAACTTTGGCAATGCCTGTAATGTAGAAACCACGTTCCAGTATTGGCCAAAGCCCTGTGTTCGATGCTACTGCACATGGTTCATTCAAATACTACCCTTAACTAGTTTAAATACGTATGTAGGTGATGTATCTATACATTCACAACTCTCGCAATGCCTGTAATGTAGAAACCACGTTCCAGTATTGGTCAAAGCCCTGTGTTCGATGCTACTGCACATGGTTCATTCAAATACTACCCTTAACTATGGTTAAATAGTTTAAATACGTATGTAGGTGATGTATCTATACATTCACAACTTACGCAATGCCTGTAATGGTTAAAAATGCGTACATATGTAGTGTATCTATGCATTCACAACTTTGGCAATGCCTGTAATGTAGAAACCACGTTCCAGTATTGGCCAAAGCCCTGTGTTCGATGCTACTGCACATAGTTCATTCAAATACTACCCTTAACTAGTTTAAATACGTATGTAGGTGATGTATCTATACATTCACAACTCTCGCAATGCCTGTAATGTAGAAACCACGTTCCAGTATTGGTCAAAGCCCTGTGTTCGATGCTACTGCACATGGTTCATTCAAATACTCGCAATGCCTGTAATGTAGAAACCACGTTCCAGTATTGGTCAAAGCCCTGTGTTCGATGCTACTGCACATGGTTCATTCAAATACTACCCTTAAGTGGTTTAAATAGTTTAAATACGTATGTAGGTGATGTATCTATACATTTGCAACTTACGCAATGCCTGTAATGGTTAAAAATGCGTACATATGTAGTGTATCTATGGATTCACAACTTTGGCAATGTCTGTAATGTAGAAACCACGTTCCAGTATTGGCCAAAGCCCTGTGTTCGATGCTACTGCACATGGTTCATTCAAATACTACCCTTAACTAGTTTAAATACGTATGTAGGTGATGTATCTATACATTCACAACTCTCGCAATGCCTGTAATGTAGAAACCACGTTCCAGTATTGGTCAAAGCCCTGTGTTCGATGCAACTGCACATGGTTCATTCAAATACTACCCTTAACTATGGTTAAATAGTTTAAATACGTATGTAGGTGATGTATCTATACATTTGCAACTTACGCAATGCCTGTAATGGTTGAAAGTACGTATATATGTAGTGTACCTATGCATTCACAACTTTGGCAATGCCTGTAATGTAGAAACCACGTTCCAGTATTGGCCAAAGCCCTGTGTTCGATGCTACTGCACATGGTTCATTCAAATACTACCCTTAACTATTTTAAATACGTATGTAGGTGATGTATCTATACATTCACAACTCTCGCAATGCCTGTAATGTAGAAACCACGTTCCAGTATTGGTCAAAGCCCTGTGTTCGATGCTACTGCACATGGTTCATTCAAATACTACCCTTAACTATGGTTAAATAGTTTAAATACGTATGTAGGTGATGTATCTATACATTCACAACTTACGCAATGCCTGTAATAGTTAAAAATGCGTACATATGTAGTGTATCTATGCATTCACAACTGTGGCAATGCCTGTAATGTAGAAACCACGTTCCAGTATTGGCCAAAGCCCTGTGTTCGATGCTACTGCACATGGTTCATTCAAATACTACCCTTAACTAGTTTAAATACGTATGTAGGTGATGTATCTATACATTCACAACTCTCGCAATGCCTGTAATGTAGAAACCACGTTCCAGTATTGGTCAAAGCCCTGTGTTCGATGCTACTGCACATGGTTCATTCAAATACTACCCTTTACTATGGTTAAACAGTTTAAATACGTATGTAGGTGATGTATCTATACATTTACAACTTACGCAATGCCTGTAATGGTTGAAAGTACGTATATATGTAGTGTACCTATGCATTCACAACTTTGGCAATGCCTGTAATGTAGAAACCACGTTCCAGTATTGGCCAAAGCCCTGTGTTCGATGCTACTGCACATGGTTCATTCAAATACTACCCTTAACTAGTTTAAATACGTATGTAGGTGATGTATCTATACATTCACAACTCTCGCAATGCCTGTAATGTAGAAACCACGTTCCCGTATTGGTCAAAGCCCTGTGTTCGATGCTACTGCACATGGTTCATTCAAATACTACCCTTAACTATGGTTAAATAGTTTAAATACGTATGTAGGTGATGTATCTATACATTTACAACTTACGCAATGCCTGTAATGGTTAAAAATGCGTACATATGTAGTGTATCTATGCATTCAGAACTTTGGCAATGCCTGTAATGTAGAAACCACGTTCCAGTATTGGCCAAAGCCCTGTGTTCGATGCTACTGCACATGGTTCATTCAAATACTACCCTTAACTAGTTTAAATACGTATGTAGGTGATGTATGTATACATTCACAACTCTCGCAATGCCTGTAATGTAGAAACCACGTTCCCGTATTGGTCAAAGCCCTGTGTTCGATGCTACTGCACATGGTTCATTCAAATACTACCCTTAACTATGGTTAAATAGTTTAAATACGTATGTAGGTGATGTATCTATACATTCACAACTTACGCAATGCCTGTAATGGTTAAAAATGCGTACATATGTAGTGTATCTATGCATTCAGAACTTTGGCAATGCCTGTAATGTAGAAACCACGTTCCAGTATTGGCCAAAGCCCTGTGTTCGATGCTACTGCACATGGTTCATTCAAATACTACCCTTAACTAGTTTAAATACGTATGTAGGTGATGTATGTATACATTCACAACTCTCGCAATGCCTGTAATGTAGAAACCACGTTCCCGTATTGGTCAAAGCCCTGTGTTCGATGCTACTGCACATGGTTCATTCAAATACTACCCTTAACTATGGTTAAATAGTTTAAATACGTATGTAGGTGATGTATCTATACATTTACAACTTACGTAATGCCTGTAATGGTTAAAAATGCGTACATATGTAGTGTATCTATGCATTCACAACTTTGGCAATGCCTGTAATGTAGAAACCACGTTCCAGTATTGGTCAAAGCCCTGTGTTCGATGCTACTGCACATGGTTCATTCAAATACTACCCTTAACTAGTTTAAATACGTATGTAGGTGATGTATCTATACATTCACAACTCTCGCAATGTCTGTAATGTAGAAACCACGTTCCAGTACTGGTCAAAACCCTGTGTTCGATGCTACTGCACATGGTTCATTCAAATACTACCCTTAAATATGGTTAAATAGTTTAAATACGTATGTAGGTGATGTATCTATACATTTACAACTTACGCAATGCCTGTAATGGTTAAAAATGCGTACATATGTAGTGTATCTATGCATTCACAACTTTGGCAATGCCTGTAATGTAGAAACCACGTTCCAGTATTGGCCAAAGCCCTGTGTTCGACGCTACTGCACATGGTTCATTCAAATACTACCCTTAACTATGGTTAAATAGTTTAAATACGTATGTAGGTGATGTATCTATACATTCACAACTCTCGCAATGCCTGTAATGTAGAAACCACGTTCCAGGACTGGTCAAAACCCTGTGTTCGATGCTACTGCACATGGTTCATTCAAATACTACCCTTAACTATGGTTAAATAGTTTAAATACGTATGTAGGTGATGTATCTATACATTTACAACTTACGCAATGCCTGTAATGGTTAAAAATGCGTATATATGTAGTGTATCTATACATTCACAACTCTCGCAATGCCTGTAATGTAGAAACCACGTTCCAGTATTGGTCAAAGCCCTGTGTTCGATGCTACTGCACATGGTTCATTCAAATACTACCCTTAACTATGGTTAAATAGTTTAAATACGTATGTAGGTGATGTATCTATACATTCACAACTTACGCAATGCCTGTAATAGTTAAAAATGCGTACATATGTAGTGTATCTATGCATTCACAACTGTGGCAATGCCTGTAATGTAGAAACCACGTTCCAGTATTGGCCAAAGCCCTGTGTTCGATGCTACTGCACATGGTTCATTCAAATACTACCCTTAACTAGTTTAAATACGTATGTAGGTGATGTATCTATACATTCACAACTCTCGCAATGCCTGTAATGTAGAAACCACGTTCCAGTATTGGTCAAAGCCCTGTGTTCGATGCTACTGCACATGGTTCATTCAAATACTACCCTTTACTATGGTTAAACAGTTTAAATACGTATGTAGGTGATGTATCTATACATTTACAACTTACGCAATGCCTGTAATGGTTGAAAGTACGTATATATGTAGTGTACCTATGCATTCACAACTTTGGCAATGCCTGTAATGTAGAAACCACGTTCCAGTATTGGCCAAAGCCCTGTGTTCGATGCTACTGCACATGGTTCATTCAAATACTACCCTTAACTAGTTTAAATACGTATGTAGGTGATGTATCTATACATTCACAACTCTCGCAATGCCTGTAATGTAGAAACCACGTTCCCGTATTGGTCAAAGCCCTGTGTTCGATGCTACTGCACATGGTTCATTCAAATACTACCCTTAACTATGGTTAAATAGTTTAAATACGTATGTAGGTGATGTATCTATACATTTACAACTTACGCAATGCCTGTAATGGTTAAAAATGCGTACATATGTAGTGTATCTATGCATTCAGAACTTTGGCAATGCCTGTAATGTAGAAACCACGTTCCAGTATTGGCCAAAGCCCTGTGTTCGATGCTACTGCACATGGTTCATTCAAATACTACCCTTAACTAGTTTAAATACGTATGTAGGTGATGTATGTATACATTCACAACTCTCGCAATGCCTGTAATGTAGAAACCACGTTCCCGTATTGGTCAAAGCCCTGTGTTCGATGCTACTGCACATGGTTCATTCAAATACTACCCTTAACTATGGTTAAATAGTTTAAATACGTATGTAGGTGATGTATCTATACATTCACAACTTACGCAATGCCTGTAATGGTTAAAAATGCGTACATATGTAGTGTATCTATGCATTCAGAACTTTGGCAATGCCTGTAATGTAGAAACCACGTTCCAGTATTGGCCAAAGCCCTGTGTTCGATGCTACTGCACATGGTTCATTCAAATACTACCCTTAACTAGTTTAAATACGTATGTAGGTGATGTATGTATACATTCACAACTCTCGCAATGCCTGTAATGTAGAAACCACGTTCCCGTATTGGTCAAAGCCCTGTGTTCGATGCTACTGCACATGGTTCATTCAAATACTACCCTTAACTATGGTTAAATAGTTTAAATACGTATGTAGGTGATGTATCTATACATTTACAACTTACGTAATGCCTGTAATGGTTAAAAATGCGTACATATGTAGTGTATCTATGCATTCACAACTTTGGCAATGCCTGTAATGTAGAAACCACGTTCCAGTATTGGTCAAAGCCCTGTGTTCGATGCTACTGCACATGGTTCATTCAAATACTACCCTTAACTAGTTTAAATACGTATGTAGGTGATGTATCTATACATTCACAACTCTCGCAATGTCTGTAATGTAGAAACCACGTTCCAGTACTGGTCAAAACCCTGTGTTCGATGCTACTGCACATGGTTCATTCAAATACTACCCTTAAATATGGTTAAATAGTTTAAATACGTATGTAGGTGATGTATCTATACATTTACAACTTACGCAATGCCTGTAATGGTTAAAAATGCGTACATATGTAGTGTATCTATGCATTCACAACTTTGGCAATGCCTGTAATGTAGAAACCACGTTCCAGTATTGGCCAAAGCCCTGTGTTCGACGCTACTGCACATGGTTCATTCAAATACTACCCTTAACTATGGTTAAATAGTTTAAATACGTATGTAGGTGATGTATCTATACATTCACAACTCTCGCAATGCCTGTAATGTAGAAACCACGTTCCAGGACTGGTCAAAACCCTGTGTTCGATGCTACTGCACATGGTTCATTCAAATACTACCCTTAACTATGGTTAAATAGTTTAAATACGTATGTAGGTGATGTATCTATACATTTACAACTTACGCAATGCCTGTAATGGTTAAAAATGCGTATATATGTAGTGTATCTATGCATTCACAACTTTGGCAATGCCTGTAATGTAGAAACCACGTTCCAGTATTGGTCAAAGCCCTGTGTTCGATGCTACTGCACATGGTTCATTCAAATACTACCCTTAACTATGCTTAAACAGTTTAAATACGTATGTAGGTGATGTATCTATACATTTACAACTTACGCAATGCCTGTAATGGTTAAAAATGCGTACATATGTAGTGTATCTATGCATTCACAACTTTGGCAATGCCTGTAATGTGGAAACCACGTTCCAGTATTGGCCAAAGCCCTGTGTTCGATGCTACTGCACATGGTTCATTCAAATACTACCCTTAACTAGTTTAAATACGTATGTAGGTGATGTATCTATACATTCACAACTCTCGCAATGTCTGTAATGTAGAAACCACGTTCCAGTACTGGTCAAAACCCTGTGTTCGATGCTACTGCACATGGTTCATTCAAATACTACCCTTAACTATGCTTAAACAGTTTAAATACGTATGTAGGTGATGTATCTATACATTTACAACTTACGCAATGCCTGTAATGGTTAAAAATGCGTACATATGTAGTGTATCTATGCATTCACAACTTTGGCAATGCCTGTAATGTAGAAACCACGTTCCAGTATTGGCCAAAGCCCTGTGTTCGATGCTACTGCACATGGTTCATTCAAATACTACCCTTAACTAGTTTAAATACGTATGTAGGTGATGTATCTATACATTCACAACTCTCGCAATGTCTGTAATGTAGAAACCACGTTCCAGTACTGGTCAAAACCCTGTGTTCGATGCTACTGCACATGGTTCATTCAAATACTACCCTTAAATATGGTTAAATAGTTTAAATACGTATGTAGGTGATGTATCTATACATTTACAACTTACGCAATGCCTGTAATGGTTAAAAATGCGTACATATGTAGTGTATCTATGCATTCACAACTTTGGCAATGCCTGTAATGTAGAAACCACGTTCCAGTATTGGCCAAAGCCCTGTGTTCGACGCTACTGCACATGGTTCATTCAAATACTACCCTTAACTATGGTTAAATAGTTTAAATACGTATGTAGGTGATGTATCTATACATTTACAACTTACGCAATGCCTGTAATGGTTAAAAATGCGTATATATGTAGTGTATCTATGCATTCACAACTTTGGCAATGCCTGTAATGTAGAAACCACGTTCCAGTATTGGCCAAAGCCCTGTGTTCGATGCTACTGCACATGGTTCATTCAAATACTACCCTTAACTAGTTTAAATACGTCTGTAGGTGATGTATCTATACATTCACAACTCTCGCAATGCCTGTAATGTAGAAACCACGTTCCAGTATTGGTCAAAGCCCTGTGTTCGATGCTACTGCACATGGTTCATTCAAATACTACCCTTAACTTGTTTAAATACGTATGTAGGTGATGTATCTATACATTCACAACTCTCGCAATGCCTGTAATGTAGAAACCACGTTCCAGTATTGGTCAAAGCCCTGTGTTCGATGCTACTGCACATGGTTCATTCAAATACTACCCTTAACTATGGTTAAATAGTTTAAATACGTATGTAGGTGATGTATCTATACATTCACAACTTACGCAATGCCTGTAATGTTTAAAAATGCGTACATATGTAGTGTATCTATGCATTCACAACTTTGGCAATGCCTGTAATGTAGAAACCACGTTCCAGTATTGGCCAAAGCCCTGTGTTCGATGCTACTGCACATGGTTCATTCAAATACTACCCTTAACTAGTTTAAATACGTATGTAGGTGATGTATGTATACATTCACAACTCTCGCAATGCCTGTAATGTAGAAACCACGTTCCAGTATCGGTCAAAGCCCTGTGTTCGATGCTACTGCACATGGTTCATTCAAATACTACCCTTAACTATGGTTAAATAGTTTAAATACGTATGTAGGTGATGTATCTATACATTTACAACTTACGCAATGCCTGTAATGGTTAAAAATGCGTACATATGTAGTGTATCTATGCATTCACAACTTTGGCAATGCCTGTAATCTAGAAACCACGTTCCAGTATTGGTCAAAGCCCTGTGTTCGATGCTACTGCACATGGTTCATTCAAATACTACCCTTAACTAGTTTAAATACGTATGTAGGTGATGTATCTATACATTCACAACTCTCGCAATGTCTGTAATGTAGAAACCACGTTCCAGTACTGGTCAAAACCCTGTGTTCGATGCTACTGCACATGGTTCATTCAAACACTACCCTTAAATATGGTTAAATAGTTTAAATACGTATGTAGGTGATGTATCTATACATTTACAACTTACGCAATGCCTGTAATGGTTAAAAATGCGTACATATGTAGTGTATCTATGCATTCACAACTTTGGCAATGCCTGTAATGTAGAAACCACGTTCCAGTATTGGCCAAAGCCCTGTGTTCGACGCTACTGCACATGGTTCATTCAAATACTACCCTTAACTATGGTTAAATAGTTTAAATACGTATGTAGGTGATGTATCTATACATTCACAACTCTCGCAATGCCTGTAATGTAGAAACCACGTTCCAGGACTGGTCAAAACCCTGTGTTCGATGCTACTGCACATGGTTCATTCAAATACTACCCTTAACTATGGTTAAATAGTTTAAATACGTATGTAGGTGATGTATCTATACATTTACAACTTACGCAATGCCTGTAATGGTTAAAAATGCGTAGATATGTAGTGTATCTATGCATTCACAACTTTGGCAATGCCTGTAATGTAGAAACCACGTTCCAGTATTGGTCAAAGCCCTGTGTTCGATGCTACTGCACATGGTTCATTCAAATACTACCCTTAACTATGCTTAAACAGTTTAAATACGTATGTAGGTGATGTATCTATACATTTACAACTTACGCAATGCCTGTAATGGTTAAAAATGCGTACATATGTAGTGTATCTATGCATTCACAACTTTGGTAATGCCTGTAATGTAGAAACCACGTTCCAGTATTGGCCAAAGCCCTGTGTTCGATGCTACTGCACATGGTTCATTCAAATACTACCCTTAACTAGTTTAAGTACGTATGTAGGTGATGTATCTATACATTCACAACTCTCGCAATGTCTGTAATGTAGAAACCACGTTCCAGTACTGGTCAAAACCCTGTGTTCGATGCTACTGCACATGGTTCATTCAAATACTACCCTTAACTATGCTTAAACAGTTTAAATACGTATGTAGGTGATGTATCTATACATTTACAACTTACGCAATGCCTGTAATGGTTAAAAATGCGTACATATGTAGTGTATCTATGCATTCACAATTTTGGCAATGCCTGTAATGTAGAAACCACGTTCCAGTATTGGCCAAAGCCCTGTGTTCGATGCTACTGCACATGGTTCATTCAAATACTACCCTTAACTAGTTTAAATACGTATGTAGCTGATGTATCTATACATTCACAACTCTCGCAATGTCTGTAATGTAGAAACCACGTTCCAGTACTGGTCAAAACCCTGTGTTCGATGCTACTGCACATGGTTCATTCAAATACTACCCTTAAATATGGTTAAATAGTTTAAATACGTATGTAGGTGATGTATCTATACATTTACAACTTACGCAATGCCTGTAATGGTTAAAAATGCGTACATATGTAGTGTATCTATGCATTCACAACTTTGGCAATGCCTGTAATGTAGAAACCACGTTCCAGTATTGGCCAAAGCCCTGTGTTCGACGCTACTGCACATGGTTCATTCAAATACTACCCTTAACTATGGTTAAATAGTTTAAATACGTATGTAGGTGATGTATCTATACATTCACAACTCTCGCAATGCCTGTAATGTAGAAACCACGTTCCAGGACTGGTCAAAACCCTGTGTTCGATGCTACTGCACATGGTTCATTCAAATACTACCCTTAACTATGGTTAAATAGTTTAAATACGTATGTAGGTGATGTATCTATACATTTACAACTTACGCAATGCCTGTAATGGTTAAAAATGCGTATATATGTAGTGTATCTATGCATTCACAACTTTGGCAATGCCTGTAATGTAGAAACCACGTTCCAGTATTGGTCAAAGCCCTGTGTTCGATGCTACTGCACATGGTTCATTCAAATACTACCCTTAACTATGCTTAAACAGTTTAAATACGTATGTAGGTGATGTATCTATACATTTACAACTTACGCAATGCCTGTAATGGTTAAAAATGCGTACATATGTAGTGTATCTATGCATTCACAACTTTGGCAATGCCTGTAATGTGGAAACCACGTTCCAGTATTGGCCAAAGCCCTGTGTTCGATGCTACTGCACATGGTTCATTCAAATACTACCCTTAACTAGTTTAAATACGTATGTAGGTGATGTATCTATACATTCACAACTCTCGCAATGTCTGTAATGTAGAAACCACGTTCCAGTACTGGTCAAAACCCTGTGTTCGATGCTACTGCACATGGTTCATTCAAATACTACCCTTAACTATGCTTAAACAGTTTAAATACGTATGTAGGTGATGTATCTATACATTTACAACTTACGCAATGCCTGTAATGGTTAAAAATGCGTACATATGTAGTGTATCTATGCATTCACAACTTTGGCAATGCCTGTAATGTAGAAACCACGTTCCAGTATTGGCCAAAGCCCTGTGTTCGATGCTACTGCACATGGTTCATTCAAATACTACCCTTAACTAGTTTAAATACGTATGTAGGTGATGTATCTATACATTCACAACTCTCGCAATGTCTGTAATGTAGAAACCACGTTCCAGTACTGGTCAAAACCCTGTGTTCGATGCTACTGCACATGGTTCATTCAAATACTACCCTTAAATATGGTTAAATAGTTTAAATACGTATGTAGGTGATGTATCTATACATTTACAACTTACGCAATGCCTGTAATGGTTAAAAATGCGTACATATGTAGTGTATCTATGCATTCACAACTTTGGCAATGCCTGTAATGTAGAAACCACGTTCCAGTATTGGCCAAAGCCCTGTGTTCGACGCTACTGCACATGGTTCATTCAAATACTACCCTTAACTATGGTTAAATAGTTTAAATACGTATGTAGGTGATGTATCTATACATTTACAACTTACGCAATGCCTGTAATGGTTAAAAATGCGTATATATGTAGTGTATCTATGCATTCACAACTTTGGCAATGCCTGTAATGTAGAAACCACGTTCCAGTATTGACCAAAGCCCTGTGTTCGATGCTACTGCACATGGTTCATTCAAATACTACCCTTAACTAGTTTAAATACGTCTGTAGGTGATGTATCTATACATTCACAACTCTCGCAATGCCTGTAATGTAGAAACCACGTTCCAGTATTGGTCAAAGCCCTGTGTTCGATGCTACTGCACATGGTTCATTCAAATACTACCCTTAACTTGTTTAAATACGTATGTAGGTGATGTATCTATACATTCACAACTCTCGCAATGCCTGTAATGTAGAAACCACGTTCCAGTATTGGTCAAAGCCCTGTGTTCGATGCTACTGCACATGGTTCATTCAAATACTACCCTTAACTATGGTTAAATAGTTTAAATACGTATGTAGGTGATGTATCTATACATTCACAACTTACGCAATGCCTGTAATGTTTAAAAATGCGTACATATGTAGTGTATCTATGCATTCACAACTTTGGCAATGCCTGTAATGTAGAAACCACGTTCCAGTATTGGCCAAAGCCCTGTGTTCGATGCTACTGCACATGGTTCATTCAAATACTACCCTTAACTAGTTTAAATACGTATGTAGGTGATGTATCTATACATTCACAACTCTCGCAATGTCTGTAATGTAGAAACCACGTTCCAGTACTGGTCAAAACCCTGTGTTCGATGCTACTGCACATGGTTCATTCAAATACTACCCTTAAATATGGTTAAATAGTTTAAATACGTATGTAGGTGATGTATCTATACATTTACAACTTACGCAATGCCTGTAATGGTTAAAAATGCGTACATATGTAGTGTATCTATGCATTCACAACTTTGGCAATGCCTGTAATGTAGAAACCACGTTCCAGTATTGGCCAAAGCCCTGTGTTCGACGCTACTGCACATGGTTCATTCAAATACTACCCTTAACTATGGTTAAATAGTTTAAATACGTATGTAGGTGATGTATCTATACATTCACAACTCTCGCAATGCCTGTAATGGTTAAAAATGCGTATATATGTAGTGTATCTATGCATTCACAACTTTGGCAATGCCTGTAATGTAGAAACCACGTTCCAGTATTGGCCAAAGCCCTGTGTTCGATGCTACTGCACATGGTTCATTCAAATACTACCCTTAACTAGTTTAAATACGTCTGTAGGTGATGTATCTATACATTCACAACTCTCACAATGCCTGTAATGTAGAAACCACGTTCCAGTATTGGTCAAAGCCCTGTGTTCGATGCTACTGCACATGGTTCATTCAAATACTACCCTTAACTATGGTTAAACAGTTTAAATACGTATGTAGGTGATGTATCTATACATTTACAACTTACGCAATGCCTGTAATGGTTAAAAATGCGTACATATGTAGTGTATCTATGCATTCACAACTTTGGCAATGCCTGTAATGTAGAAACCACGTTCCAGTATTGGTCAAAGCCCTGTGTTCGACGCTACTGCACATGGTTCATTCAAATACTACCCTTAACTAGTTTAAATACGTCTGTAGGTGATGTATCTATACATTCACAACTCTCACAATGCCTGTAATGTAGAAACCACGTTCCAGTATTGGTCAAAGCCCTGTGTTCGATGCTACTGCACATGGTTCATTCAAATACTACCCTTAACTATGGTTAAATAGTTTAAATACGTATGTAGGTGATGTATCTATACATTTACAACTTATGCAATGCCTGTAATGGTTAAAAATGCGTACATATGTAGTGTATCTATGCATTCACAACTTTGGCAATGCCTGTAATGTAGAAACCACGTTCCAGTATTGCTCAAAGCCCTGTGTTCGACGCTACTGCACATGGTTCATTCAAATACTACCCTTAACTATGGTTAAATAGTTTAAATACGTATGTAGGTGATGTATCTATACATTTACAACTTACGCAATGCCTGTAATGGTTAAAAATGCGTATATATGTAGTGTATCTATGCATTCACAACTTTGGCAATGCCTGTAATGTAGAAACCACGTTCCAGTATTGGCCAAAGCCCTGTGTTCGATGCTACTGCACATGGTTCATTCAAATACTACCCTTAAGTGGTTTAAATAGTTTAAATACGTATGTAGGTGATGTATCTATACATTTACAACTTACGCAATGCCTGTAATGGTTAAAAATGCGTACATATGTAGTGTATCTATGCATTCAGAACTTTGGCAATGCCTGTAATGTAGAAACCACGTTCCAGTATTGGCCAAAGCCCTGTGTTCGACGCTACTGCATATGGTTCATTCAAATACTACAATTAACTATGGTTAAATAGTTTAAATACGTATGTAGGTGATGTATCTATACATTTACAGCTTACGCAATGCCTGTAATGGTTAAAAATGCGTATATATGTAGTGTATCTATGCATTCACAACTTTGGCAATGCCTGTAATGTAGAAACCACGTTCCAGTATTGGCCAAAGCCCTGTGTTCGACGCTACTGCACATGGTTCATTCAAATACTACCCTTAACTATGGTTAAATAGTTTAAATACGTATGTAGGTGATGTATCTATACATTTAGAACTCTCGCAATGCCTGTAGTGGTTAAAAATGCGTATATATGTAGTGTATCTATGCATTCACAACTTTGGCAATGCCTGTAATGTAGAAACCACGTTCCAGTATTGGCCAAAGCCCTGTGTTCGATGCTACTGCACATGGTTCATTCAAATACTACCCTTAACTAGTTTAAATACGTATGTAGGTGATGTATCTATACATTCAGAACTCTCGCAATGCCTGTAATGTAGAAACCACGTTCCAGTATTGGTCAAAGCCCTGTGTTCGATGCTACTGCACATGGTTCATTCAAATACTACCCTTAACTATGGTTAAATAGTTTAAATACGTATGTAGGTGATGTATCTATACATTTACAACTTACGCAATGCCTGTAATGGTTAAAAATGCGTACATATGTAGTGTATCTATGCATTCACAACTTTGGCAATGCCTGTAATGTAGAAACCACGTTCCAGTATTGGCCAAAGCCCTGTGTTCGATGCTACTGCACATGGTTCATTCAAATACTACCCTTAACTAGTTTAAATACGTATGTAGGTGATGTATCTATACATTCACAACTCTCGCAATGCCTGTAATGTAGAAACCACGTTCCAGGACTGGTCAAAACCCTGTGTTCGATGCTACTGCACATGGTTCATTCAAATACTACCCTTAACTATGGTTAAATAGTTTAAATACGTATGTAGGTGATGTATCTATACATTTACAACTTACGCAATGCCTGTAATGGTTAAAAATGCGTATATATGTAGTGTATCTATGCATTCACAACTTTGGCAATGCCTGTAATGTAGAAACCACGTTCCAGTATTGGCCAAAGCCCTGTGTTCGACGCTACTGCACATGGTTCATTCAAATACTACCCTTAACTATGGTTAAATAGTTTAAATACGTATGTAGGTGATGTATCTATACATTTACAACTTACGCAATGCCTGTAATGGTTAAAAATGCGTACATATGTAGTGTATCTATGCATTCAGAAGTTTGGCAATGCCTGTAATGTAGAAACCACGTTCCAGTATTGGCCAAAGCCCTGTGTTCGACGCTACTGCACATGGTTCATTCAAATACTACCCTTAACTATGGTTAAATAGTTTAAATACGTATGTAGGTGATGTATCTATACATTTACAACTTACGCAATGCCTGTAATGGTTAAAAATGCGTACATATGTAGTGTATCTATGCATTCAGAACTTTGGCAATGCCTGTAATGTAGAAACCACGTTCCAGTATTGGCCAAAGCCCTGTGTTCGACGCTACTGCACATGGTTCATTCAAATACTACCCTTAACTATGGTTAAATAGTTTAAATACGTATGTAGGTGATGTATCTATACATTTACAACTTACGCAATGCCTGTAATGGTTAAAAATGCGTATATATGTAGTGTATCTATGCATTCACAACTTTGGCAATGCCTGTAATGTAGAAACCACGTTCCAGTATTGGCCAAAGCCCTGTGTTCGATGCTACTGCACATGGTTCATTCAAATACTACCCTTAACTAGTTTAAATACGTATGTAGGTGATGTATCTATACATTCACAACTCTCGCAATGCCTGTAATGTAGAAACCACGTTCCAGTATTGGTCAAAGCCCTGTGTTCGATGCTACTGCACATGGTTCCTTCAAATACTACCCTTAAGTGGTTTAAATAGTTTAAATACGTATGTAGGTGATGTATCTATACATTCACAACTCTTGCAATGCCTGTAATGTAGAAATCACGTTCCAGTACTGGTCAAAACCCTGTGTTCGATGCTACTGCACATGGTTCATTCAAATACTACCATTAACTATGGTTAAATAGATTAAATACGTATGTAGGTGATGTATCTATACATTTACAACTTACGCAATGCCTGTAATGGTTAAAAATGCGTACACATGTAGTGTATCTATGCATTCACAACTTTGGCAGTGCCTGTAATGTAGAAACCACGTTCCAGTATTGGCCAAAGCCCTGTGTTCGATGCTACTGCACATGGTTCATTCAAATACTACCCTTAACTAGTTTAAATACGTATGTAGGTGATTTATCTATACATTCACAACTCTCGCAATGCCTGTAATGTAGAAACCACGTTCCAGTATTGGTCAAAGCCCTGTGTTCGATGCTACTGCACATGGTTCATTCAAATACTACCCTTAAGTGGTTTAAATAGTTTAAATACGTATGTAGGTGATGTATCTATACATTTACAACTTACGCAATGCCTGTAATGGTTAAAAATGCGTACATATGTAGTGTATCTATGCATTCACAACTTTGGCAATGCCTGTAATGTAGAAACCACGTTCCAGTATTGGTCAAAGCCCTGTGTTCGATGCTACTGCACATGGATCATTCAAATACTACCCTTAAGTGGTTTAAATAGTTTAAATACGTATGTATGTGATGTATCTATACATTTACAACTTACGCAATGCCTGTAATGGTTAAACATGCGTACATATGTAGTGTATCTATGCATTCACAAATTTGGCAATGCCTGTAATGTAGAAACCACGTTCCAGTATTGGCCAAAGCCCTGTGTTCGATGCTACTGCACATGATTCATTCAAATACTACCCTTAACTAGTTTAAATACGTATGTAGGTGATGTATCTATACATTCACAACTCTCGCAATGCCTGTAATGTAGAAACCACGTTCCAGTATTGGTCAAAGCCCTGTGTTCGATGCTACTGCACATGGTTCATTCAAATACTACCCTTAACTAGTTTAAATACGTATGTAGGTGATGTATCTATACATTCACAACTCTCACAATGCCTGTAATGTAGAAACCACGTTCCAGTATTGGTCAAAGCCCTGTGTTCGATGCTACTGCACATGGTTCATTCAAATACTACCCTTAAGTGGTTTAAATAGTTTAAGTACGTATGTAGGTGATGTATCTATACATTTACAACTTACGCAATGCCTGTAATGGTTAAACATGCGTACATATGTAGTGTATCTATGCATTCACAAATTTGGCAATGCCTGTAATGTAGAAACCACGTTCCAGTATTGGCCAAAGCCCTGTGTTCGATGCTACTGCACATGATTCATTCAAATACTACCCTTAACTAGTTTAAATACGTATGTAGGTGATGTATCTATACATTCACAACTCTCGCAATGCCTGTAATGTAGAAACCACGTTCCAGTATTGGCCAAAGCCCTGTGTTCGATGCTACTGCACATGGTTCATTCAAATACTACCCTTAACTAGTTTAAATACGTATGTAGGTGATGTATCTATACATTCACAACTCTCACAATGCCTGTAATGTAGAAACCACGTTCCAGTATTGGTCAAAGCCCTGTGTTCGATGCTACTGCACATGGTTCATTCAAATACTACCCTTAAGTGGTTTAAATAGTTTAAGTACGTATGTAGGTGATGTATCTATACATTTACAACTTACGCAATGCCTGTAATGGTTAAAAATGCGTACATATGTAGTGTATCTTTGCATTCACAACTTCGGCAATGCCTGTAATGTAGAAACCACGTTCCAGTATTGGCCAAAGCCCTGTGTTCGATGCTACTGCACATGGTTCATTCAAATACTACCCTTAACTAGTTTAAATACGTATGTAGGTGATGTATCTATACATTCACAACTCTCGCAATGCCTGTAATGTAGAAACCACGTTCCAGTATTGTTCAAAGCCCTGTGTTCGATGCTACTGCACATGGTTCATTCAAATACTACCCTTAAGTGGTTTAAATAGTTTAAATACGTATGTAGGTGATGTATCTATACATTTACAACTTACGCAATGCCTGTAATGGTTAAAAATGCGTACATATGTAGTGTATCTATGCATTTACAACTTTGGCAATGCCTGTAATGTAGAAACCACGTTCCAGTATTGGCCAAAGCCCTGTGTTCGATGCTACTGCACATGGTTCATTCAAATACTACCCTTAACTAGTTTAAATACGTATGTAGGTGATGTATCTATACATTCACAACTCTCGCAATGCCTGTACTGTAGAAACCACGTTCCAGTATTGGCCAAAGCCCTGTGTTCGATGCTACTGCACATGGTTCATTCAAATACTACCCTTAACTAGTTTAAATACTTATGTAGGTGATGTATCTATACATTCACAACTCTCGCAATGCCTGTAATGTAGAAACCACGTTCCAGTATTGGTCAAAGCCCTGTGTTCGATGCTACTGCACATGGATCATTCAAATACTACCCTTAAGTGGTTTAAATAGTTTAAATACGTATGTAGGTGATGTATCTATACATTTACAACTTACGCAATGCCTGTAATGGTTGAAAGTGCGTATATATGTAGTGTATCTATGCATTCACAACTTTGGCAATGCCTGTTATGTAGAAACCACGTTCCAGTATTGGCCAAAGCCCTGTGTTCGATGCTACTGCACATGGTTCATTCAAATACTACCCTTAACTAGTTTAAATACGTATGTAGGTGATGTATCTATACATTCACAACTCTCGCAATGCCTGTAATGTAGAAACCACGTTCCAGTATTGGTCAAAGCCCTGTGTTCGATGCTACTGCACATGGTTCATTCAAATACTACCCTTAAGTGGTTTAAATAGTTTAAATACGTATGTAGGTGATGTATCTATACATTTACAACTTACGCAATGCCTGTAATGGTTAAAAATGCGTACATATGTAGTATATCTATGCATTCACAACTTTGGCAATGCCTGTAATGTAGAAACCACGTTCCAGTATTGGCCAAAGCCCTGTGTTCGATGCTACTGCACATGGTTCATTCAAATACTACCCTTAACTAGTTTAAATACGTATGTAGGTGATGTATCTATACATTTACAACTCTCGCAATGCCTGTACTGTAGAAACCACGTTCCAGTATTGGCCAAAGCCCTGTGTTCGATGCTACTGCACATGGTTCATTCAAATACTACCCTTAACTAGTTTAAATACTTATGTAGGTGATGTATCTATACATTCACAACTCTCGCAATGCCTGTAATGTAGAAACCACGTTCCAGTATTGGTCAAAGCCCTGTGTTCGATGCTACTGCACATGGTTCATTCAAATACTACCCTTAAGTGGTTTAAATAGTTTAAATACGTATGTAGGTGATGTATCTATACATTTACAACTTACGCAATGCCTGTAATGGTTGAAAGTGCGTATATATGTAGTGTATCTATGCATTCACAATTTTGGCAATGCCTGTTGTGTAGAAACCACGTTCCAGTATTGGCCAAAGCCCTGTGTTCGATGCTACTGCACATGGTTCATTCAAATACTACCCTTAACTAGTTTAAATACGTATGTAGGTGATGTATCTATACATTCACAACTCTCGCAGTGCCTGTAATGTAGAAACCACGTTCCAGTATTGGTCAAAGCCCTGTGTTCGATGCTACTGCACATTGTTCATTCAAATACTACCCTTAAGTGGTTTAAATAGTTTAAATACGTATGTAGGTGATGTATCTATACATTTACAACTTACGCAATGCCTGTAATGGTTAAAAATGCGTACATATGTAGTGTATCTATGCATTCACAACTTTGGCAATGCCTGTAATGTAGAAACCACGTTCCAGTATTGGCCAAAGCCCTGTGTTCGATGCTACTGCACATGGTTCATTCAAATACTACCCTTAACTAGCTTAAATACGTATGTAGGTGATGTATCTATACATTCACAACTCTCGCAATGCCTGTAATGTAGAAACCACGTTCCAGTATTGGTCAAAGCCCTGTGTTCGATGCTACTGCACATGGTTCCTTCAAATACTACCCTTAAGTGGTTTAAATAGTTTAAATACGTATGTAGGTGATGTATCTATACATTTACAACTTACGCAATGCCTGTAATGGTTAAAAATGCGTACATATGTAGTGTATCTATGCATTCACAACTTTGGCAATGCCTGTAATGTAGAAACCACGTTCCAGTATTGGCCAAAGCCCTGTGTTCGATGCTACTGCACATGGTTCATTCAAATACTACCCTTAACTAGTTTAAATACGTATGTAGGTGATGTATCTATACATTCACAACTCTCGCAATGCCTGTACTGTAGAAACCACGTTCCAGTATTGGCCAAAGCCCTGTGTTCGATGCTACTGCACATGGTTCATTCAAATACTACCCTTAAGTGGTTTAAATAGTTTAAATACGTATGTAGGTGATGTATCTATACATTTACAACTTACGCAATGCCTGTAATGGGTGAAAGTGCGTATATATGTAGTGTATCTATGCATTCACAACTTTGGCAATGCCTGTTATGTAGAAACCACGTTCCAGTATTGGCCAAAGCCCTGTGTTCGATGCTACTGCACATGGTTCATTCAAATACTACCCTTAACTAGTTTAAATACGTATGTAGGTGATGTATCTATACATTCACAACTCTCGCAATGCCTGTAATGTAGAAACCACGTTCCAGTATTGGCCAAAGCCCTGTGTTCGATGCTACTGCACATGGTTCATTCAAATACTACCCTTAACTAGTTTAAATACGTATGTAGGTGATGTATCTATACATTCACAACTCTCGCAATGCCTGTAATGTAGAAACCACGTTCCAGTATTGGTCAAAGCCCTGTGTTCGATGCTACTGCACATGGTTCCTTCAAATACTACCCTTAAGTGGTTTAAATAGTTTAAATACGTATGTAGGTGATGTATCTATACATTTACAACTTACGCAATGCCTGTAATGGTTAAAAATGCGTACACATGTAGTGTATCTATGTATTCACAACTTTGGCAATGCCTGTAATGTAGAAACCACGTTCCAGTATTGGCCAAAGCCCTGGGTTCGATGCTACTGCACATGGTTCATTCAAATACTACCCTTAACTAGTTTAAATACGTATGTAGGTGATGTATCTATACATTCACAACTCTCGCAATGCCTGTAATGTAGAAACCACGTTCCAGTATTGGTCAAAGCCCTGTGTTCGATGCTACTGCACATGGTTCATTCAAATACTACCCTTAAGTGGTTTAAATAGTTTAAATACGTATGTAGGTGATGTATCTATACATTTACAACTTACGCAATGCCTGTAATGGTTAAAAATGCGTACATATGTAGTGTATCTATGCATTCACATCTTTGGCAATGCCTGTAATGTAGAAACCACGTTCCAGTATTGGCCAAAGCCCTGTGTTCGATGCTACTGCACATGGTTCATTCAAATACTACCCTTAACTAGTTTAAATACGTATGTAGGTGATGTATCTATACATTCACAACTCTCGCAATGCCTGTAATGTAGAAACCACGTTCCAGTATTGGTCAAAGCCCTGTGTTCGATGCTACTGCACATGGTTCATTCAAATACTACCCTTAAGTGGTTTAAATAGTTTAAATACGTATGTAGGTGATGTATCTATACATTTACAACTTACGCAATGCCTGTAATGGTTAAAATTGCGTACATATGTAGTGTATCTATGCATTCACAACTGTGGCAATGTCTGTAATGTAGAAACCACGTTCCAGTATTGGCCAAAGCCCTGTGTTCGATGCTACTGCACATGGTTCATTCAAATACTACCCTTAACTAGATTAAATACGTATGTAGGTGATGTATCTATACATTCACAACTCTCGCAATGCCTGTACTGTAGAAACCACGTTCCAGTATTGGCCAAAGCCCTGTGTTCGATGCTACTGCACATGGTTCATTCAAATACTACCCTTAACTAGTTTAAATACGTATGTAGGTGATGTATCTATACATTCACAACTCTCGCAATGCCTGTAATGTAGAAACCACGTTCCAGTATTGGTCAAAGCCCTGTGTTCGATGCTACTGCACATGGTTCCTTCAAATACTACCCTTAAGTGGTTTAAATAGTTTAAATACGTATGTAGGTGATGTATCTATACATTTACAACTTACGCAATGCCTGTAATGGTTAAAAATGCGTACACATGTAGTGTATCTATGTATTCACAACTTTGGCAATGCCTGTAATGTAGAAACCACGTTCCAGTATTGGCCAAAGCCCTGGGTTCGATGCTACTACACATGGTTCATTCAAATACTACCCTTAACTAGTTTAAATACGTATGTAGGTGATGTATCTATACATTCACAACTCTCGCAATGCCTGCAATGTAGAAACCACGTTCCAGTATTGGTCAAAGCCCTGTGTTCGATGCTACTGCACATGGTTCATTCAAATACTACCCTTAAGTGGTTTAAATAGTTTAAATACGTATGTAGGTGATGTATCTATACATTTACAACTTACGCAATGCCTGTAATGGTTAAAAATGCGTACATATGTAGTGTATCTATGCATTCACATCTTTGGCAATGCCTGTAATGTAGAAACCACGTTCCAGTATTGGCCAAAGCCCTGTGTTCGATGCTACTGCACATGGTTCATTCAAATACTACCCTTAACTAGTATAAATACTTATGTAGGTGATGTATCTATACATTCACAACTCTCGCAATGCCTGTAATGTAGAAACCACTTTCCAGTATTGGTCAAAGCCCTGTGTTCGATGCTACTGCACATGGTTCATTCAAATACTACCCTTAAGTGGTTTAAATAGTTTAAATACGTATGTAGGTGATGTATCTATACATTTACAACTTACGCAATGCCTGTAATGGTTGAAAGTGCGTATATATGTAGTGCATCTATGCATTCACAACTTTGGCAATGCCTGTAATGTAGAAACCACGTTCCAGTATTGGCCAAAGCCCTGTGTTCGATGCTACTGCACATGGTTCATTCAAATACTACCCTTAACTAGTTTAAACACGTATGTAGGTGATGTATCTATACATTCACAACTCTCGCAATGCCTGTACTGTAGAAACCACGTTCCAGTATTGGCCAAAGCCCTGTGTTCGATGCTACTGCACATGGTTCATTCAAATACTACCCTTAACTAGTTTAAATACTTATGTAGGTGATGTATCTATACATTCACAACTCTCGCAATGCCTGTAATGTAGAAACCACGTTCCAGTATTGGTCAAAGCCCTGTGTTCGATGCTACTGCACATGGTTCCTTCAAATACTACCCTTAAGTGGTTTAAATAGTTTAAATACGTATGTAGGTGATGTATCTATACATTTACAACTTACGCAATGCCTGTAATGGTTAAAAATGCGTACACATGTAGTGTATCTATGTATTCACATCTTTGGCAATGCCTGTAATGTAGAAACCACGTTCCAGTATTGGCCAAAGCCCTGGGTTCGATGCTACTGCACATGGTTCATTCAAATACTACCCTTAACTAGTTTAAATACGTATGTAGGTGATGTATCTATACATTCACAACTCTCGCAATGCCTGTAATGTAGAAACCACGTTCCAGTATTGGTCAAAGCCCTGTGTTCGATGCTACTGCACATGGTTCATTCAAATACTACCCTTAAGTGGTTTAAATAGTTTAAATACGTATGTAGGTGATGTATCTATACATTTACAACTTACGCAATGCCTGTAATGGTTAAAAATGCGTACATATGTAGTGTATCTATGCATTCACATCTTTGGCAATGCCTGTAATGTAGAAACCACGTTCCAGTATTGGCCAAAGCCCTGTGTTCGATGCTACTGCACATGGTTCATTCAAATACTACCCTTAACTATACACCTGGAAATTAATCAAGCAACACCCCAATTTTTTCTATTGGAGCAACTTTGAAGTGTTCTGACAATCAAAATATGCCGGGTTGATATAGTTTGACACTTTTTTATTCAACAGACGATCTCTGACAAACAACTTAAAGGGAAAAAGTATCAAGACTTTGCTTTATTGCAACGAAATCCAAATTCTTAAAACTGTCTTAAATTCATGAAAAAATGGACACAATTTACTATTCATCCACAGACGTTGTTGTCAGGTGTATTAACACAAATGTCACATGGAAAGAAAGAACAGTCATCTGAGAGTCTGCACACCGACTTTCATCAATATCTAGTGTGTCCTCCCTGCGCACGCACCACCGATTCCAGACGCCTCCTCATTCCTTGGATGAGTCTCCGGATCTGATTCTGGGGGATCCTGTTCCACTCCTCATGCAGGGCAGCCGTCAATTCGTTGAGATTATGGACTGGTGGGTCTCTCTGCCTCACACGACGGCCAATAAAGTCCCACAAATGTTCAATGGGGTTGAGGTCAGGGCTCATGGCAGGCCATGGAATTCTGTCAATTGCATTTTGCCGCAAAAAATCATTTACAGCATGCGCCCTGTGAGGTCTAGCATTGTCGTCCATAAATATGGGTCTCGTTGCCAGAGGATGGTTCTCAAAATGAGGTACCACAGCCCTGTCAAGAACCTCCTGTTGGTAACGAACACCGTTAAGGTTGCCACGGATGGTAATGATATCCAACTTGCAGTTCATGGAAATGCACCCCCATACCATAACGGAACCTCCCCCAAAGGCCACAGTCTCCTGGATGTTCCGTGGAGCCATTGCTGTGTTCCTCTGCCTCCAGACCCGAGTACGACCGTCCACCATGTGCAGCAAGAACCGGCTCTCATCTGAGAAATGGACCTTCCTCCAAGAGGCAATGTTCCAGTGCAAACGGTCATTACACCAGGCCAGTCGGGCTGCCTTATGGGCTGGAGACAGTCTGGGTCGCTTGATTGGCCTCCTTGCCCGGTATCCTGCAGCTTTCAGACGATTCCGAACAGTCCTGTTCGAGATGGGTCTCCCTGGAAGCCACTCCTGTCTCAACCGAGAGCTCGAGTCGAAGGACCTGCGCCGTACAAGTCTCAGTAAAGCTCTGTCCTCCCGGACTGTGGTCTTCCTGGGTCTTCCTGGTCTAGGCAGGTCTTTAGCTTCATTAGTGGCCCGGTATTTTTTCAAAAGTTTTGAAATTATGGAATGATGTCGTCCGATTTGAGTCCCGATTTGTCTTAGAGACATACCAGCATTCCTCATGCCGATTATTTGCCAACGAGTGGCCTCTGATAATTTCCTACGTGCCATGACATTGAAATGAATGAAAAACCGAATGCAATCGACAACCTGCGCTTGTAAACACCCCAGGGAAAAAGTGCATTTTTCGAAAGTTGAGGTTAAAGCAATGCACGTGCGCTGTGCAAGCTTCACGCGCGTCATATCAACCCATGAAAAGCTCATGCTGTATGTCAATACATCAAAATTGAATAATCAATCATCAAAATTACTTCGTTAAACTTTGTTAAGTTTTTATGTGTCTTTGAATTTGGTGTTGCTTAATTAATTTCCATATGTATAGTTTAAATACGTATGTAGGTGATGTATCTATACATTCACAACTCTCGCAATGCCTGTAATGTAGAAACCACGTTCCAGTATTCGTCAAAGCCCTGTGTTCGATGCTACTGCACATGGTTCATTCAAATACTACCCTTAAGTGGTTTAAATAGTTTAAATACGTATGTAGGTGATGTATCTATACATTTACAACTTACGCAATGCCTGTAATGGTTAAAAATGCGTACATATGTAGTGTATCTATGCATTCACAACTGTGGCAATGCCTGTAATGTAGAAACCACGTTCCAGTATTGGCCAAAGCCCTGTGTTCGATGCTACTGCACATGGTTCATTCAAATACTACCCTTAACTAGATTAAATACGTATGTAGGTGATGTATCTATACATTCACAACTCTCGCAATGCCTGTACTGTAGAAACCACGTTCCAGTATTGGCCAAAGCCCTGTGTTCGATGCTACTGCACATGGTTCATTCAAATACTACCCTTAAGTGGTTTAAATAGTTTAAATACGTATGTAGGTGATGTATCTATACATTTACAACTTACGCAATGCCTGTAATGGTTAAAAATGCGTACATATGTAGTGTATCTATGCATTCACATCTTTGGCAATGCCTGTAATGTAGAAACCACGTTCCAGTATTGGCCAAAGCCCTGTGTTCGATGCTACTGCACATGGTTCATTCAAATACTACCCTTAACTAGTTTAAATACGTATGTAGGTGATGTATCTATACATTCACAACTCTCGCAATGCCTGTAATGTAGAAACCACGTTCCAGTATTGGTCAAAGCCCTGTGTTCGATGCTACTGCACATGGTTCATTCAAATACTACCCTTAAGTGGTTTAAATAGTTTAAATACGTATGTAGGTGATGTATCTATACATTTACAACTTACGCAATGCCTGTAATGGTTAAAAATGCGTACATATGTAGTGTATCTATGCATTCACAACTGTGGCAATGCCTGTAATGTAGAAACCACGTTCCAGTATTGGCCAAAGCCCTGTGTTCGATGCTACTGCACATGGTTCATTCAAATACTACCCTTAACTAGATTAAATACGTATGTAGGTGATGTATCTATACATTCACAACTCTCGCAATGCCTGTACTGTAGAAACCACGTTCCAGTATTGGCCAAAGCCCTGTGTTCGATGCTACTGCACATGGTTCATTCAAATACTACCCTTAACTAGTTTAAATACTTATGTAGGTGATGTATCTATACATTCACAACTCTCGCAATGCCTGTAATGTAGAAACCACGTTTCAGTATTGGTCAAAGCCCTGTGTTCGATGCTACTGCACATGGTTCCTTCAAATACTACCCTTAAGTGGTTTAAATAGTTTAAATACGTATGTAGGTGATGTATCTATACATTTACAACTTACGCAATGCCTGTAATGGTTAAAAATGCGTACACATGTAGTGTATCTATGTATTCACAACTTTGGCAATGCCTGTAATGTAGAAACCACGTTCCAGTATTGGTCAAAGCCCTGTGTTCGATGCTACTGCACATGGTTCATTCAAATACTACCCTTAACTAGTTTAAATACGTATGTAGGTGATGTATCTATACATTCACAACTCTCGCAATGCCTGTAATGTAGAAACCACGTTCCAGTATTGGTCAAAGCCCTGTGTTCGATGCTACTGCACATGGTTCATTCAAATACTACCCTTAAGTGGTTTAAATAGTTTAAATACGTATGTAGGTGATGTATCTATACATTTACAACTTACGCAATGCCTGTAATGGTTAAAAATGCGTACATATGTAGTGTATCTATGCATTCACATCTTTGGCAATGCCTGTAATGTAGAAACCACGTTCCAGTATTGGCCAAAGCCCTGTGTTCGATGCTACTGCACATGGTTCATTCAAATACTACCCTTAACTAGTTTAAATACGTATGTAGGTGATGTATCTATACATTCACAACTCTCGCAATGCCTGTAATGTAGAAACCACGTTCCAGTATTGGTCAAAGCCCTATGTTCGATGCTACTGCACATGGTTCATTCAAATACTACCCTTAAGTGGTTTAAATAGTTTAAATACGTATGTAGGTGATGTATCTATACATTTACAACTTACGCAATGCCTGTAATGGTTAAAAATGCGTACATATGTAGTGTATCTATGCATTCACAACTGTGGCAATGCCTGTAATGTAGAAACCACGTTCCAGTATTGGCCAAAGCCCTGTGTTCGATGCTACTGCACATGGTTCATTCAAATACTACCCTTAACTAGATTAAATACGTATGTAGGTGATGTATCTATACATTCACAACTCTCGCAATGCCTGTACTGTAGAAACCACGTTCCAGTATTGGCCAAAGCCCTGTGTTCGATGCTACTGCACATGGTTCATTCAAATACTACCCTTAACTAGTTTAAATACTTATGTAGGTGATGTATCTATACATTCACAACTCTCGCAATGCCTGTAATGTAGAAACCACGTTCCAGTATTGGTCAAAGCCCTGTGTTCGATGCTACTGCACATGGTTCCTTCAAATACTACCCTTAAGTGGTTTAAATAGTTTAAATACGTATGTAGGTGATGTATCTATACATTTACAACTTACGCAATGCCTGTAATGGTTAAAAATGCGTACACATGTAGTGTATCTATGTATTCACAACTTTGGCAATGCCTGTAATGTAGAAACCACGTTCCAGTATTGGCCAAAGCCCTGGGTTCGATGCTACTGCACATGGTTCATTCAAATACTACCCTTAACTAGTTTAAATACGTATGTAGGTGATGTATCTATACATTCACAACTCTCGCAATGCCTGTAATGTAGAAACCACGTTCCAGTATTGGTCAAAGCCCTGTGTTCGATGCTACTGCACATGGTTCATTCAAATACTACCCTTAAGTGGTTTAAATAGTTTAAATACGTATGTAGGTGATGTATCTATACATTTACAACTTACGCAATGCCTGTAATGGTTAAAAATGCGTACATATGTAGTGTATCTATGCATTCACATCTTTGGCAATGCCTGTAATGTAGAAACCACGTTCCAGTATTGGCCAAAGCCCTGTGTTCGATGCTACTGCACATGGTTCATTCAAATACTACCCTTAACAGTTTAAATACGTATGTAGGTGATGTATCTATACATTCACAACTCTCGCAATGCCTGTAATGTAGAAACCACGTTCCAGTATTGGTCAAAGCCCTGTGTTCGATGCTACTGCACATGGTTCATTCAAATACTACCCTTAAGTGGTTTAAATAGTTTAAATACGTATGTAGGTGATGTATCTATACATTTACAACTTACGCAATGCCTGTAATGGTTAAAAATGCGTACATATGTAGTGTATCTATGCATTCACAACTGTGGCAATGCCTGTAATGTAGAAACCACGTTCCAGTATTGGCCAAAGCCCTGTGTTCGATGCTACTGCACATGGTTCATTCAAATACTACCCTTAACTAGATTAAATACGTATGTAGGTGATGTATCTATACATTCACAACTCTCGCAATGCCTGTACTGTAGAAACCACGTTCCAGTATTGGCCAAAGCCCTGTGTTCGATGCTACTGCACATGGTTCATTCAAATACTACCCTTAACTAGTTTAAATACTTATGTAGGTGATGTATCTATACATTCACAACTCTCGCAATGCCTGTAATGTAGAAACCACGTTCCAGTATTGGTCAAAGCCCTGTGTTCGATGCTACTGCACATGGTTCATTCAAATACTACCCTTAAGTGGTTTAAATAGTTTAAATACGTATGTAGGTGATGTATCTATACATTTACAACTTACGCAATGCCTGTAATGGTTAAAAATGCGTACACATGTAGTGTATCTATGTATTCACAACTTTGGCAATGCCTGTAATGTAGAAACCACGTTCCAGTATTGGCCAAAGCCCTGGGTTCGATGCTACTGCACATGGTTCATTCAAATACTACCCTTAACTAGTTTAAATACGTATGTAGGTGATGTATCTATACATTCACAACTCTCGCAATGCCTGTAATGTAGAAACCACGTTCCAGTATTGGTCAAAGCCCTGTGTTCGATGCTACTGCACATGGTTCATTCAAATACTACCCTTAAGTGGTTTAAATAGTTTAAATACGTATGTAGGTGATGTATCTATACATTTACAACTTACGCAATGCCTGTAATGGTTAAAAATGCGTACATATGTAGTGTATCTATGCATTCACATCTTTGGCAATGCCTGTAATGTAGAAACCACGTTCCAGTATTGGCCAAAGCCCTGTGTTCGATGCTACTGCACATGGTTCATTCAAATACTACCCTTAACTAGTTTAAATACGTATGTAGGTGATGTATCTATACATTCACAACTCTCGCAATGCCTGTAATGTAGAAACCACGTTCCAGTATTGGTCAAAGCCCTGTGTTCGATGCTACTGCACATGGTTCATTCAAATACTACCCTTAAGTGGTTTAAATAGTTTAAATACGTATGTAGGTGATGTATCTATACATTTACAACTTACGCAATGCCTGTAATGGTTAAAAATGCGTACATATGTAGTGTATCTATGCATTCACAACTGTGGCAATGCCTGTAATGTAGAAACCACGTTCCAGTATTGGCCAAAGCCCTGTGTTCGATGCTACTGCACATGGTTCATTCAAATACTACCCTTAACTAGATTAAATACGTATGTAGGTGATGTATCTATACATTCACAACTCTCGCAATGCCTGTACTGTAGAAACCACGTTCCAGTATTGGCCAAAGCCCTGTGTTCGATGCTACTGCACATGGTTCATTCAAATACTACCCTTAACTAGTTTAAATACTTATGTAGGTGATGTATCTATACATTCACAACTCTCGCAATGCCTGTAATGTAGAAACCACGTTCCAGTATTGGTCAAAGCCCTGTGTTCGATGCTACTGCACATGGTTCATTCAAATACTACCCTTAAGTGGTTTAAATAGTTTAAATACGTATGTAGGTGATGTATCTATACATTTACAACTTACGCAATGCCTGTAATGGTTAAAAATGCGTACACATGTAGTGTATCTATGTATTCACAACTTTGGCAATGCCTGTAATGTAGAAACCACGTTCCAGTATTGGCCAAAGCCCTGGGTTCGATGCTACTGCACATGGTTCATTCAAATACTACCCTTAACTAGTTTAAATACGTATGTAGGTGATGTATCTATACATTCACAACTCTCGCAATGCCTATAATGTAGAAACCACGTTCCAGTATTGGTCAAAGCCCTGTGTTCGATGCTACTGCACATGGTTCATTCAAATACTACCCTTAAGTGGTTTAAATAGTTTAAATACGTATGTAGGTGATGTATCTATACATTTACAACTTACGCAATGCCTGTAATGGTTAAAAATGCGTACATATGTAGTGTATCTATGCATTCACATCTTTGGCAATGCCTGTAATGTAGAAACCACGTTCCAGTATTGGCCAAAGCCCTGTGTTCGATGCTACTGCACATGGTTCATTCAAATACTACCCTTAACTAGTTTAAATACGTATGTAGGTGATGTATCTATACATTCACAACTCTCGCAATGCCTGTAATGTAGAAACCACGTTCCAGTATTGGTCAAAGCCCTGTGTTCGATGCTACTGCACATGGTTCATTCAAATACTACCCTTAAGTGGTTTAAATAGTTTAAATACGTATGTAGGTGATGTATCTATACATTTACAACTTACGCAATGCCTGTAATGGTTAAAAATGCGTACATATGTAGTGTATCTATGCATTCACAACTGTGGCAATGCCTGTAATGTAGAAACCACGTTCCAGTATTGGCCAAAGCCCTGTGTTCGATGCTACTGCACATGGTTCATTCAAATACTACCCTTAACTAGATTAAATACGTATGTAGGTGATGTATCTATACATTCACAACTCTCGCAATGCCTGTACTGTAGAAACCACGTTCCAGTATTGGCCAAAGCCCTGTGTTCGATGCTACTGCACATGGTTCATTCAATTACTACCCTTAACTAGTTTAAATACTTATGTAGGTGATGTATCTATACATTCACAACTCTCGCAATGCCTGTAATGTAGAAACCACGTTCCAGTATTGGTCAAAGCCCTGTGTTCGATGCTACTGCACATGGTTCATTCAAATACTACCCTTAAGTGGTTTAAATAGTTTAAATACGTATGTAGGTGATGTATCTATACATTTACAACTTACGCAATGCCTGTAATGGTTAAAAATGCGTACACATGTAGTGTATCTATGTATTCACAACTTTGGCAATGCCTGTAATGTAGAAACCACGTTCCAGTATTGGCCAAAGCCCTGGGTTCGATGCTACTGCACATGGTTCATTCAAATACTACCCTTAACTAGTTTAAATACGTATGTAGGTGATGTATCTATACATTCACAACTCTCGCAATGCCTGTAATGTAGAAACCACGTTCCAGTATTGGTCAAAGCCCTGTGTTCGATGCTACTGCACATGGTTCATTCAAATACTACCCTTAAGTGGTTTAAATAGTTTAAATACGTATGTAGGTGATGTATCTATACATTTACAACTTACGCAATGCCTGTAATGGTTAAAAATGCGTACATATGTAGTGTATCTATGCATTCACATCTTTGGCAATGCCTGTAATGTAGAAACCACGTTCCAGTATTGGCCAAAGCCCTGTGTTCGATGCTACTGCACATGGTTCATTCAAATACTACCCTTAACTAGTTTAAATACGTATGTAGGTGATGTATCTATACATTCACAACTCTCGCAATGCCTGTAATGTAGAAACCACGTTCCAGTATTGGTCAAAGCCCTGTGTTCGATGCTACTGCACATGGTTCATTCAAATACTACCCTTAAGTGGTTTAAATAGTTTAAATACGTATGTAGGTGATGTATCTATACATTTACAACTTACGCAATGCCTGTAATGGTTAAAAATGCGTACATATGTAGTGTATCTATGCATTCACAACTGTGGCAATGCCTGTAATGTAGAAACCACGTTCCAGTATTGGCCAAAGCCCTGTGTTCGATGCTACTGCACATGGTTCATTCAAATACTACCCTTAACTAGATTAAATACGTATGTAGGTGATGTATCTATACATTCACAACTCTCGCAATGCCTGTACTGTAGAAACCACGTTCCAGTATTGGCCAAAGCCCTGTGTTCGATGCTACTGCACATGGTTCATTCAAATACTACCCTTAACTAGTTTAAATACTTATGTAGGTGATGTATCTATACATTCACAACTCTCGCAATGCCTGTAATGTAGAAACCACTTTCCAGTATTGGTCAAAGCCCTGTGTTCGATGCTACTGCACATGGTTCATTCAAATACTACCCTTAAGTGGTTTAAATAGTTTAAATACGTATGTAGGTGATGTATCTATACATTTACAACTTACGCAATGCCTGTAATGGTTAAAAATGCGTACATATGTAGTGTATCTATGCATTCACAACTTTGGCAATGCCTGTAATGTAGAAACCACGTTCCAGTATTGGCCAAAGCCCTGTGTTCGATGCTACTGCACATGGTTCATTCAAATACTACCCTTAACTAGATTAAATACGTATGTAGGTGATGTATCTATACATTCACAACTCTTGCAATGCCTGTACTGTAGAAACCACGTTCCAGTATTGGCCAAAGCCCTGTGTTCGATGCTACTGCACATGGTTCATTCAAATACTACCCTTAACTAGTTTAAATACTTATGTAGGTGATGTATCTATACATTCACAACTCTCGCAATGCCTGTAATGTAGAAACCACGTTCCAGTATTGGTCAAAGCCCTGTGTTCGATGCTACTGCACATGGTTCATTCAAATACTACCCTTAAGTGGTTTAAATAGTTTAAATACGTATGTAGGTGATGTATCTATACATTTACAACTTACGCAATGCCTGTAATGGTTAAAAATGCGTACACATGTAGTGTATCTATGTATTCACAACTTTGGCAATGCCTGTAATGTAGAAACCACGTTCCAGTATTGGCCAAAGCCCTGGGTTCGATGCTACTGCACATGGTTCATTCAAATACTACCCTTAACTAGTTTAAATACGTATGTAGGTGATGTATCTATACATTCACAACTCTCGCAATGCCTATAATGTAGAAACCACGTTCCAGTATTGGTCAAAGCCCTGTGTTCGATGCTACTGCACATGGTTCATTCAAATACTACCCTTAAGTGGTTTAAATAGTTTAAATACGTATGTAGGTGATGTATCTATACATTTACAACTTACGCAATGCCTGTAATGGTTAAAAATGCGTACATATGTAGTGTATCTATGCATTCACATCTTTGGCAATGCCTGTAATGTAGAAACCACGTTCCAGTATTGGCCAAAGCCCTGTGTTCGATGCTACTGCACATGGTTCATTCAAATACTACCCTTAACTAGTTTAAATACGTATGTAGGTGATGTATCTATACATTCACAACTCTCGCAATGCCTGTAATGTAGAAACCACGTTCCAGTATTGGTCAAAGCCCTGTGTTCGATGCTACTGCACATGGTTCATTCAAATACTACCCTTAAGTGGTTTAAATAGTTTAAATACGTATGTAGGTGATGTATCTATACATTTACAACTTACGCAATGCCTGTAATGGTTAAAAATGCGTACATATGTAGTGTATCTATGCATTCACAACTGTGGCAATGCCTGTAATGTAGAAACCACGTTCCAGTATTGGCCAAAGCCCTGTGTTCGATGCTACTGCACATGGTTCATTCAAATACTACCCTTAACTAGATTAAATACGTATGTAGGTGATGTATCTATACATTCACAACTCTCGCAATGCCTGTACTGTAGAAACCACGTTCCAGTATTGGCCAAAGCCCTGTGTTCGATGCTACTGCACATGGTTCATTCAATTACTACCCTTAACTAGTTTAAATACTTATGTAGGTGATGTATCTATACATTCACAACTCTCGCAATGCCTGTAATGTAGAAACCACGTTCCAGTATTGGTCAAAGCCCTGTGTTCGATGCTACTGCACATGGTTCATTCAAATACTACCCTTAAGTGGTTTAAATAGTTTAAATACGTATGTAGGTGATGTATCTATACATTTACAACTTACGCAATGCCTGTAATGGTTAAAAATGCGTACACATGTAGTGTATCTATGTATTCACAACTTTGGCAATGCCTGTAATGTAGAAACCACGTTCCAGTATTGGCCAAAGCCCTGGGTTCGATGCTACTGCACATGGTTCATTCAAATACTACCCTTAACTAGTTTAAATACGTATGTAGGTGATGTATCTATACATTCACAACTCTCGCAATGCCTGTAATGTAGAAACCACGTTCCAGTATTGGTCAAAGCCCTGTGTTCGATGCTACTGCACATGGTTCATTCAAATACTACCCTTAAGTGGTTTAAATAGTTTAAATACGTATGTAGGTGATGTATCTATACATTTACAACTTACGCAATGCCTGTAATGGTTAAAAATGCGTACATATGTAGTGTATCTATGCATTCACATCTTTGGCAATGCCTGTAATGTAGAAACCACGTTCCAGTATTGGCCAAAGCCCTGTGTTCGATGCTACTGCACATGGTTCATTCAAATACTACCCTTAACTAGTTTAAATACGTATGTAGGTGATGTATCTATACATTCACAACTCTCGCAATGCCTGTAATGTAGAAACCACGTTCCAGTATTGGTCAAAGCCCTGTGTTCGATGCTACTGCACATGGTTCATTCAAATACTACCCTTAAGTGGTTTAAATAGTTTAAATACGTATGTAGGTGATGTATCTATACATTTACAACTTACGCAATGCCTGTAATGGTTAAAAATGCGTACATATGTAGTGTATCTATGCATTCACAACTGTGGCAATGCCTGTAATGTAGAAACCACGTTCCAGTATTGGCCAAAGCCCTGTGTTCGATGCTACTGCACATGGTTCATTCAAATACTACCCTTAACTAGATTAAATACGTATGTAGGTGATGTATCTATACATTCACAACTCTCGCAATGCCTGTACTGTAGAAACCACGTTCCAGTATTGGCCAAAGCCCTGTGTTCGATGCTACTGCACATGGTTCATTCAAATACTACCCTTAACTAGTTTAAATACTTATGTAGGTGATGTATCTATACATTCACAACTCTCGCAATGCCTGTAATGTAGAAACCACTTTCCAGTATTGGTCAAAGCCCTGTGTTCGATGCTACTGCACATGGTTCATTCAAATACTACCCTTAAGTGGTTTAAATAGTTTAAATACGTATGTAGGTGATGTATCTATACATTTACAACTTACGCAATGCCTGTAATGGTTGAAAGTGCGTATATATGTAGTGCATCTATGCATTCACAACTTTGGCAATGCCTGTAATGTAGAAACCACGTTCCAGTATTGGCCAAAGCCCTGGGTTCGATGCTACTGCACATGGTTCATTCAAATACTACCCTTAACTAGTTTAAATACGTATGTAGGTGATGTATCTATACATTCACAACTCTCGCAATGCCTGTAATGTAGAAACCACGTTCCAGTATTGGTCAAAGCCCTGTGTTCGATGCTACTGCACATGGTTCATTCAAATACTACCCTTAAGTGGTTTAAATAGTTTAAATACGTATGTAGGTGATGTATCTATACATTTACAACTTACGCAATGCCTGTAATGGTTAAAAATGCGTACACATGTAGTGTATCTATGTATTCACAACTTTGGCAATGCCTGTAATGTAGAAACCACGTTCCAGTATTGGCCAAAGCCCTGGGTTCGATGCTACTGCACATGGTTCATTCAAATACTACCCTTAACTAGTTTAAATACGTATGTAGGTGATGTATCTATACATTCACAACTCTCGCAATGCCTGTAATGTAGAAACCACGTTCCAGTATTGGTCAAAGCCCTGTGTTCGATGCTACTGCACATGGTTCATTCAAATACTACCCTTAAGTGGTTTAAATAGTTTAAATACGTATGTAGGTGATGTATCTATACATTTACAACTTACGCAATGCCTGTAATGGTTAAAAATGCGTACATATGTAGTGTATCTATGCATTCACATCTTTGGCAATGCCTGTAATGTAGAAACCACGTTCCAGTATTGGCCAAAGCCCTGTGTTCGATGCTACTGCACATGGTTCATTCAAATACTACCCTTAACTAGTTTAAATACGTATGTAGGTGATGTATCTATACATTCACAACTCTCGCAATGCCTGTAATGTAGAAACCACGTTCCAGTATTGGTCAAAGCCCTGTGTTCGATGCTACTGCACATGGTTCATTCAAATACTACCCTTAAGTGGTTTAAATAGTTTAAATACGTATGTAGGTGATGTATCTATACATTTACAACTTACGCAATGCCTGTAATGGTTAAAAATGCGTACATATGTAGTGTATCTATGCATTCACAACTGTGGCAATGCCTGTAATGTAGAAACCACGTTCCAGTATTGGCCAAAGCCCTGTGTTCGATGCTACTGCACATGGTTCATTCAAATACTACCCTTAACTAGATTAAATACGTATGTAGGTGATGTATCTATACATTCACAACTCTCGCAATGCCTGTACTGTAGAAACCACGTTCCAGTATTGGCCAAAGCCCTGTGTTCGATGCTACTGCACATGGTTCATTCAAATACTACCCTTAACTAGTTTAAATACTTATGTAGGTGATGTATCTATACATTCACAACTCTCGCAATGCCTGTAATGTAGAAACCACTTTCCAGTATTGGTCAAAGCCCTGTGTTCGATGCTACTGCACATGGTTCATTCAAATACTACCCTTAAGTGGTTTAAATAGTTTAAATACGTATGTAGGTGATGTATCTATACATTTACAACTTACGCAATGCCTGTAATGGTTGAAAGTGCGTATATATGTAGTGCATCTATGCATTCACAACTTTGGCAATGCCTGTAATGTAGAAACCACGTTCCAGTATTGGCCAAAGCCCTGTGTTCGATGCTACTGCACATGGTTCATTCAAATACTACCCTTAACTAGTTTAAATACGTATGTAGGTGATGTATCTATACATTCACAACTCTCGCAATGCCTGTACTGTAGAAACCACGTTCCAGTTTTGGCCAAAGCCCTGTGTTCGATGCTACTGCACATGGTTCATTCAAATACTACCCTTAACTAGTTTAAATACTTATGTAGGTGATGTATCTATACATTCACAACTCTCGCAATGCCTGTAATGTAGAAACCACGTTCCAGTATTGGTCAAAGCCCTGTGTTCGATGCTACTGCACATGGTTCATTCAAATACTACCCTTAAGTGGTTTAAATAGTTTAAATACGTATGTAGGTGATGTATCTATACATTTACAACTTACGCAATGCCTGTAATGGTTGAAAGTGCGTATATATGTAGTGTATCTATGCATTCACAACTTTGGGAATGCCTGTTATGTAGAAACCACGTTCCAGTATTGGCCAAAGCCCTGTGTTCGATGCTACTGCACATGGTTCATTCAAATACTACCCTTAACTAGATTAAATACGTATGTAGGTGATGTATCTATACATTCACAACTCTCGCAATGCCTGTACTGTAGAAACCACGTTCCAGTATTGGCCAAAGCCCTGTGTTCGATGCTACTGCACATGGTTCATTCAAATACTACCCTTAACTAGTTTAAATACTTATGTAGGTGATGTATCTATACATTCACAACTCTCGCAATGCCTGTAATGTAGAAACCACTTTCCAGTATTGGTCAAAGCCCTGTGTTCGATGCTACTGCACATGGTTCATTCAAATACTACCCTTAAGTGGTTTAAATAGTTTAAATACGTATGTAGGTGATGTATCTATACATTTACAACTTACGCAATGCCTGTAATGGTTGAAAGTGCGTATATATGTAGTGCATCTATGCATTCACAACTTTGGCAATGCCTGTAATGTAGAAACCACGTTCCAGTATTGGCCAAAGCCCTGTGTTCGATGCTACTGCACATGGTTCATTCAAATACTACCCTTAACTAGTTTAAATACGTATGTAGGTGATGTATCTATACATTCACAACTCTCGCAATGCCTGTACTGTAGAAACCACGTTCCAGTTTTGGCCAAAGCCCTGTGTTCGATGCTACTGCACATGGTTCATTCAAATACTACCCTTAACTAGTTTAAATACTTATGTAGGTGATGTATCTATACATTCACAACTCTCGCAATGCCTGTAATGTAGAAACCACGTTCCAGTATTGGTCAAAGCCCTGTGTTCGATGCTACTGCACATGGTTCATTCAAATACTACCCTTAAGTGGTTTAAATAGTTTAAATACGTATGTAGGTGATGTATCTATACATTTACAACTTACGCAATGCCTGTAATGGTTGAAAGTGCGTATATATGTAGTGTATCTATGCATTCACAACTTTGGCAATGCCTGTTATGTAGAAACCACGTTCCAGTATTGGCCAAAGCCCTGTGTTCGATGCTACTGCACATGGTTCATTCAAATACTACCCTTAAGTGGTTTAAATAGTTTAAATACGTATGTAGGTGATGTATCTATACATTTACAACTTACGCAATGCCTGTAATGGTTAAAAATGCGTAGATATGTAGTGTGTCTATGCATTCACAACTTTGGCAATGCCTGTAATGTAGAAACCACGTTCCAGTATTGGCCAAAGCCCTGTGTTCGATGCTACTGCACATGGTTCATTCAAATACTACTCTTAACTGGTTTAAATACGTATGTAGGTGATGTATCTATACATTCACAACTTTCGCAATGCCTGTAATGTAGAAACCACGTTCCAGTATTGGTCAAAGCCCTGTGTTCGATGCTACTGCACATGGTTCATTCAAATACTACCCTTAACTAGTTTAAATACGTATGTAGGTGATGTATCTATACATTCACAACTCTCGCAATGCCTGTAATGTAGAGACCACTTTCCAGTATTGGTCAAAGCCCTGTGTTCGATGCTACTGCACATGGTTCCTTCAATTACTACCCTTAAGTGGTTTAAATAGTTTAAATACGTATGTAGGTGATGTATCTATACATTTACAACTTACGCAATGCCTGTAATGGTTAAAAATGCGTACATATGTAGTGTATCTATGCATTCACAACTTTGGCAATGCCTGTAATGTAGAAACCACGTTCCAGTATTGGCCAAAGCCCTGTGTTCGATGCTACTGCACATGGTTCATTCAAATACTACCCTTAAGTGGTTTAAATAGTTTAAATACGTATGTAGGTGATGTATCTATACATTTACAACTTACGCAATGCCTGTAATGGTTGAAAGTGCGTATATATGTAGTGTATCTATGCATTCACAACTTTGGGAATGCCTGTTATGTAGAAACCACGTTCCAGTATTGGCCAAAGCCCTGTGTTCGATGCTACTGCACATGGTTCATTCAAATACTACCCTTAACTAGATTAAATACGTATGTAGGTGATGTATCTATACATTCACAACTCTCGCAATGCCTGTACTGTAGAAACCACGTTCCAGTATTGGCCAAAGCCCTGTGTTCGATGCTACTGCACATGGTTCATTCAAATACTACCCTTAACTAGTTTAAATACTTATGTAGGTGATGTATCTATACATTCACAACTCTCGCAATGCCTGTAATGTAGAAACCACTTTCCAGTATTGGTCAAAGCCCTGTGTTCGATGCTACTGCACATGGTTCATTCAAATACTACCCTTAAGTGGTTTAAATAGTTTAAATACGTATGTAGGTGATGTATCTATACATTTACAACTTACGCAATGCCTGTAATGGTTGAAAGTGCGTATATATGTAGTGCATCTATGCATTCACAACTTTGGCAATGCCTGTAATGTAGAAACCACGTTCCAGTATTGGCCAAAGCCCTGTGTTCGATGCTACTGCACATGGTTCATTCAAATACTACCCTTAACTAGTTTAAATACGTATGTAGGTGATGTATCTATACATTCACAACTCTCGCAATGCCTGTACTGTAGAAACCACGTTCCAGTTTTGGCCAAAGCCCTGTGTTCGATGCTACTGCACATGGTTCATTCAAATACTACCCTTAACTAGTTTAAATACTTATGTAGGTGATGTATCTATACATTCACAACTCTCGCAATGCCTGTAATGTAGAAACCACGTTCCAGTATTGGTCAAAGCCCTGTGTTCGATGCTACTGCACATGGTTCATTCAAATACTACCCTTAAGTGGTTTAAATAGTTTAAATACGTATGTAGGTGATGTATCTATACATTTACAACTTACGCAATGCCTGTAATGGTTGAAAGTGCGTATATATGTAGTGTATCTATGCATTCACAACTTTGGCAATGCCTGTTATGTAGAAACCACGTTCCAGTATTGGCCAAAGCCCTGTGTTCGATGCTACTGCACATGGTTCATTCAAATACTACCCTTAAGTGGTTTAAATAGTTTAAATACGTATGTAGGTGATGTATCTATACATTTACAACTTACGCAATGCCTGTAATGGTTAAAAATGCGTAGATATGTAGTGTGTCTATGCATTCACAACTTTGGCAATGCCTGTAATGTAGAAACCACGTTCCAGTATTGGCCAAAGCCCTGTGTTCGATGCTACTGCACATGGTTCATTCAAATACTACTCTTAACTGGTTTAAATACGTATGTAGGTGATGTATCTATACATTCACAACTTTCGCAATGCCTGTAATGTAGAAACCACGTTCCAGTATTGGTCAAAGCCCTGTGTTCGATGCTACTGCACATGGTTCATTCAAATACTACCCTTAACTAGTTTAAATACGTATGTAGGTGATGTATCTATACATTCACAACTCTCGCAATGCCTGTAATGTAGAGACCACTTTCCAGTATTGGTCAAAGCCCTGTGTTCGATGCTACTGCACATGGTTCCTTCAATTACTACCCTTAAGTGGTTTAAATAGTTTAAATACGTATGTAGGTGATGTATCTATACATTTACAACTTACGCAATGCCTGTAATGGTTAAAAATGCGTACATATGTAGTGTATCTATGCATTCACAACTTTGGCAATGCCTGTAATGTAGAAACCACGTTCCAGTATTGGCCAAAGCCCTGTGTTCGATGCTACTGCACATGGTTCATTCAAATACTACCCTTGAGTGGTTTAAATAGTTTCAATACGTATGTAGGTGATGTATCTATGCATTCACAACTCTCGCAATGCCTGTAATGTAGAAACCACGTTCCAGTATTGGTCAAAGCCCTGTGTTCGATGCTACTGCACATGGTTCATTCAAATACTACCCTTAAGTGGTTTAAATAGTTTAAATACGTATGTAGGTGATGTATCTATACATTTACAACTTACGCAATGCCTGTAATGGTTGAAAGTGCGTATATATGTAGTGTATCTATGCATTCACAACTTTGGCAATGCCTGTTATGTAGAAACCACGTTCCAGTATTGGCCAAAGCCCTGTGTTCGATGCTACTGCACATGGTTCATTCAAATACTACCCTTAAGAGGTTTAAATAGTTTAAATACGTATGTAGGTGATGTATCTATACATTTACAACTTACGCAATGCCTGTAATGGTTAAAAATGCGTAGATATGTAGTGTGTCTATGCATTCACAACTTTGGCAATGCCTGTAATGTAGAAACCACGTTCCAGTATTGGCCAAAGCCCTGTGTTCGATGCTACTGCACATGGTTCATTCAAATACTACTCTTAACTGGTTTAAATACGTATGTAGGTGATGTATCTATACATTCACAACTTTGGCAATGCCTGTAATGTAGAAACCACGTTCCAGTATTGGTCAAAGCCCTGTGTTCGATGCTACTGCACATGGTTCATTCAAATACTACCCTTAACTAGTTTAAATACGTATGTAGGTGATGTATCTATACATTCACAACTCTCGCAATGCCTGTAATGTAGAGACCACTTTCCAGTATTGGTCAAAGCCCTGTGTTCGATGCTACTGCACATGGTTCCTTCAAATACTACCCTTAAGTGGTTTAAATAGTTTAAATACGTATGTAGGTGATGTATCTATACATTTACAACTTACGCAATGCCTGTAATGGTTAAAAATGCGTACATATGTAGTGTATCTATGCATTCACAACTTTGGCAATGCCTGTAATGTAGAAACCACGTTCCAGTATTGGCCAAAGCCCTGTGTTCGATGCTACTGCACATGGTTCATTCAAATACTACCCTTGAGTGGTTTAAATAGTTTCAATACGTATGTAGGTGATGTATCTATGCATTCACAACTCTCGCAATGCCTGTAATGTAGAAACCACGTTCCAGTATTGGTCAAAGCCCTGTGTTCGATGCTACTGCACATGGTTCATTCAAATACTACCCTTAAGTGGTTTAAATAGTTTAAATACGTATGTAGGTGATGTATCTATACATTTACAACTTACGCAATGCCTGTAATGGTTACAAATGCGTACATATGTAGTGTATCTATGCATTCACAACTTTGGCAATGCCTGTGAAGTAGAAACCACGTTCCAGTATTGGCCAAAGCCCTGTGTTCGATGCTACTGCACATGGTTCATTCAAATACTACCCTTAACTAGTTTAAATACGTATGTAGGTGATGTATCTATACATTCACAACTCTCGCAATGCCTGTAATGTAGAAACCACTTTCCAGTATTGGTCAAAGCCCTGTGTTCGATGCTACTGCACATGGTTCATTCAAATACTACCCTTAAGTGGTTTAAATAGTTTAAATACGTATGTAGGTGATGTATCTATACATTTACAACTTACGCAATGCCTGTAATGGTTAAAAATGCGTATATATGTAGTGTATCTATGCATTCACAACTTTGGCAATGCCTGTAATGTAGAAACCACGTTCCAGTATTGGCCAAAGCCCTGTGTTCGATGCTACTGCACATGGTTCATTCAAATACTACCCTTAACTAGTTTAAATACGTATGTAGGTGATGTATCTATGCATTCACAACTCTCACAATGCCTGTAATGTAGAAACCACGTTCCAGTATTGGTCAAAGCCCTGTGTTCGATGCTACTGCACATGGTTCATTCAAATACTACCCTTAAGTGGTTTAAATAGTTTAAATACGTATGTAGGTGATGTATCTATACATTTACAACTTACGCAATGCCTGTAATGGTTACAAATGCGTACATATGTAGTGTATCTATGCATTCACAACTTTGGCAATGCCTGTAATGTAGAAACCACGTTCCAGTATTGGCCAAAGCCCTGTGTTCGATGCTACTGCACATGGTTCATTCAAATACTACCCTTGAGTGGTTTAAATAGTTTCAATACGTATGTAGGTGATGTATCTATACATTTACAACTTACGCAATGCCTGTAATGGTTACAAATGCGTACATATGTAGTGTATCTATGCATTCACAACTTTGGCAATGCCTGTAATGTAGAAACCACGTTCCAGTATTGGCCAAAGCCCTGTGTTCGATGCTACTGCACATGGTTCATTCAAATACTACCCTTAACTAGTTTAAATACGTATGTAGGTGATGTATCTATACATTCACAACTCTCGCAATGCCTGTAATGTAGAAACCACTTTCCAGTATTGGTCAAAGCCCTGTGTTCGATGCTACTGCACATGGTTCATTCAAATACTACCCTTAAGTGGTTTAAATAGTTTAAATACGTATGTAGGTGATGTATCTATACATTTACAACTTACGCAATGCCTGTAATGGTTAAAAATGCGTACACATGTAGTGTATCTATGCATTCACAACTTTGGCAATGTCTGTAATGTAGAAACCACGTTCCAGTATTGGCCAAAGCCCTGTGTTCGATGCTACTGCACATGGTTCATTCAAATACTACCCTTAACTAGTTTAAATACGTATGTAGGTGATGTATCTATGCATTCACAACTCTCGCAATGCCTGTAATGTAGAAACCACGTTCCAGTATTGGTCAAAGCCCTGTGTTCGATGCTACTGCACATGGTTCATTCAAATACTACCCTTAAGTGGTTTAAATAGTTTAAATACGTATGTAGGTGATGTATCTATACATTTACAACTTACGCAATGCCTGTAATGGTTAAAAATGCGTACATATGTAGTGTATCTATGCATTCACAACTTTGGCAATGCCTGTAATGTAGAAACCACGTTCCAGTATTGGCCAAAGCCCTGTGTTCGATGCTACTGCACATGGTTCATTCAAATACTACCCTTGAGTGGTTTAAATAGTTTCAATACGTATGTAGGTGATGTATCTATACATTTACAACTTACGCAATGCCTGTAATGGTTACAAATGCGTACATATGTAGTGTATCTATGCATTCACAACTTTGGCAATGCCTGTGAAGTAGAAACCACGTTCCAGTATTGGCCAAAGCCCTGTGTTCGATGCTACTGCACATGGTTCATTCAAATACTACCCTTAACTAGTTTAAATACGTATGTAGGTCATGTATCTATACATTCACAACTCTCGCAATGCCTGTAATGTAGAAACCACGTTCCAGTATTGGTCAAAGCCCTGTGTTCGATGCTACTGCACATGGTTCCTTCAAATACTACCCTTAAGTGGTTTAAATAGTTTAAATACGTATGTAGGTGATGTATCTATACATTTACAACTTACACAATGCCTCTTATGGTTAAAAATGCGTACATATGTAGTGTATCTATGCATTCACAACTTTGGCAATGCCTGTAATGTAGAAACCACGTTCCAGTATTGGCCAAAGCCCTGTGTTCGATGCTACTGCACATGGTTCATTCAAATACTACCCTTAACTAGTTTAAATACGTATGTAGGTGATGTATCTATACATTCACAACTCTCGCAATGCCTGTAATGTAGAAACCACGTTCCAGTATTGGTCAAAGCCCTGTGTTCGATGCTACTGCACATGGTTCATTCAAATACTACCCTTAACTATGGTTAAATAGTTTAAATACGTATGTAGGTGATGTATCTATACATTTACAACTTACGCAATGCCTGTAATGGTTGAAAGTGCGTATATATGTAGTGTATCTATGCATTCACAACTTTGGCAATGCCTGTTATGTAGAAACCACGTTCCAGTATTGGCCAAAGCCCTGTGTTCGATGCTACTGCACATGGTTCACTCAAATACTACCCTTAACTAGTTTAAATACGTATGTAGGTGCTGTATCTATACATTCACAACTCTCGCAATGCCTGTAATGTAGAAACCACGTTCCAGTATTGGCCAAAGCCCTGTGTTCGATGCTACTGCACATGGTTCATTCAAATACTACCCTTAAGTGGTTTAAATAGTTTAAATACGTATGTAGGTGATGTATCTATACATTTACAACTTACGCAATGCCTGTAGTGGTTAAAAATGCGTATATATGTAGTGTATCTATGCATTCACAACTTTGGCAATGCCTGTAATGTAGAAACCACGTTCCAGTATTGGCCAAAGCCCTGTGTTCGATGCTACTGCACATGGTTCATTCAAATACTACAATTAAGTGGTTTAAATAGTTTAAATACGTATGTAGGCGATGTATCTATACATTTACAACTTACGCGATGCCTCTAATGGTTAAAAATGCGTAGATATGTAGTGTATCTATGCATTCACAACTTTGGCAATGCCTGTAATGTAGAAACCACGTTCCAGTATTGGCCAAAGCCCTGTGTTCGATACTACTGCACATGGTTCATTCAAATACTACCCTTAACTGGTTTAAATACGTATGTAGGTGATATATCTCTACATTCACAACTTTCGCAATGCCTGTAATGTAGAAACCACGTTCCAGTATTGGTCAAAGCCCTGTGTTCGATGCTACTGCACATGGTTCATTCAAATACTACCCTCAACTAGTTTAAATACGTATGTAGGTGATGTATCTATACATTCACAACTCTCGCAATGCCTGTACCGTAGAAACCACGTTCCAGTATTGGTCAAAGCCCTGTGTTCGATGCTACTGCACATGATTCATTCAAATACTACCCTTAACTAGTTTAAATACGTATGTAGGTGATGTATCTATACATTTACAACTTACGCAATGCCTGTAATGGTTGAAAGTCCGTATATATGTAGTGTATCTATGTATTCACAACTTTGGCAATGCCTGTAATGTAGAAACCACGTTCCAGTATTGGCCAAAGCCCTGTGTTCGATGCTACTGCACATGGTTCATTCAAATACTACCCTTAACTAGTTTAAATACGTATGTAGGTGATGTATGTATACATTCACAACTCTCGCAATGCCTGTAATGTAGAAACCACGTTCCAGTATTGGTCAAAGCCCTGTGTTCGATGCTACTGCACATGGTTCCTTCAAATACTACCCTTAAGTGGTTTAAATAGTTTAAATACGTATGTAGGTGATGTATCTATACATTTACAACTTACGCAATGCCTGTAATGGTTACAAATGCGTATATATGTAGTGTATCTATGCATTCACAACTTTGGCAATGCCCGTAATGTAGAAACCACGTTCCAGTATTGGCCAAAGCCCTGTGTTCGATGCTACTGCACATGGTTCATTCAAATACTACCCTTAACTAGTTTAAATACGTATGTAGGTGATGTATCTATACATTCACAACTCTCGCAATGCCTGTAATGTAGAAACCACGTTCCAGTATTGGTCAAAGCCCTGTGTTCGATGCTACTGCACATGGTTCATTCAAATACTACCCTTAACTATGGTTAAATAGTTTAAATACGTATGTAGGTGATGTATCTATACATTTACAACTTACGCAATGCCTCTTATGGTTAAAAATGCGTACATATGTAGTGTATCTATGCATTCACAACTTTGGCAATGCCTGTAATGTAGAAACCACGTTCCAGTATTGGCCAAAGCCCTGTGTTCGATGCTACTGCACATGGTTCATTCAAATACTACCCTTAACTAGTTTAAATACGTATGTAGGTGATGTATCTATACATTCACAACTCTCGCAATGCCTGTAATGTAGAAACCACGTTCCAGTATTGGTCAAAGCCCTGTGTTCGATGCTACTGCACATGGTTCATTCAAATACTACCCTTAACTATGGTTAAATAGTTTAAATACGTATGTAGGTGATGTATCTATACATTTACAACTTACGCAATGCCTGTAATGGTTGAAAGTGCGTATATATGTAGTGTATCTATGCATTCACAACTTTGGCAATGCCTGTTATGTAGAAACCACGTTCCAGTATTGGCCAAAGCCCTGTGTTCGATGCTACTGCACATGGTTCACTCAAATACTACCCTTAACTAGTTTAAATACGTATGTAGGTGCTGTATCTATACATTCACAACTCTCGCAATGCCTGTAATGTAGAAACCACGTTCCAGTATTGGCCAAAGCCCTGTGTTCGATGCTACTGCACATGGTTCATTCAAATACTACCCTTAAGTGGTTTAAATAGTTTAAATACGTATGTAGGTGATGTATCTATACATTTACAACTTACGCAATGCCTGTAGTGGTTAAAAATGCGTATATATGTAGTGTATCTATGCATTCACAACTTTGGCAATGCCTGTAATGTAGAAACCACGTTCCAGTATTGGCCAAAGCCCTGTGTTCGATGCTACTGCACATGGTTCATTCAAATACTACAATTAAGTGGTTTAAATAGTTTAAATACGTATGTAGGCGATGTATCTATACATTTACAACTTACGCGATGCCTCTAATGGTTAAAAATGCGTAGATATGTAGTGTATCTATGCATTCACAACTTTGGCAATGCCTGTAATGTAGAAACCACGTTCCAGTATTGGCCAAAGCCCTGTGTTCGATACTACTGCACATGGTTCATTCAAATACTACCCTTAACTGGTTTAAATACGTATGTAGGTGATATATCTCTACATTCACAACTTTCGCAATGCCTGTAATGTAGAAACCACGTTCCAGTATTGGTCAAAGCCCTGTGTTCGATGCTACTGCACATGGTTCATTCAAATACTACCCTCAACTAGTTTAAATACGTATGTAGGTGATGTATCTATACATTCACAACTCTCGCAATGCCTGTACCGTAGAAACCACGTTCCAGTATTGGTCAAAGCCCTGTGTTCGATGCTACTGCACATGATTCATTCAAATACTACCCTTAACTAGTTTAAATACTTATGTAGGTGATGTATCTATACATTTACAACTTACGCAATGCCTGTAATGGTTGAAAGTCCGTATATATGTAGTGTATCTATGTATTCACAACTTTGGCAATGCCTGTAATGTAGAAACCACGTTCCAGTATTGGCCAAAGCCCTGTGTTCGATGCTACTGCACATGGTTCATTCAAATACTACCCTTAACTAGTTTAAATACGTATGTAGGTGATGTATCTATACATTCACAACTCTCGCAATGCCTGTAATGTAGAAACCACGTTCCAGTATTGGTCAAAGCCCTGTGTTCGATGCTACTGCACATGGTTCCTTCAAATACTACCCTTAAGTGGTTTAAATAGTTTAAATACGTATGTAGGTGATGTATCTATACATTTACAACTTACGCAATGCCTGTAATGGTTACAAATGCGTATATATGTAGTGTATCTATGCATTCACAACTTTGGCAATGCCTGTAATGTAGAAACCACGTTCCAGTATTGGCCAAAGCCCTGTGTTCGATGCTACTGCACATGGTTCATTCAAATACTACCCTTAAGTGGTTTAAATACGTATGTAGGTGATGTATCTATACATTCACAACTCTCGCAATGCCTGTAATGTAGAAACCACGTTCCAGTATTGGTCAAAGCCCTGTGTTCGATGCTACTGCACATGGTTCATTCAAATACTACCCTTAAGTGGTTTAAATAGTTTAAATACGTATGTAGGTGATGTATCTATACATTTACAACTTACGCGATGCCTGTAATGGTTAAAAATGCGTAGATATGTAGTGTATCTATGCATTCACAACTTTGGCAATGCCTGTAATGTAGAAACCACGTTCCAGTATTGGCCAAAGCCCTGTGTTCGATGCTACTGCACATGGTTCATTCAAATACTACTCTTAACTGGTTTAAATACGTATGTAGGTGATGTATCTATACATTCACAACTTTCGCAATGCCTGTAATGTAGAAACCACGTTCCAGTATTGGTCAAAGCCCTGTGTTCGATGCTACTGCACATGGTTCATTCAAATACTACCCTTAACTAGTTTAAATACGTATGTAGGTGATGTATCTATACATTCACAACTCTCGCAATGCCTGTAATGTAGAAACCACTTTCCAGTATTGGTCAAAGCCCTGTGTTCGATGCTACTGAACATGGTTCATTCAAATACTACCCTTAAGTGGTTTAAATAGTTTAAATACGTATGTAGGTGATGTATCTACACATTTACAACTTACGCAATGCCTGTAATGGTTAAAAATGCGTACACATGTAGTGTATCTATGCATTCACAACTTTGGCAATGCCTGTAATGTAGAAACCACGTTCCAGTATTGGCCAAAGCCCTGTGTTCGATGCTACTGCACATGGTTCATTCAAATACTACCCTTAACTAGTTTAAATACGTATGTAGGTGATGTATCTATGCATTCACAACTCTCGCAATGCCTGTAATGTAGAAACCACGTTCCAGTATTGGTCAAAGCCCTGTGTTCGATGCTACTGCACATGGTTCATTCAAATACTACAATTAAGTGGTTTAAATAGTTTAAATACGTATGTAGGTGATGTATCTATACATTTACAACTTACGCAATGCCTGTAATGGTTAAAAATGCGTACATATGTAGTGTATCTATGCATTCACAACTTTGGCAATGCCTGTAATGTAGAAACCACGTTCCAGTTTTGGCCAAAGCCCTGTGTTCGATGCTACTGCACATGGTTCATTCAAATACTACAATTAAGTGGTTTAAATAGTTTAAATACGTATGTAGGCGATGTATCTATACATTTACAACTTACGCGATGCCTCTAATGGTTAAAAATGCGTAGATATGTAGTGTATCTATGCATTCACAACTTTGGCAATGCCTGTAATGTAGAAACCACGTTCCAGTATTGGCCAAAGCCCTGTGTTCGATGCTACTGCACATGGTTCATTCAAATACTACCCTTAAGTGGTTTAAATAGTTTAAATACGTATGTAGGTGATGTATCTATACATTTACAACTTACGCAATGCCTGTAATGGTTAAAAATGCGTATATATGTAGTGTATCTATGCATTCACAACTTTGGCAATGCCTGTAATGTAGAAACCACGTTCCAGTATTGGCCAAAGCCCTGTGTTCGATGCTACTGCACATGGTTCATTCAAATACTACAATTAAGTGGTTTAAATAGTTTGAATACGTATGTAGGCGATGTATCTATACATTTACAACTTACGCGATGCCTCTAATGGTTAAAAATGCGTAGATATGTAGTGTATCTATGCATTCACAACTTTGGCAATGCCTGTAATGTAGAAACCACGTTCCAGTATTGGCCAAAGCCCTGTGTTCGATGCTACTGCACATGGTTCATTCAAATACTACCCTTAACTGGTTTAAATACGTATGTAGGTGATATATCTCTACATTCACAACTCTCGCAATGCGTGTAATGTAGAAACCACGTTCCAGTATTGGCCAAAGCCCTGTGTTCGATGCTACTGCACATGGTTCATTCAAATACTACCCTTAAGTGGTTTAAATAGTTTAAATACGTATGTAGGTGATGTATCTATACATTTGCAACTTACGCAATGCCTGTAATGGTTGAAAGTGCGTATATATGTAGTGTATCTATGCATTCACAATTTTGGCAATGCCTGTAATGTAGAAACCACGTTCCAGTATTGGCCAAAGCCCTGTGTTCGATGCTACTGCACATGGTTCATTCAAATACTACCCTTAACTAGTTCAAATACGTATGTAGGTGATGTATCTATACATTCACAACTCTCGCAATGCCTGTAATGTAGAAACCACGTTCCAGTACTGGTCAAAGCCCTGTGTTCGATGCTACTGCACATGGTTCATTCAAATACTACCCTTAAGTGGTTTAAATAGTTTAAATACGTATGTAGGTGATGTATCTATACATTTACAACTTACGCAATGCCTGTAATGGTTAAAAATGCGTACATATGTAGTGTATCTATGCATTCACAACTTTGGCAATGCCTGTAATGTAGAAACCACGTTCCAGTATTGGTCAAAGCCCTGTGTTCGATGCTACTGCACATGGTTCATTCAAATACTACCCTTAAGTGGTTTAAATAGTTTAAATACGTATGTAGGTGATGTATCTATACATTTACAACTTACGCAATGCCTGTAATGGTTAAAAATGCGTACATATGTAGTGTATCTATGCATTCACAACTTTGGCAATGCCTGTAATGTAGAAACCACGTTCCAGTATTGGCCAAAGCCCTGTGTTCGATGCTACTGCACATGGTTCATTCAAATACTACCCTTAACTAGTTTAAATACGTATGTAGGTCATGTATCTATGCATTCACAACTCTCGCAATGCCTGTAATGTAGAAACCACGTTCCAGTATTGGTCAAAGCCCTGTGTTCGATGCTACTGCACATGGTTCATTCAAATACTACCCTTAAGTGGTTTAGATAGTTTAAATACGTATGTAGGTGATGTATCTATACATTTACAACTTACGCAATGCCTGTAATGGTTAAAAATGCGTACACATGTAGTGTATCTATGCATTCACAACTTTGGCAATGCCTGTAATGTAGAAACCACGTTCCAGTATTGGCCAAAGCCCTGTGTTCGATGCTACTGCACATGGTTCATTCAAATACTACCCTTAACTAGTTTAAATACGTATGTAGGTGATGTATCTATGCATTCACAACTCTCGCAATGCCTGTAATGTAGAAACCACGTTCCAGTATTGGTCAAAGCCCTGTGTTCGATGCTACTGCACATGGTTCATTCAAATACTACCCTTAAGTGGTTTAAATAGTTTAAATACGTATGTAGGTGATGTATCTATACATTTACAACTTACGCAATGCCTGTACTGGTTAAAAATGCGTACATATGTAGTGTATCTATGCATTCACAACTTTGGCAATGCCTGTAATGTAGAAAGCACGTTCCAGTATTGGCCAAAGCCCTGTGTTCGATGCTACTGCACATGGTTCATTCAAATACTACCCTTAACTAGTTTAAATACGTATGTAGGTGATGTATCTATACATTCACAACTTACGCAATGCCTGTAATGTAGAAACCATGTTCCAGTATTGGTCAAAGCCCTGTGTTCGATGCTACTGCACATGGTTCATTCAAATACTACCCTTAAGTGGTTTAAATAGTTTAAATACGTATGTAGGTGATGTATCTATACATTTACAACTTACGCAATGCCTGTAATGGTTGAAAGTGCGTATATATGTAGTGTATCTATGCATTCACAACTTTGGCAATGCCTGTAATGTAGAAACCACGTTCCAGTATTGGCCAAAGCCCTGTGTTCGATGCTACTGCACATGGTTCATTCAAATACTACCCTTAACTAGTTTAAATACGTATGTAGGTGATGTATCTATACATTCACAACTCTCGCAATGCCTGTAATGTAGAAACCACGTTCCAGTATTGGTCAAAGCCCTGTGTTCGATGCTACTGCACATGGTTCATTCAAATACTACCATTAACTATGGTTAAATAGATTAAATACGTATGTAGGTGATGTATCTATACATTTACAACTTGCGCAATGCCTGTAATAGTGTATCTATGCATTCACAACTTTGGCAATGCCTGTAATGTAGAAACCACGTTCCAGTATTGGCCAAAGCCCTGTGTTCGATGCTACTGCACATGGTTCATTCAAATACTACCCTTAACTAGTTCAAATACGTATGTAGGTGATGTATCTATACATTCACAACTCTTGCAATGCCTGTAATGTAGAAACCCCGTTCCAGTACTGGTCAAAGCCCTGTGTTCGATGCTACTGCACATGGTTCATTCAAATACTACCCTTAAGTGGTATAAGTAGTTTAAATACGTATGTAGGTGATGTATCTATACATTTACAACTTACGCAATGCCTGTAATGGTTAAAAATGCGTACACATGTAGTGCATCTATGCATTCACAACTTTGGCAATGCCTGTAATGTAGAAACCACGTTCCAGTATTGGCCAAAGCCCTGTGTTCGATGCTACTGCACATGGTTCATTCAAATACTACCCTTAACTAGTTTAAATACGTATGTAGGTGATGTATCTATACATTCACAACTCTCGCAATGCCTGTAATGTAGAAACCACGTTCCAGTATTGGTCAAAGCCCTGTGTTCGATGCTACTGCACATGGTTCATTCAAATACTACCCTTAACTATGGTTAAATAGTTTAAATACGTATGTAGGTGATGTATCTATACATTTACAACTTACGCAATGCCTGTAATGGTTAAAAATGCATACATATGTAGTGTATCTATGCATTCACAACTTTGGCAATGCCTGTAATGTAGAAACCACGTTCCAGTATTGGTCAAAGCCCTGTGTTCGATGCTACTGCACATGGTTCATTCAAATACTACCCTTAAGTGGTTTAAATAGTTTAAATACGTATGTAGGTGATGTATCTATACATTTACAACTTACGCAATGCCTGTAATGGTTGAAAGTGCGTATATATGTAGTGTATCTATGCATTCACAACTTTGGCAATGCCTGTAATGTAGAAACCACGTTCCAGTATTGGCCAAAGCCCTGTGTTCGATGCTACTGCACATGGTTCATTCAAATACTACCCTTAACTAGTTTAAATACGTATGTAGGTGATGTATCTATACATTCACAACTCTCGCAATGCCTGTAATGTAGAAACCACGTTCCAGTATTGGTCAAAGCCCTGTGTTCGATGCTACTGCACATGGTTCATTCAAATACTACCCTTGACTATGGTTAAATAGTTTAAATACGTATGTAGGTGATGTATCTATACATTTACAACTTACGCAATGCATGTAATGGTTAAAAATGCGTACATATGTAGTGTATCTATGCATTCACAACTTTGGCAATGCCTGTAATGTAGAAACCACGTTCCAGTATTGGCCAAAGCCCTGTGTTCGATGCTACTGCACATGGTTCATTCAAATACTACCCTTAACTAGTTTAAATACGTATGTAGGTGATGTATCTATACATTCACAACTCTCGCAATGCCTGTAATGTAGAAACCACGTTCCAGTACTGGTCATAGCCCTGTGTTCGATGCTACTGCACATGGTTCATTCAAATACTACCCTTAACTATGGTTGAATAGTTTAAATACGTATGTAGGTGATGTATCTATACATTTACAACTTACGCAATGCCTGTAATGGTTAAAAATGCGTACACATGTAGTGCATCTATGCATTCACAACTTTGGCAATGCCTGTAATGTAGAAACCACGTTCCAGTATTGGCCAAAGCCCTGTGTTCGATGCTACTGCACATGGTTCATTCAAATACTACCCTTAACTAGTTTAAATACGTATGTAGGTGATGTATCTATACATTCACAACTCTCGCAATGCCTGTAATGTAGAAACCACGTTCCAGTATTGGTCAAAGCCCTGTGTTCGATGCTACTGCACATGGTTCATTCAAATACTACCCTTAAGTGGTTTAAATAGTTTAAATACGTATGTAGGTGATGTATCTATACATTTACAACTTACGCAATGCCTGTAATGGTTGAAAGTGCGTATATATGTAGTGTATCTATGCATTCACAACTTTGGCAATGCCTGTAATGTAGAAACCACGTTCCAGTATTGGCCAAAGCCCTGTGTTCGATGCTACTGCACATGGTTCATTCAAATACTACCCTTAACTAGTTTAAATACGTATGTAGGTGATGTATCTATACATTCACAACTCTCGCAATGCCTGTAATGTAGAAACCACGTTCCAGTATTGGTCAAAGCCCTGTGTTCGATGCTACTGCACATGGTTCATTCAAATACTACCCTTGACTATGGTTAAATAGTTTAAATACGTATGTAGGTGATGTATCTATACATTTACAACTTACGCAATGCCTGTAATGGTTAAAAATGCGTACATATGTAGTGTATCTATGCATTCACAACTTTGGCAATGCCTGTAATGTAGAAACCACGTTCCAGTATTGGCCAAAGCCCTGTGTTCGATGCTACTGCACATGGTTCATTCAAATACTACCCTTAACTAGTTTAAATACGTATGTAGGTGATGTATCTATACATTCACAACTCTCGCAATGCCTGTAATGTAGAAACCACGTTCCAGTACTGGTCATAGCCCTGTGTTCGATGCTACTGCACATGGTTCATTCAAATACTACCCTTAACTATGGTTGAATAGTTTAAATACGTATGTAGGTGATGTATCTATACATTTACAACTTACGCAATGCCTGTAATGGTTAAAAATGCGTACACATGTAGTGCATCTATGCATTCACAACTTTGGCAATGCCTGTAATGTAGAAACCACGTTCCAGTATTGGCCAAAGCCCTGTGTTCGATGCTACTGCACATGGTTCATTCAAATACTACCCTTAACTAGTTTAAATACGTATGTAGGTGATGTATCTATACATTCACAACTCTCGCAATGCCTGTAATGTAGAAACCACGTTCCAGTATTGGTCAAAGCCCTGTGTTCGATGCTACTGCACATGGTTCATTCAAATACTACCCTTAACTATGGTTAAATAGTTTAAATACGTATGTAGGTGATGTATCTATACATTTACAACTTACGCAATGCCTGTAATGGTTAAAAATGCGTACATATGTAGTGTATCTATGCATTCACAACTTTGGCAATGCCTGTAATGTAGAAACCACGTTCCAGTATTGGTCAAAGCCCTGTGTTCGATGCTACTGCACATGGTTCATTCAAATACTACCCTTAAGTGGTTTAAATAGTTTAAATACGTATGTAGGTGATGTATCTATACATTTACAACTTACGCAATGCCTGTAATGGTTGAAAGTGCGCATATATGTAGTGTATCTATGCATTCACAACTTTGGCAATGCCTGTAATGTAGAAACCACGTTCCAGTATTGGCCAAAGCCCTGTGTTCGATGCTACTGCACATGGTTCATTCAAATACTACCCTTAACTAGTTTAAATACGTATGTAGGTGATGTATCTATACATTCACAACTCTCGCAATGCCTGTAATGTAGAAACCACGTTCCAGTATTGGTCAAAGCCCTGTGTTCGATGCTACTGCACATGGTTCATTCAAATACTACCCTTGACTATGGTTAAATAGTTTAAATACGTATGTAGGTGATGTATCTATACATTTACAACTTACGCAATGCCTGTAATGGTTAAAAATGCGTACATATGTAGTGTATCTATGCATTCACAACTTTGGCAATGCCTGTAATGTAGAAACCACGTTCCAGTATTGGCCAAAGCCCTGTGTTCGATGCTACTGCACATGGTTCATTCAAATACTACCCTTAACTAGTTTAAATACGTATGTAGGTGATGTATCTATACATTCACAACTCTCGCAATGCCTGTAATGTAGAAACCACGTTCCAGTATTGGTCAAAGCCCTGTGTTCGATGCTACTGCACATGGTTCATTCAAATACTACCCTTAAGTGGTTTAAAAAGTTTAAATACGTATGTAGGTGATGTATCTATACATTTACAACTTACGCAATGCCTGTAATAGTGTCTCTATGCATTCACAACTTTGGCAATGCCTGTAATGTAGAAACCACGTTCCAGTATTGGCCAAAGCCCTGTGTTCGATGCTACTGCACATGGTTCATTCAAATACTACCCTTAACTAGTTTAAATACGTATGTAGGTGATGTATCTATACATTCACAACTCTCGCAATGCCTGTAATGTAGAAACCACGTTCCAGTATTGGTCAAAGCCCTGTGTTCGATGCTACTGCACATGGTTCATTCAAATACTACCCTTGACTATGGTTAAATAGTTTAAATACGTATGTAGGTGATGTATCTATACATTTACAACTTACGCAATGCCTGTAATGGTTAAAAATGCGTACATATGTAGTGTATCTATGCATTCACAACTTTGGCAATGCCTGTAATGTAGAAACCACGTTCCAGTATTGGCCAAAGCCCTGTGTTCGATGCTACTGCACATGGTTCATTCAAATACTACCCTTAACTAGTTTAAATACGTATATAGGTGACGTATCTATACATTCACAACTCTCGCAATGCCTGTAATGTAGAAACCACGTTCCAGTATTGGTCAAAGCCCTGTGTTCGATGCTACTGCACATGGTTCATTCAAATACTACCCTTAAGTGGTTTAAAAAGTTTAAATACGTATGTAGGTGATGTATCTATACATTTACAACTTACGCAATGCCTGTAATAGTGTCTCTATGCATTCACAACTTTGGCAATGCCTGTAATGTAGAAACCACGTTCCAGTATTGGCCAAAGCCCTGTGTTCGATGCTACTGCACATGGTTCATTCAAATACTACCCTTAACTAGTTTAAATACGTATGTAGGTGATGTATCTAAACATTCACAACTCTGGCAATGCCTGTAATGTAGAAACCACGTTCCAGTATTGGTCAAAGCCCTGTGTTCGATGCTACTGCACATGGTTCATTCAAATACTACCCTTAAGTGGTTTAAATAGTTTAAATACGTATGTAGGTGATGTATCTATACATTTACAACTTACGCAATGCCTGTCATGGTGTATCTATGCATTCACAACTTTGGCAATGCCTGTAATGTAGAAACCACGTTCCAGTATTGGCCAAAGCCCTGTGTTCGATGCTACTGCACATGGTTCATTCAAATACTACCCTTAACTAGTTTAAATACGTATGTAGGTGATGTATCTATACATTCACAACTCTCGCAATGCCTGTAATGTAGAAACCACGTTCCAGTATTGGTCAAAGCCCTGTGTTCGATGCTACTGCACATGGTTCATTCAAATACTACCCTTAACTATGGTTAAATAGTTTAAATACGTGTGTAGGTGATGTATCTATACATTTACAACTTACGCAATGCCTGTAATGGTTAAAAATGCGTACATATGTAGTGTATCTATGCATTCACAACTTTGGCAATGCCTGTAATGTAGAAACCACGTTCCAGTATTGGCCAAAGCCCTGTGTTCGATGCTACTGCACATGGTTCATTCAAATACTACCCTTAACTAGTTTAAATACGTATATAGGTGACGTATCTATACATTCACAACTCTCGCAATGCCTGTAATGTAGAAACCACGTTCCAGTATTGGTCAAAGCCCTGTGTTCGATGCTACTGCACATGGTTCATTCAAATACTACCCTTAAGTGGTTTAAAAAGTTTAAATACGTATGTAGGTGATGTATCTATACATTTACAACTTACGCAATGCCTGTAATAGTGTCTCTATGCATTCACAACTTTGGCAATGCCTGTAATGTAGAAACCACGTTCCAGTATTGGCCAAAGCCCTGTGTTCGATGCTACTGCACATGGTTCATTCAAATACTACCCTTAACTAGTTTAAATACGTATGTAGGTGATGTATCTATACATTCACAACTCTCGCAATGCCTGTAATGTAGAAACCACGTTCCAGTATTGGTCAAAGCCCTGTGTTCGATGCTACTGCACATGGTTCATTCAAATACTACCCTTAAGTGGTTTAAATAGTTTAAATACGTATGTAGGTGATGTATCTATACATTTACAACTTACGCAATGCCTGTAATGGTGTATCTATGCATTCACAACTTTGGCAATGCCTGTAATGTAGAAACCACGTTCCAGTATTGGCCAAAGCCCTGTGTTCGATGCTACTGCACATGGTTCATTCAAATACTACCCTTAACTAGTTTAAATACGTATGTAGGTGATGTATCTATACATTCACAACTCTGGCAATGCCTGTAATGTAGAAACCACGTTCCAGTATTGGTCAAAGCCCTGTGTTCGATGCTACTGCACATGGTTCATTCAAATACTACCCTTAACTATGGTTAAATAGTTTAAATACGTATGTAGGTGATGTATCTATACATTTACAACTTACGCAATGCCTGTAATAGTGTCTCTATGCATTCACAACTTTGGCAATGCCTGTAATGTAGAAACCACGTTCCAGTATTGGCCAAAGCCCTGTGTTCGATGCTACTGCACATGGTTCATTCAAATACTACCCTTAACTAGTTTAAATACGTATGTAGGTGATGTATCTATACATTCACAACTCTCGCAATGCCTGTAATGTAGAAACCACGTTCCAGTATTGGTCAAAGCCCTGTGTTCGATGCTACTGCACATGGTTCATTCAAATACTACCCTTAAGTGGTTTAAATAGTTTAAATACGTATGTAGGTGATGTATCTATACATTTACAACTTACGCAATGCCTGTAATGGTGTATCTATGCATTCACAACTTTGGCAATGCCTGTAATGTAGAAACCACGTTCCAGTATTGGCCAAAGCCCTGTGTTCGATGCTACTGCACATGGTTCATTCAAATACTACCCTTAACTAGTTTAAATACGTATATAGGTGACGTATCTATACATTCACAACTCTCGCAATGCCTGTAATGTAGAAACCACGTTCCAGTATTGGTCAAAGCCCTGTGTTCGATGCTACTGCACATGGTTCATTCAAATACTACCCTTAAGTGGTTTAAAAAGTTTAAATACGTATGTAGGTGATGTATCTATACATTTACAACTTACGCAATGCCTGTAATAGTGTCTCTATGCATTCACAACTTTGGCAATGCCTGTAATGTAGAAACCACGTTCCAGTATTGGCCAAAGCCCTGTGTTCGATGCTACTGCACATGGTTCATTCAAATACTACCCTTAACTAGTTTAAATACGTATGTAGGTGATGTATCTAAACATTCACAACTCTCGCAATGCCTGTAATGTAGAAACCACGTTCCAGTATTGGTCAAAGCCCTGTGTTCGATGCTACTGCACATGGTTCATTCAAATACTACCCTTAAGTGGTTTAAATAGTTTAAATACGTATGTAGGTGATGTATCTATACATTTACAACTTACGCAATGCCTGTCATGGTGTATCTATGCATTCACAACTTTGGCAATGCCTGTAATGTAGAAACCACGTTCCAGTATTGGCCAAAGCCCTGTGTTCGATGCTACTGCACATGGTTCATTCAAATACTACCCTTAACTAGTTTAAATACGTATGTAGGTGATGTATCTATACATTCACAACTCTGGCAATGCCTGTAATGTAGAAACCACGTTCCAGTATTGGTCAAAGCCCTGTGTTCGATGCTACTGCACATGGTTCATTCAAATACTACCCTTAACTATGGTTAAATAGTTTAAATACGTGTGTAGGTGATGTATCTATACATTTACAACTTACGCAATGCCTGTAATGGTTAAAAATGCGTACATATGTAGTGTATCTATGCATTCACAACTTTGGCAATGCCTGTAATGTAGAAACCACGTTCCAGTATTGGCCAAAGCCCTGTGTTCGATGCTACTGCACATGGTTCATTCAAATACTACCCTTAACTAGTTTAAATACGTATATAGGTGACGTATCTATACATTCACAACTCTCGCAATGCCTGTAATGTAGAAACCACGTTCCAGTATTGGTCAAAGCCCTGTGTTCGATGCTACTGCACATGGTTCATTCAAATACTACCCTTAAGTGGTTTAAAAAGTTTAAATACGTATGTAGGTGATGTATCTATACATTTACAACTTACGCAATGCCTGTAATAGTGTCTCTATGCATTCACAACTTTGGCAATGCCTGTAATGTAGAAACCACGTTCCAGTATTGGCCAAAGCCCTGTGTTCGATGCTACTGCACATGGTTCATTCAAATACTACCCTTAACTAGTTTAAATACGTATGTAGGTGATGTATCTATACATTCACAACTCTCGCAATGCCTGTAATGTAGAAACCACGTTCCAGTATTGGTCAAAGCCCTGTGTTCGATGCTACTGCACATGGTTCATTCAAATACTACCCTTAAGTGGTTTAAATAGTTTAAATACGTATGTAGGTGATGTATCTATACATTTACAACTTACGCAATGCCTGTCATGGTGTATCTATGCATTCACAACTTTGGCAATGCCTGTAATGTAGAAACCACGTTCCAGTATTGGCCAAAGCCCTGTGTTCGATGCTACTGCACATGGTTCATTCAAATACTACCCTTAACTAGTTTAAATACGTATGTAGGTGATGTATCTATACATTCACAACTCTGGCAATGCCTGTAATGTAGAAACCACGTTCCAGTATTGGTCAAAGCCCTGTGTTCGATGCTACTGCACATGGTTCATTCAAATACTACCCTTAACTATGGTTAAATAGTTTAAATACGTATGTAGGTGATGTATCTATACATTTACAACTTACGCAATGCCTGTAATAGTGTCTCTATGCATTCACAACTTTGGCAATGCCTGTAATGTAGAAACCACGTTCCAGTATTGGCCAAAGCCCTGTGTTCGATGCTACTGCACATGGTTCATTCAAATACTACCCTTAACTAGTTTAAATACGTATGTAGGTGATGTATCTATACATTCACAACTCTCGCAATGCCTGTAATGTAGAAACCACGTTCCAGTATTGGTCAAAGCCCTGTGTTCGATGCTACTGCACATGGTTCATTCAAATACTACCCTTAAGTGGTTTAAATAGTTTAAATACGTATGTAGGTGATGTATCTATACACTTACAACTTACGCAATGCCTGTAATGGTGTATCTATGCATTCACAACTTTGGCAATGCCTGTAATGTAGAAACCACGTTCCAGTATTGGCCAAAGCCCTGTGTTCGATGCTACTGCACATGGTTCATTCAAATACTACCCTTAACTAGTTTAAATACGTATGTAGGTGATGTATCTATACATTCACAACTCTCGCAATGCCTGTAATGTAGAAACCACGTTCCAGTATTGGTCAAAGCCCTGTGTTCGATGCTACTGCACATGGTTCATTCAAATACTACCCTTAACTATGGTTAAATAGTTTAAATACGTATGTAGGTGATGTATCTATACATTTACAACTTACGCAATGCCTGTAATAGTGTCTCTATGCATTCACAACTTTGGCAATGCCTGTAATGTAGAAACCACGTTCCAGTATTGGCCAAAGCCCTGTGTTCGATGCTACTGCACATGGTTCATTCAAATACTACCCTTAACTAGTTTAAATACGTATGTAGGTGATGTATCTATACATTCACAACTCTCGCAATGCCTGTAATGTAGAAACCACGTTCCAGTATTGGTCAAAGCCCTGTGTTCGATGCTACTGCACATGGTTCATTCAAATACTACCCTTAAGTGGTTTAAATAGTTTAAATACGTATGTAGGTGATGTATCTATACATTTACAACTTACGCAATGCCTGTAATGGTGTATCTATGCATTCACAACTTTGGCAATGCCTGTAATGTAGAAACCACGTTCCAGTATTGGCCAAAGCCCTGTGTTCGATGCTACTGCACATGGTTCATTCAAATACTACCCTTAACTAGTTTAAATACGTATGTAGGTGATGTATCTATACATTCACAACTCTGGCAATGCCTGTAATGTAGAAACCACGTTCCAGTATTGGTCAAAGCCCTGTGTTCGATGCTACTGCACATGGTTCATTCAAATACTACCCTTAACTATGGTTAAATAGTTTAAATACGTATGTAGGTGATGTATCTATACATTTACAACTTACGCAATGCCTGTAATGGTTAAAAATGCGTATATATGTAGTGTATCTATGCATTCACAACTTTGGCAATGCCTGTAATGTAGAAACCACGTTCCAGTATTGGTCAAAGCCCTGTGTTCGATGCTACTGCACATGGTTCATTCAAATACTACCCTTAACTATGGTTAAATAGTTTAAATACGTATGTAGGTGATGTATCTATACATTCACAACTCTCGCAATGCCTGTAATGTAGAAACCACGTTCCAGTATTGGTCAAAGCCCTGTGTTCGATGCTACTGCACATGGTTCATTCAAATACTACCCTTATCTATGGTTAAATAGTTTAAATACGTATGTAGGTGATGTATCTATACATTTACAACTTACGCAATGCCTGTAATGGTTAAAAATGCGTACATATGTAGTGTATCTATGCATTCACAACTTTGGCAATGCCTCTAATGTAGAAACCACGTTCCAGTATTGGTCAAAGCCCTGTGTTCGATGCTACTGCACATGGTTCATTCAAATACTACCCTTAACTATGGTTAAATAGTTTAAATACGTATGTAGGTGATGTATCTATACATTCACAACTCTCGCAATGCCTGTAATGTAGAAACCACGTTCCAGTATTGGTCAAAGCCCTGTGTTCGATGCTACTGCACATGGTTCATTCAAATACTACCCTTAACTATGGTTAAATAGTTTAAATACGTATGTAGGTGATGTATCTATACATTTACAACTTACGCAATGCCTGTAATGGTTAAAAATGCGTACATATGTAGTGTATCTATGCATTCACAACTTTGGCAATGCCTGTAATGTAGAAACCACGTTCCAGTATTGGTCAAAGCCCTGTGTTCGATGCTACTGCACATGGTTCATTCAAATACTACCCTTAACTATGGTTAAATAGTTTAAATACGTATGTAGGTGATGTATCTATACATTTACAACTTACGCAATGCCTGTAATGGTTAAAAATGCGTACATATCTAGTGTATCTATGCATTCACAACTCTCGCAATGCCTGTAATGTAGAAACCACGTTCCAGTATTGGTCAAAGCCCTGTGTTCGATGCTACTGCACATGGTTCATTCAAATACTACCCTTCAGTGGTTTAAATAGTTTAAATACGTATGTAGGTGATGTATCTATACATTTACAACTTACGCAATGCCTGTAATAGTGTCTCTATGCATTCACAACTTTGGCAATGCCTGTAATGTAGAAACCACGTTCCAGTATTGGCCAAAGCCCTGTGTTCGATGCTACTGCACATGGTTCATTCAAATACTACCCTTAACTAGTTTAAATACGTATGTAGGTGATGTATCTATACATTCACAACTCTCGCAATGCCTGTAATGTAGAAACCACGTTCCAGTATTGGTCAAAGCCCTGTGTTCGATGCTACTGCACATGGTTCATTCAAATACTACCCTTAACTATGGTTAAATAGTTTAAATACGTATGTAGGTGATGTATCTATACATTTACAACTTACGCAATGCCTGTAATGGTTAAAAATGCGTACATATGTAGTGTATCTATGCATTCACAACTTTGGCAATGCCTGTAATGTAGAAACCACGTTCCAGTATTGGCCAAAGCCCTGTGTTCGATGCTACTGCACATGGTTCATTCAAATACTACCCTTAAGTGGTTTAAAAAGTTTAAATACGTATGTAGGTGATGTATCTATACATTTACAACTTACGCAATGCCTGTAGTGGTTGAAAGTGCGTACATGTGTAGTGTATCTATGCATTCACAACTTTGGCAATGCCTGTAATGTAGAAACCACGTTCCAGTATTGGCCAAAGCCCTGTGTTCGATGCTACTGCACATGGTTCATTCAAATACTACCCTTAACTAGTTTAAATACGTATGTAGGTGATGTATCTATACATTTACAACTTACGCAATGCCTGTAATGGTTAAAAATGCGTACATATGTAGTGTATCTATGCATTCACAACTTTGGCAATGCCTGTAATGTAGAAACCACGTTCCAGTATTGGCCAAAGCCCTGTGTTCGATGCTACTGCACATGGTTCATTCAAATACTACCCTTAAGTAGTTTAAATACGTATGTAGGTGATGTATCTATACATTTACAACTTACGCAATGCCTGTAATGGTTAAAAATGCGTACATATGTAGTGTATCTATGCATTCTCAACTTTTGCAATGCCTGTAATGTAGAAACCACGTTCCAGTATTGGCCAAAGCCCTGTGTTCGATGCTACTGCACATGGTTCATTCAAATACTACCCTTAACTAGTTTAAATACGTATATAGGTGATGTATCTATACATTCACAACTCTCGCAATGCCTGTAATGTAGAAACCACGTTCCAGTATTGGTCAAAGCCCTGTGTTCGATGCTACTGCACATGGTTCATTCAAATACTACCCTTAAGTGGTTAAAATAGTTTAAATACGTATGTAGGTGATGTATCTATACATTTACAACTTACGCAATGCCTGTAGTAGTGTCTCTATGCATTCACAACTTTGGCAATGCCTGTAATGTAGAAACCACGTTCCAGTATTGGCCAAAGCCCTGTGTTCGATGCTACTGCACATGGTTCATTCAAATACTACCCTTAACTAGTTTAAATACGTATGTAGGTGATGTATCTATGCATTCACAACTCTCGCAATGAATGTAATGTAGAAACCACGTTCCAGTATTGGCCAAAGCCCTGTGTTCCATGGTACTGCACATGGTTCATTCAAATACTACCCTTAACTAGTTTAAATACGTATGTAGGTGATGTATCTATACATTTACAACTTACGCAATGCCTGTAATGGTTAAAAATGCGTACATATGTAGTGTATCTATGCATTCTCAACTTTGGCAATGCCTGTAATGTAGAAACCACGTTCCAGTATTGGCCAAAGCCCTGTGTTCGATGCTACTGCACATGGTTCATTCAAATACTACCCTTAACTATGGTTGAATAGTTTAAATACGTATGTAGGTGATGTATCTATACATTTACAACTTACGTAATGCCTGTAATGGTTAAAAATGCGTACATATGTAGTGTATCTATGCATTCACAACTTTGACAATGCCTGTAGTGTAGAAACCACGTTCCAGTATTGGCCAAAGCCCTGTGTTCGATGCTACTGCACATGGTTCATTCAAATACTACCCTTAACTATGGTTAAATAGTTTAAATACGTATGTAGGTGATGTATCTATACATTTACAACTTACGCAATGCCTGTAATGGTTAAAAATGCGTACATATGTAGTGTATCTATGCATTCACAACTTTGGCAATGCCTGTAATGTAGAAACCACGTTCCAGTATTGGTCAAAGCCCTGTGTTCGATGCTACTGCACATGGTTCATTCAAATACTACCCTTAACTATGGTTAAATAGTTTAAATACGTATGTAGGTGATGTATCTATACATTCACAAATCTCGCAATGCCTGTAGTGTAGAAACCACGTTCCAGTATTGGTCAAATCCCTGTGTTCGATGCTACTGCACATGGTTCATTCAAATACTACCCTTAACTATGGTTAAATAGTTTAAATACGTATGTAGGTGATGTATCTATACATTTACAACTTACGCAATGCCTGTAATGGTTAAAAATGCGTACATATGTAGTGTATCTATGCATTCACAACTTTGGCAATGCCTGTAATGTAGAAACCACATTCCAGTATTGGTCAAAGCCCTGTGTTCGATGCTACTGCACATGGTTCATTCAAATACTACCCTTAACTATGGTTAAATAGTTTAAATACGTATGTAGGTGATGTATCTATACATTCACAACTCTCGCAATGCCTGTAATGTAGAAACCACGTTCCAGTATTGGTCAAAGCCCTGTGTTCGATGCTACTGCACATGGTTCATTCAAATACTACCCTTAACTATGGTTAAATAGTTTAAATACGTATGTAGGTGATGTATCTATACATTTACAACTTACGCAATGCCTGTAATGGTTAAAAATGCGTACATATGTAGTGTATCTATGCATTCACAACTTTGGCAATGCCTGTAATGTAGAAACCACGTTCCAGTATTGGTCAAAGCCCTGTGTTCGATGCTACTGCACATGGTTCATTCAAATACTACCCTTAACTAGTTTAAATACGTATATAGGTGATGTATCTATACATTCACAACTCTCGCAATGCCTGTAATGTAGAAACCACGTTCCAGTATTGGTCAAAGCCCTGTGTTCGATGCTACTGCACATGGTTCATTCAAATACTACCCTTAAGTGGTTTAAAAAGTTTAAATAGGTATGTAGGTGATGTATCTATACATTTACAACTTACAATGCCTGTAATGGTTGAAAGTGCGTACATATGTAATGTATCTATGCATTCACAACTTTGGCAATGCCTGTAATGTAGAAACCACGTTCCAGTATTGGCCAAAGCCCTGTGTTCGATGCTACTGCACATGGTTCATTCAAATACTACCCTTAACTAGTTTAAATACGTATGTAGTTGATGTATCTATACATTCTCAACTTACAATGCCTGTAATGGTTGAAAGTGCGTACATATGTAGTGTATCTATGCATTCACAACTTTGGCAATGCCTGTAATGTAGAAACCACGTTCCAGTATTGGCCAAAGCCCTGTGTTCGATGCTACTGCACATGGTTCATTCAAATACTACCCTTAACTAGTTTAAATACGTATGTAGGTGATGTATCTATACATTTACAACTTACGCAATGCCTGTAATGGTTAAAAATGCGTACATATGTAGTGTATCTATGCATTCTCAACTTTGGCAATGCCTGTAATGTAGAAACCACGTTCCAGTATTGGCCAAAGCCCTGTGTTCGATGCTACTGCACATGGTTCATTCAAATACTACCCTTAACTAGTTTAAATACGTATGTAGGTGATGTATCTATACATTTACAACTTACGCAATGCCTGTAATGGTTAAAAATGCGTACATATGTAGTGTATCTATGCATTCTCAACTTTGGCAATGCCTGTAATGTAGAAACCACGTTCCAGTATTGGCCAAAGCCCTGTGTTCGATGCTACTGCACATGGTTCATTCAAATACTACCCTTAACTAGTTTAAATACGTATATAGGTGATGTATCTATGCATTCACAACTCTCGCAATGCCTGTAATGTAGAAACCACGTTCCAGTATTGGTCAAAGCCCTGTGTTCGATGCTACTGCACATGGTTCATTCAAATACTACCCTTAAGTGGTTAAAATAGTTTAAATACGTATGTAGGTGATGTATCTATACATTTACAACTTACGCAATGCCTGTAATAGTGTCTCTATGCATTCACAACTTTGGCAATGCCTGTAATGTAGAAACCACGTTCCAGTATTGGCCAAAGCCCTGTGTTCGATGCTACTGCACATGGTTCATTCAAATACTACCCTTAACTAGTTTAAATACGTATGTAGGTGATGTATCTATACATTTACAACTTACGCAATGCCTGTAATGGTTAAAAATGCGTACATATGTAGTGTATCTATGCATTCTCAACTTTGGCAATGCCTGTAATGTAGAAACCACGTTCCAGTATTGGCCAAAGCCCTGTGTTCGATGCTACTGCACATGGCTCATTCAAATACTACCCTTAACTAGTTTAAATACGTATGTAGGTGCTGTATCTATGCATTCACAACTCTCGCAATGCCTGTAATGTAGAAACCACGTTCCAGTATTGGTCAAATCCCTGTGTTCGATGCTACTGCACATGGTTCATTCAAATACTACCCTTAAGTGGTTTAAATAGTTTAAATACGTATGTAGGTGATGTGTCTATACATTTACAACTTACGCAATGCCTGTAATAGTGTATCTATGCATTCACAACTTTGGCAATGCCTGTAATGTAGAAACCACGTTCCAGTATTGGCCAAAGCCCTGTGTTCGATGCTACTGCACATGGTTCATTCAAATACTACCCTTAACTATTTTAAATACGTATGTAGGTGATGTATCTATACATTCACAACTCTCGCAATGCCTGTAATGGTTAAAAATGCGTACATATGTAGTGTATCTATGCATTCACAACTTTGGCAATGCCTGTAATGTAGAAACCACGTTCCAGTATTGGCCAAAGCCCTGTGTTCGATGCTACTGCACATGGTTCATTCAAATACTACCCTTAACTAGTTTAAATACGTATATAGGTGATGTATCTATGCATTCACAACTCTCGCAATGCCTGTAATGTAGAAACCACGTTCCAGTATTGGTCAAAGCCCTGTGTTCGATGCTACTGCACATGGTTCATTCAAATACTACCCTTAAGTGGTTAAAATAGTTTAAATACGTATGTAGGTGATGTATCTATACATTTACAACTTACGCAATGCCTGTAATAGTGTCTCTATGCATTCACAACTTTGGCAATGCCTGTAATGTAGAAACCACGTTCCAGTATTGGCCAAAGCCCTGTGTTCGATGCTACTGCACATGGTTCATTCAAATACTACCCTTAACTAGTTTAAATACGTATGTAGGTGATGTATCTATACATTTACAACTTACGCAATGCCTGTAATGGTTAAAAATGCGTACATATGTAGTGTATCTATGCATTCTCAACTTTGGCAATGCCTGTAATGTAGAAACCACGTTCCAGTATTGGCCAAAGCCCTGTGTTCGATGCTACTGCACATGGCTCATTCAAATACTACCCTTAACTAGTTTAAATACGTATGTAGGTGCTGTATCTATGCATTCACAACTCTCGCAATGCCTGTAATGTAGAAACCACGTTCCAGTATTGGTCAAATCCCTGTGTTCGATGCTACTGCACATGGTTCATTCAAATACTACCCTTAAGTGGTTTAAATAGTTTAAATACGTATGTAGGTGATGTGTCTATACATTTACAACTTACGCAATGCCTGTAATAGTGTATCTATGCATTCACAACTTTGGCAATGCCTGTAATGTAGAAACCACGTTCCAGTATTGGCCAAAGCCCTGTGTTCGATGCTACTGCACATGGTTCATTCAAATACTACCCTTAACTATTTTAAATACGTATGTAGGTGATGTATCTATACATTCACAACTCTCGTAATGCCTGTAATGGTTAAAAATGCGTACATATGTAGTGTATCTATGCATTCTCAACTTTGGCAATGCCTGTAATGTAGAAACCACGTTCCAGTATTGGCCAAAGCCCTGTGTTCGATGCTACTGCACATGGTTCATTCAAATACTACCCTTAACTAGTTTAAATACGTATGTAGGTGATGTATCTATACATTTACAACTTACGCAATGCCTGTAATGGTTAAAAATGCGTACATATGTAGTGTATCTATGCATTCTCAACTTTGGCAATGCCTGTAATGTAGAAACCACGTTCCAGTATTGGCCAAAGCCCTGTGTTCGATGCTACTGCACATGGTTCATTCAAATACTACCCTTAACTAGTTTAAATACGTATGTAGGTGATGTATCTATACATTTACAACTTACGCAATGCCTGTAATGGTTAAAAATGCGTACATATGTAGTGTATCTATGCATTCTCAACTTTGGCAATGCCTGTAATGTAGAAACCACGTTCCAGTATTGGCCAAAGCCCTGTGTTCGATGCTGCTGCACATGGTTCATTCAAATACTACCCTTAACTAGTTTAAATACGTATATAGGTGATGTATCTATGCATTCACAACTCTCGCAATGCCTGTAATGTAGAAACCACGTTCCAGTATTGGTCAAAGCCCTGTGTTCGATGCTACTGCACATGGTTCATTCAAATACTACCCTTAAGTGGTTAAAATAGTTTAAATACGTATGTAGGTGATGTATCTATACATTTACAACTTACGCAATGCCTGTAATAGTGTCTCTATGCATTCACAACTTTGGCAATGCCTGTAATGTAGAAACCACGTTCCAGTATTGGCCAAAGCCCTGTGTTCGATGCTACTGCACATGGTTCATTCAAATACTACCCTTAACTAGTTTAAATACGTATGTAGGTGATGTATCTATACATTTACAACTTACGCAATGCCTGTAATGGTTAAAAATGCGTACATATGTAGTGTATCTATGCATTCTCAACTTTGGCAATGCCTGTAATGTAGAAACCACGTTCCAGTATTGGCCAAAGCCCTGTGTTCGATGCTACTGCACATGGCTCATTCAAATACTACCCTTAACTAGTTTAAATACGTATGTAGGTGATGTATCTATGCATTCACAACTCTCGCAATGCCTGTAATGTAGAAACCACGTTCCAGTATTGGTCAAATCCCTGTGTTCGATGCTACTGCACATGGTTCATTCAAATACTACCCTTAAGTGGTTTAAATAGTTTAAATACGTATGTAGGTGATGTGTCTATACATTTACAACTTACGCAATGCCTGTAATAGTGTATCTATGCATTCACAACTTTGGCAATGCCTGTAATGTAGAAACCACGTTCCAGTATTGGCCAAAGCCCTGTGTTCGATGCTACTGCACATGGTTCATTCAAATACTACCCTTAACTATTTTAAATACGTATGTAGGTGATGTATCTATACATTCACAACTTACGCAATGCCTGTAATGTAGAAACCACGTTCCAGTATTGGTCAAAGCCCTGTGTTCGATGCTACTGCACATGGTTCATTCAAATACTACCCTTAACTATGGTTAAATAGTTTAAATACGTATGTAGGTGATGTATCTATACATTTACAACTTACGCAATGCCTGTAATGGTTAAAAATGCGTACATATGTAGTGTATCTATGCATTCACAACTTTGGCAATGCCTGTAATGTAGAAACCACGTTCCAGTATTGGCCAAAGCCCTGTGTTCGATGCGACTGCACATGGTTCATTCAAATACTACCCTTAACTAGTTTAAATACGTATATAGGTGATGTATCTATACATTCACAACTCTCGCAATGCCTGTAATGTAGAAACCACGTTCCAGTATTGGTCAAAGCCCTGTGTTCGATGCTACTGCACATGGTTCATTCAAATACTACCCTTAAGTGGTTTAAAAAGTTTAAATACGTATGTAGGTGATGTATCTATACATTTACAACTTACGCAATGCCTGTAATGGTTGAAAGTGCGTACATATGTAGTGTATCTATGCATTCACAACTTTGGCAATGCCTGTAATGTAGAAACAACGTTCCAGTATTGGCCAAAGCCCTGTGTTCGATGCTACTGCACATGGTTCATTCAAATACTACCCTTAACTAGTTTAAATACGTATGTAGGTGATGTATCTATACATTCACAACTCTCGCAATGCCTGTAATGTAGAAACCACGTTCCAGTATTGGTCAAAGCCCTGTGTTCGATGCTACTGCACATGGTTCATTCAAATACTACCCTTAAGTGGTTTAAATAGTTTAAATACGTATGTAGGTGATGTATCTATACATTTACAACTTACGCAATGCCTGTCATGGTGTATCTATGCATTCACAACTTTGGCAATGCCTGTAATGTAGAAACCACGTTCCAGTATTGGCCAAAGATCTGTGTTCGATGCTACTGCACATGGTTCATTCAAATACTAAACTTAACTAGTTTAAATACGTATGTAGGTGATGTATCTATACATTCACAACTCTCGCAATGCCTGTAATGTAGAAACCACGTTCCAGTATTGGTCAAAGCCCTGTGTTCGATGCTACTGCACATGGTTCATTCAAATACTACCCTTAACTATGGTTAAATAGTTTAAATACGTATGTAGGTGATGTATCTATACATTTACAACTTACGCAATGCCTGTAATGGTTAAAAATGCGTACACATGTAGTGTATCTATGTATTCACAACTTTGGCAATGCCTGTAATGTAGAAACCACGTTCCAGTATTGGCCAAAGCCCTGTGTTCGATGCTACTGCACATGGTTCATTCAAATACTACCCTTAACTAGTTTAAATACGTATATAGGTGATGTATCTATGCATTCACAACTCTCGCAATGCCTGTAATGTAGAAACCACGTTCCAGTATTGGTCAAAGCCCTGTGTTCGATGCTACTGCACATGGTTCATTCAAATACTACCCTTCAGTGGTTTAAATAGTTTAAATATGTATGTAGGTGATGTATCTATACATTTACAACTTACGCAATGCCTGTAATAGTGTCTCTATGCATTCACAACTTTGGCAATGCCTGTAATGTAGAAACCACGTTCCAGTATTGGCCAAAGCCCTGTGTTCGATGCTACTGCACATGGTTCATTCAAATACTACCCTTAACTAGTTTAAATACGTATGTAGGTGATGTATCTATACATTCACAACTCTCGCAATGCCTGTAATGTAGAAACCACGTTCCAGTATTGGTCAAAGCCCTGTGTTCGATGCTACTGCACATGGTTCATTCAAATACTACCCTTAACTATGGTTAAATAGTTTAAATACGTATGTAGGTGATGTATCTATACATTTACAACTTACGCAATGCCTGTAATGGTTAAAAATGCGTACATATGTAGTGTATCTATGCATTCACAACTTTGGCAATGCCTGTAATGTAGAAACCACGTTCCAGTATTGGCCAAAGCCCTGTGTTCGATGCTACTGCACATGGTTCATTCAAATACTACCCTTAAGTGGTTTAAAAAGTTTAAATACGTATGTAGGTGATGTATCTATACATTTACAACTTACGCAATGCCTGTAGTGGTTGAAAGTGCGTACATATGTAGTGTATCTATGCATTCACAACTTTGGCAATGCCTGTAATGTAGAAACCACGTTCCAGTATTGGCCAAAGCCCTGTGTTCGATGCTACTGCACATGGTTCATTCAAATACTACCCTTAACTAGTTTAAATACGTATGTAGGTGATGTATCTATGCATTCACAACTCTCGCAATGCCTGTAATGTAGAAACCACGTTCCAGTATTGGTCAAATCCCTGTGTTCGATGCTACTGCACATGGTTCATTCAAATACTACCCTTCAGTGGTTTAAATAGTTTAAATACGTATGTAGGTGATGTGTCTATACATTTACAACTTACGCAATGCCTGTAATAGTGTATCTATGCATTCACAACTTTGGCAATGCCTGTAATGTAGAAACCACGTTCCAGTATTGGCCAAAGCCCTGTGTTCGATGCTACTGCACATGGTTCATTCAAATACTACCCTTAACTATTTTAAATACGTATGTAGGTGATGTATCTATACATTCACAACTCTCGCAATGCCTGTAATGTAGAAACCACGTTCCAGTATTGGTCAAAGCCCTGTGTTCGATGCTACTGCACATGGTTCATTCAAATACTACCCTTAACTATGGTTAAATAGTTTAAATACGTATGTAGGTGATGTATCTATACATTTACAACTTACGCAATGCCTGTAATGGTTAAAAATGCGTACATATGTAGTGTATCTATGCATTCACAACTTTGGCAATGCCTGTAATGTAGAAACCACGTTCCAGTATTGGCCAAAGCCCTGTGTTCGATGCGACTGCACATGGTTCATTCAAATACTACCCTTAACTAGTTTAAATACGTATATAGGTGATGTATCTATACATTCACAACTCTCGCAATGCCTGTAATGTAGAAACCACGTTCCAGTATTGGTCAAAGCCCTGTGTTCGATGCTACTGCACATGGTTCATTCAAATACTACCCTTAAGTGGTTTAAAAAGTTTAAATACGTATGTAGGTGATGTATCTATACATTTACAACTTACGCAATGCCTGTAATGGTTGAAAGTGCGTACATATGTAGTGTATCTATGCATTCACAACTTTGGCAATGCCTGTAATGTAGAAACAACGTTCCAGTATTGGCCAAAGCCCTGTGTTCGATGCTACTGCACATGGTTCATTCAAATACTACCCTTAACTAGTTTAAATACGTATGTAGGTGATGTATCTATACATTCACAACTCTCGCAATGCCTGTAATGTAGAAACCACGTTCCAGTATTGGTCAAAGCCCTGTGTTCGATGCTACTGCACATGGTTCATTCAAATACTACCCTTAAGTGGTTTAAATAGTTTAAATACCTATGTAGGTGATGTATCTATACATTTACAACTTACGCAATGCCTGTCATGGTGTATCTATGCATTCACAACTTTGGCAATGCCTGTAATGTAGAAACCACGTTCCAGTATTGGCCAAAGCCCTGTGTTCGATGCTACTGCACATGGTTCATTCAAATACTACCCTTAACTAGTTTAAATACGTATGTAGGTGATGTATCTATACATTCACAACTCTCGCAATGCCTGTAATGTAGAAACCACGTTCCAGTATTGGTCAAAGCCCTGTGTTCGATGCTACTGCACATGGTTCATTCAAATACTACCCTTAACTATGGTTAAATAGTTTAAATACGTATGTAGGTGATGTATCTATACATTTACAACTTACGCAATGCCTGTAATGGTTAAAAATGCGTACACATGTAGTGTATCTATGTATTCACAACTTTGGCAATGCCTGTAATGTAGAAACCACGTTCCAGTATTGGCCAAAGCCCTGTGTTCGATGCTACTGCACATGGTTCATTCAAATACTACCCTTAACTAGTTTAAATACGTATATAGGTGATGTATCTATGCATTCACAACTCTCGCAATGCCTGTAATGTAGAAACCACGTTCCAGTATTGGTCAAAGCCCTGTGTTCGATGCTACTGCACATGGTTCATTCAAATACTACCCTTCAGTGGTTTAAATAGTTTAAATATGTATGTAGGTGATGTATCTATACATTTACAACTTACGCAATGCCTGTAATAGTGTCTCTATGCATTCACAACTTTGGCAATGCCTGTAATGTAGAAACCACGTTCCAGTATTGGCCAAAGCCCTGTGTTCGATGCTACTGCACATGGTTCATTCAAATACTACCCTTAACTAGTTTAAATACGTATGTAGGTGATGTATCTATACATTCACAACTCTCGCAATGCCTGTAATGTAGAAACCACGTTCCAGTATTGGTCAAAGCCCTGTGTTCGATGCTACTGCACATGGTTCATTCAAATACTACCCTTAACTATGGTTAAATAGTTTAAATACGTATGTAGGTGATGTATCTATACATTTACAACTTACGCAATGCCTGTAATGGTTAAAAATGCGTACATATGTAGTGTATCTATGCATTCACAACTTTGGCAATGCCTGTAATGTAGAAACCACGTTCCAGTATTGGCCAAAGCCCTGTGTTCGATGCTACTGCACATGGTTCATTCAAATACTACCCTTAAGTGGTTTAAAAAGTTTAAATACGTATGTAGGTGATGTATCTATACATTTACAACTTACGCAATGCCTGTAGTGGTTGAAAGTGCGTACATATGTAGTGTATCTATGCATTCACAACTTTGGCAATGCCTGTAATGTAGAAACCACGTTCCAGTATTGGCCAAAGCCCTGTGTTCGATGCTACTGCACATGGTTCATTCAAATACTACCCTTAACTAGTTTAAATACGTATGTAGGTGATGTATCTATGCATTCACAACTCTCGCAATGCCTGTAATGTAGAAACCACGTTCCAGTATTGGTCAAAGCCCTGTGTTCGATGCTACTGCACATGGTTCATTCAAATACTACCCTTAAGTGGTTAAAATAGTTTAAATACGTATGTAGGTGATGTATCTATACATTTACAACTTACGCAATGCCTGTAATAGTGTCTCTATGCATTCACAACTTTGGCAATGCCTGTAATGTAGAAACCACGTTCCAGTATTGGCCAAAGCCCTGTGTTCGATGCTACTGCACATGGTTCATTCAAATACTACCCTTAACTATGGTTAAATAGTTTAAATACGTATGTAGGTGATGTATCTATACATTTACAACTTACGCAATGCCTGTAATGGTTAAAAATGCGTACATATGTAGTGTATCTATGCATTCACAACTTTGGCAATGCCTGTAATGTAGAAACCACGTTCCAGTATTGGCCAAAGCCCTGTGTTCGATGCGACTGCACATGGTTCATTCAAATACTACCCTTAACTAGTTTAAATACGTATATAGGTGATGTATCTATACATTCACAACTCTCGCAATGCCTGTAATGTAGAAACCACGTTCCAGTATTGGTCAAAGCCCTGTGTTCGATGCTACTGCACATGGTTCATTCAAATACTACCCTTAAGTGGTTTAAAAAGTTTAAATACGTATGTAGGTGATGTATCTATACATTTACAACTTACGCAATGCCTGTAATGGTTGAAAGTGCGTACATATGTAGTGTATCTATGCATTCACAACTTTGGCAATGCCTGTAATGTAGAAACAACGTTCCAGTATTGGCCAAAGCCCTGTGTTCGATGCTACTGCACATGGTTCATTCAAATACTACCCTTAACTAGTTTAAATACGTATGTAGGTGATGTATCTATACATTCACAACTCTCGCAATGCCTGTAATGTAGAAACCACGTTCCAGTATTGGTCAAAGCCCTGTGTTCGATGCTACTGCACATGGTTCATTCAAATACTACCCTTAAGTGGTTTAAATAGTTTAAATACCTATGTAGGTGATGTATCTATACATTTACAACTTACGCAATGCCTGTCATGGTGTATCTATTCATTCACAACTTTGGCAATGCCTGTAATGTAGAAACCACGTTCCAGTATTGGCCAAAGCCCTGTGTTCGATGCTACTGCACATGGTTCATTCAAATACTACCCTTAACTATTTTAAATACGTATGTAGGTGATGTATCTATACATTCACAACTCTCGCAATGCCTGTAATGTAGAAACCACGTTCCAGTATTGGTCAAAACCCTGTGTTCGATGCTACTGCACATGGTTCATTCAAATACTACCCTTAACTATGGTTAAATAGTTTAAATACGTATGTAGGTGATGTATCTATACATTTACAACTTACGCAATGCCTGTAATGGTTAAAAATGGGTACACATGTAGTGTATGTATGTATTCACAACTTTGGCAATGCCTGTAATGTAGAAACCACGTTCCAGTATTATCCAAAGCCCTGTGTTCGATGCTACTGCACATGGTTCATTCAAATACTACCCTTAACTAGTTTAAATACGTATATAGGTGATGTATCTATGCATTCACAACTCTCGCAATGCCTGTAATGTAGAAACCACGTTCCAGTATTGGTCAAAGCCCTGTGTTCGATGCTACTGCACATGGTTCATTCAAATACTACCCTTCAGTGGTTTAAATAGTTTAAATACGTATGTAGGTGATGTATCTATATATTTACAACTTACGCAATGCCTGTAATAGTGTCTCTATGCATTCACAACTTTGGCAATGCCTCTAATGTAGAAACCACGTTCCAGTATTGGCCAAAGCCCTGTGTTCGATGCTACTGCACATGGTTCATTCAAATACTACCCTTAACTAGTTTAAATACGTATGTAGGTGATGTATCTATACATTCACAACTCTCGCAATGCCTGTAATGTAGAAACCACGTTCCAGTATTGGTCAAAGCCCTGTGTTCGATGCTACTGCACATGGTTCATTCAAATACTACCCTTAACTATGGTTAAATAGTTTAAATACGTATGTAGGTGATGTATCTATACATTTACAACTTACGCAATGCCTGTAATGGTTAAAAATGCGTACATATGTAGTGTATCTATGCATTCACAACTTTGGCAATGCCTGTAATGTAGAAACCACGTTCCAGTATTGGCCAAAGCCCTGTGTTCGATGCTACTGCACATGGTTCATTCAAATACTACCCTTAAGTGGTTTAAAAAGTTTAAATACGTATGTAGGTGATGTATCTATACATTTACAACTTACGCAATGCCTGTAGTGGTTGAAAGTGCGTACATATGTAGTGTATCTATGCATTCACAACTTTGGCAATGCCTGTAATGTAGAAACCACGTTCCAGTATTGGCCAAAGCCCTGTGTTCGATGCTACTGCACATGGTTCATTCAAATACTACCCTTAACTAGTTTAAATACGTATGTAGGTGATGTATCTATACATTTACAACTTACGCAATGCCTGTAATGGTTAAAAATGCGTACATATGTAGTGTATCTATGCATTCTCAACTTTGGCAATGCCTGTAATGTAGAAACCACGTTCCAGTATTGGCCAAAGCCCTGTGTTCGATGCTACTGCACATGGTTCATTCAAATACTACCCTTAACTAGTTTAAATACGTATGTAGGTGATGTATCTATACATTTACAACTTACGCAATGCCGGTAATGGTTAAAAATGCGTACATATGTAGTGTATCTATGCATTCTCAACTTTGGCAATGCCTGTAATGTAGAAACCACGTTCCAGTATTGGCCAAAGCCCTGTGTTCGATGCTACTGCACATGGTTCATTCAAATACTACCCTTAACTAGTTTAAATACGTATATAGGTGATGTATCTATGCATTCACAACTCTCGCAATGCCTGTAATGTAGAAACCACGTTCCAGTATTGGTCAAAGCCCTGTGTTCGATGCTACTGCACATGGTTCATTCAAATACTACCCTTAACTATGGTTAAATAGTTTAAATACGTATGTAGGTGATGTATCTATACATTCACAACTCTCGCAATGCCTGTAATGTAGAAACCACGTTCCAGTATTGGTCAAAGCCCTGTGTTCGATGCTACTGCACATGGTTCATTCAAATACTACCCTTAACTATGGTTAAATAGTTTAAATACGTATGTAGGTGATGTATCTATACATTTACAACTTACGCAATGCCTGTAATGGTTAAAAATGCGTACATATGTAGTGTATCTATGTATTCACAACTTTGGCAATGCCTGTAATGTAGAAACCACGTTCCAGTATTGGTCAAAGCCCTGTGTTCGATGCTACTGCACATGGTTCATTCAAATACTACCCTTAACTATGGTTAAATAGTTTAAATACGTATGTAGGTGATGTATCTATACATTTACAACTTACGCAATGCCTGTAATGGTTAAAAATGCGTACATATGTAGTGTATCTATGCATTCACAACTTTGGCAATGCCTGTAATGTAGAAACCACGTTCCAGTATTGGTCAAAGCCCTGTGTTCGATGCTACTGCACATGGTTCATTCAAATACTACCCTTAAGTATGGTTAAATAGTTTAAATACGTATGTAGGTGATGTATCTATACATTCACAACTCTCGCAATGCCTGTAATGTAGAAACCACGTTCCAGTATTGGTCAAAGCCCTGTGTTCGATGCTACTGCACATGGTTCATTCAAATACTACCCTTAACTAGTTTAAATACGTATGTAGGTGATGTATCTATACATTCACAACTCTCGCAATGCCTGTAATGTAGAAACCACGTTCCAGTATTGGTCAAAGCCCTGTGTTCGATGCTACTGCACATGGTTCATTCAAATACTACCCTTAACTATGGTTAAATAGTTTAAATACGTATGTAGGTGATGTATCTATACATTTACAACTTACGCAATGCCTGTAATGGTTAAAAATGCGTACATATGTAGTGTATCTATGCATTCACAACTCTCGCAATGCCTGTAATGTAGAAACCACGTTCCAGTATTGGCCAAAGCCCTGTGTTCGATGCTACTGCACATGGTTCATTCAAATACTACCCTTAAGTGGTTTAAAAAGTTTAAATACGTATGTAGGTGATGTATCTATACATTTACAACTTACGCAATGCCTGTAGTGGTTGAAAGTGCGTACATATGTAGTGTATCTATGCATTCACAACTTTGGCAATGCCTGTAATGTAGAAACCACGTTCCAGTATTGGCCAAAGCCCTGTGTTCGATGCTACTGCACATGGTTCATTCAAATACTACCCTTAACTAGTTTAAATACGTATGTAGGTGATGTATCTATACATTTACAACTTACGCAATGCCTGTAATGGTTAAAAATGCGTACATATGTAGTGTATCTATGCATTCTCAACTTTGGCAATGCCTGTAATGTAGAAACCACGTTCCAGTATTGGCCAAAGCCCTGTGTTCGATGCTACTGCACATGGTTCATTCAAATACTACCCTTAACTAGTTTAAATACGTATGTAGGTGATGTATCTATACATTCACAACTCTCGCAATGCCTGTAATGTAGAAACCACGTTCCAGTATTGGTCAAAGCCCTGTGTTCGATGCTACTGCACATGGTTCATTCAAATACTACCCTTAACTATGGTTAAATAGTTTAAATACGTATGTAGGTGATGTATCTATACATTTACAACTTACGCAATGCCTGTAATGGTTAAAAATGCGTACATATGTAGTGTATCTATGCATTCACAACTTTGGCAATGCCTGTAATGTAGAAACCACGTTCCAGTATTGGCCAAAGCCCTGTGTTCGATGCTACTGCACATGGTTCATTCAAATACTACCCTTAAGTGGTTAAAAAAGTTTAAATACGTATGTAGGTGATGTATCTATACATTTACAACTTACGCAATGCCTGTAGTGGTTGAAAGTGCGTACATATGTAGTGTATCTATGCATTCACAACTTTGGCAATGCCTGTAATGTAGAAACCACGTTCCAGTATTGGCCAAAGCCCTGTGTTCGATGCTACTGCACATGGTTCATTCAAATACTACCCTTAACTAGTTTAAATACGTATGTAGGTGATGTATCTATACATTTACAACTTACGCAATGCCTGTAATGGTTAAAAATGCGTACATATGTAGTGTATCTATGCATTCTCAACTTTGGCAATGCCTGTAATGTAGAAACCACGTTCCAGTATTGGCCAAAGCCCTGTGTTCGATGCTACTGCACATGGTTCATTCAAATACTACCCTTAACTAGTTTAAATACGTATGTAGGTGATGTATCTATACATTTACAACTTACGCAATGCCGGTAATGGTTAAAAATGCGTACATATGTAGTGTATCTATGCATTCTCAACTTTGGCAATGCCTGTAATGTAGAAACCACGTTCCAGTATTGGCCAAAGCCCTGTGTTCGATGCTACTGCACATGGTTCATTCAAATACTACCCTTAACTAGTTTAAATACGTATATAGGTGATGTATCTATGCATTCACAACTCTCGCAATGCCTGTAATGTAGAAACCACGTTCCAGTATTGGTCAAAGCCCTGTGTTCGATGCTACTGCACATGGTTCATTCAAATACTACCCTTAACTATGGTTAAATAGTTTAAATACGTATGTAGGTGATGTATCTATACATTCACAACTCTCGCAATGCCTGTAATGTAGAAACCACGTTCCAGTATTGGTCAAAGCCCTGTGTTCGATGCTACTGCACATGGTTCATTCAAATACTACCCTTAACTATGGTTAAATAGTTTAAATACGTATGTAGGTGATGTATCTATACATTTACAACTTACGCAATGCCTGTAATGGTTAAAAATGCGTACATATGTAGTGTATCTATGTATTCACAACTTTGGCAATGCCTGTAATGTAGAAACCACGTTCCAGTATTGGTCAAAGCCCTGTGTTCGATGCTACTGCACATGGTTCATTCAAATACTACCCTTAACTATGGTTAAATAGTTTAAATACGTATGTAGGTGATGTATCTATACATTTACAACTTACGCAATGCCTGTAATGGTTAAAAATGCGTACATATGTAGTGTATCTATGCATTCACAACTTTGGCAATGCCTGTAATGTAGAAACCACGTTCCAGTATTGGTCAAAGCCCTGTGTTCGATGCTACTGCACATGGTTCATTCAAATACTACCCTTAAGTATGGTTAAATAGTTTAAATACGTATGTAGGTGATGTATCTATACATTCACAACTCTCGCAATGCCTGTAATGTAGAAACCACGTTCCAGTATTGGTCAAAGCCCTGTGTTCGATGCTACTGCACATGGTTCATTCAAATACTACCCTTAACTATGGTTAAATAGTTTAAATACGTATGTAGGTGATGTATCTATACATTTACAACTTACGCAATGCCTGTAATGGTTAAAAATGCGTACATATGTAGTGTATCTATGCATTCACAACTTTGGCAATGCCTGTAATGTAGAAACCACGTTCCAGTATTGGCCAAAGCCCTGTGTTCGATGCTACTGCACATGGTTCATTCAAATACTACCCTTAACTAGTTTAAATACGTATATAGGTGATGTATCTATACATTCACAACTCTCGCAATGCCTGTAATGTAGAAACCACGTTCCAGTATTGGTCAAAGCCCTGTGTTCGATGCTACTGCACATGGTTCATTCAAATACTACCCTTAAGTGGTTTAAAAAGTTTAAGTAGGTATGTAGGTGATGTATCTATACATTTACAACTTACAATGCCTGTAATGGTTGAAAGTGCGTACATATGTAATGTATCTATGCATTCACAACTTTGGCAATGCCTGTAATGTAGAAACCACGTTCCAGTATTGGCCAAAGCCCTGTGTTCGATGCTACTGCACATGGTTCATTCAAATACTACCCTTAACTATTTTAAATACGTATGTAGGTGATGTATCTATGCATTCACAACTCTCGCAATGCCTGTAATGTAGAAACCACGTTCCAGTATTGGCCAAAGCCCTGTGTTCGATGCTACTGCACATGGTTCATTCAAATACTACCCTTAACTAGTTTAAACACGTATGTAGGTGATGTATCTATACATTTACAACTTACGCAATGCCTGTAATGGTTAAAAATGCGTACATATGTAGTGTATCTATGCATTCTCAACTTTGGCAATGCCTGTAATGTAGAAACCACGTTCCAGTATTGGCCAAAGCCCTGTGTTCGATGCTACTGCACATGGCTCATTCAAATACTACCCTTAACTAGTTTAAATACGTATATAGGTGATGTATCTATGCATTCACAACTCTCGCAATGCCTGTAATGTAGAAACCACGTTCCAGTATTGGTCAAAGCCCTGTGTTCGATGCTACTGCACATGGTTCATTCAAATACTACCCCTAACTATGGTTAAATAGTTTAAAAACGTATGTAGGTGATGTATCTATACATTTACAACTTACGCAATGCCTGTAATGGTTAAAAATGCGTACATATGTAGTGTATCTATGCATTCACAACTTTGGCAATGCCTGTAATGTAGAAACCACGTTCCAGTATTGGCCAAAGCCCTGTGTTCGATGCGACTGCACATGGTTCATTCAAATACTACCCTTAACTAGTTTAAATACGTATATAGGTGATGTATCTATACATTCACAACTCTCGCAATGCCTGTAATGTAGAAACCACGTTCCAGTATTGGTCAAAGCCCTGTGTTCGATGCTACTGCACATGGTTCATTCAAATACTACCCTTAAGTGGTTTAAAAAGTTTAAATACGTATGTAGGTGATGTATCTATACATTTACAACTTACGCAATGCCTTTAATGGTTAAAAATGCGTACATATGTAGTGTATCTATGCATTCTCAACTTTGGCAATGCCTGTAATGTAGAAACCACGTTCCAGTATTGGCCAAAGCCCTGTGTTCGATGCTACTGCACATGGTTCATTCAAATACTACCCTTAACTAGTTTAAATACGTATATAGGTGATGTATCTATGCATTCACAACTCTCGCAATGCCTGTAATGTAGAAACCACGTTCCAGTATTGGCCAAAGCCCTGTGTTCGATGCTACTGCACATGGTTCATTCAAATACTACCCTTAACTAGTTTAAATACGTATGTAGGTGATGTATCTATACATTCACAACTCTTGCAATGCCTGTAATGTAGAAACCACGTTCCAGTATTGGTCAAAGCCCTGTGTTCGATGCTACTGCACATGGTTCATTCAAATACTACCCTTAACTATGGTTAAATAGTTTAAATACGTATGTAAGTGATGTATCTATACATTTACAACTTACGCAATGCCTGTAATGGTTAAAAATGCGTACATTTGTAGTGTATATATGCATTCACAACTTTGGCAATGCCTGTAATGTAGAAACCACGTTCCAGTATTGGCCAAAGCCCTGTGTTCGATGCTACTGCACATGGTTCATTCAAATACTACCCTCAACTAGTTTAAATACGTATATAGGTGATGTATCTATGCATTCACAACTCTCGCAATGCCTGTAATGTAGAAACCACGTTCCAGTATTGGTCAAAGCCCTGTGTTCGATGCTACTGCACATGGTTCATTCAAATACTACCCTTAAGTGGTTTAAATAGTTTAAATACGTATGTAGGTGATGTATCTATACATTTACAACTTACGCAATGCCTGTAATGGTTACAAATGCGTACATATGTAGTGTATCTATGCATTCACAACTCTCGCAATGCCTGTAATGTAGAAACCACGTTCCAGTATTGGCCAAAGCCCTGTGTTCGATGCTACTGCACATGGTTCATTCAAATACTACCCTTAACTAGTTTAAATACGTATGTAGGTGATGTATCTATACATTCACAACTCTCGCAATGCCTGTAATGTAGAAACCACGTTCCAGTATTGGTCAAAGCCCTGTGTTCGATGCTACTGCACATGGTTCATTCAAATACTACCCTTAACTAGTTTAAATACGTATGTAGGTGATGTCTATACATTCACAAATCTGGCAATGCCTGTAATGTAGAAACCACTTTCCAGTATTGGTCAAAGCCCTGTGTTCGATGCTACTGCACATGGTTCATTCAAATACTACCCTTAAGTGGTCTAAATAGTTTAAATACGTATGTAGGTGATGTATCTATACATTTACAACTTACGCAATGCCTGTAATGGTTAAAAATGCGTAGATATGTAGTGTATCTATGCATTCACAACTTTGGCAATGCCTGTAATGTAGAAACCACGTTCCAGTATTGGTCAAAGCCCTGTGTTCGATGCTACTGCACATGGTTCATTCAAATACTACCCTCAACTAGTTGAAATACGTATGTAGGTGATGTATCTATACATTCACAACTCTCGCAATGCCTGTAATGTAGAAACCACGTTCCAGTATTGGTCAAAGCCCTGTGTTCGATGCTACTGCACATGGTTCATTCAAATACTACCCTTAACTATGGTTAAATAGTTTAAATACGTATGTAGGTGATGTATCTATACATTTACAACTTACGCTATGCCTGTAATGGTTAAAAATGCGTACATATGTAGTGTATCTATGCATTCACAACTTTGGCAATGCCTGTAATGTAGAAACCACGTTCCAGTATTGGTCAAAGCCCTGTGTTCGATGCTACTGCACATGGTTCATTCAAATACTACCCTTAACTAGTTTAAATACGTATGTAGGTGATGTATCTATACATTCACAACTCTCGCAATGCCTGTAATGTAGAAACCACGTTCCAGTATTGGTCAAAGCCCTGTGTTCGATGCTACTGCACATGGTTCATTCAAATACTACCCTTAACTAGTTTAAATACATATGTAGGTGATGTATCTATACATTCACAACTCTCGCAATGCCTGTAATGTAGAAACCACGTTCCGGTATTGGTCAAAGCCCTGTGGTCGATGCTACTGCACATGGTTCATTCAAATACTACCCTTAACTATGGTTAAATAGTTTAAATACGTATGTAGGTGATGTATCTATACATTTACAACTTACGCAATGCCTGTAATGGTTAAAAATGCGTAGATATGTAGTGTATCTATGCATTCACAACTCTCGCAATGCCTGTAATGTAGAAACCACGTTCCAGTATTGGCCAAAGCCCTGTGTTCGATGCTACTGCACATGGTTCATTCAAATACTACCCAACTCTCGCAATGCCTGTAATGTAGAAACCACGTTCCAGTATTGGTCAAAGCCCTGTGTTCGATGCTACTGCACATGGTTCATTCAAATACTACCCTTTACTAGTTTAAATACGTATGTAGGTGATGTCTATACATTCACAACTCTGGCAATGCCTGTAATGTAGAAACCACTTTCCAGTATTGGTCAAAGCCCTGTGTTCGATGCTACTGCACATGGTTCATTCAAATACTACCCTTAACTAGTTTAAATACGTATGTAGGTGATGTCTATACATTCACAACTCTGGCAATGCCTGTAATGTAGAAACCACGTTCCAGTATTGGTCAAAGCCCTGTGTTCGATCCTACTGCACATGGTTCATTCAAATACTACCCTTAACTAGTTTAAATACGTATGTAGGTGATGTATCTATACATTCACAACTCTCGCAATGCCTGTAATGTAGAAACCACGTTCCAGTATTGGTCAAAGCCCTGTGTTCGATGCTACTGCACATGGTTCATTCAAATACTACCCTTAACTATGGTTAAATAGTTTAAATACGTATGTAGGTGATGTATCTATACATTTACAACTTACGCTATGCCTGTAATGGTTAAAAATGCGTACATATGTTGTGTATCTATGCATTCACAACTTTGGCAATGCCTGTAATGTAGAAACCACGTTCCAGTATTGGCCAAAGCCCTGTGTTCGATGCTACTGCACATGGTTCATTCAAATACTACCCTTAACTAGTTTAAATACGTATGTAGGTGATGTATCTATACATTCACAACTCTCGCAATGCCTGTAATGTAGAAACCACGTTCCAGTATTGGTCAAAGGCCTGTGTTCGATGCTACTGCACCTGGTTCATTCAAATACTACCCTTAAGTGGTTTAAATAGTTTAAATACGTATGTAGGTGATGTATCTATACATTTATAACTTACGCAATGCCTGTAATGGTTAAAAATGCGTACATATGTAGTGTATCTATGCATTCACAACTTCGGCAATGCCTGTAATGTAGAAACCACGTTCCAGTATTGGCCAAAGCCCTGTGTTTGATGCTACTGCACATGGTTCATTCAAATACTACCCTTAACTAGTTTAAATACGTATGTAGGTGATGTATCTATACATTCACAACTCTCGCAATGCCTGTAATGTAGAAACCACGTTCCAGTATTGGTCAAAGCCCTGTGTTCGATGCTACTGCACATGGTTCATTCAAATACTACCCTTTACTAGTTTAAATACGTATGTAGGTGATGTCTATACATTCACAACTCTGGCAATGCCTGTAATGTAGAAACCACTTTCCAGTATTGGTCAAAGCCCTGTGTTCGATGCTACTGCACATGGTTCATTCAAATACTACCCTTAACTAGTTTAAATACGTATGTAGGTGATGTCTATACATTCACAACTCTGGCAATGCCTGTAATGTAGAAACCACGTTCCAGTATTGGTCAAAGCCCTGTGTTCGATCCTACTGCACATGGTTCATTCAAATACTACCCTTAACTAGTTTAAATACGTATGTAGGTGATGTATCTATACATTCACAACTCTCGCAATGCCTGTAATGTAGAAACCACGTTCCAGTATTGGTCAAAGCCCTGTGTTCGATGCTACTGCACATGGTTCATTCAAATACTACCCTTAACTATGGTTAAATAGTTTAAATACGTATGTAGGTGATGTATCTATACATTTACAACTTACGCTATGCCTGTAATGGTTAAAAATGCGTACATATGTTGTGTATCTATGCATTCACAACTTTGGCAATGCCTGTAATGTAGAAACCACGTTCCAGTATTGGCCAAAGCCCTGTGTTCGATGCTACTGCACATGGTTCATTCAAATACTACCCTTAACTAGTTTAAATACGTATGTAGGTGATGTATCTATACATTCACAACTCTCGCAATGCCTGTAATGTAGAAACCACGTTCCAGTATTGGTCAAAGGCCTGTGTTCGATGCTACTGCACCTGGTTCATTCAAATACTACCCTTAAGTGGTTTAAATAGTTTAAATACGTATGTAGGTGATGTATCTATACATTTATAACTTACGCAATGCCTGTAATGGTTAAAAATGCGTACATATGTAGTGTATCTATGCATTCACAACTTCGGCAATGCCTGTAATGTAGAAACCACGTTCCAGTATTGGCCAAAGCCCTGTGTTTGATGCTACTGCACATGGTTCATTCAAATACTACCCTTAACTAGTTTAAATACGTATGTAGGTGATGTATCTATACATTCACAACTCTCGCAATGCCTGTAATGTAGAAACCACGTTCCAGTATTGGTCAAAGCCCTGTGTTCGATGCTACTGCACATGGTTCATTCAAATACTACCCTTAACTAGTTTAAATACGTATGTAGGTGATGTCTATACATTCACAACTCTGGCAATGCCTGTAATGTAGAAACCACTTTCCAGTATTGGTCAAAGCCCTGTGTTCGATGCTACTGCACATGGTTCATTCAAATACTACCCATAACTAGTTTAAATACGTATGTAGGTGATGTATCTATACATTCACAACTCTCGCAATGCCTGTAATGTAGAAACCACGTTCCAGTATTGGTCAAAGCCCTGTGTTCGATGCTACTGCACATGGTTCATTCAAATACTACCCTTAACTAGTTTAAATACGTATGTAGGTGATGTATCTATACATTCACAACTCTTGCAATGCCTGTAATGTAGAAACCACGTTCCAGTATTGGTCAAAGCCCTGTGTTCGATGCTACTGCACATGGTTCATTCAAATACTACCCTTAACTATGGTTAAATAGTTTAAATACGTATGTAGGTGATGTATCTATACATTTACAACTTACGCAATGCCTGTAATGGTTAAAAATGCGTAGATATGTAGTGTATCTATGCATTCACAACTTTGGCAATGCCTGTAATGTAGAAACCACGTTCCAGTATTGGCCAAAGCCCTGTGTTCGGCGCTACTGCACATGGTTCATTCAAATACTGCCCTTAACTAGTTTAAATACGTATGTAGGTGATGTATCTATACATTCACAACTCTTGCAATGCCTGTAATGTAGAAACCACGTTCCAGTACTGGTCAAAGCCCTGTGTTCGATGCTACTGCACATGGTTCATTCAAATACTACCCTTAACTAGTTTAAATACGTATGTAGGTGATGTATCTATACATTCACAACTCTTGCAATGCCTGTAATGTAGAAACCACGTTCCAGTATTGGTCAAAGCCCTGTGTTCGACGCTACTGCACATGGTTCATTCAAATACTACCCTTAACTATGGTTAAATAGTTTAAATACGTATGTAGGTGATGTATCTATACATTTACAACTTACGCGATGCCTGTAATGGTTAAAAATGCGTACATATGTAGTGTATCTATGCATTCACAACTTTGGCAATGCCTGTAATGTAGAAACCACGTTCCAGTATTGGCCAAAGCCCTGTGTTCGATGCTACTGCACATGGTTCATTCAAATACTACCCATAACTGGTTTAAATACGTATGTAGGTGATGTATCTATACATTCACAACTTTCGCAATGCCTGTAATGTAGAAACCACGTTCCAGTATTGGTCAAAGCCCTGTGTTCGATGCTACTGCACATGGTTCATTCAAATACTACCCTTAACTAGTTTAAATACGTATGTAGGTGATGTCTATACATTCACAACTCTCGCAATGCCTGTAATGTAGAAACCACGTTCCAGTATTGGTCAAAGCCCTGTGTTCGATGCTACTGCACATGGTTCATTCAAATACTACCCTTAAGTGGTTTAAATAGTTTAAATACGTATGTAGGTGATGTATCTATACATTTACAACTTACGCAATGCCTGTAATGGTTACAAATGCGTAGATATGTAGTGTATCTATGCATTCACAACTCTCGCAATGCCTGTAATGTAGAAACCACGTTCCAGTATTGGCCAAAGCCCTGTGTTCGATGCTACTGCACATGGTTCATTCAAATACTACCCTTAACTAGTTTAAATACGTATGTAGGTGATGTATCTATACATTCACAACTCTCGCAATGCCTGTAATGTAGAAACCACGTTCCAGTATTGGTCAAAGGCCTGTGTTCGATGCTACTGCACCTGGTTCATTCAAATACTACCCTTAAGTGGTTTAAATAGTTTAAATACGTATGTAGGTGATGTATCTATACATTTATAACTTACGCAATGCCTGTAATGGTTAAAAATGCGTACATATGTAGTGTATCTATGCATTCACAACTTCGGCAATGCCTGTAATGTAGAAACCACGTTCCAGTATTGGCCAAAGCCCTGTGTTTGATGCTACTGCACATGGTTCATTCAAATACTACCCTTAACTAGTTTAAATACGTATGTAGGTGATGTATCTATACATTCACAACTCTCGCAATGCCTGTAATGTAGAAACCACGTTCCAGTATTGGTCAAAGCCCTGTGTTCGATGCTACTGCACATGGTTCATTCAAATACTACCCTTAACTAGTTTAAATACGTATGTAGGTGATGTCTATACATTCACAACTCTGGCAATGCCTGTAATGTAGAAACCACTTTCCAGTATTGGTCAAAGCCCTGTGTTCGATGCTACTGCACATGGTTCATTCAAATACTACCCTTAACTAGTTTAAATACGTATGTAGGTGATGTATCTATACATTCACAACTCTCGCAATGCCTGTAATGTAGAAACCACGTTCCAGTATTGGTCAAAGCCCTGTGTTCGATGCTACTGCACATGGTTCATTCAAATACTACCCTTAACTAGTTTAAATACGTATGTAGGTGATGTATCTATACATTCACAACTCTTGCAATGCCTGTAATGTAGAAACCACGTTCCAGTATTGGTCAAAGCCCTGTGTTCGATGCTACTGCACATGGTTCATTCAAATACTACCCTTAACTATGGTTAAATAGTTTAAATACGTATGTAGGTGATGTATCTATACATTTACAACTTACGCAATGCCTGTAATGGTTAAAAATGCGTAGATATGTAGTGTATCTATGCATTCACAACTTTGGCAATGCCTGTAATGTAGAAACCACGTTCCAGTATTGGCCAAAGCCCTGTGTTCGGCGCTACTGCACATGGTTCATTCAAATACTGCCCTTAACTAGTTTAAATACGTATGTAGGTGATGTATCTATACATTCACAACTCTTGCAATGCCTGTAATGTAGAAACCACGTTCCAGTACTGGTCAAAGCCCTGTGTTCGATGCTACTGCACATGGTTCATTCAAATACTACCCTTTACTATGGTTAAATAGTTTAAATACGTATGTAGGTGATGTATCTATACATTTACAACCTACGTAATGCCTGTAAGGGTTAAAAATGCGTACATATGTAGTGTATCTATGCATTCACAACTTTGGCAATGCCTGTAATGTAGAAACCACGTTCCAGTATTCGCCAAAGCCCTGTGTTCGATGCTACTGCACATGGTTCATTCAAATACTACCCTTAACTAGTTTAAATACGTATGTAGGTGATGTATCTATACATTCACAACTCTCGCAATGCCTGTAATGTAGAAACCACGTTCCAGTATTGGTCAAAGCCCTGTGTTCGATGCTACTGCACATGGTTCATTCAAATACTACCCTTAACTATGGTTAAATAGTTTAAATACGTATGTAGGTGATGTATCTATACATTTACAACTTACGCAATGCCTGTAATGGTTAAAAATGCGTACATATGTAGTGTATCTATGCATTCACAACTTTGGCAATGCCTCTAATGTAGAAACCACGTTCCAGTATTGGCCAAAGCCCTGTGTTCGATGCTACTGCACATGGTTCATTCAAATACTACCCTTAACTAGTTTAAATACGTATGTAGGTGATGTATCTATGCATTCACAACTCTCGCAATGCCAGTAATGTAGAAACCACGTTCCAGTATTGGTCAAAGCACTGTGTTCGATGCTACTGCACATGGTTCATTCAAATACTACCCTTAAGTGGTTTAAATAGTTTAAATACGTATGTAGGTGATGTATCTATACATTTACAACTTACGCAATGCCTGTAATGGTTGAAAGTGCGTATATATGTAGTGTATCTATGCATTCACAACTTTGGCAATGCCTGTAATGTAGAAACCACGTTCCAGTATTGGCCAAAACCCTGTGTTCGATGCTACTGCACATGGTTCATTCAAATACTACCCTTAACTAGTTTAAATACGTATGTAGGTGATGTATCTATACATTCACAACTCTCGCAATGCCTGTAATGTAGAAACCACGTTCCAGTATTGGTCAAAGTACTGTGTTCGATGCTACTGCACATGGTTCATTCAAATACTACCCTTAACTAGTTTAAATACGTATGTAGGTGATGTATCTATACATTTACAACTTACGCAATGCCTGTAATGGTTAAAAATGCGTACATATGTAGTGTGTCTATGCATTCACAACTTTGGCAATGCCTCTAATGTAGAAACCACGTTCCAGTATTGGCCAAAGCCCTGTGTTCGATACTACTGCACATGGTTCATTCAAATACTACCCTTAACTAGTTTAAATACGTATGTAGGTGATGTATCTATACATTCACAACTCTCGCAATGCCAGAAATGTAGAAACCACGTTCATGTATTGGTCCAAGCACTGTGTTCGATGCTACTGCACATGGTTCATTCAAATACTACCCTTAACTATGGTTAAATAGTTTAAATACGTATGTAGGTGATGTATCTATACATTTACAACTTACGCAATGCCTGTAATGGTTGAAAGTGCGTATATATGTAGTGTATCTATGCATTCACAACTTTGGCAATGCCTGTAATGTAGAAACCACGTTCCAGTATTGGCCAAAGCCCTGTGTTCGATGCTACTGCACATGGTTCATTCAAATACTACCCTTAACTATGGTTAAATAGTTTAAATACGTATGTAGGTGATGTATCTATACATTTACAACTTACGCAATGCCTGTAATGGTTAAACATGCGTAGATATGTAGTGTATCTATGCATTCACAACTTTGGCAATGCCTGTAATGTAGAAACCACGTTCCAGTATTGGTCAAAGCCCTGTGTTCGATGCTACTGCACATGGTTCATTCAAATACTACCCTTAACTATGGTTAAATAGTTTAAATACGTATGTAGGTGATGTATCTATACATTTACAACTTACGCAATGCCTGTAATGGTTAAAAATGCGTAGATATGTAGTGTATCTATGCATTCACAACTTTGGCAATGCCTGTAATGTAGAAACCACGTTCCAGTATTGGCCAAAGCCCTGTGTTCGGCGCTACTGCACATGGTTCATTCAAATACTGCCCTTAACTAGTTTAAATACGTATGTAGGTGATGTATCTATACATTCACAACTCTTGCAATGCCTGTAATGTAGAAACCACGTTCCAGTACTGGTCAAAGCCCTGTGTTCGATGCTACTGCACATGGTTCATTCAAATACTACCCTTTACTATGGTTAAATAGTTTAAATACGTATGTAGGTGATGTATCTATACATTTACAACCTACGTAATGCCTGTAAGGGTTAAAAATGCGTACATATGTAGTGTATCTATGCATTCACAACTTTGGCAATGCCTGTAATGTAGAAACCACGTTCCAGTATTGGCCAAAGCCCTGTGTTCGATGCTACTGCACATGGTTCATTCAAATACTACCCTTAACTAGTTTAAATACGTATGTAGGTGATGTATCTATACATTCACAACTCTCGCAATGCCTGTAATGTAGAAACCACGTTCCAGTATTGGTCCAAGCCCTGTGTTCGATGCTACTGCACATGGTTCATTCAAATACTACCCTTAACTATGGTTAAATAGTTTAAATACGTATGTAGGTGATGTATCTATACATTTACAACTTACGCAATGCCTGTAATGGTTAAAAATGCGTACATATGTAGTGTATCTATGCATTCACAACTTTGGCAATGCCTCTAATGTAGAAACCACGTTCCAGTATTGGCCAAAGCCCTGTGTTCGATGCTACTGCACATGGTTCATTCAAATACTACCCTTAACTAGTTTAAATACGTATGTAGGTGATGTATCTATGCATTCACAACTCTCGCAATGCCAGTAATGTAGAAACCACGTTCCAGTATTGGTCAAAGCACTGTGTTCGATGCTACTGCACATGGTTCATTCAAATACTACCCTTAAGTGGTTTAAATAGTTTAAATACGTATGTAGGTGATGTATCTATACATTTACAACTTACGCAATGCCTGTAATGGTTGAAAGTGCGTATATATGTAGTGTATCTATGCATTCACAACTTTGGCAATGCCTGTAATGTAGAAACCACGTTCCAGTATTGGCCAAAACCCTGTGTTCGATGCTACTGCACATGGTTCATTCAAATACTACCCTTAACTAGTTTAAATACGTATGTAGGTGATGTATCTATACATTCACAACTCTCGCAATGCCTGTAATGTAGAAACCACGTTCCAGTGTTGGTCAAAGTACTGTGTTCGATGCTACTGCACATGGTTCATTCAAATACTACCCTTAACTAGTTTAAACACGTATGTAGGTGATGTATCTATACATTTACAACTTACGCAATGCCTGTAATGGTTAAAAATGCGTACATATGTAGTGTATCTATGCATTCACAACTTTGGCAATGCCTCTAATGTAGAAACCACGTTCCAGTATTGGCCAAAGCCCTGTGTTCGATACTACTGCACATGGTTCATTCAAATACTACCCTTAACTAGTTTAAATACGTATGTAGGTGATGTATCTATACATTCACAACTCTCGCAATGCCAGAAATGTAGAAACCACGTTCATGTATTGGTCCAAGCACTGTGTTCGATGCTACTGCACATGGTTCATTCAAATACTACCCTTAACTATGGTTAAATAGTTTAAATACGTATGTAGGTGATGTATCTATACATTTACAACTTACGCAATGCCTGTAATGGTTGAAAGTGCGTATATATGTAGTGTATCTATGCATTCACAACTTTGGCAATGCCTGTAATGTAGAAACCACGTTCCAGTATTGGCCAAAGCCCTGTGTTCGATGCTACTGCACATGGTTCATTCAAATACTACCATTAACTAGTTTAAATACGTATGTAGGTGATGTATCTATACATTCACAACTCTCGCAATGCCTGTAATGTAGAAACCACGTTCCAGTACTGGTCAAAACCCTGTGTTCGATGCTACTGCACATGGTTCATTCAAATACTACCCTTAACTATGGCTAAATAGTTTAAATACGTATGTAGGTGATGTATCTATACATTCACAACTCTCGCAATGCCTGTAATGTAGAAACCACGTTCCAGTATTGGTCAAAGCCCTGTGTTCGATGCTACTGCACATGGTTCATTCAAATACTACCCTTAACTAGTTTAAATACATATGTAGGTGATGTATCTATACATTCACAACTCTCGCAATGCCTGTAATGTAGAAACCACGTTCCGGTATTGGTCAAAGCCCTGTGGTCGATGCTACTGCACATGGTTCATTCAAATACTACCCTTAACTATGGTTAAATAGTTTAAATACGTATGTAGGTGATGTATCTATACATTTACAACTTACGCAATGCCTGTAATGGTTAAAAATGCGTAGATATGTAGTGTATCTATGCATTCACAACTTTGGCAATGCCTGTAATGTAGAAACCACGTTCCAGTATTGGCCAAAGCCCTGTGTTCGATGCTACTGCACATGGTTCATTCAAATACTACCCAACTCTCGCAATGCCTGTAATGTAGAAACCACGTTCCAGTATTGGTCAAAGCCCTGTGTTCGATGCTACTGCACATGGTTCATTCAAATACTACCCTTTACTAGTTTAAATACGTATGTAGGTGATGTCTATACATTCACAACTCTGGCAATGCCTGTAATGTAGAAACCACTTTCCAGTATTGGTCAAAGCCCTGTGTTCGATGCTACTGCACATGGTTCATTCAAATACTACCCTTAACTAGTTTAAATACGTATGTAGGTGATGTCTATACATTCACAACTCTGGCAATGCCTGTAATGTAGAAACCACGTTCCAGTATTGGTCAAAGCCCTGTGTTCGATCCTACTGCACATGGTTCATTCAAATACTACCCTTAACTAGTTTAAATACGTATGTAGGTGATGTATCTATACATTCACAACTCTCGCAATGCCTGTAATGTAGAAACCACGTTCCAGTATTGGTCAAAGCCCTGTGTTCGATGCTACTGCACATGGTTCATTCAAATACTACCCTTAACTATGGTTAAATAGTTTAAATACGTATGTAGGTGATGTATCTATACATTTACAACTTACGCTATGCCTGTAATGGTTAAAAATGCGTACATATGTTGTGTATCTATGCATTCACAACTTTGGCAATGCCTGTAATGTAGAAACCACGTTCCAGTATTGGTCAAAGCCCTGTGTTCGACGCTACTGCACATGGTTCATTCAAATACTACCCTTAACTATGGTTAAATAGTTTAAATACGTATGTAGGTGATGTATCTATACATTTACAACTTACGCGATGCCTGTAATGGTTAAAAATGCGTACATATGTAGTGTATCTATGCATTCACAACTTTGGCAATGCCTGTAATGTAGAAACCACGTTCCAGTATTGGCCAAAGCCCTGTGTTCGATGCTACTGCACATGGTTCATTCAAATACTACCCATAACTGGTTTAAATACGTATGTAGGTGATGTATCTATACATTCACAACTTTCGCAATGCCTGTAATGTAGAAACCACGTTCCAGTATTGGTCAAAGCCCTGTGTTCGATGCTACTGCACATGGTTCATTCAAATACTACCCTTAACTAGTTTAAATACGTATGTAGGTGATGTCTATACATTCACAACTCTCGCAATGCCTGTAATGTAGAAACCACGTTCCAGTATTGGTCAAAGCCCTGTGTTCGATGCTACTGCACATGGTTCATTCAAATACTACCCTTAAGTGGTTTAAATAGTTTAAATACGTATGTAGGTGATGTATCTATACATTTATAACTTACGCAATGCCTGTAATGGTTACAAATGCGTAGATATGTAGTGTATCTATGCATTCACAACTCTCGCAATGCCTGTAATGTAGAAACCACGTTCCAGTATTGGCCAAAGCCCTGTGTTCGATGCTACTGCACATGGTTCATTCAAATACTACCCTTAACTAGTTTAAATACGTATGTAGGTGATGTATCTATACATTCACAACTCTCGCAATGCCTGTAATGTAGAAACCACGTTCCAGTATTGGTCAAAGCCCTGTGTTCGATGCTACTGCACCTGGTTCATTCAAATACTACCCTTAAGTGGTTTAAATAGTTTAAATACGTATGTAGGTGATGTATCTATACATTTATAACTTACGCAATGCCTGTAATGGTTAAAAATGCGTACATATGTAGTGTATCTATGCATTCACAACTTCGGCAATGCCTGTAATGTAGAAACCACGTTCCAGTATTGGCCAAAGCCCTGTGTTTGATGCTACTGCACATGGTTCATTCAAATACTACCCTTAACTAGTTTAAATACGTATGTAGGTGATGTATCTATACATTCACAACTCTCGCAATGCCTGTAATGTAGAAACCACGTTCCAGTATTGGTCAAAGCCCTGTGTTCGATGCTACTGCACATGGTTCATTCAAATACTACCCTTAACTAGTTTAAATACGTATGTAGGTGATGTCTATACATTCACAACTCTGGCAATGCCTGTAATGTAGAAACCACTTTCCAGTATTGGTCAAAGCCCTGTGTTCGATGCTACTGCACATGGTTCATTCAAATACTACCCTTAACTAGTTTAAATACGTATGTAGGTGATGTATCTATACATTCACAACTCTCGCAATGCCTGTAATGTAGAAACCACGTTCCAGTATTGGTCAAAGCCCTGTGTTCGATGCTACTGCACATGGTTCATTCAAATACTACCCTTAACTAGTTTAAATACGTATGTAGGTGATGTATCTATACATTCACAACTCTTGCAATGCCTGTAATGTAGAAACCACGTTCCAGTATTGGTCAAAGCCCTGTGTTCGATGCTACTGCACATGGTTCATTCAAATACTACCCTTAACTATGGTTAAATAGTTTAAATACGTATGTAGGTGATGTATCTATACATTTACAACTTACGCAATGCCTGTAATGGTTAAAAATGCGTAGATATGTAGTGTATCTATGCATTCACAACTTTGGCAATGCCTGTAATGTAGAAACCACGTTCCAGTATTGGCCAAAGCCCTGTGTTCGGCGCTACTGCACATGGTTCATTCAAATACTGCCCTTAACTAGTTTAAATACGTATGTAGGTGATGTATCTATACATTCACAACTCTTGCAATGCCTGTAATGTAGAAACCACGTTCCAGTACTGGTCAAAGCCCTGTGTTCGATGCTACTGCACATGGTTCATTGAAATACTACCCTTTACTATGGTTAAATAGTTTAAATACGTATGTAGGTGATGTATCTATACATTTACAACCTACGTAATGCCTGTAAGGGTTAAAAATGCGTAGATATGTAGTGTATCTATGCATTCACAACTTTGGCAATGCCTGTAATGTAGAAACCACGTTCCAGTATTCGCCAAAGCCCTGTGTTCGATGCTACTGCACATGGTTCATTCAAATACTACCCTTAACTAGTTTAAATACGTATGTAGGTGATGTATCTATACATTCACAACTCTCGCAATGCCTGTAATGTAGAAACCACGTTCCAGTATTGGTCAAAGCCCTGTGTTCGATGCTACTGCACATGGTTCATTCAAATACTACCCTTAACTATGGTTAAATAGTTTAAATACGTATGTAGGTGATGTATCTATACATTTACAACTTACGCAATGCCTGTAATGGTTAAAAATGCGTACATATGTAGTGTATCTATGCATTCACAACTTTGGCAATGCCTCTAATGTAGAAACCACGTTCCAGTATTGGCCAAAGCCCTGTGTTCGATGCTACTGCACATGGTTCATTCAAATACTACCCTTAACTAGTTTAAATACGTATGTAGGTGATGTATCTATGCATTCACAACTCTCGCAATGCCAGTAATGTAGAAACCACGTTCCAGTATTGGTCAAAGCACTGTGTTCGATGCTACTGCACATGGTTCATTCAAATACTACCCTTAAGTGGTTTAAATAGTTTAAATACGTATGTAGGTGATGTATCTATACATTTACAACTTACGCAATGCCTGTAATGGTTGAAAGTGCGTATATATGTAGTGTATCTATGCATTCACAACTTTGGCAATGCCTGTAATGTAGAAACCACGTTCCAGTATTGGCCAAAACCCTGTGTTCGATGCTACTGCACATGGTTCATTCAAATACTACCCTTAACTAGTTTAAATACGTATGTAGGTGATGTATCTATACATTCACAACTCTCGCAATGCCTGTAATGTAGAAACCACGTTCCAGTATTGGTCAAAGTACTGTGTTCGATGCTACTGCACATGGTTCATTCAAATACTACCCTTAACTAGTTTAAATACGTATGTAGGTGATGTATCTATACATTTACAACTTACGCAATGCCTGTAATGGTTAAAAATACGTACATATGTAGTGTGTCTATGCATTCACAACTTTGGCAATGCCTCTAATGTAGAAACCACGTTCCAGTATTGGCCAAAGCCCTGTGTTCGATACTACTGCACATGGTTCATTCAAATACTACCCTTAACTAGTTTAAATACGTATGTAGGTGATGTATCTATACATTTACAACTTACGCAATGCCTGTAATGGTTGAAAGTGCGTATATATGTAGTGTATCTATGCATTCACAACTTTGGCAATGCCTGTAATGTAGAAACCACGTTCCAGTATTGGCCAAAGCCCTGTGTTCGATGCTACTGCACATGGTTCATTCAAATACTACCCTTAACTATGGTTAAATAGTTTAAATACGTATGTAGGTGATGTATCTATACATTTACAACTTACGCAATGCCTGTAATGGTTAAAAATGCGTAGATATGTAGTGTATCTATGCATTCACAACTTTGGCAATGCCTGTAATGTAGAAACCACGTTCCAGTATTGGTCAAAGCCCTGTGTTCGATGCTACTGCACATGGTTCATTCAAATACTACCCTTAACTATGGTTAAATAGTTTAAATACGTATGTAGGTGATGTATCTATACATTTACAACTTACGCAATGCCTGTAATGGTTAAAAATGCGTAGATATGTAGTGTATCTATGCATTCACAACTTTGGCAATGCCTGTAATGTAGAAACCACGTTCCAGTATTGGCCAAAGCCCTGTGTTCGGCGCTACTGCACATGGTTCATTCAAATACTGCCCTTAACTAGTTTAAATACGTATGTAGGTGATGTATCTATACATTCACAACTCTTGCAATGCCTGTAATGTAGAAACCACGTTCCAGTACTGGTCAAAGCCCTGTGTTCGATGCTACTGCACATGGTTCATTGAAATACTACCCTTTACTATGGTTAAATAGTTTAAATACGTATGTAGGTGATGTATCTATACATTTACAACCTACGTAATGCCTGTAAGGGTTAAAAATGCGTACATATGTAGTGTATCTATGCATTCACAACTTTGGCAATGCCTGTAATGTAGAAACCACGTTCCAGTATTCGCCAAAGCCCTGTGTTCGATGCTACTGCACATGGTTCATTCAAATACTACCCTTAACTAGTTTAAATACGTATGTAGGTGATGTATCTATACATTCACAACTCTCGCAATGCCTGTAATGTAGAAACCACGTTCCAGTATTGGTCAAAGCCCTGTGTTCGATGCTACTGCACATGGTTCATTCAAATACTACCCTTAACTATGGTTAAATAGTTTAAATACGTATGTAGGTGATGTATCTATACATTTACAACTTACGCAATGCCTGTAATGGTTAAAAATGCGTACATATGTAGTGTATCTATGCATTCACAACTTTGGCAATGCCTCTAATGTAGAAACCACGTTCCAGTATTGGCCAAAGCCCTGTGTTCGATGCTACTGCACATGGTTCATTCAAATACTACCCTTAACTAGTTTAAATACGTATGTAGGTGATGTATCTATGCATTCACAACTCTCGCAATGCCAGTAATGTAGAAACCACGTTCCAGTATTGGTCAAAGCCCTGTGTTCGATGCTACTGCACATGGTTCATTCAAATACTACCCTTAAGTGGTTTAAATAGTTTAAATACGTATGTAGGTGATGTATCTATACATTTACAACTTACGCAATGCCTGTAATGGTTGAAAGTGCGTATATATGTAGTGTATCTATGCATTCACAACTTTGGCAATGCCTGTAATGTAGAAACCACGTTCCAGTATTGGCCAAAACCCTGTGTTCGATGCTACTGCACATGGTTCATTCAAATACTACCCTTAACTAGTTTAAATACGTATGTAGGTGATGTATCTATACATTCACAACTCTCGCAATGCCTGTAATGTAGAAACCACGTTCCAGTGTTGGTCAAAGTACTGTGTTCGATGCTACTGCACATGGTTCATTCAAATACTACCCTTAACTAGTTTAAATACGTATGTAGGTGATGTATCTATACATTTACAACTTACGCAATGCCTGTAATGGTTAAAAATGCGTACATATGTAGTGTATCTATGCATTCACAACTTTGGCAATGCCTCTAATGTAGAAACCACGTTCCAGTATTGGCCAAAGCCCTGTGTTCGATACTACTGCACATGGTTCATTCAAATACTACCCTTAACTAGTTTAAATACGTATGTAGGTGATGTATCTATACATTCACAACTCTCGCAATGCCAGAAATGTAGAAACCACGTTCATGTATTGGTCCAAGCACTGTGTTCGATGCTACTGCACATGGTTCATTCAAATACTACCCTTAACTATGGTTAAATAGTTTAAATACGTATGTAGGTGATGTATCTATACATTTACAACTTACGCAATGCCTGTAATGGTTGAAAGTGCGTATATATGTAGTGTATCTATGCATTCACAACTTTGGCAATGCCTGTAATGTAGAAACCACGTTCCAGTATTGGCCAAAGCCCTGTGTTCGATGCTACTGCACATGGTTCATTCAAATACTACCATTAACTAGTTTAAATACGTATGTAGGTGATGTATCTATACATTCACAACTCTCGCAATGCCTGTAATGTAGAAACCACGTTCCAGTACTGGTCAAAACCCTGTGTTCGATGCTACTGCACATGGTTCATTCAAATACTACCCTTAACTATGGTAAAACAGTTTAAATACGTATGTAGGTGATGTATCTATACATTTACAACTTACGCAATGAGTGTAATGGTTAAAAATGCGTACATATGTAGTGTATCTATGCATTCACAACTTTGGCAATGCCTGTAATGTAGAAACCACGTTCCAGTATTGGCCAAAGCCCTGTGTTCGATGCTACTGCACATGGTTCATTCAAATACTACCCTTAACTAGTTTAAATACGTATGTAGGTGATGTATCTATACATTCACAACTCTCGCAATGCCTGTAATGTAGAAACCACGTTCCAGTATTGTTCAAAGCCCTGTGTTCGATGCTACTGCACATGGTTCATTCAAATACTACCCTTAACTATGGTTAAATAGTTTAAATATGTATATAGGTGATGTATCTATACATTTACAACTTACGCAATGCCTGTAATGGTTAAAAATGCGTACATATGTAGTGTATCTATGCATTCACAACTTTGGCAATGCCTCTAATGTAGAAACCACGTTCCAGTATTGGCCAAAGCCCTGTGTTCGATGCTACTGCACATGGTTCATTCAAATACTACCCTTAACTAGTTTAAATACGTATGTAGGTGATGTATCTATGCATTCACAACTCTCGCAATGCCAGTAATGTAGAAACCACGTTCATGTATTGGTCCAAGCACTGTGTTCGATGCTACTGCACATGGTTCATTCAAATACTACCCTTAACTATGGTTAAATAGTTTAAATACGTATGTAGGTGATGTATCTATACATTTACAACTTACGCAATGCCTGTAATGGTTGAAAGTGCGTATATATGTAGTGTATCTATGCATTCACAACTCTCGCAATGCCTGTAATGTAGAAACCACGTTCCAGTATTGGCCAAAGCCCTGTGTTCGATGCTACTGCACATGGTTCATTCAAATACTACCCTTAACTAGTTTAAATACGTATGTAGGTGATGTATCTATACATTCACAACTCTCGCAATGCCTGTAATGTAGAAACCACGTTCCAGTATTGGTCAAAGCCCTGTGTTCGATGCTACTGCACATGGTTCATTCAAATACTACCCTTAAGTGGTTTAAATAGTTTAAATACGTATGTAGGTGATGTATCTATACATTTACAACTAACGCAATGCCTGTAATGGTTAAAAATGCGTAGATATGTAGTGTATCTATGCATTCATAACTTTGGCAATGCCTGTAATGTAGAAACCACGTTCCAGTATTGGCCAAAGCCCTGTGTTCGATGCTACTGCACATGGTTCATTCAAATACTACCCTTAACTAGTTTAAATACGTATGTAGGTGATGTATCTATACATTCACAACTCTCGCAATGCCTGTTTTGTAGAAACCACGTTCCAGTATTGGTCAAAGCCCTGTGTTCGATGCTACTGCACATGGTTCATTCAAATACTACCCTTAACTAGTTTAAATACGTATGTAGGTGATGTATCTATACATTCACAACTCTCGCAATACCTGTAATGTAGAAACCACGTTCCAGTATTGGTCAAAGCCCTGTGTTCGATGCTACTGCACATGGTTCATTCAAATACTACCCTTAACTATGGTTAAATAGTTTAAATACGTATGTAGGTGATGTATCTATACATTTACAACTTACGCAATGCCTGTAATGGTTAAAAATGCGTACATATGTAGTGTATCTATGCATTCACAACTTTGGCAATGCCTGTAATGTAGAAACCACGTTCCAGTATTGGCCAAAGCCCTGTGTTCGACGCTACTGCACATGGTTCATTCAAATACTGCCCTTAACTAGTTTAAATACGTATGTAGGTGATGTATCTATACATTCACAACTCTCGCAATGCCTGTAATGTAGAAACCACGTTCCAGTACTGGTCAAAACCCTGTGTTCGATGCTACTGCACATGGTTCATTCAAATACTACCCTTAACTATGGTTAAATAGTTTAAATACGTATGTAGGTGATGTATCTATACATTTACAACCTACGCAATGCCTGTAAGGGTTAAAGGTGCGTACATATGTAGTGTATCTATGCATTCACAACTTTGGCAATGCCTGTAATGTAGAAACCACGTTCCAGTATTGGCCAAAGCCCTGTGTTCGACGCTACTGCACATGGTTCATTCAAATACTACCCTTAACTAGTTTAAATACGTATGTAGGTGATGTATCTATACATTCACAACTCTCGCAATGCCTGTAATGTAGAAACCACGTTCCAGTATTGGTCAAAGCCCTGTGTTCGATGCTACTGCACATGGTTCATTCAAATACTACCCTTAACTATGGTAAAACAGTTTAAATACGTATGTAGGTGATGTATCTATACATTTACAACTTACGCAATGAGTGTAATGGTTAAAAATGCGTACATATGTAGTGTATCTATGCATTCACAACTTTGGCAATGCCTGTAATGTAGAAACCACGTTCCAGTATTGGCCAAAGCCCTGTGTTCGACGCCACTGCACATGGTTCATTCAAATACTACCCTTAACTAGTTTAAATACGTATGTAGGTGATGTATCTATACATTCACAACTCTCGCAATGCCTGTAATGTAGAAACCACGTTCCAGTATTGGTCAAAGCCCTGTGTTCGATGCTACTGCACATGGTTCATTCAAATACTACCCTTAACTATGGTTAAATAGTTTAAATACGTATGTAGGTGATGTATCTATACATTTACAACTTACGCAATGCCTGTAATGGTTAAAAATGCGTATATATGTAGTGTATCTATGCATTCACAACTTTGGCAATGCCTGTAATGTAGAAACCACGTTCCAGTATTGGCCAAAGCCCTGTGTTCGATGCTACTGCACATGGTTCATTCAAATACTACCCTTAACTAGTTTAAATACGTATGTAGGTGATGTATCTATACATTCACAACTCTCGCAATGCCTGTAATGTAGAAACCACGTTCCAGTATTGGTCAAAGCCCTGTGTTCGATGCTACTGCACATGGTTCATTCAAATACTACCCTTAAGTGGTTTAAATAGTTTAAATACGTATGTAGGTGATGTATCTATACATTTACAACTTACGCAATGCCTGTAATGGTTAAAAATGCGTACACATATAGTGTATCTATGCATTCACAACTTTGGCAATGCCTGTAATGTAGAAACCACGTTCCAGTATTGGCCAAAGCCCTGTGTTCAATGCTACTGCACATGGTTCATTCAAATACTACCCTTAACTAGTTTAAGTACGTATGTAGGTGATGTATCTATACATTCACAACTCTCGCAATGCCTGTAATGTAGAAACCACGTTCCAGTACTGGTCAAAACCCTGTGTTCGATGCTACTGCACATGGTTCATTCAAATACTACCCTTAACTATGGTTAAATAGTTTAAATGCGTATGTAGGTGATGTATCTATACATTTACAACTTACGCAATGCCTGTAATGGTTAAAAATGCGTACACATATAGTGTATCTATGCATTCACAACTTTGGCAATGCCTGTAATGTAGAAACCACGTTCCAGTATTGGCCAAAGCCCTGTGTTCGACGCTACTGCACATGGTTCATTCAAATACTACCCTTAACTAGTTTAAGTACGTATGTAGTTGATGTATCTATACATTCACAACTCTCGCAATGCCTGTAATGTAGAAACCACGTTCCAGTATTTGTCAAAGCCCTGTGTTCGATGCTACTGCACATGGTTCATTCAAATACTACCCTTAACTATGGTTAAATAGTTTAAATACGTATGTAGGTGATGTATCTATACATTTACAACTTACGCAATGAGTGTAATGGTTAAAAATGCGTACATATGTAGTGTATCTATGCATTCACAACTTTGGCAATGCCTGTAATGTAGAAACCACGTTCCAGTATTGGCCAAAGCCCTGTGTTCGACGCTACTGCACATGGTTCATTCAAATACTACCCTTAACTAGTTTAAATACGTATGTAGGTGATGTATCTATACATTCACAACTCTGGCAATGCCTGTAATGTAGAAACCACGTTCCAGTATTGGTCAAAGCCCTGTGTTCGATGCTACTGCACATGGTTCATTCAAATACTACCCTTAACTATGGTTAAATAGTTTAAATACGTATGTAGGTGATGTATCTATACATCTACAACTTACGCAATGCCTGTAATGGTTAAAAATGCGTATATATGTAGTGTATCTATGCATTCACAACTTTGGCAATGCCTGTAATGTAGAAACCACGTTCCAGTATTGGCCAAAGCCCTGTCTTCGATGCTACTGTACATGGTTCATTCAAATACTACCCTTAACTAGTTTAAATACGTATGTAGGTGATGTATCTATACATTCACAACTCTCGCAATGCCTGTAATGTAGAAACCACGTTCCAGTACTGGTCAAAACCCTGTGTTCGATGCTACTGCACATGGTTCATTCAAATACTACCCTTAACTATGGTTAAATAGTTTAAATACGTATGTAGGTGATGTATCTATACATTTACAACTTACGCAATGCCTGTAATGGTTAAAAGTGCGTACATATGTAGTGTATCTATGCATTCACAACTTTGGCAATGCCTGTAATGTAGAAACCACGTTCCAGTATTGGCCAAAGCCCTGTGTTCGATGCTACTGCACATGGTTCATTGAAATACTACCCTTAACTATGGTTAAATAGTTTAAATACGTATGTAGGTGATGTATCTATACATTTACAACTTACGCAATGCCTGTAATGGTTAAAAATGCGTATATATGTAGTGTATCTATGCATTCACAACTTTGGCAATGCCTGTAATGTAGAAACCACGTTCCAGTATTGGCCAAAGCCCTGTGTTCGACGCCACTGCACATGGTTCATTCAAATACTACCCTTAACTAGTTTAAATACGTATGTAGGTGATGTATCTATACATTCACAACTCTCGCAATGCCTGTAATGTAGAAACCACGTTCCAGTATTGGTCAAAGCCCTGTGTTCGATGCTACTGCACATGGTTCATTCAAATACTACCCTTAACTATGGTTAAATAGTTTAAATACGTATGTAGGTGATGTATCTATACATTTACAACTTACGCAATGCCTGTAATGGTTAAAAATGCGTATATATGTAGTGTATCTATGCATTCACAACTTTGGCAATGCCTGTAATGTAGAAACCACGTTCCAGTATTGGCCAAAGCCCTGTGTTCGATGCTACTGCACATGGTTCATTCAAATACTACCCTTAACTAGTTTAAATACGTATGTAGGTGATGTATCTATACATTCACAACTCTCGCAATGCCTGTAATGTAGAAACCACGTTCCAGTATTGGTCAAAGCCCTGTGTTCGATGCTACTGCACATGGTTCATTCAAATACTACCCTTAAGTGGTTTAAATAGTTTAAATACGTATGTAGGTGATGTATCTATACATTTACAACTTACGCAATGCCTGTAATGGTTAAAAATGCGTACACATATAGTGTATCTATGCATTCACAACTTTGGCAATGCCTGTAATGTAGAAACCACGTTCCAGTATTGGCCAAAGCCCTGTGTTCAATGCTACTGCACATGGTTCATTCAAATACTACCCTTAACTAGTTTAAGTACGTATGTAGGTGATGTATCTATACATTCACAACTCTCGCAATGCCTGTAATGTAGAAACCACGTTCCAGTACTGGTCAAAACCCTGTGTTCGATGCTACTGCACATGGTTCATTCAAATACTACCCTTAACTATGGTTAAATAGTTTAAATGCGTATGTAGGTGATGTATCTATACATTTACAACTTACGCAATGCCTGTAATGGTTAAAAATGCGTACACATATAGTGTATCTATGCATTCACAACTTTGGCAATGCCTGTAATGTAGAAACCACGTTCCAGTATTGGCCAAAGCCCTGTGTTCGACGCTACTGCACATGGTTCATTCAAATACTACCCTTAACTAGTTTAAGTACGTATGTAGTTGATGTATCTATACATTCACAACTCTCGCAATGCCTGTAATGTAGAAACCACGTTCCAGTATTTGTCAAAGCCCTGTGTTCGATGCTACTGCACATGGTTCATTCAAATACTACCCTTAACTATGGTAAAATAGTTTAAATACGTATGTAGGTGATGTATCTATACATTTACAACTTACGCAATGAGTGTAATGGTTAAAAATGCGTACATATGTAGTGTATCTATGCATTCACAACTTTGGCAATGCCTGTAATGTAGAAACCACGTTCCAGTATTGGCCAAAGCCCTGTGTTCGACGCTACTGCACATGGTTCATTCAAATACTACCCTTAACTAGTTTAAATACGTATGTAGGTGATGTATCTATACATTCACAACTCTGGCAATGCCTGTAATGTAGAAACCACGTTCCAGTATTGGTCAAAGCCCTGTGTTCGATGCTACTGCACATGGTTCATTCAAATACTACCCTTAACTATGGTTAAATAGTTTAAATACGTATGTAGGTGATGTATCTATACATCTACAACTTACGCAATGCCTGTAATGGTTAAAAATGCGTATATATGTAGTGTATCTATGCATTCACAACTTTGGCAATGCCTGTAATGTAGAAACCACGTTCCAGTATTGGCCAAAGCCCTGTCTTCGATGCTACTGTACATGGTTCATTCAAATACTACCCTTAACTAGTTTAAATACGTATGTAGGTGATGTATCTATACATTCACAACTCTCGCAATGCCTGTAATGTAGAAACCACGTTCCAGTACTGGTCAAAACCCTGTGTTCGATGCTACTGCACATGGTTCATTCAAATACTACCCTTAACTATGGTTAAATAGTTTAAATACGTATGTAGGTGATGTATCTATACATTTACAACTTACGCAATGCCTGTAATGGTTAAAAGTGCGTACATATGTAGTGTATCTATGCATTCACAACTTTGGCAATGCCTGTAATGTAGAAACCACGTTCCAGTATTGGCCAAAGCCCTGTGTTCGATGCTACTGCACATGGTTCATTGAAATACTACCCTCAACTAGTTTAAATACGTATGTAGGTGATGTATCTATACATTCACAATTTTCGCAATGCCTGTTTTGTAGAAACCACGTTCCAGTATTGGTCAAAGCCCTGTGTTCGATGCTACTGCACATGGTTCATTCAAATACTACCCTTAACTATGGTTAAATAGTTTAAATACGTATGTAGGTGATGTATCTATACATTTACAACTTACGCAACGCCTGTAATGGTTAAAATGCGTACATATGTAGTGTATCTATGCATTCACAACTTTGGCAATGCCTGTAATGTAGAAACCACGTTCCAGTATTGGCCAAAGCCCTGTGTTCGATGCTACTGCACATGGTTCATTCAAATACTACCCTTAACTAGTTTAAATACGTATGTAGGTGATGTATCTATACATTCACAACTCTCGCAATGCCTGTAATGTAGAAACCACGTTCCAGTACTGGTCAAAGCCCTGTGTTCGATGCTACTTCACATGGTTCATTCAAATACTACCCTTAACTATGGTTAAATAGTTTAAATACGTATGTAGGTGATGTATCTATACATTTACAACTTACGCAATGCCTGTAATGGTTAAAAATGCGTATATATGTAGTGTATCTATGCATTCACAACTTTGGCAATGCCTGTAATGTAGAAACCACGTTCCAGTATTGGCCAAAGCCCTGTGTTCGATGCTACTGCACATGGTTCATTCAAATACTACCCTTAACTAGTTTAAATACGTATGTAGGTGATGTATCTATACATTCACAACTCTCGCAATGCCTGTAATGTAGAAACCACGTTCCAGGACTGGTCAAAACCCTGTGTTCGATGCTACTGCACATGGTTCATTCAAATACTACCCTTAACTATGGTTAAATAGTTTAAATACGTATGTAGGTGATGTATCTATACATTTACAACTTACGCAATGCCTGTAATGGTTAAAAATGCGTATATATGTAGTGTATCTATGCATTCACAACTTTGGCAATGCCTGTAATGTAGAAACCACGTTCCAGTATTGGCCAAAGCCCTGTGTTCGATGCTACTGTACATGGTTCATTCAAATACTACCCTTAACTAGTTTAAATACGTATGTAGGTGATGTATCTATACATTCACAACTCTCGCAATGCCTGTAATGTAGAAACCACGTTCCAGTACTGGTCAAAGCCCTGTGTTCGATGCTACTGCACATGGTTCATTCAAATACTAACCTTAACTATGGTTAAATAGTTTAAATACGTATGTAGGTGATGTATCTATACATTTACAACTTACGCAATGCCTGTAATGGTTAAAAATGCGTACATATGTAGTGTATCTATGCATTCACAACTTTGGCAATGCCTGTAATGTAGAAACCACGTTCCAGTATTGGCCAAAGCCCTGTGTTCGACGCTACTGCACATGGTTCATTCAAATACTAACCTTAACTAGTTTAAGTACGTATGTAGGTGATGTATCTATACATTCACAACTCTCGCAATGCCTGTAATGTAGAAACCACGTTCCAGTACTGGTCAAAACCCTGTGTTCGATGCTACTGCACATGGTTCATTCAAATACTACCCTTAACTATGGTTAAAGAGTTTAAATACGTATGTAGGTGATGTATCTATACATTTACAACTTACGCAATGCCTGTAATGGTTAAAAATGCGTACACATATAGTGTCTCTATGCATTCACAACTTTGGCAATGCCTGTAATGTAGAAACCACGTTCCAGTATTGGCCAAAGCCCTGTGTTCGACGCTACTGCACATGGTTCATTCAAATACTACCCTTAACTAGTTTAAGTACGTATGTAGGTGATGTATCTATACATTCACAACTCTCGCAATGCCTGTAATGTAGAAACCACGTTCCAGTACTGGTCAAAACCCTGTGTTCGATGCTACTGCACATGGTTCATTCAAATACTACCCTTAACTATGGTTAAATAGTTTAAATACGTATGTAGGTGATGTATCTATACATTTACAACTTACGCAATGCCTGTAATGGTTAAAAATGCGTACACATATAGTGTATCTATGCATTCACAACTTTGGCAATGCCTGTAATGTAGAAACCACGTTCCAGTATTGGCCAAAGCCCTGTGTTCGACGCTACTGCACATGGTTCATTCAAATACTACCCTTAACTAGTTTAAGTACGTATGTAGGTGATGTATCTATACATTCACAACTCTCGCAATGCCTGTAATGTAGAAACCGGGTTCCAGTATTTGTCAAAGCCCTGTGTTCGATGCTACTGCACATGGTTCATTCAAATACTACCCTTAACTATGGTTAAATAGTTTAAATACGTATGTAGGTGATGTATCTATACATTTACAACTTACGCAATGCCTGTAATGGTTAAAAATGCGTACATATGTAGTGTATCTATGCATTCACAACTTTGGCAATGCCTGTAATGTAGAAACCACGTTCCAGTATTGGCCAAAGCCCTGTGTTCGACGCTACTGCACATGGTTCATTCAAATACTACCCTTAACTAGTTTAAATACGTATGTAGGTGATGTATCTATACATTCACAACTCTCGCAATGCCTGTAATGTAGAAACCACGTTCCAGTATTGGTCAAAGCCCGGTGTTCGATGCTACTGCACATGGTTCATTCAAATACTACCCTTAACTATGGTTAAATAGTTTAAATACGTATGTAGGTGATGTATCTATACATTTACAACTTACGCAACGCCTGTAATGGTTAAAATGCGTACATATGTAGTGTATCTATGCATTCACAACTTTGGCAATGCCTGTAATGTAGAAACCACTTTCCAGTATTGGCCAAAGCCCTGTGTTCGACGCTACTGCACATGGTTCATTCAAATACTAACCTTAACTAGTTTAAGTACGTATGTAGGTGATGTATCTATACATTCACAACTCTCGCAATGCCTGTAATGTAGAAACCACGTTCCAGTACTGGTCAAAACCCTGTGTTCGATGCTACTGCACATGGTTCATTCAAATACTACCCTTAACTATGGTTAAAGAGTTTAAATACGTATGTAGGTGATGTATCTATACATTTACAACTTACGCAATGCCTGTAATGGTTAAAAATGCGTACACATATAGTGTCTCTATGCATTCACAACTTTGGCAATGCCTGTAATGTAGAAACCACGTTCCAGTATTGGCCAAAGCCCTGTGTTCGACGCTACTGCACATGGTTCATTCAAATACTACCCTTAACTAGTTTAAGTACGTATGTAGGTGATGTATCTATACATTCACAACTCTCGCAATGCCTGTAATGTAGAAACCACGTTCCAGTACTGGTCAAAACCCTGTGTTCGATGCTACTGCACATGGTTCATTCAAATACTACCCTTAACTATGGTTAAATAGTTTAAATACGTATGTAGGTGATGTATCTATACATTTACAACTTACGCAATGCCTGTAATGGTTAAAAATGCGTACACATATAGTGTATCTATGCATTCACAACTTTGGCAATGCCTGTAATGTAGAAACCACGTTCCAGTATTGGCCAAAGCCCTGTGTTCGACGCTACTGCACATGGTTCATTGAAATACTACCCTTAACTAGTTTAAGTACGTATGTAGGTGATGTATCTATACATTCACAACTCTCGCAATGCCTGTAATGTAGAAACCGGGTTCCAGTATTTGTCAAAGCCCTGTGTTCGATGCTACTGCACATGGTTCATTCAAATACTACCCTTAACTATGGTTAAATAGTTTAAATACGTATGTAGGTGATGTATCTATACATTTACAACTTACGCAATGCCTGTAATGGTTAAAAATGCGTACATATGTAGTGTATCTATGCATTCACAACTTTGGCAATGCCTGTAATGTAGAAACCACGTTCCAGTATTGGCCAAAGCCCTGTGTTCGACGCTACTGCACATGGTTCATTCAAATACTACCCTTAACTAGTTTAAATACGTATGTAGGTGATGTATCTATACATTCACAACTCTCGCAATGCCTGTAATGTAGAAACCACGTTCCAGTATTGGTCAAAGCCCGGTGTTCGATGCTACTGCACATGGTTCATTCAAATACTACCCTTAACTATGGTTAAATAGTTTAAATACGTATGTAGGTGATGTATCTATACATTTACAACTTACGCAACGCCTGTAATGGTTAAAATGCGTACATATGTAGTGTATCTATGCATTCACAACTTTGGCAATGCCTGTAATGTAGAAACCACTTTCCAGTATTGGCCAAAGCCCTGTGTTCGATGCTACTGCACATGGTTCATTCAAATACTACCCTTAACTAGTTTAAATACGTATGTAGGTGATGTATCTATACATTCACAACTCTCGCAATGCCTGTAATGTAGAAACCACGTTCCAGTATTGGTCAAAGCCCTGTGTTCGATGCTACTGCACATGGTTCATTCAAATACTACCCTTAACTATGGTTAAATAGTTTAAATACGTATGTAGGTGATGTATCTATACATTTACAACTTACGCAATGCCTGTAATGGTTAAAAATGCGTACACATGTAGTGTATCTATGCATTCACAACTTTGGCAATGCCTGTAATGTAGAAACCACGTTCCAGTATTGGCCAAAGCCCTGTGTTCGACGCTACTGCACATGGTTCATTCAAATACTACCCTTAACTAGTTTAAATACGTATGTAGGTGATGTATCTATACATTCACAACTCTCGCAATGCCTGTAATGTAGAAACCACGTTCCAGTATTGGTCAAAGCCCTGTGTTCGATGCTACTGCACATGGTTCATTCAAATACTACCCTTAACTATGGTTAAATAGTTTAAATACGTATGTAGGTGATGTATCTATACATTTACAACTTACGCAATGCCTGTAATGGTTAAAAATGCGTATATATGTAGTGTATCTATGCATTCACAACTTTGGCAATGCCTGTAATGTAGAAACCACGTTCCAGTATTGGCCAAAGCCCTGTGTTCGACGCTACTGCACATGGTTCATTCAAATACTACCCTTAACTAGTTTAAATACGTATGTAGGTGATGTATCTATACATTCACAACTCTCGCAATGCCTGTAATGTAGAAACCACGTTCCAGTACTGGTCAAAACCCTGTGTTCGATGCTACTGCACATGGTTCATTCAAATACTACCCTTAACTATGGTTAAATAGTTTAAATACGTATGTAGGTGATGTATCTATACATTTACAACTTACGCAATGCCTGTAATGGTTAAAAATGCGTACATATGTAGTGTATCTATGCATTCACAACTTTGGCAATGCCTGTAATGTAGAAACCACGTTCCAGTATTGGCCAAAGCCCTGTGTTCGACGCTACTGCACATGGTTCATTCAAATACTACCCTTAACTAGTTTAAATACGTATGTAGGTGATGTATCTATACATTCACAACTCTCGCAATGCCTGTAATGTAGAAACCACGTTCCAGTATTGGTCAAAGCCCTGTGTTCGATGCTACTGCACATGGTTCATTCAAATACTACCCTTAACTATGGTTAAATAGTTTAAATACGTATGTAGGTGATGTATCTATACATTTACAACTTACGCAATGCCTGTAATGGTTAAAAATGCGTACACATGTAGTGTATCTATGCATTCACAACTTTGGCAATGCCTGTAATGTAGAAACCACGTTCCAGTATTGGCCAAAGCCCTGTGTTCGACGCTACTGCACATGGTTCATTCAAATACTACCCTTAACTAGTTTAAATACGTATGTAGGTGATGTATCTATACATTCACAACTCTCGCAATGCCTGTAATGTAGAAACCACGTTCCAGTATTGGTCAAAGCCCTGTGTTCGATGCTACTGCACATGGTTCATTCAAATACTACCCTTAACTATGGTTAAATAGTTTAAATACGTATGTAGGTGATGTATCTATACATTTACAACTTACGCAATGCCTGTAATGGTTAAAAATGCGTACACATGTAGTGTATCTATGCATTCACAACTTTGGCAATGCCTGTAATGTAGAAACCACGTTCCAGTATTGGCCAAAGCCCTGTGTTCGACGCTACTGCACATGGTTCATTCAAATACTACCCTTAACTAGTTTAAATACGTATGTAGGTGATGTATCTATACATTCACAACTCTCGCAATGCCTGTAATGTAGAAACCACGTTCCAGTATTGGTCAAAGCCCTGTGTTCGATGCTACTGCACATGGTTCATTCAAATACTACCCTTAACTAGTTTAAATACGTATGTAGGTGATGTATCTATACATCCACAACTCTCGCAATGCCTGTAATGTAGAAACCACGTTCCAGTATTGGTCAAAGCCCTGTGTTCGATGCTACTGCGCATGGTTCATTCAAATACTACCCTTAACTATGGTTAAATAGTTTAAATACGTATGTAGGTGATGTATCTATACATTTACAACTTACGCAATGCCTGTAATGGTTAAAAATGCGTATATATGTAGTGTATCTATGCATTCACAACTTTGGCAATGCCTGTAATGTAGAAACCACGTTCCAGTATTGGCCAAAGCCCTGTGTTCGACGCTACTGCACATGGTTCATTCAAATACTACCCTTAACTAGTTTAAATACGTATGTAGGTGATGTATCTATACATTCACAACTCTCGCAATGCCTGTAATGTAGAAACCACGTTCCAGTATTGGTCAAAGCCCTGTGTTCGATGCTACTGCACATGGTTCATTCAAATACTACCCTTAACTATGGTTAAATAGTTTAAATACGTATGTAGGTGATGTATCTATACATTTACAACTTACGCAATGCCTGTAATGGTTAAAAATGCGTACATATGTAGTGTATCTATGCATTCACAACTTTGGCAATGCCTGTAATGTAGAAACCACGTTCCAGTATTGGCCAAAGCCCTGTGTTCGACGCTACTGCACATGGTTCATTCAAATACTACCCTTAACTAGTTTAAATACGTATGTAGGTGATGTATCTATACATTCACAACTCTCGCAATGCCTGTAATGTAGAAACCACGTTCCAGTATTGGTCAAAGCCCTGTGTTCGATGCTACTGCACATGGTTCATTCAAATACTACCCTTAACTATGGTTAAATAGTTTAAATACGTATGTAGGTGATGTATCTATACATTCACAACTTACGCAATGCCTGTAATGGTTGAAAATGCGTACACATGTAGTGTATCTATGCATTCACAACTTTGGCAATGCCTGTAATGTAGAAACCACGTTCCAGTATTGGCCAAAGCCCTGTGTTCGACGCTACTGCACATGGTTCATTCAAATACTACCCTTAACTAGTTTAAATACGTATGTAGGTGATGTATCTATACATTCACAACTCTCGCAATGCCTGTAATGTAGAAACCACGTTCCAGTATTGGTCAAAGCCCTGTGTTCGATGCTACTGCACATGGTTCATTCAAATACTACCCTTAACTATGGTTAAATAGTTTAAATACGTATGTAGGTGATGTATCTATACATTTACAACTTACGCAATGCCTGTAATGGTTAAAAATGCGTACACATGTAGTGTATCTATGCATTCACAACTTTGGCAATGCCTGTAATGTAGAAACCACGTTCCAGTATTGGCCAAAGCCCTGTGTTCGACGCTACTGCACATGGTTCATTCAAATACTACCCTTAACTAGTATAAATACGTATGTAGGTGATGTATCTATACATTCACAACTCTCGCAATGCCTGTAATGTAGAAACCACGTTCCAGTATTGGTCAAAGCCCTGTGTTCGATGCTACTGCACATGGTTCATTCAAATACTACCCTTAACTAGTTTAAATACGTATGTAGGTGATGTATCTATACATTCACAACTCTCGCAATGCCTGTAATGTAGAAACCACGTTCCAGTATTGGTCAAAGCCCTGTGTTCGATGCTACTGCGCATGGTTCATTCAAATACTACCCTTAACTATGGTTAAATAGTTTAAATACGTATGTAGGTGATGTATCTATACATTTACAACTTACGCAATGCCTGTAATGGTTAAAAATGCGTATATATGTAGTGTATCTATGCATTCACAACTTTGGCAATGCCTGTAATGTAGAAACCACGTTCCAGTATTGGCCAAAGCCCTGTGTTCGATGCTACTGCACATGGTTCATTCAAATACTACCCTTAACTAGTTTAAATACGTATGTAGGTGATGTATCTATACATTCACAACTTTGGCAATGCCTGTAATGTAGAAACCACGTTCCAGTATTGGTCAAAGCCCTGTGTTCGATGCTACTGCACATGGTTCATTCAAATACTACCCTTAACTAGTTTAAATACGTATGTAGGTGATGTATCTATACATTCACAACTCTCGCAATGCCTGTAATGTAGAAACCACGTTCCAGTATTGGTCAAAGCCCTGTGTTCGATGCTACTGCACATGGTTCATTCAAATACCACCCTTAACTATGGTTAAATAGTTTAAATACGTATGTAGGTGATGTATCTATACATTTACAACTTACGCAATGCCTGTAATGGTTAAAAATGCGTATATATGTAGTGTATCTATGCATTCACAACTTTGGCAATGCCTGTAATGTAGAAACCACGTTCCAGTATTGGCCAAAGCCCTGTGTTCGATGCTACTGCACATGGTTCATTCAAATACTACCCTTAACTAGTTTAAATACGTATGTAGGTGATGTATCTATACATTCACAACTCTCGCAATGCCTGTAATGTAGAAACCACGTTCCAGTATTTGTCAAAGCCCTGTGTTCGATGCTACTCCACATGGTTCATTCAAATACTACCCTTAACTATGGTTAAATAGTTTAAATACGTATGTAGGTGATGTATCTATACATTTACAACTTACGCAATGCCTGTAATGGTTAAAAATGCGTACATATGTAGTGTATCTATGCATTCACAACTTTGGCAATGTCCAGTATTGGCCAAAGCCCTGTGTTCGATGCTACTGCACATGGTTCATTCAAATACTACCCTTAACTAGTTTAAATACGTATGTAGGTGATGTATCTATACATTCACAACTCTCGCAATGCCTGTAATGTAGAAACCACGTTCCAGTACTGGTCAAAACCCTGTGTTCGATCCTACTGCACATGGTTCATTCAAATACTACCCTTAACTATGGTTAAATAGTTTAAATACGTATGTAGGTGATGTATCTATACATTTACAACTTACGCAATGCCTGTAATGGTTAAAAATGCGTAGATATGTAGTGTATCTATGCATTCACAACTTTGGCAATGCCTGTAATGTAGAAACCACGTTCCAGTATTGGCCAAAGCCCTGTGTTCGATGCTACTGCACATGGTTCATTCAAATACTACCCTTAACTAGTTTAAATACGTATGTAGGTGATGTATCTATACATTCACAACTCTCGCAATGCCTGTAATGTAGAAACCACGTTCCAGTATTGGTCAAAGCCCTGTGTTCGATGCTACTGCACATGGTTCATTCAAATACCACCCTTAACTATGGTCAAATAGTTTAAATACGTATGTAGGTGATGTATCTATACATTTACAACTTACGCAATGCCTGTAATGGTTAAAAATGCGTATATATGTAGTGTATCTATGCATTCACAACTCTCGCAATGCCTGTAATGTAGAAACCACGTTCCAGTATTGGCCAAAGCCCTGTGTTCGATGCTACTGCACATGGTTCATTCAAATACTACCCTTAACTAGTTTAAATACGTATGTAGGTGATGTATCTATACATTCACAACTCTCGCAATGCCTGTAACGTAGAAACCACGTTCCAGTATTGGTCAAAGCCCTGTGTTCGATGCTACTGCACATGGTTCATTCAAATACTACCCTTAACTATGGTTAAATAGTTTAAATACGTATGTAGGTGATGTATCTATACATTTACAACTTACGCAATGCCTGTAATGGTTAAAAATGCGTATATACGTAGTGTATCTATGCATTCACAACTCTCGCAATGCCTGTAATGTAGAAACCACGTTCCAGTATTGGCCAAAGCCCTGTGTTCGATGCTACTGCACATGGTTCATTCAAATACTACCCTTAACTAGTTTAAATACGTATGTAGGTGATGTATCTATACATTCACAACTCTCGCAATGCCTGTAATGTAGAAACCACGTTCCAGTATTGGTCAAAGCCCTGTGTTCGATGCTACTGCGCATGGTTCATTCAAATACTACCCTTAACTATGGTTAAATAGTTTAAATACGTATGTAGGTGATGTATCTATACATTTACAACTTACGCAATGCCTGTAATGGTTAAAAATGCGTATATATGTAGTGTATCTATGCATTCACAACTCTCGCAATGCCTGTAATGTAGAAACCACGTTCCAGTATTGGCCAAAGCCCTGTGTTCGATGCTACTGCACATGGTTCATTCAAATACTACCCTTAACTAGTTTAAATACGTATGTAGGTGATGTATCTATACATTCACAACTCTCGCAATGCCTGTAATGTAGAAACCACGTTCCAGTATTGGTCAAAGCCCTGTGTTCGATGCTACTCCACATGGTTCATTCAAATACTACCCTTAACTATGGTTAAATAGTTTAAATACGTATGTAGGTGATGTATCTATACATTTACAACTTACGCAATGCCTGTAATGGTTAAAAATGCGTAGATATGTAGTGTATCTATGCATTCACAACTTTGGCAATGCCTGTAATGTAGAAACCACGTTCCAGTATTGGCCAAAGCCCTGTGTTCGATGCTACTGCACATGGTTCATTCAAATACTACCCTTAACTAGTTTAAATACCTATGTAGGTGATGTATCTATACATTCACAACTCTCGCAATGCCTGTAATGTAGAAACCACGATCCAGTACTGGTCAAAACACTGTGTTCGATGCTACTGCACATGGTTCATTCAAATACTACCCTTAACTATGGTTAAATAGTTTAAATACGTATGTAGGTGATGTATCTATACATTTACAACTTACGCAATGCCTGTAATGGTTAAAAATGCGTAGATATGTAGTGTATCTATGCATTCACAACTTTGGCAATGCCTGTAATGTAGAAACCACGTTCCAGTATTGGCCAAAGCCCTGTGTTCGATGCTACTGCACATGGTTCATTCAAATACTACCCTTAACTAGTTTAAATACGTATGTAGGTGATGTATCTATACATTCACAACTCTCGCAATGCCTGTAATGTAGAAACCACGTTCCAGTACTGGTCAAAACTCTGTGTTCGATGCTACTGCACATGGTTCATTCAAATACTACCCTTAACTATGGTTAAATAGTTTAAATACGTATGTAGGTGATGTATCTATACATTTACAACTTACGCAATGCCTGTAATGGTTAAAAATGCGTAGATATGTAGTGTATCTATGCATTCACAACTTTGGCAATGCCTGTAATGTAGAAACCACGTTCCAGTATTGGCCAAAGCCCTGTGTTCGATGCTACTGCACATGGTTCATTCAAATACTACCCTTAACTAGTTTAAATACGTATGTAGGTGATGTATCTATACATTCACAACTCTCGCAATGCCTGTAATGTAGAAACCACGTTCCAGTATTGGCCAAAGCCCTGTGTTCGATGCTACTGCACATGGTTCATTCAAATACTACCCTTAACTAGTTTAAATACGTATGTAGGTGATGTATCTATACATTCACAACTCTCGCAATGCCTGTAATGTAGAAACCACGTTCCAGTATTGGTCAAAGCCCTGTGTTCGATGCTACTGCGCATGGTTCATTCAAATACTACCCTTAACTATGGTTAAATAGTTTAAATACGTATGTAGGTGATGTATCTATACATTTACAACTTACGCAATGCCTGTAATGGTTAAAAATGCGTAGATATGTAGTGTATCTATGCATTCACAACTCTCGCAATGCCTGTAATGTAGAAACCACGTTCCAGTATTGGCCAAAGCCCTGTGTTCGATGCTACTGCACATGGTTCATTCAAATACTACCCTTAACTAGTTTAAATACGTATGTAGGTGATGTATCTATACATTCACAACTCTCGCAATGCCTGTAATGTAGAAACCACGTTCCAGTATTGGTCAAAGCCCTGTGTTCGATGCTACTCCACATGGTTCATTCAAATACTACCCTTAACTATGGTTAAATAGTTTAAATACGTATGTAGGTGATGTATCTATACATTTACAACTTACGCAATGCCTGTAATGGTTAAAAATGCGTAGATATGTAGTGTATCTATGCATTCACAACTTTGGCAATGCCTGTAATGTAGAAACCACGTTCCAGTATTGGCCAAAGCCCTGTGTTCGATGCTACTGCACATGGTTCATTCAAATACTACCCTTAACTAGTTTAAATACCTATGTAGGTGATGTATCTATACATTCACAACTCTCGCAATGCCTGTAATGTAGAAACCACGATCCAGTACTGGTCAAAACACTGTGTTCGATGCTACTGCACATGGTTCATTCAAATACTACCCTTAACTATGGTTAAATAGTTTAAATACGTATGTAGGTGATGTATCTATACATTTACAACTTACGCAATGCCTGTAATGGTTAAAAATGCGTAGATATGTAGTGTATCTATGCATTCACAACTTTGGCAATGCCTGTAATGTAGAAACCACGTTCCAGTATTGGCCAAAGCCCTGTGTTCGATGCTACTGCACATGGTTCATTCAAATACTACCCTTAACTAGTTTAAATACGTATGTAGGTGATGTATCTATACATTCACAACTCTCGCAATGCCTGTAATGTAGAAACCACGTTCCAGTACTGGTCAAAACTCTGTGTTCGATGCTACTGCACATGGTTCATTCAAATACTACCCTTAACTATGGTTAAATAGTTTAAATACGTATGTAGGTGATGTATCTATACATTTACAACTTACGCAATGCCTGTAATGGTTAAAAATGCGTAGATATGTAGTGTATCTATGCATTCACAACTTTGGCAATGCCTGTAATGTAGAAACCACGTTCCAGTATTGGCCAAAGCCCTGTGTTCGATGCTACTGCACATGGTTCATTCAAATACAACCCTTAACTAGTTTAAATACGTATGTAGGTGATGTATCTATACATTCACAACTCTCGCAATGCCTGTAATGTAGAAACCACGTTCCAGTATTGGTCAAAGCCCTGTCTTCGATGCTACTGCACATGGTTCATTCAAATACTATCCTTAACTATGGTTAAACAGTTTAAATACGTATGTAGGTGATGTATCTATACATTTACAACTTACGCAATGCCTGTAATGGTTAAAAATGCGTACATATGTAGTGTATCTATGCATTCACAACTTTGGCAATGCCTGTAATGTAGAAACCACGTTCCAGTATTGGCCAAAGCCCTGTGTTCGATGCTACTGCACATGGTTTATTCAAATACTACCCTTAACTAGTTTAAATACGTATGTAGGTGATGTATCTATACATTCACAACTCTCGCAATGCCTGTAATGTAGAAACCACGTTCCAGTATTAGTCAAAGCCCTGTGTTCGATGCTACTCCACATGGTTCATTCAAATACTACCCTTAACTATGGTTAAATAGTTTAAATACGTATGTAGGTGATGTATCTATACATTTACAACTTACGCAATGCCTGTAATGGTTAAAAATGCGTAGATATGTAGTGTATCTATGCATTCACAACTTTGGCAATGCCTGTAATGTAGAAACCACGTTCCAGTATTGGCCAAAGCCCTGTGTTCGATGCTACTGCACATGGTTCATTCAAATACTACCCTTAACTAGTTTAAATACGTATGTAGGTGATGTATCTATACATTCACAACTCTCGCAATGCCTGTAATGTAGAAACCACGTTCCAGTATTGGTCAAAGCCCTGTGTTCGATGCTACTGCACATGGTTCATTCAAATACTACCCTTAACTATGGTTAAATAGTTTAAATACGTATGTAGGTGATGTATCTATACATTTACAACTTACGCAATGCCTGTAATGGTTAAAAATGCGTAGATATGTAGTGTATCTATGCATTCACAACTTTGGCAATGCCTGTAATGTAGAAACCACGTTCCAGTATTGGCCAAAGCCCTGTGTTCGATGCTACTGCACATGGTTCATTCAAATACTACCCTTAACTAGTTTAAATACCTATGTAGGTGATGTATCTATACATTCACAACTCTCGCAATGCCTGTAATGTAGAAACCACGTTCCAGTACTGGTCAAAACACTGTGTTCGATGCTACTGCACATGGTTCATTCAAATACTACCCTTAACTATGGTTAAATAGTTTAAATACGTATGTAGGTGATGTATCTATACATTTACAACTTACGCAATGCCTGTAATGGTTAAAAATGCGTAGATATGTAGTGTATCTATGCATTCACAACTTTGGCAATGCCTGTAATGTAGAAACCACGTTCCAGTATTGGCCAAAGCCCTGTGTTCGATGCTACTGCACATGGTTCATTCAAATACTACCCTTAACTAGTTTAAATACGTATGTAGGTGATGTATCTATACATTCACAACTCTCGCAATGCCTGTAATGTAGAAACCACGTTCCAGTACTGGTCAAAACTCTGTGTTCGATGCTACTGCACATGGTTCATTCAAATACTACCCTTAACTATGGTTAAATAGTTTAAATACGTATGTAGGTGATGTATCTATACATTCACAACTCCCGCAATGCCTGTAATGTAGAAACCACGTTCCAGTATTGGTCAAAGCCCTGTCTTCGATGCTACTGCACATGGTTCATTCAAATACTATCCTTAACTATGGTTAAACAGTTTAAATACGTATGTAGGTGATGTATCTATACATTTACAACTTACGCAATGCCTGTAATGGTTAAAAATGCGTACATATGTAGTGTATCTATGCATTCACAACTTTGGCAATGCCTGTAATGTAGAAACCACGTTCCAGTATTGGCCAAAGCCCTGTGTTCGATGCTACTGCACATGGTTTATTCAAATACTACCCTTAACTAGTTTAAATACGTATGTAGGTGATGTATCTATACATTCACAACTCTCGCAATGCCTGTAATGTAGAAACCACGTTCCAGTATTGGTCAAAGCCCTGTGTTCGATGCTACTGCACATGGTTCATTCAAATACTACCCTTAACTATGGTTAAATAGTTTAAATACGTATGTAGGTGATGTATCTATACATTTACAACTTACGCAATGCCTGTAATGGTTAAAAATGCGTAGATATGTAGTGTATCTATGCATTCACAACTTTGGCAATGCCTGTAATGTAGAAACCACGTTCCAGTATTGGCCAAAGCCCTGTGTTCGATGCTACTGCACATGGTTCATTCAAATACTACCCTTAACTAGTTTAAATACCTATGTAGGTGATGTATCTATACATTCACAACTCTCGCAATGCCTGTAATGTAGAAACCACGTTCCAGTACTGGTCAAAACACTGTGTTCGATGCTACTGCACATGGTTCATTCAAATACTACCCTTAACTATGGTTAAATAGTTTAAATACGTATGTAGGTGATGTATCTATACATTTACAACTTACGCAATGCCTGTAATGGTTAAAAATGCGTAGATATGTAGTGTATCTATGCATTCACAACTTTGGCAATGCCTGTAATGTAGAAACCACGTTCCAGTATTGGCCAAAGCCCTGTGTTCGATGCTACTGCACATGGTTCATTCAAATACTACCCTTAACTAGTTTAAATACGTATGTAGGTGATGTATCTATACATTCACAACTCTCGCAATGCCTGTAATGTAGAAACCACGTTCCAGTACTGGTCAAAACTCTGTGTTCGATGCTACTGCACATGGTTCATTCAAATACTACCCTTAACTATGGTTAAATAGTTTAAATACGTATGTAGGTGATGTATCTATACATTCACAACTCCCGCAATGCCTGTAATGTAGAAACCACGTTCCAGTATTGGTCAAAGCCCTGTCTTCGATGCTACTGCACATGGTTCATTCAAATACTATCCTTAACTATGGTTAAACAGTTTAAATACGTATGTAGGTGATGTATCTATACATTTACAACTTACGCAATGCCTGTAATGGTTAAAAATGCGTACATATGTAGTGTATCTATGCATTCACAACTTTGGCAATGCCTGTAATGTAGAAACCACGTTCCAGTATTGGCCAAAGCCCTGTGTTCGATGCTACTGCACATGGTTTATTCAAATACTACCCTTAACTAGTTTAAATACGTATGTAGGTGATGTATCTATACATTCACAACTCTCGCAATGCCTGTAATGTAGAAACCACGTTCCAGTATTAGTCAAAGCCCTGTGTTCGATGCTACTCCACATGGTTCATTCAAATACTACCCTTAACTATGGTTAAATAGTTTAAATACGTATGAAGGTGATGTATCTATACATTTACAACTTACGCAATGCCTGTAATGGTTAAAAATGCGTAGATATGTAGTGTATCTATGCATTCACAACTTTGGCAATGCCTGTAATGTAGAAACCACGTTCCAGTATTGGCCAAAGCCCTGTGTTCGATGCTACTGCACATGGTTCATTCAAATACTACCCTTAACTAGTTTAAATACGTATGTAGGTGATGTATCTATACATTCACAACTCTCGCAATGCCTGTAATGTAGAAACCACGTTCCAGTATTGGTCAAAGCCCTGTGTTCGATGCTACTGCACATGGTTCATTCAAATACTATCCTTAACTATGGTTAAATAGTTTAAATACGTATGTAGGTGATGTATCTATACATTTACAACTTACGCAATGCCTGTAATGGTTAAAAATGCGTAGATATGTAGTGTATCTATGCATTCACAACTTTGGCAATGCCTGTAATGTAGAAACCACGTTCCAGTATTGGCCAAAGCCCTGTGTTCGATGCTACTGCACATGGTTCATTCAATACGTATGTAGGTGATGTATCTATACATTCACAACTCTCGCAATGCCTGTAATGTAGAAACCACGTTCCAGTATTGGTCAAAGCCCTGTGTTCGATGCTACTGCACATGGTTCATTCAAATACTACCCTTAACTATGGTTAAATAGTTTAAATACGTATGTAGGTGATGTATCTATACATTTACAACTTACGCAATGCCTGTAATGGTTAAAAATGCGTATATATGTAGTGTATCTATGCATTCACAACTTTGGCAATGCCTGTAATGTAGAAACCACGTTCCAGTATTGGCCAAAGCCCTGTGTTCGATGCTACTGCACATGGTTCATTCAAATACTACCCTTAACTAGTTTAAATACGTATGTAGGTGATGTATCTATACATTCACAACTCTCGCAATGCCTGTAATGTAGAAACCACGTTCCAGTACTGGTCAAAACTCTGTGTTCGATGCTACTGCACATGGTTCATTCAAATACTACCCTTAACTATGGTTAAATAGTTTAAATACGTATGTAGGTGATGTATCTATACATTTACAACTTACGCAATGCCTGTAATGGTTAAAAATGCGTAGATATGTAGTGTATCTATGCATTCACAACTTTGGCAATGCCTGTAATGTAGAAACCACGTTCCAGTATTGGCCAAAGCCCTGTGTTCGATGCTACTGCACATGGTTCATTCAAATACTACCCTTAACTAGTTTAAATACGTATGTAGGTGATGTATCTATACATTCACAACTCTCGCAATGCCTGTAATGTAGAAACCACGTTCCAGTACTGGTCAAAACCCTGTGTTCGATGCTACTGCACATGGTTCATTCAAATACTACCCTTAACTATGGTTAAATAGTTTAAATACGTATGTAGGTGATGTATCTATACATTTACAACTTACGCAATGCCTGTAATGGTTAAAAATGCGTAGATATGTAGTGTATCTATGCATTCACAACTTTGGCAATGCCTGTAATGTAGAAACCACGTTCCAGTATTGGCCAAAGCCCTGTGTTCGATGCTACTGCACATGGTTCATTCAATACGTATGTAGGTGATGTATCTATACATTCACAACTCTCGCAATGCCTGTAATGTAGAAACCACGTTCCAGTATTGGTCAAAGCCCTGTGTTCGATGCTACTGCACATGGTTCATTCAAATACTACCCTTAACTATGGTTAAATAGTTTAAATACGTATGTAGGTGATGTATCTATACATTTACAACTTACGCAATGCCTGTAATGGTTAAAAATGCGTATATATGTAGTGTATCTATGCATTCACAACTTTGGCAATGCCTGTAATGTAGAAACCACGTTCCAGTATTGGCCAAAGCCCTGTGTTCGATGCTACTGCACATGGTTCATTCAAATACTACCCTTAACTAGTTTAAATACGTATGTAGGTGATGTATCTATACATTCACAACTCTCGCAATGCCTGTAATGTAGAAACCACGTTCCAGTACTGGTCAAAACTCTGTGTTCGATGCTACTGCACATGGTTCATTCAAATACTACCCTTAACTATGGTTAAATAGTTTAAATACGTATGTAGGTGATGTATCTATACATTTACAACTTACGCAATGCCTGTAATGGTTAAAAATGCGTAGATATGTAGTGTATCTATGCATTCACAACTTTGGCAATGCCTGTAATGTAGAAACCACGTTCCAGTATTGGCCAAAGCCCTGTGTTCGATGCTACTGCACATGGTTCATTCAAATACTACCCTTAACTAGTTTAAATACGTATGTAGGTGATGTATCTATACATTCACAACTCTCGCAATGCCTGTAATGTAGAAACCACGTTCCAGTACTGGTCAAAACCCTGTGTTCGATGCTACTGCACATGGTTCATTCAAATACTACCCTTAACTATGGTTAAATAGTTTAAATACGTATGTAGGTGATGTATCTATACATTTACAACTTACGCAATGCCTGTAATGGTTAAAAATGCGTACATATGTAGTGTATCTATGCATTCACAACTTTGGCAATGCCTGTAATGTAGAAACCACGTTCCAGTATTGGCCAAAGCCCTGTGTTCGATGCTACTGCACATGGTTCATTCAAATACTATCCTTAACTATGGTTAAATAGTTTAAATACGTATGTAGGTGATGTATCTATACATTTACAACTTACGCAATGCCTGTAATGGTTAAAAATGCGTAGATATGTAGTGTATCTATGCATTCACAACTTTGGCAATGCCTGTAATGTAGAAACCACGTTCCAGTATTGGCCAAAGCCCTGTGTTCGATGCTACTGCACATGGTTCATTCAAATACTACCCTTAACTAGTTTAAATACGTATGTAGGTGATGTATCTATACATTCACAACTCTCGCAATGCCTGTAATGTAGAAACCACGTTCCAGTATTGGTCAAAGCCCTGTGTTCGATGCTATTGCACATGGTTCATTCAAATACTATCCTTAACTATGGTTAAACAGTTTAAATACTTATGTAGGTGATGTATCTATACATTTACAACTTACGCAATGCCTGTAATGGTTAAAAATGCGTACATATGTAGTGTATCTATGCATTCACAACTTTGGCAATGCCTGTAATGTAGAAACCACGTTCCAGTATTGGCCAAAGCCCTGTGTTCGATGCTACTGCACATGGTTTATTCAAATACTACCCTTAACTAGTTTAAATACGTATGTAGGTGATGTATCTATACATTCACAACTCTCGCAATGCCTGTAATGTAGAAACCACGTTCCAGTATTAGTCAAAGCCCTGTGTTCGATGCTACTGCACATGGTTCATTCAAATACTACCCTTAACTATGGTTAAATAGTTTAAATACGTATGTAGGTGATGTATCTATACATTTACAACTTACGCAATGCCTGTAATGGTTAAAAATGCGTAGATATGTAGTGTATCTATGCATTCACAACTTTGGCAATGCCTGTAATGTAGAAACCACGTTCCAGTATTGGCCAAAGCCCTGTGTTCGATGCTACTGCACATGGTTCATTCAAATACTACCCTTAACTAGTTTAAATACGTATGTAGGTGATGTATCTATACATTCACAACTCTCGCAATGCCTGTAATGTAGAAACCACGTTCCAGTATTGGTCAAAGCCCTGTGTTCGATGCTACTGCACATGGTTCATTCAAATACTATCCTTAACTATGGTTAAATAGTTTAAATACGTATGTAGGTGATGTATCTATACATTTACAACTTACGCAATGCCTGTAATGGTTAAAAATGCGTAGATATGTAGTGTATCTATGCATTCACAACTTTGGCAATGCCTGTAATGTAGAAACCACGTTCCAGTATTGGCCAAAGCCCTGTGTTCGATGCTACTGCACATGGTTCATTCAATACGTATGTAGGTGATGTATCTATACATTCACAACTCTCGCAATGCCTGTAATGTAGAAACCACGTTCCAGTATTGGTCAAAGCCCTGTGTTCGATGCTACTGCACATGGTTCATTCAAATACTACCCTTAACTATGGTTAAATAGTTTAAATACGTATGTAGGTGATGTATCTATACATTTACAACTTACGCAATGCCTGTAATGGTTAAAAATGCGTATATATGTAGTGTATCTATGCATTCACAACTTTGGCAATGCCTGTAATGTAGAAACCACGTTCCAGTATTGGCCAAAGCCCTGTGTTCGATGCTACTGCACATGGTTCATTCAAATACTACCCTTAACTAGTTTAAATACGTATGTAGGTGATGTATCTATACATTCACAACTCTCGCAATGCCTGTAATGTAGAAACCACGTTCCACTACTGGTCAAAACTCTGTGTTCGATGCTACTGCACATGGTTCATTCAAATACTACCCTTAACTATGGTTAAATAGTTTAAATACGTATGTAGGTGATGTATCTATACATTTACAACTTACGCAATGCCTGTAATGGTTAAAAATGCGTAGATATGCAGTGTATCTATGCATTCACAACTTTGGCAATGCCTGTAATGTAGAAACCACGTTCCAGTATTGGCCAAAGCCCTGTGTTCGATGCTACTGCACATGGTTCATTCAAATACTACCCTTAACTAGTTTAAATACGTATGTAGGTGATGTATCTATACATTCACAACTCTCGCAATGCCTGTAATGTAGAAACCACGTTCCAGTACTGGTCAAAACCCTGTGTTCGATGCTACTGCACATGGTTCATTCAAATACTACCCTTAACTATGGTTAAATAGTTTAAATACGTATGTAGGTGATGTATCTATACATTTACAACTTACGCAATGCCTGTAATGGTTAAAAATGCGTACATATGTAGTGTATCTATGCATTCACAACTTTGGCAATGCCTGTAATGTAGAAACCACGTTCCAGTATTGGCCAAAGCCCTGTGTTCGATGCTACTGCACATGGTTCATTCAAATACTATCCTTAACTATGGTTAAATAGTTTAAATACGTATGTAGGTGATGTATCTATACATTTACAACTTACGCAATGCCTGTAATGGTTAAAAATGCGTAGATATGTAGTGTATCTATGCATTCACAACTTTGGCAATGCCTGTAATGTAGAAACCACGTTCCAGTATTGGCCAAAGCCCTGTGTTCGATGCTACTGCACATGGTTCATTCAAATACTACCCTTAACTAGTTTAAATACGTATGTAGGTGATGTATCTATACATTCACAACTCTCGCAATGCCTGTAATGTAGAAACCACGTTCCAGTATTGGTCAAAGCCCTGTGTTCGATGCTACTGCACATGGTTCATTCAAATACTATCCTTAACTATGGTTAAATAGTTTAAATACGTATGTAGGTGATGTATCTATACATTTACAACTTACGCAATGCCTGTAATGGTTAAAAATGCGTACATATGTAGTGTATCTATGCATTCACAACTTTGGCAATGCCTGTAATGTAGAAACCACGTTCCAGTATTGGCCAAAGCCCTGTGTTCGATGCTACTGCACATGGTTCATTCAAATACTACCCTTAACTAGTTTAAAAACGTATGTAGGTGATGTATCTATACATTCACAACTCTCGCAATGCCTGTAATGTAGAAACCACGTTCCAGTACTGGTCAAAACCCTGTGTTCGATGCTACTGCACATGGTTCATTCAAATACTACCCTTAACTATGGTTAAATAGTTTAAATACGTATGTAGGTGATGTATCTATACATTTACAACTTACGCAATGCCTGTAATGGTTAAAAATGCGTAGATATGTAGTGTATCTATGCATTCACAACTTTGGCAATGCCTGTAATGTAGAAACCACGTTCCAGTATTGGCCAAAGCCCTGTGTTCGATGCTACTGCACATGGTTCATTCAAATACTACCCTTAACTAGTTTAAATACGTATGTAGGTGATGTATCTATACATTCACAACTCTCGCAATGCCTGTAATGTAGAAACCACGTTCCAGTATTGGTCAAAGCCCTGTGTTCGATGCTACTGCACATGGTTCATTCAAATACTATCCTTAACTATGGTTAAATAGTTTAAATACGTATGTAGGTGATGTATCTATACATTTACAACTTACGCAATGCCTGTAACGGTTAAAAATGCGTAGATATGTAGTGTATCTATGCATTCACAACTTTGGCAATGTCTGTAATGTAGAAACCACGTTCCAGTATTGGCCAAAGCCCTGTGTTCGATGCTACTGCACATGGTTCATTCAAATACTACCCTTAACTAGTTTAAATACGTATGTAGGTGATGTATCTATACATTCACAACTCTCGCAATGCCTGTAATGTAGAAACCACGTTCCAGTATTGGTCAAAACCCTGTGTTCGATGCTACTGCACATGGTTCATTCAAATACTACCCTTAACTATGGTTAAATAGTTTAAATACGTATGTAGGTGATGTATCTATACATTTACAACTTACGCAATGCCTGTAATGGTTAAAAATGCGTACATATGTAGTGTATCTATGCATTCACAACTTTGGCAATGCCTGTAATGTAGAAACCACGTTCCAGTATTGGCCAAAGCCCTGTGTTCGATGCTACTGCACATGGTTCATTCAAATACTACCCTTAACTAGTTTAAATACGTATGTAGGTGATGTATCTATACATTCACAACTTTGGCAATGCCTGTAATGTAGAAACCACGTTCCAGTATTGGTCAAAGCCCTGTGTTCGATGCTACTGCACATGGTTCATTCAAATACTACCCTTAACTATGGTTAAATAGTTTAAATACGTATGTAGGTGATGTATCTATACATTTACAACTTACGCAATGCCTGTAATGGTTAAAAATGCGTAGATATGTAGTGTATCTATGCATTCACAACTTTGGCAATGCCTGTAATGTAGAAACCACGTTCCAGTATTGGCCAAAGCCCTGTGTTCGATGCTACTGCACATGGTTCATTCAAATACTACCCTTAACTAGTTTAAATACGTATGTAGGTGATGTATCTATACATTCACAACTCTCGCAATGCCTGTAATGTAGAAACCACGTTCCAGTACTGGTCAAAATCCCGTGTTCGATGCTACTGCACATGGTTCATTCAAATACTACCCTTAACTATGGTTAAATAGTTTAAATACGTATGTAGGTGATGTATCTATACATTTACAACTTACGCAATGCCTGTAATGGTTAAAAATGCGTACATATGTAGTGTATCTATGCATTCACAACTTTGGCAATGCCTTTAATGTAGAAACCACGTTCCAGTATTGGCCAAAGCCCTGTGTTCGATGCTACTGCACATGGTTCATTCAAATACTACCCTTAACTAGTTTAAATACGTATGTAGGTGATGTATCTATACATTCACAACTCTCGCAATGCCTGTAATGTAGAAACCACGTTCCAGTATTGGTCAAAGCCCTGTGTTCGATGCTACTGCACATGGTTCATTCAAATACTACCCTTAACTATGGTTAAATAGTTTAAATACGTATGTAGGTGATGTATCTATACATTTACAACTTACGCAATGCCTGTAATGGTTAAAAATGCGTAGATATGTAGTGTATCTATGCATTCACAACTTTGGCAATGCCTGTAATGTAGAAACCACGTTCCAGTATTGGCCAAAGCCCTGTGTTCGATGCTACTGCACATGGTTCATTCAAATACTACCCTTAACTAGTTTAAATACGTATGTAGGTGATGTATCTATACATTCACAACTCTCGCAATGCCTGTAATGTAGAAACCACGTTCCAGTATTGGTCAAAGCCCTGTGTTCGATGCTACTGCACATGGTTCATTCAAATACTACCCTTAACTATGGTTAAATAGTTTAAATACGTATGTAGGTGATGTATCTATACATTTACAACTTACGCAATGCCTGTAATGGTTAAAAATGCGTAGATATGTAGTGTATCTATGCATTCACAACTTTGGCAATGCCTGTAATGTAGAAACCACGTTCCAGTATTGGCCAAAGCCCTGTGTTCGATGCTACTGCACATGGTTCATTCAAATACTACCCTTAACTAGTTTAAATACGTATGTAGGTGATGTATCTATACATTCACAACTCTCGCAATGCCTGTAATGTAGAAACCACGTTCCAGTACTGGTCAAAACCCTGTGTTCGATGCTACTGCACATGGTTCATTCAAATACTACCCTTAACTATGGTTAAATAGTTTAAATACGTATGTAGGTGATGTATCTATACATTTACAACTTACGCAATGCCTGTAATGGTTAAAAATGCGTAGATATGTAGTGTATCTATGCATTCACAACTTTGGCAATGCCTGTAATGTAGAAACCACGTTCCAGTATTGGCCAAAGCCCTGTGTTCGATGCTACTGCACATGGTTCATTCAAATACTACCCTTAACTAGTTTAAATACGTATGTAGGTGATGTATCTATACATTCACAACTCTCGCAATGCCTGTAATGTAGAAACCACGTTCCAGTACTGGTCAAAACCCTGTGTTCGATGCTACTGCACATGGTTCATTCAAATACTACCCTTAACTATGGTTAAATAGTTTAAATACGTATGTAGGTGATGTATCTATACATTTACAACTTACGCAATGCCTGTAATGGTTAAAAATGCGTACATATGTAGTGTATCTATGCATTCACAACTTTGGCAATGCCTGTAATGTAGAAACCACGTTCCAGTATTGGCCAAAGCCCTGTGTTCGATGCTACTGCACATGGTTCATTCAAATACTACCCTTAACTAGTTTAAATACGTATGTAGGTGATGTATCTATACATTCACAACTCTCGCAATGCCTGTAATGTAGAAACCACGTTCCAGTATTGGTCAAAGCCCTGTGTTCGATGCTACTGCACATGGTTCATTCAAATACTACCCTTAACTATGGTTAAATAGTTTAAATACGTATGTAGGTGATGTATCTATACATTTACAACTTACGCAATGCCTGTAATGGTTAAAAATGCGTAGATATGTAGTGTATCTATGCATTCACAACTTTGGCAATGCCTGTAATGTAGAAACCACGTTCCAGTATTGGCCAAAGCCCTGTGTTCGATGCTACTGCACATGGTTCATTCAAATACTACCCTTAACTAGTTTAAATACGTATGTAGGTGATGTATCTATACATTCACAACTCTCGCAATGCCTGTAATGTAGAAACCACGTTCCAGTATTGGTCAAAGCCCTGTGTTCGATGCTACTGCACATGGTTCATTCAAATACTACCCTTAACTATGGTTAAATAGTTTAAATACGTATGTAGGTGATGTATCTATACATTTACAACTTACGCAATGCCTGTAATGGTTAAAAATGCGTACATATGTAGTGTATCTATGCATTCACAACTTTGGCAATGCCTGTAATGTAGAAACCACGTTCCAGTATTGGCCAAAGCCCTGTGTTCGATGCTACTGCACATGGTTCATTCAAATACTACCCTTAACTAGTTTAAATACGTATGTAGGTGATGTATCTATACATTCACAACTCTCGCAATGCCTGTAATGTAGAAACCACGTTCCAGTGCTGGTCAAAACTCTGTGTTCGATGCTACTGCACATGGTTCATTCAAATACTACCCTTAACTATGGTTAAATAGTTTAAATACGTATGTAGGTGATGTATCTATACATTTACAACTTACGCAATGCCTGTAATGGTTAAAAATGCGTAGATATGTAGTGTATCTATGCATTCACAACTTTGGCAATGCCTGTAATGTAGAAACCACGTTCCAGTATTGGCCAAAGCCCTGTGTTCGATGCTACTGCACATGGTTCATTCAAATACTACCCTTAACTAGTTTAAATACGTATGTAGGTGATGTATCTATACATTCACAACTCTCGCAATGCCTGTAATGTAGAAACCACGTTCCAGTACTGGTCAAAACCCTGTGTTCGATGCTACTGCACATGGTTCATTCAAATACTATCCTTAACTATGGTTAAATAGTTTAAATACGTATGTAGGTGATGTATCTATACATTTACAACTTACGCAATGCCTGTAATGGTTAAAAATGCGTACATATGTAGTGTATCTATGCATTCACAACTTTGGCAATGCCTGTAATGTAGAAACCACGTTCCAGTATTGGCCAAAGCCCTGTGTTCGATGCTACTGCACATGGTTCATTCAAATACTACCCTTAACTAGTTTAAATACGTATGTAGGTGATGTATCTATACATTCACAACTCTCGCAATGCCTGTAATGTAGAAACCACGTTCCAGTATTGGTCAAAGCCCTGTGTTCGATGCTACTGCACATGGTTCATTCAAATACTACCCTTAACTATGGTTAAATAGTTTAAATACGTATGTAGGTGATGTATCTATACATTTACAACTTACGCAATGCCTGTAATGGTTAAAAATGCGTACATATGTAGTGTATCTATGCATTCACAACTTTGGCAATGCCTGTAATGTAGAAACCACGTTCCAGTATTGGCCAAAGCCCTGTGTTCGATGCTACTGCACATGGTTCATTCAAATACTACCCTTAACTAGTTTAAATACGTATGTAGGTGATGTATCTATACATTCACAACTCTCGCAATGCCTGTAATGTAGAAACCACGTTCCAGTGCTGGTCAAAACTCTGTGTTCGATGCTACTGCACATGGTTCATTCAAATACTACCCTTAACTATGGTTAAATAGTTTAAATACGTATGTAGGTGATGTATCTATACATTTACAACTTACGCAATGCCTGTAATGGTTAAAAATGCGTAGATATGTAGTGTATCTATGCATTCACAACTTTGGCAATGCCTGTAATGTAGAAACCACGTTCCAGTATTGGCCAAAGCCCTGTGTTCGATGCTACTGCACATGGTTCATTCAAATACTACCCTTAACTAGTTTAAATACGTATGTAGGTGATGTATCTATACATTCACAACTCTCGCAATGCCTGTAATGTAGAAACCACGTTCCAGTATTGGTCAAAGCCCTGTCTTCGATGCTACTGCACATGGTTCATTCAAATACTACCCTTAACTATGGTTAAATAGTTTAAATACGTATGTAGGTGATGTATCTATACATTTACAACTTACGCAATGCCTGTAATGGTTAAAAATGCGTACATATGTAGTGTATCTATGCATTCACAACTTTGGCAATGCCTGTAATGTAGAAACCACGTTCCAGTATTGGCCAAAGCCCTGTGTTCGATGCTACTGCACATGGTTCATTCAAATACTACCCTTAACTAGTTTAAATACGTATGTAGGTGATGTATCTATACATTCACAACTCTCGCAATGCCTGTAATGTAGAAACCACGTTCCAGTGCTGGTCAAAACTCTGTGTTCGATGCTACTGCACATGGTTCATTCAAATACTACCCTTAACTATGGTTAAATAGTTTAAATACGTATGTAGGTGATGTATCTATACATTTACAACTTACGCAATGCCTGTAATGGTTAAAAATGCGTAGATATGTAGTGTATCTATGCATTCACAACTTTGGCAATGCCTGTAATGTAGAAACCACGTTCCAGTATTGGCCAAAGCCCTGTGTTCGATGCTACTGCACATGGTTCATTCAAATACTACCCTTAACTAGTTTAAATACGTATGTAGGTGATGTATCTATACATTCACAACTCTCGCAATGCCTGTAATGTAGAAACCACGTTCCAGTACTGGTCAAAACCCTGTGTTCGATGCTACTGCACATGGTTCATTCAAATACTATCCTTAACTATGGTTAAATAGTTTAAATACGTATGTAGGTGATGTATCTATACATTTACAACTTACGCAATGCCTGTAATGGTTAAAAATGCGTACATATGTAGTGTATCTATGCATTCACAACTTTGGCAATGCCTGTAATGTAGAAACCACGTTCCAGTATTGGCCAAAGCCCTGTGTTCGATGCTACTGCACATGGTTCATTCAAATACTACCCTTAACTAGTTTAAATACGTATGTAGGTGATGTATCTATACATTCACAACTCTCGCAATGCCTGTAATGTAGAAACCACGTTCCAGTATTGGTCAAAGCCCTGTGTTCGATGCTACTGCACATGGTTCATTCAAATACTATCCTTGACTATGTTTAAATAGTTTAAATACGTATGTAGGTGATGTATCTATACATTTACAACTTACGCAATGCCTGTAATGGTTAAAAATGCGTAGATATGTAGTGTATCTATGCATTCACAACTTTGGCAATGCCTGTAATGTAGAAACCACGTTCCAGTATTGGCCAAAGCCCTGTGTTCGATGCTACTGCACATGGTTCATTCAAATACTACCCTTAACTAGTTTAAATACGTATGTAGGTGATGTATCTATACATTCACAACTCTCGCAATGCCTGTAATGTAGAAACCACGTTCCAGTACTGGTCAAAGCCCTGTGTTCGATGCTACTGCACATGGTTCATTCAAATACTACCCTTAACTATGGTTAAATAGTTTAAATACGTATGTAGGTGATGTATCTATACATTTACAGCTTACGCAATGCCTGTAATGGTTAAAAATGCGTAGATATGTAGTGTATCTATGCATTCACAACTTTGGCAATGCCTGTAATGTAGAAACCACGTTCCAGTATTGGCCAAAGCCCTGTGTTCGATGCTACTGCACATGGTTCATTCAAATACTACCCTTAACTAGTTTAAATACGTATGTAGGTGATGTATCTATACATTCACAACTCTCGCAATGCCTGTAATGTAGAAACCACGTTCCAGTATTGGTCAAAGCCCTGTGTTCGATGCTACTGCACATGGTTCATTCAAATACTACCCTTAACTATGGTTAAATAGTTTAAATACGTATGTAGGTGATGTATCTATACATTTACAACTTACGCAATGCCTGTAATGGTTAAAAATGCGTACATATGTAGTGTATCTATGCATTCACAACTTTGGCAATGCCTGTAATGTAGAAACCACGTTCCAGTATTGGCCAAAGCCCTGTGTTCGATGCTACTGCACATGGTTCATTCAAATACTACCCTTAACTAGTTTAAATACGTATGTAGGTGATGTATCTATACATTCACAACTCTCGCAATGCCTGTAATGTAGAAACCACGTTCCAGTACTGGTCAAAACCCTGTGTTCGATGCTACTGCACATGGTTCATTCAAATACTACCCTTAACTATGGTTAAATAGTTTAAATACGTATGTAGGTGATGTATCTATACATTTACAGCTTACGCAATGCCTGTAATGGTTAAAAATGCGTAGATATGTAGTGTATCTATGCATTCACAACTTTGGCAATGCCTGTAATGTAGAAACCACGTTCCAGTATTGGCCAAAGCCCTGTGTTCGATGCTACTGCACATGGTTCATTCAAATACTACCCTTAACTAGTTTAAATACGTATGTAGGTGATGTATCTATACATTCACAACTCTCGCAATGCCTGTAATGTAGAAACCACGTTCCAGTATTGGTCAAAGCCCTGTGTTCGATGCTACTGCACATGGTTCATTCAAATACTACCCTTAACTATGGTTAAATAGTTTAAATACGTATGTAGGTGATGTATCTATACATTTACAACTTACGCAATGCCTGTAATGGTTAAAAATGCGTACATATGTAGTGTATCTATGCATTCACAACTTTGGCAATGCCTGTAATGTAGAAACCACGTTCCAGTATTGGCCAAAGCCCTGTGTTCGATGCTACTGCACATGGTTCATTCAAATACTACCCTTAACTAGTTTAAATACGTATGTAGGTGATGTATCTATACATTCACAACTCTCGCAATGCCTGTAATGTAGAAACCACGTTCCAGTGCTGGTCAAAACCCTGTGTTCGATGCTACTGCACATGGTTCATTCAAATACTATCCTTAACTATGGTTAAATAGTTTAAATACGTATGTAGGTGATGTATCTATACATTTACAACTTACGCAATGCCTGTAATGGTTAAAAATGCGTAGATATGTAGTGTATCTATGCATTCACAACTTTGGCAATGCCTGTAATGTAGAAACCACGTTCCAGTATTGGCCAAAGCCCTGTGTTCGATGCTACTGCACATGGTTCATTCAAATACTACCCTTAACTAGTTTAAATACGTATGTAGGTGATGTATCTATACATTCACAACTCTCGCAATGCCTGTAATGTAGAAACCACGTTCCAGTATTGGTCAAAGCCCTGTGTTCGATGCTACTGCACATGGTTCATTCAAATACTACCCTTAACTATGGTTAAATAGTTTAAATACGTATGTAGGTGATGTATCTATACATTTACAACTTACGCAATGCCTGTAATGGTTAAAAATGCGTACATATGTAGTGTATCTATGCATTCACAACTTTGGCAATGCCTGTAATGTAGAAACCACGTTCCAGTATTGGCCAAAGCCCTGTGTTCGATGCTACTGCACATGGTTCATTCAAATACTACCCTTAACTAGTTTAAATACGTATGTAGGTGATGTATCTATACATTCACAACTCTCGCAATGCCTGTAATGTAGAAACCACGTTCCAGTACTGGTCAAAACCCTGTGTTCGATGCTACTGCACATGGTTCATTCAAATACTACCCTTAACTATGGTTAAATAGTTTAAATACGTATGTAGGTGATGTATCTATACATTTACAACTTACGCAATGCCTGTAATGGTTAAAAATGCGTACATATGTAGTGTATCTATGCATTCACAACTTTGGCAATGCCTGTAATGTAGAAACCACGTTCCAGTATTGGTCAAAGCCCTGTGTTCGATGCTACTGCACATGGTTCATTCAAATAGTATCCTTAACTATGGTTAAATAGTTTAAATACGTATGTAGGTGATGTATCTATACATTTACAACTTACGCAATGCCTGTAATGGTTAAAAATGCGTACATATGTAGTGTATCTATGCATTCACAACTTTGACAATGCCTGTAATGTAGAAACCACGTTCCAGTATTGGCCAAAGCCCTGTGTTCGATGCTACTGCACATGGTTCATTCAAATACTACCCTTAACTAGTTTAAATACGTATGTAGGTGATGTATCTATACATTCACAACTCTCGCAATGCCTGTAATGTAGAAACCACGTTCCAGTATTGGTCAAAGCCCTGTGTTCGATGCTACTGCACATGGTTCATTCAAATACTACCCTTAACTATGGTTAAATAGTTTAAATACGTATGTAGGTGATGTATCTATACATTTACAACTTACGCAATGCCTGTAATGGTTAAAAATGCGTATATATGTAGTGTATCTATGCATTCACAACTTTGGCAATGCCTGTAATGTAGAAACCACGTTCCAGTATTGGCCAAAGCCCTGTGTTCGATGCTACTGCACATGGTTCATTCAAATACTACCCTTAACTATGGTTAAATACGTATGTAGGTGATGTATCTATACATTCACAACTCTCGCAATGAAGGTAATGTAGAAACCACGTTCCAGTATTGGCCAAAGCCCTGTGTTCGATGCTACTGCACATGGTTCATTCAAATACTACCCTCAACTAGTTTAAATACGTATGTAGGTGATGTATCTATACATTCACAACTCTCGCAATGCCTGTAATGTAGAAACCACGTTCCAGTACTGGTCAAAACCCTGTGTTCGATGCTACTGCACATGGTTCATTCAAATACTACCCTTAACTAGTTTAAATACGTATGTAGGTGATGTATCTATACATTCACAACTTTGGCAATGCCTGTAATGTAGAAACCACGTTCCAGTATTGGTCAAAGCCCTGTGTTCGATGCTACTGCACATGGTTCATTCAAATAGTATCCTTAACTATGGTTAAATAGTTTAAATACGTATGTAGGTGATGTATCTATACATTTACAACTTACGCAATGCCTGTAATGGTTAAAAATGCGTACATATGTAGTGTATCTATGCATTCACAACTTTGGCAATGCCTGTAATGTAGAAACCACGTTCCAGTATTGGCCAAAGCCCTGTGTTCGATGCTACTGCACATGGTTCATTCAAATACTACCCTTAACTAGTTTAAATACGTATGTAGGTGATGTATCTATACATTCACAACTCTCGCAATGCCTGTAATGTAGAAACCACGTTACAGTATTGGTCAAAGCCCTGTGTTCGATGCTACTGCACATGGTTCATTCAAATACTACCCTTAACTATGGTTAAATAGTTTAAATACGTATGTAGGTGATGTATCTATACATTTACAACTTACGCAATGCCTGTAATGGTTAAAAATGCGTATATATGTAGTGTATCTATGCATTCACAACTTTGGCAATGCCTGTAATGTAGAAACCACGTTCCAGTATTGGCCAAAGCCCTGTGTTCGATGCTACTGCACATGGTTCATTCAAATACTACCCTTAACTATGGTTAAATACGTATGTAGGTGATGTATCTATACATTCACAACTCTCGCAATGCCTGTAATGTAGAAACCACGTTCCAGTATTGGCCAAAGCCCTGTGTTCGATGCTACTGCACATGGTTCATTCAAATACTACCCTCAACTAGTTTAAATACGTATGTAGGTGATGTATCTATACATTCACAACTCTCGCAATGCCTGTAATGTAGAAACCACGTTCCAGTACTGGTCAAAACCCTGTGTTCGATGCTACTGCACATGGTTCATTCAAATACTACCCTTAACTATGGTTAAATAGTTTAAATACGTATGTAGGTGATGTATCTATACATTTACAACTTACGCAATGCCTGTAATGGTTAAAAATGCGTACATATGTAGTGTATCTATGCATTCACAACTTTGGCAATGCCTGTAATGTAGAAACCACGTTCCAGTATTGGCCAAAGCCCTGTGTTCGATGCTACTGCACATGGTTCATTCAAATACTACCCTTAACTAGTTTAAATACGTATGTAGGTGATGTATCTATACATTCACAACTCTCGCAATGCCTGTAATGTAGAAACCACGTTCCAGTATTGGTCAAAGCCCTGTGTTCGATGCTACTGCACATGGTTCATTCAAATACTACCCTTAACTATGGTTAAATAGTTTAAATACGTATGTAGGTGATGTATCTATACATTTACAACTTACGCAATGCCTGTAATGGTTAAAAATGCGTACATATGTAGTGTATCTATGCATTCACAACTTTGGCAATGCCTGTAATGTAGAAACCACGTTCCAGTATTGGCCAAAGCCCTGTGTTCGATGCTACTGCACATGGTTCATTCAAATACTACCCTTAACTAGTTTAAATACGTATGTAGGTGATGTATCTATACATTCACAACTCTCGCAATGCCTGTAATGTAGAAACCACGTTCCAGTATTGGTCAAAGCCCTGTGTTCGATGCTACTGCACATGGTTCATTTAAATACTATCCTTGACTATGGTTAAATAGTTTAAATACGTATGTAGGTGATGTATCTATACATTTACAACTTACGCAATGCCTGTAATGGTTAAAAATGCGTACATATGTAGTGTATCTATGCATTCACAACTTTGGCAATTCCTGTAATGTAGAAACCACGTTCCAGTACTGGCCAAAGCCCTGAGTTCGATGCTACTGCACATGGTTCATTCAAATACTACCCTTAACTAGTTTAAATACGTATGTAGGTGATGTATCTATACATTCACAACTCTCGCAATGCCTGTAATGTAGAAACCACGTTCCAGTATTGGTCAAAGCCCTGTGTTCGATGCTACTGCACATGGTTCATTCAAATACTATCCTTAACTATGGTTAAATAGTTTAAATACGTATGTAGGTGATGTATCTATACATTTACAACTTACGCAATGCCTGTAATGGTTAAAAATGCGTACATATGTAGTGTATCTATGCATTCACAACTTTGGCAATGCCTGTAATGTAGAAACCACGTTCCAGTATTGGCCAAAGCCCTGTGTTCGATGCTACTGCACATGGTTCATTCAAATACTACCCTTAACTAGTTTAAATACGTATGTAGGTGATGTATCTATACATTCACAACTTTGGCAATGCCTGTAATGTAGAAACCACGTTCCAGTATTGGTCAAAGCCCTGTGTTCGATGCTACTGCACATGGTTCATTCAAATACTACCCTTAACTATGGTTAAATAGTTTAAATACGTATGTAGGTGATGTATCTATACATTTACAACTTACGCAATGCCTGTAATGGTTAAAAATGCGTACATATGTAGCGTATCTGTGCATTCACAACTTTGGCAGTGCCTGTAATGTAGAAACCACGTTCCAGTATTGGCCAAAGCCCTGTGTTCGATGCTACTGCACATGGTTCATTCAAATACTACCCTTAACTAGTTTAAATACGTATGTATTTGATGTATCTATACATTCACAACTCTCGCAATGCCTGTAATGTAGAAACCACGTTCCAGTACTGGTCAAAACCCTGTGTTCGATGCTACTGCACATGGTTCATTCAAATACTACCCATAACTATGGTTAAATAGTTTAAATACGTATGTAGGTGATGTATCTATACATTTACAACTTACGCAATGCCTGTAATGGTTAAAAATGCGTAGATATGTAGTGTATCTATGCATTCACAACTTTGGCAATGCCTGTAATGTAGAAACCACGTTCCAGTATTGGCCAAAGCCCTGTGTTCGATGCTACTGCACATGGTTCATTCAAATACTACCCTTAACTAGTTTAAATACGTATGTAGGTGATGTATCTATACATTCACAACTCTCGCAATGCCTGTAATGTAGAAACCACGTTCCAGTATTGGTCAAAGCCCTGTGTTCGATGCTACTGCACATGGTTCATTCAAATACTATCCTTAACTATGGTTAAATAGTTTAAATACGTATGTAGGTGATGTATCTATACATTTACAACTTACGCAATGCCTGTAATGGTTAAAAATGCGTAGATATGTAGTGTATCTATGCATTCACAACTTTGGCAATGCCTGTAATGTAGAAACCACGTTCCAGTATTGGCCAAAGCCCTGTGTTCGATGCTACTTCACATGGTTCATTCAAATACTACCCTTAACTAGTTTACATACGTATGTAGGTGATGTATCTATACATTCACAACTCTCGCAATGCCTGTAATGTAGAAACCACGTTCCAGTATTGGTCAAAGCCCTGTGTTCGATGCTACTGCACATGGTTCATTCAAACACTACCCTTAACTATGGTTAAATAGTTTAAATACGTATGTAGGTGATGTATCTATACATTTACAACTTACGCAATGCCTGTAATGGTTAAAAATGCGTAGATATGTAGTGTATCTATGCATTCACAACTTTGGCAATGCCTGTAATGTAGAAACCACGTTCCAGTATTGGCCAAAGCCCTGTGTTCGATGCTACTGCACATGGTTCATTCAAATACTACCCTTAACTAGTTTAAATACCTATGTAGGTGATGTATCTATACATTCACAACTCTCGCAATGCCTGTAATGTAGAAACCACATTCCAGTATTGGTCAAAGCCCTGTGTTCGATGCTACTGCACATGGTTCATTCAAATACTATCCTTTACTATTTTTAAATAGTTTAAATACGTATGTAGGTGATGTATCTATACATTTACAACTTACGCAATGCCTGTAATGGTTAAAAATGCGTAGATATGTAGTGTATCTATCCATTCACAACTTTGGCAATGCCTGTAATGTAGAAACCAAGTTCCAGTATTGGCCAAAGCCCTGTGTTCGATGCTACTGCACATGGTTCATTCAAATACTACCCTTAACTAGTTTAAATACGTATGTAGGTGATGTATCTATACATTCACAACTCTCGCAATGCCTGTAATGTAGAAACCACGTTCCAGTATTGGCCAAAGCCCTGTGTTCGATGCTACTGCACATGGTTCATTCAAATACTACCCTTAACTATGGTTAAATAGTTTAAATACGTATGTAGGTGATGTATCTATACATTTACAACTTACGCAATCCCTGTAATGGTTAAAAATGCGTATATATGTAGTGTATCTATGCATTCACAACTTTCGCAATGCCTGTAATGTAGAAACCACGTTCCAGTATTGGCCAAAGCCCTGTGTTCGATGCTACTGCACATGGTTCATTCAAATACTACCCTTAACTAGTTTAAATACGTATGTAGGTGATGTATCTATACATTCACAACTCTCGCAATGCCTGTAATGTAGAAACCACGTTCCAGTATTGGTCAAAGCCCTGTGTTCGATGCTACTGCACATGGTTCATTCAAATACTACCCTTAACTAGTTTAAATACGTATGTAGGTGATGTATCTATACATTCACAACTCTCGCAATGCCTGTAATGTAGAAACCACATTCCAGTATTGGTCAAAGCCTTGTGTTCGATGCTACTGCACATGGTTCATTCAAATACTACCCTTAACTATGGTTAAATAGTTTAAATACGTATGTAGGTGATGTATCTATACATTTACAACTTACGCAATGCCTGTAATGGTTAAAAATGCGTAGATATGTAGTGTATCTATGCATTCACAACTTTGGCAATGCCTGTAATGTAGATACCACGTTCCAGTATTGGCCAAAGCCCTGTGTTCGATGCTACTGCACATGGTTCATTCAAATACTACCCTTAACTAGTTTAAATACGTATGTAGGTGATGTATCTATACATTCACAACTCTCGCAATGCCTGTAATGTAGAAACCACGTTCCAGTATTGGTCAAAGCCCTGTGTTCGATGCTACTGCACATGGTTCATTCAAATACTACCCTTAACTATGGTTAAATAGTTTAAATACGTATGTAGGTGATGTATCTATACATTTACAACTTACGCAATCCCTGTAATGGTTAAAAATGCGCATATATGTAGTGTGTCTATACATTCACAACTTTCGCAATGCCTGTAATGTAGAAACCACGTTCCAGTATTGGCCAAAGCCCTGTGTTCGATGCTACTGCACATGGTTCATTCAAATACTACCCTTAACTAGTTTAAATACGTATGTAGGTGATGTATCTATACATTCACAACTCTCGCAATGCCTGTAATGTAGAAACCACGTTCCAGTATTGGTCAAAGCCCTGTGTTCGATGCTACTGCACATGGTTCATTCAAATACTACCCTTAACTAGTTTAAATACGTATGTAGGTGATGTATCTATACATTCACAACTCTCACAATGCCTGTAATGTAGAAACCACATTCCAGTATTGGTCAAAGCCCTGTGTTCGATGCTACTGCACATGGTTCATTCAAATACTACCCTTAACTATGGTTAAATAGTTTAAATACGTATGTAGGTGATGTATCTATACATTCACAACTCTCGCAATGCCTGTAATGTAGAAACCACGTTCCAGTATTGGTCAAAGCCCTGTGTTCGATGCTACTGCACATGGTTCATTCAAATACTACCCTTAACTATGGTTAAATAGTTTAAATACGTATGTAGGTGATGTATCTATACATTTACAACTTACGCAATGCCCGTAATGGTTAAAAATGCGTACATATGTAGTGTATCTATGCATTCACAACTTTGGCAATGCCTGTAATGTAGATACCACGTTCCAGTATTGGCCAAAGCCCTGTGTTCGATGCTACTGCACATGGTTCATTCAAATACTACCCTTAACTAGTTTAAATACGTATGTAGGTGATGTATCTATACATTCACAACTCTCGCAATGCCTGTAATGTAGAAACCACGTTCCAGTATTGGTCAAAGCCCTGTGTTCGATGCTACTGCACATGGTTCATTCAAATACTACCCTTAACTATGGTTAAATAGTTTAAATACGTATGTAGGTGATGTATCTATACATTTACAACTTACGCAATGCCTGTAATGGTTAAAAATGCGTACATATGTAGTGTATCTATGCATTCACAACTTTGGCAATGCCTGTAATGTAGAAACCACGTTCCAGTATTGGCCAAAGCCCTGTGTTCGATGCTACTGCACATGGTTCATTCAAATACTACCCTTAACTAGTTTAAATACGTATGTAGGTGATGTATCTATACATTCACAACTCTCGCAATGCCTGTAATGTAGAAACCACGTTCCAGTACTGGTCAAAACCCTGTGTTCGATGCTACTGCACATGGTTCATTCAAATACTATCCTTAACTATGGTTAAATAGTTTAAATACGTATGTAGGTGATGTATCTATACATTTACAACTTACGCAATGCCTGTAATGGTTAAAATGCGTATATATGTAGTGTATCTATGCATTCACAACTTTGGCAATGCCTGTAATGTAGAAACCACGTTCCAGTATTGGCCAAAGCCCTGTGTTCGATGCTACTGCACATGGTTCATTCAAATACTACCCTTAACTAGTTTAAATACGTATGTAGGTGATGTATCTATACATTCACAACTCTCGCAATGCCTGTAATGTAGAAACCACGTTCCAGTATTGGTCAAAACCCTGTGTTCGATGCTACTGCACATGGTTCATTCAAATACTATCCTTAACTATGGTTAAATAGTTTAAATACGTATGTAGGTGATGTATCTATACATTTACAACTTACGCAATGCCTGTAATGGTTAAAAATGCGTAGATATGTAGTGTATCTATGCATTCACAACTTTGGCAATGCCTGTAATGTAGAAACCACGTTCCAGTATTGGCCAAAGCCCTGTGTTCGATGCTACTGCACATGGTTCATTCAAATACTACCCTTAACTAGTTTAAATACGTATGTAGGTGATGTATCTATACATTCACAACTCTCGCAATGCCTGTAATGTAGAAACCACGTTCCAGTATTGGTCAAAGCCCTGTGTTCGATGCTACTGCACATGGTTCATTCAAATACTATCCTTAACTATGGTTAAATAGTTTAAATACGTATGTAGGTGATGTATCTATACATTTACAACTTACGCAATGCCTGTAATGGTTAAAAATGCGTAGATATGTAGTGTATCTATGCATTCACAACTTTGGCAATGCCTGTAATGTAGAAACCACGTTCCAGTATTGGCCAAAGCCCTGTGTTCGATGCTACTGCACATGGTTCATTCAAATACTACCCTTAACTAGTTTAAATACGTATGTAGGTGATGTATCTATACATTCACAACTCTCGCAATGCCTGTAATGTAGAAACCACATTCCAGTATTGGTCAAAGCCCTGTGTTCGATGCTACTGCACATGGTTCATTCAAATACTATCCTTAACTATGGTTAAATAGTTTAAATACGTATGTAGGTGATGTATCTATACATTTACAACTTACGCAATGCCTGTAATGGTTAAAAATGCGTACATATGTAGTGTATCTATGCATTCACAACTTTGGCAATGCCTGTAATGTAGAAACCACGTTCCAGTATTGGCCAAAGCCCTGTGTTCGATGCTACTGCACATGGTTCATTCAAATACTACCCTTAACTAGTTTAAATACGTATGTAGGTGATGTATCTATACATTCACAACTCTCGCAATGCCTGTAATGTAGAAACCACGTTCCAGTATTGGTCAAAGCCCTGTGTTCGATGCTACTGCACATGGTTCATTCAAATACTATCCTTAACTATGGTTAAATAGTTTAAATACGTATGTAGGTGATGTATCTATACATTTACAACTTACGCAATGCCTGTAATGGTTAAAAATGCGTACATATGTAGTGTATCTATGCATTCACAACTTTGGCAATGCCTGTAATGTAGAAACCACGTTCCAGTATTGGCCAAAGCCCTGTGTTCGATGCTACTGCACATGGTTCATTCAAATACTACCCTTAACTATGGTTAAATGGTTTAAATACGTATGTAGGTGATGTATCTATACATTTACAACTTACGCAATCCCTGTAATGGTTAAAAATGCGTATATATGTAGTGTATCTATGCATTCACAACTTTCGCAATGCCTGTAATGTAGAAACCACGTTCCAGTATTGGCCAAAGCCCTGAGTTCGATGCTACTGCACATGGTTCATTCAAATACTACCCTTAACTAGTTTAAATACGTATGTAGGTGATGTATCTATACATTCACAACTCTCGCAATGCCTGTAATGTAGAAACCACGTTCCAGTATTGGTCAAAGCCCTGTGTTCGATGCTACTGCACATGGTTCATTCAAATACTACCCTTAACTAGTTTAAATACGTATGTAGGTGATGTATCTATACATTCACAACTCTCGCAATGCCTGTAATGTAGAAACCACATTCCAGTATTGGTCAAAGCCCTGTGTTCGATGCTTCTGCACATGGTTCATTCAAATACTACCCTTAACTATGGTTAAATAGTTTAAATACGTATGTAGGTGATGTATCTATACATTCACAACTCTCGCAATGCCTGTAATGTAGAAACCACGTTCCAGTATTGGTCAAAGCCCTGTGTTCGATGCTACTGCACATGGTTCATTCAAATACTACCCTTAACTAGTTTAAATACGTATGTAGGTGATGTATCTATACATTCACAACTCTCGCAATGCCTGTAATGTAGAAACCACGTTGCAGTATTGGTCAAATCCCTGTGTTCGATGCTACTGCTTATGGTTCATTCAAATACTACCCTTAACTATGGTTAAATAGTTTAAATACGTATGTAGGTGATGTATCTATACATTTACAACTCTCGCAATGCCTGTAATGGTTAAAAATGCGTAGATATGTAGTGTATCTATGCATTCACAACTTTGGCAATACCTGTAATGTAGAAACCACGTTCCAGTATTGGCCAAAGCCCTGTGTTCGATGCTACTGCACATGGTTCATTCAAATACTACCCTTAACTAGTTTAAATACGTATGTAGGTGATGTATCTATACATTCACAACTCTCGCAATGCCTGTAATGTAGAAACCACGTTCCAGTATTGGTCAAAGCCCTGTGTTCGATGCTACTGCACATGGTTCATTCAAATACTACCCTTAACTATGGTTAAATAGTTTAAATACGTATGTAGGTGATGTATCTATACATTTACAACTTACGCAATGCCTGTAATGGTTACAAATGCGTAGATATGTAGTGTATCTATGCATTCACAACTTTGGCAATGCCTGTAATGTAGATACCACGTTCCAGTATTGGCCAAAGCCCTGTGTTCGATGCTACTGCACATGGTTCATTCAAATACTACCCTTAACTAGTTTAAATACGTATGTAGGTGATGTATCTATACATTCACAACTCTCGCAATGCCTGTAATGTAGAAACCACGTTCCAGTATTGGTCAAAGCCCTGTGTTCGATGCTACTCCACATGGTTCATTCAAATACTACCCTTAACTATGGTTAAATAGTTTAAATACGTATGTAGGTGATGTATCTATGCATTTACAACTCTCGCAATGCCTGTAATGGTTAAAAATGCGTACATATGTAGTGTATCTATGCATTCACAACTTTGGCAATGCCTGTAATGTAGAAACCACGTTCCAGTATTGGCCAAAGCCCTGTGTTCGATGCTACTGCACATGGTTCATTCAAATACTACCCTTAACTAGTTTAAATACGTATGTAGGTGATGTATCTATACATTCACAACTCTCGCAATGCCTGTAATGTAGAAACCACGTTCCAGTACTGGTCAAAACCCTGTGTTCGATGCTACTGCACATGGTTCATTCAAATACTACCCTTAACTATGGTTAAATAGTTTAAATACGTATGTAGGTGATGTATCTATACATTTACAACTTACGCAATGCCTGTAATGGTTAAAAATGCGTACATATGTAGTGTATCTATGCATTCACAACTTTGGCAATGCCTGTAATGTAGAAACCACGTTCCAGTATTGGCCAAAGCCCTGTGTTCGATGCTACTGCACATGGTTCATTCAAATACTACCCTTAACTAGTTTAAATACGTATGTAGGTGATGTATCTATACATTCACAACTCTCGCAATGCCTGTAATGTAGAAACCACATTCCAGTATTGGTCAAAGCCCTGTGTTCGATGCTACTGCACATGGTTCATTCAAATACTACCCTTAACTATGGTTAAATAGTTTAAATACGTATGTAGGTGATGTATCTATACATTCACAACTCTCGCAATGCCTGTAATGTAGAAACCACGTTCCAGTATTGGTCAAAGCCCTGTGTTCGATGCTACTGCACATGGTTCATTCAAATACTACCCTTAACTAGTTTAAATACGTATGTAGGTGATGTATCTATACATTCAGAACTCTCGCAATGCCTGTAATGTAGAAACCACGTTCCAGTATTGGTCAAATCCCTGTGTTCGATGCTACTGCTTATGGTTCATTCAAATACTACCCTTAACTATGGTTAAATAGTTTAAATACGTATGTAGGTGATGTATCTATACATTTACAACTCTCGCAATGCCTGTAATGGTTAAAAATGCGTACATATGTAGTGTATCTATGCATTCACAACTTTGGCAATGCCTGTAATGTAGAAACCACGTTCCAGTATTGGCCAAAGCCCTGTGTTCGATGCTACTGCACATGGTTCATTCAAATACTACCCTTAACTAGTTTAAATACGTATGTAGGTGATGTATCTATACATTCACAACTCTCGCAATGCCTGTAATGTAGAAACCACGTTCCAGTATTGGTCAAAGCCCTGTGTTCGATGCTACTGCACATGGTTCATTCAAATACTACCCTTAACTATGGTTAAATAGTTTAAATACGTATGTAGGTGATGTATCTATACATTTACAACTTACGCAATCCCTGTAATGGTTAAAAATGCGTATATATGTAGTGTATCTATGCATTCACAACTTTGGCAATGCCTGTAATGTAGAAACCACGTTCCAGTATTGGCCAAAGCCCTGTGTTCGATGCTACTGCACATGGTTCATTCAAATACTACCCTTAACTAGTTTAAATACGTATGTAGGTGATGTATCTATACATTCACAACTCTCGCAATGCCTGTAATGTAGAAACCACGTTCCAGTATTGGTCAAAGCCCTGTGTTCGATGCTACTGCACATGGTTCATTCAAATACTACCCTTAACTATGGTTAAATAGTTTAAATACGTATGTAGGTGATGTATCTATACATTTACAACTTACGCAATCCCTGTAATGGTTAAAAATGCGTATATATGTAGTGTATCTATGCATTCACAACTTTGGCAATGCCTGTAATGTAGAAACCACGTTCCAGTATTGGCCAAAGCCCTGTGTTCGATGCTACTGCACATGGTTCATTCAAATACTACCCTTAACTAGTTTAAATACGTATGTAGGTGATGTATCTATACATTCACAACTCTCGCAATGCCTGTAATGTAGAAACCACGTTCCAGTATTGGTCAAAGCCCTGTGTTCGATGCTACTGCACATGGTTCATTCAAATACTACCCTTAACTAGTTTAAATACGTATGTAGGTGATGTATCTATACATTCACAACTCTCGCAATGCCTGTGATGTAGAAACCACATTCCAGTTTTGGTCAAAGCCCTGTGTTCGATGCTACTGCACATGGTTCATTCAAATACTACCCTTAACTATGGTTAAATAGTTTAAATACGTATGTAGGTGATGTATCTATACATTTACAACTTACGCAATGCCTGTAATGGTTAAAAATGCGTAGATATGTAGTGTATCTATGCATTCACAACTTTGGCAATGCCTGTAATGTAGATACCACGTTCCAGTATTGGCCAAAGCCCTGTGTTCGATGCTACTGCACATGGTTCATTCAAATACTACCCTTAACTAGTTTAAATACGTATGTAGGTGATGTATCTATACATTCACAACTCTCGCAATGCCTGTAATGTAGAAACCACGTTCCAGTATTGGTCAAAGCCCTGTGTTCGATGCTACTGCACATGGTTCATTCAAATACTACCCTTAACTATGGTTAAATAGTTTAAATACGTATGTAGGTGATGTATCTATACATTTACAACTTACGCAATGCCTGTAATGGTTAAAAATGCGTACATATGTAGTGTATCTATGCATTCACAACTTTGGCAATTCCTGTAATGTAGAAACCACGTTCCAGTATTGACCAAAGCCCTGTGTTCGATGCTACTGCACATGGTTCATTCAAATACTACCCTTAACTAGTTTAAATACGTATGTAGGTGATGTATCTATACATTCACAACTCTCGCAATGCCTGTAATGTAGAAACCACGTTCCAGTATTGGTCAAAGCCCTGTGTTCGATGCTACTGCACATGGTTCATTCAAATACTACCCTTAACTATGGTTAAATAGTTTAAATACGTATGTAGGTGATGTATCTATACATTTACAACTTACGCAATGCCTGTAATGGTTAAAAATGCGTACATATGTAGTGTATCTATGCATTCACAACTTTGGCAATGCCTGTAATGTAGAAACCACGTTCCAGTATTGGCCAAAGCCCTGTGTTCGATGCTACTGCACATGGTTCATTCAAATACTACCCTTAACTAGTTTAAATACGTATGTAGGTGATGTATCTATACATTCACAACTCTCGCAATGCCTGTAATGTAGAAACCACGTTCCAGTACTGGTCAAAACCCTGTGTTCGATGCTACTGCACATGGTTCATTCAAATACTACCCTTAACTATGGTTAAATAGTTTAAATACGTATGTAGGTGATGTATCTATACATTTACAACTTACGCAATGCCTGTAATGGTTAAAAATGCGTACATATGTAGTGTATCTATGCATTCACAACTTTGGCAATGCCTGTAATGTAGAAACCACGTTCCAGTATTGGCCAAAGCCCTGTGTTCGATGCTACTGCACATGGTTCATTCAAATACTACCCTTAACTAGTTTAAATACGTATGTAGGTGATGTATCTATACATTCACAACTCTCGCAATGCCTGTAATGTAGAAACCACGTTCCAGTATTGGTCAAAGCCCTGTGTTCGATGCTACTGCACATGGTTCATTCAAATACTATCCTTAACTATGGTTAAATAGTTTAAATACGTATGTAGGTGATGTATCTATACATTTACAACTTACGCAATGCCTGTAATGGTTAAAAATGCGTAGATATGTAGTGTATCTATGCATTCACAACTTTGGCAATGCCTGTAATGTAGAAACCACGTTCCAGTATTGGCCAAAGCCCTGTGTTCGATGCTACTGCACATGGTTCATTCAAATACTACCCTTAACTAGTTTAAATACGTATGTAGGTGATGTATCTATACATTCACAACTCTCGCAATGCCTGTAATGTAGAAACCACGTTCCAGTATTGGTCAAAGCCCTGTGTTCGATGCTACTGCACATGGTTCATTCAAATACTACCCTTAACTATGGTTAAATAGTTTAAATACGTATGTAGGTGATGTATCTATACATTTACAACTTACGCAATGCCTGTAATGGTTAAAAATGCGTATATATGTAGTGTATCTATGCATTCACAACTTTGGCAATGCCTGTAATGTAGAAACAACGTTCCAGTATTGGCCAAAGCCCTGCGTTCGATGCTACTGCACATGGTTCATTCAAATACTACCCTTAACTAGTTTAAATACGTATGTAGGTGATGTATCTATACATTCACAACTCTCGCAATGCCTGTAATGTAGAAACCACGTTCCAGTATTGGTCAAAGCCCTGTGTTCGATGCTACTGCACATGGTTCATTCAAATACTACCCATAACTATGGTTAAATAGTTTAAATACGTATGTAGGTGATGTATCTATACATTTACAACTTACGCAATGCCTGTAATGGTTAAAAGTGCGTATATATGTAGTGTATCTATGCATTCACAACTTTGGCAATGCCTGTAATGTAGAAACCACGTTCCAGTATTGGCCAAAGCCCTGTGTTCGATGCTACTGCACATGGTTCATTCAAATACTACCCTTAACTAGTTTAAATACGTATGTAGGTGATGTATCTATACATTCACAACTCTCGCAATGCCTGTAATGTAGAAACCACGTTCCAGTATTGGTCAAAGCCCTGTGTTCGATGCTACTGCACATGGTTCATTCAAATACTACCCTTAACTATGGTTAAATAGTTTAAATACGTATGTAGGTGATGTATCTATACATTTACAACTTACGCAATGCCTGTAATGGTTAAAAATGCGTACAAATCTAGTGTATCTATGCATTCAGAACTTTGGCAATGCCTGTAATGTAGAAACCACGTTCCAGTATTGGCCAAAGCCCTGTGTTCGATGCTACTGCACATGGTTCATTCAAATACTACCCTTAACTAGTTTAAATACGTATGTAGGTGATGTATCTATACATTCACAACTCTCGCAATGCCTGTAATGTAGAAACCACGTTCCAGTATTGGTCAAAGCCCTGTGTTCGATGCTACTGCACATGGTTCATTCAAATACTATCCTTAACTATGGTTAAATAGTTTAAATACGTATGTAGGTGATGTATCTATACATTTACAACTTACGCAATGCCTGTAATGGTTACAAATGCGTAGATATGTAGTGTATCTATGCATTCACAACTTTGGCAATGCCTGTAATGTAGAAACCACGTTCCAGTATTGGCCAAAGCCCTGTGTTCAATGCTACTGCACATGGTTCATTCAAATACTACCCTTAACTAGTTTAAATACGTATGTAGGTGATGTATCTATACATTCACAACTCTCGCAATGCCTGTAATGTAGAAACCACGTTCCAGTATTGGTCAAAGCCCTGTGTTCGATGCTACTGCACATGGTTCATTCAAATACTACCCTTAACTATGGTTAAATAGTTTAAATACGTATGTAGGTGATGTATCTATACATTTACAACTTACGCAATGCCTGTAATGGTTAAAAATGCGTATATATGTAGTGTATCTATGCATTCACAACTTTGGCAATGCCTGTAATGTAGAAACAACGTTCCAGTATTGGCCAAAGCCCTGCGTTCGATGCTACTGCACATGGTTCATTCAAATACTACCCTTAACTAGTTTAAATACGTATGTAGGTGATGTATCTATACATTCACAACTCTCGCAATGCCTGTAATGTAGAAACCACGTTCCAGTATTGGTCAAAGCCCTGTGTTCGATGCTACTGCACATGGTTCATTCAAATACTACCCTTAACTATGGTTAAATAGTTTAAATACGTATGTAGGTGATGTATCTATACATTTACAACTTACGCAATGCCTGTAATGGTTAAAAATGCGTATATATGTAGTGTATCTATGCATTCACAACTTTGGCAATGCCTGTAATGTAGAAACAACGTTCCAGTATTGGCCAAAGCCCTGCGTTCGATGCTACTGCACATGGTTCATTCAAATACTACCCTTAACTAGTTTAAATACGTATGTAGGTGATGTATCTATACATTCACAACTCTCGCAATGCCTGTAATGTAGAAACCACGTTCCAGTATTGGTCAAAGCCCTGTGTTCGATGCTACTGCACATGGTTCATTCAAATACTACCCATAACTATGGTTAAATAGTTTAAATACGTATGTAGGTGATGTATCTATACATTTACAACTTACGCAATGCCTGTAATGGTTAAAAGTGCGTATATATGTAGTGTATCTATGCATTCACAACTTTGGCAATGCCTGTAATGTAGAAACCACGTTCCAGTATTGGCCAAAGCCCTGTGTTCGATGCTACTGCACATGGTTCATTCAAATACTACCCTTAACTAGTTTAAATACGTATGTAGGTGATGTATCTATACATTCACAACTCTCGCAATGCCTGTAATGTAGAAACCACGTTCCAGTATTGGTCAAAGCCCTGTGTTCGATGCTACTGCACATGGTTCATTCAAATACTACCCTTAACTATGGTTAAATAGTTTAAATACGTATGTAGGTGATGTATCTATACATTTACAACTTACGCAATGCCTGTAATGGTTAAAAATGCGTACAAATCTAGTGTATCTATGCATTCAGAACTTTGGCAATGCCTGTAATGTAGAAACCACGTTCCAGTATTGGCCAAAGCCCTGTGTTCGATGCTACTGCACATGGTTCATTCAAATACTACCCTTAACTAGTTTAAATACGTATGTAGGTGATGTATCTATACATTCACAACTCTCGCAATGCCTGTAATGTAGAAACCACGTTCCAGTATTGGTCAAAGCCCTGTGTTCGATGCTACTGCACATGGTTCATTCAAATACTATCCTTAACTATGGTTAAATAGTTTAAATACGTATGTAGGTGATGTATCTATACATTTACAACTTACGCAATGCCTGTAATGGTTACAAATGCGTAGATATGTAGTGTATCTATGCATTCACAACTTTGGCAATGCCTGTAATGTAGAAACCACGTTCCAGTATTGGCCAAAGCCCTGTGTTCAATGCTACTGCACATGGTTCATTCAAATACTACCCTTAACTAGTTTAAATACGTATGTAGGTGATGTATCTATACATTCACAACTCTCGCAATGCCTGTAATGTAGAAACCACGTTCCAGTATTGGTCAAAGCCCTGTGTTCGATGCTACTGCACATGGTTCATTCAAATACTACCCTTAACTATGGTTAAATAGTTTAAATACGTATGTAGGTGATGTATCTATACATTTACCACTTACGCAATGCCTGTAATGGTTAAAAATGCGTATATATGTAGTGTATCTATGCATTCACAACTTTGGCAATGCCTGTAATGTAGAAACCACGTTCCAGTATTGGCCAAAGCCCTGTGTTCGATGCTACTGCACATGGTTCATTCAAATACTACCCTTAACTAGTTTAAAAACGTATGTAGGTGATGTATCTATACATTCACAACTCTCGCAATGCCTGTAATGTAGAAACCACGTTCCAGTATTGGTCAAAGCCCTGTGTTCGATGCTACTGCACATGGTTCATTCAAATACTACCCTTAACTAGTTTAAATACGTATGTAGGTGATGTATCTATACATTCACAACTCTCGCAATGCCTGTAATGTAGAAACCACGTTCCAGTATTGGTCAAAGCCCTGTGTTCGATGCTACTGCACATGGTTCATTCAAATACTACCCTTAACTATGGTTAAATAGTTTAAATACGTATGTAGGTGATGTATCTATACATTTACAACTTACGCAATGCCTGTAATGGTTAAAAATGCGTATATATGTAATGTATCTATGCATTCACAACTTTGGCAATGCCTGTGATGTAGAAACCACGTTCCAGTATTGGCCAAAGCCCTGTGTTCGATGCTACTGCACATGGTTCATTCAAATACTACCCTTAACTAGTTTAAATACGTATGTAGGTGATGTATCTATACATTCACAACTCTCGCAATGCCTGTAATGTAGAAACCACGTTCCAGTATTGGTCAAAGCCCTGTGTTCGATGCTACTGCACATGGTTCATTCAAATACTACCCTTAACTATGGTTAAATAGTTTAAATACGTATGTAGGTGATGTATCTATACATTTACAACTTATGCAATGCCTGTAATGGTTAAAAATGCGTATATATGTAGTGTATCTATGCATTCACAACTTTGGCAATGCCTGTAATGTAGAAACCACGTTCCAGTATTGGCCAAAGCCCTGTGTTCGATGCTACTGCACATGGTTCATTCAAATACTACCCTTAACTAGTTTAAATACGTATGTAGGTGATGTATCTATACATTCACAACTCTCGCAATGCCTGTAATGTAGAAACCACGTTCCAGTATTGGCCAAAGCCCTGTGTTCGATGCTACTGCACATGGTTCATTCAAATACTATCCTTAACTAGTTTAAATACGTATGTAGGTGATGTATCTATACATTCACAACTTTCGCAATGCCTGTAATGTAGAAACCACGTTCCAGTATTGGTCAAAGCCCTGTGTTCGATGCTACTCCACATGGTTCATTCAAATACTACCCTTAACTATGGTTAAATAGTTTAAATACGTATGTAGGTGATGTATCTATACATTTACAACTTACGCAATGCCTGTAATGGTTAAAAATGCGTACATATGTAGTGTATCTATGCATTCACAACTTTGGCAATGCCTGTAATGTAGAAACCACGTTCCAGTATTGGCCAAAGCCCTGTGTTCGATGCTACTGCACATGGTTCATTCAAATACTACCCTTAACTAGTTTAAATACCTATGTAGGTGATGTATCTATACATTCACAACTCTCGCAATGCCTGTAATGTAGAAACCACGTTCCAGTATTGGTCAAAACCCTGTGTTCGATCCTACTGCACATGGTTCATTCAAATACCACCCTTAACTATGGTTAAATAGTTTAAATACGTATGTAGGTGATGTATCTATACATTTACAACTTACGCAATGCCTGTAATGGTTAAAAATGCGTATATATGTAGTGTATCTATGCATTCACAACTTTGGCAATGCCTGTAATGTAGAAACCACGTTCCAGTATTGGCCAAAGCCCTGTGTTCGATGCTACTGCACATGGTTCATTCAAATACTACCCTTAACTAGTTTAAATACGTATGTAGGTGATGTATCTATACATTCACAACTCTCGCAATGCCTGTAATGTAGAAACCACGTTCCAGTATTGGTCAAAGCCCTGTGTTCGATGCTACTCCACATGGTTCATTCAAATACTACCCTTAACTATGGTTAAATAGTTTAAATACGTATGTAGGTGATGTATCTATACATTTGCAACTTACGCAATGCCTGTAATGGTTAAAAATGCGTAGATATGTAGTGTATCTATGCATTCACAACTTTGGCAATGCCTGTAATGTAGAAACCACGTTCCAGTATTGGCCAAACCCCTGTGTTCGATGCTACTGCACATGGTTCATTCAAATACTACCCTTAACTAGTTTAAATACGTATGTAGGTGATGTATCTATACATTCACAACTCTCGCAATGCCTGTAATGTAGAAACCACGTTCCAGTATTGGTCAAAGCCCTGTGTTCGATGCTACTGCACATGGTTCATTCAAATACTACCCTTAACTATGGTTAAATAGTTTAAATACGTATGCAGGTGATGTATCTATACATTTACAACTTATGCAATGCCTGTAATGGTTAAAAATGCGTATATATGTAGTGTATCTATGCATTCACAACTTTGGCAATGCCTGTAATGTAGAAACCACGTTCCAGTATTGGCCAAAGCCCTGTGTTCGATGCTACTGCACATGGTTCATTCAAATACTACCCTTAACTAGTTTAAATACGTATGTAGGTGATGTATCTATACATTCACAACTCTCGCAATGCCTGTAATGTAGAAACCACGTTCCAGTATTGGCCAAAGCCCTGTGTTCGATGCTACTGCACATGGTTCATTCAAATACTATCCTTAACTATGGTTAAATAGTTTAAATACGTATGCAGGTGATGTATCTATACATTTACAACTTATGCAATGCCTGTAATGGTTAAAAATGCGTATATATGTAGTGTATCTATGCATTCACAACTTTGGCAATGCCTGTAATGTAGAAACCACGTTCCAGTATTGGCCAAAGCCCTGTGTTCGATGCTACTGCACATGGTTCATTCAAATACTACCCTTAACTAGTTTAAATACGTATGTAGGTGATGTATCTATACATTCACAACTCTCGCAATGCCTGTAATGTAGAAACCACGTTCCAGTATTGGCCAAAGCCCTGTGTTCGATGCTACTGCACATGGTTCATTCAAATACTATCCTTAACTAGTTTAAATACGTATGTAGGTGATGTATCTATACATTCACAACTTTCGCAATGCCTGTAATGTAGAAACCACGTTCCAGTATTGGTCAAAGCCCTGTGTTCGATGCTACTCCACATGGTTCATTCAAATACTACCCTTAACTATGGTTAAATAGTTTAAATACGTATGTAGGTGATGTATCTATACATTTACAACTTACGCAATGCCTGTAATGGTTAAAAATGCGTAGATATGTAGTGTATCTATGCATTCACAACTTTGGCAATGCCTGTAATGTAGAAACCACGTTCCAGTATTGGCCAAAGCCCTGTGTTCGATGCTACTGCACATGGTTCATTCAAATACTACCCTTAACTAGTTTAAATACGTATGTAGGTGATGTATCTATACATTCACAACTCTCGCAATGCCTGTAATGTAGAAACCACGTTCCAGTACTGGTCAAAACCCTGTGTTCGATCCTACTGCACATGGTTCATTCAAATACCACCCTTAACTATGGTTAAATAGTTTAAATACGTATGTAGGTGATGTATCTATACATTTACAACTTACGCAATGCCTGTAATGGTTAAAAATGCGTATATATGTAGTGTATCTATGCATTCACAACTTTGGCAATGCCTGTAATGTAGAAACCACGTTCCAGTATTGGCCAAAGCCCTGTGTTCGATGCTACTGCACATGGTTCATTCAAATACTACCCTTAACTAGTTTAAATACGTATGTAGGTGATGTATCTATACATTCACAACTCTCGCAATGCCTGTAATGTAGAAACCACGTTCCAGTATTGGTCAAAGCCCTGTGTTCGATGCTACTCCACATGGTTCATTCAAATACTACCCTTAACTATGGTTAAATAGTTTAAATACGTATGTAGGTGATGTATCTATACATTTACAACTTACGCAATGCCTGTAATGGTTAAAAATGCGTACATATGTAGTGTATCTATGCATTCACAACTTTGGCAATGCCTGTAATGTAGAAACCACGTTCCAGTATTGGCCAAAGCCCTGTGTTCGATGCTACTGCACATGGTTCATTCAAATACTACCCTTAACTAGTTTAAATACGTATGTAGGTGATGTATCTATACATTCACAACTCTCGCAATGCCTGTAATGTAGAAACCACGTTCCAGTACTGGTCAAAACCCTGTGTTCGATCCTACTGCACATGGTTCATTCAAATACCACCCTTAACTATGGTTAAATAGTTTAAATACGTATGTAGGTGATGTATCTATACATTTACAACTTACGCAATGCCTGTAATGGTTAAAAATGCGTATATATGTAGTGTATCTATGCATTCACAACTTTGGCAATGCCTGTAATGTAGAAACCACGTTCCAGTATTGGCCAAAGCCCTGTGTTCGATGCTACTGCACATGGTTCATTCAAATACTACCCTTAACTAGTTTAAATACGTATGTAGGTGATGTATCTATACATTCACAACTCTCGCAATGCCTGTAATGTAGAAACCACGTTCCAGTATTGGTCAAAGCCCTGTGTTCGATGCTACTGCACATGGTTCATTCAAATACTATCCTTAACTATGGTTAAATAGTTTAAATACGTATGTAGGTGATGTATCTATACATTTGCAACTTACGCAATGCCTGTAATGGTTAAAAATGCGTAGATATGTAGTGTATCTATGCATTCACAACTTTGGCAATGCCTGTAATGTAGAAACCACGTTCCAGTATTGGCCAAACCCCTGTGTTCGATGCTACTGCACATGGTTCATTCAAATACTACCCTTAACTAGTTTAAATACGTATGTAGGTGATGTATCTATACATTCACAACTCTCGCAATGCCTGTAATGTAGAAACCACGTTCCAGTATTGGTCAAAGCCCTGTGTTCGATGCTACTGCACATGGTTCATTCAAATACTACCCTTAACTATGGTTAAATAGTTTAAATACGTATGTAGGTGATGTATCTATACATTTACAACTTACGCAATGCCTGTAATGGTTAAAAATGCGTACATATGTAGTGTATCTATGCATTCACAACTTTGGCAATGCCTGTAATGTAGAAACCACGTTCCAGTATTGGCCAAAGCCCTGTGTTCGATGCTACTGCACATGGTTCATTCAAATACTACCCTTAACTAGTTTAAATACGTATGTAGGTGATGTATCTATACATTCACAACTCTCGCAATGCCTGTAATGTAGAAACCACGTTCCGGTTTTGGTCAAAGCCCTGTGTTCGATGCTACTGCACATGGTTCATTCAAATACTATCCTTAACTATGGTTTAATAGTTTAAATACGTATGTAGGTGATGTATCTATACATTTACAACTTACGCAATGCCTGTAATGGTTAAAAATGCGTATATATGTAGTGTATCTATGCATTCACAACTTTGGCAATGCCTGTAATGTAGAAACCACGTTCCAGTATTGGCCAAAGCCCTGTGTTGGATGCTACTGCACATGGTTCATTCAAATACTACCCTTAACTAGTTTAAATACGTATGTAGGTGATGTATCTATACATTCACAACTCTCGCAATGCCTGTAATGTAGAAACCACGTTCCAGTACTGGTCAAAGCCCTGTGTTCGATGCTACTGCACATGGTTCATTCAAATACTATCCTTAACTATGGTTAAATAGTTTAAATACGTATGTAGGTGATGTATCTATACATTTACAACTTACGCAATGCCTGTAATGGTTAAAAATGCGTAGATATGTAGTGTATCTATGCATTCACAACTTTGGCAATGCCTGTAATGTAGAAACCACGTTCCAGTATTGGCCAAAGCCCTGTGTTGGATGCTACTGCACATGGTTCATTCAAATACTACCCTTAACTAGTTTAAATACGTATGTAGGTGATGTATCTATACATTCACAACTCTCGCAATGCCTGTAATGTAGAAACCACGTTCCAGTACTGGTCAAAGCCCTGTGTTCGATGCTACTGCACATGGTTCATTCAAATACTATCCTTAACTATGGTTAAATAGTTTAAATACGTATGTAGGTGATGTATCTATACATTTACAACTTACGCAATGCCTGTAATGGTTAAAAATGCGTACATATGTAGTGTATCTATGCATTCACAACTTTGGCAATGCCTGTAATGTAGAAACCACGTTCCAGTATTGGCCAAAGCCCTGTGTTCGATGCTACTGCACATGGTTCATTCAAATACTACCCTTAACTAGTTTAAATACGTATGTAGGTGATGTATCTATACATTCACAACTCTCGCAATGCCTGTAATGTAGAAACCACGTTCCAGTACTGGTCAAAACCCTGTGTTCGATCCTACTGCACATGGTTCATTCAAATACCACCCTTAACTATGGTTAAATAGTTTAAATACGTATGTAGGTGATGTATCTATACATTTACAACTTACGCAATGCCTGTAATGGTTAAAAATGCGTATATATGTAGTGTATCTATGCATTCACAACTTTGGCAATGCCTGTAATGTAGAAACCACGTTCCAGTATTGGCCAAAGCCCTGTGTTCGATGCTACTGCACATGGTTCATTCAAATACTACCCTTAACTAGTTTAAATACGTATGTAGGTGATGTATCTATACATTCACAACTCTCGCAATGCCTGTAATGTAGAAACCACGTTCCAGTATTGGTCAAAGCCCTGTGTTCGATGCTACTGCACATGGTTCATTCAAATACTATCCTTAACTATGGTTAAATAGTTTAAATACGTATGTAGGTGATGTATCTATACATTTGCAACTTACGCAATGCCTGTAATGGTTAAAAATGCGTAGATATGTAGTGTATCTATGCATTCACAACTTTGGCAATGCCTGTAATGTAGAAACCACGTTCCAGTATTGGCCAAAGCCCTGTGTTCGATGCTACTGCACATGGTTCATTCAAATACTACCCTTAACTAGTTTAAATACGTATGTAGGTGATGTATCTATACATTCACAACTCTCGCAATGCCTGTAATGTAGAAACCACGTTCCAGTATTGGTCAAAGCCCTGTGTTCGATGCTACTGCACATGGTTCATTCAAATACTACCCTTAACTATGGTTAAATAGTTTAAATACGTATGTAGGTGATGTATCTATACATTTACAACTTACGCAATGCCTGTAATGGTTAAAAATGCGTACATATGTAGTGTATCTATGCATTCACAACTTTGGCAATGCCTGTAATGTAGAAACCACGTTCCAGTATTGGCCAAAGCCCTGTGTTCGATGCTACTGCACATGGTTCATTCAAATACTACCCTTAACTAGTTTAAATACGTATGTAGGTGATGTATCTATACATTCACAACTCTCGCAATGCCTGTAATGTAGAAACCACGTTCCGGTTTTGGTCAAAGCCCTGTGTTCGATGCTACTGCACATGGTTCATTCAAATACTATCCTTAACTATGGTTTAATAGTTTAAATACGTATGTAGGTGATGTATCTATACATTTACAACTTACGCAATGCCTGTAATGGTTAAAAATGCGTATATATGTAGTGTATCTATGCATTCACAACTTTGGCAATGCCTGTAATGTAGAAACCACGTTCCAGTATTGGCCAAAGCCCTGTGTTGGATGCTACTGCACATGGTTCATTCAAATACTACCCTTAACTAGTTTAAATACGTATGTAGGTGATGTATCTATACATTCACAACTCTCGCAATGCCTGTAATGTAGAAACCACGTTCCAGTACTGGTCAAAGCCCTGTGTTCGATGCTACTGCACATGGTTCATTCAAATACTATCCTTAACTATGGTTAAATAGTTTAAATACGTATGTAGGTGATGTATCTATACATTTACAACTTACGCAATGCCTGTAATGGTTAAAAATGCGTAGATATGTAGTGTATCTATGCATTCACAACTTTGGCAATGCCTGTAATGTAGAAACCACGTTCCAGTATTGGCCAAAGCCCTGTGTTGGATGCTACTGCACATGGTTCATTCAAATACTACCCTTAACTAGTTTAAATACGTATGTAGGTGATGTATCTATACATTCACAACTCTCGCAATGCCTGTAATGTAGAAACCACGTTCCAGTACTGGTCAAAGCCCTGTGTTCGATGCTACTGCACATGGTTCATTCAAATACTATCCTTAACTATGGTTAAATAGTTTAAATACGTATGTAGGTGATGTATCTATACATTTACAACTTACGCAATGCCTGTAATGGTTAAAAATGCGTACATATGTAGTGTATCTATGCATTCACAACTTTGGCAATGCCTGTAATGTAGAAACCACGTTCCAGTATTGGCCAAAGCCCTGTGTTCGATGCTACTGCACATGGTTCATTCAAATACTACCCTTAACTAGTTTAAATACGTATGTAGGTGATGTATCTATACATTCACAACTCTCGCAATGCCTGTAATGTAGAAACCACGTTCCAGTATTGGTCAAAGCCCTGTGTTCGATGCTACTGCACATGGTTCATTCAAATACTACCCTTAACTATGGTTAAATAGTTTAAATACGTATGTAGGTGATGTATCTATACATTTACAACTTACGCAATGCCTGTAATGGTTCAAAATGCGTAGATATGTAGTGTATCTATGCATTCACAACTTTGGCAATGCCTGTAATGTAGAAACCACGTTCCAGTATTGGCCAAAGCCCTTTGTTCGATGCTACTGCACATGGTTCATTCAAATACTACCCTTAACTAGTTTAAATACGTATGTAGGTGATGTATCTATACATTCACAACTCTCGCAATGCCTGTAATGTAGAAACCACGTTCCAGTACTGGTCAAAACCCTGTGTTCGATCCTACTGCACATGGTTCATTCAAATACCACCCTTAACTATGGTTAAATAGTTTAAATACGTATGTAGGTGATGTATCTATACATTTACAACTTACGCAATGCCTGTAATGGTTAAAAATGCGTATATATGTAGTGTATCTATGCATTCACAACTTTGGCAATGCCTGTAATGTAGAAACCACGTTCCAGTATTGGCCAAAGCCCTGTGTTCGATGCTACTGCACATGGTTCATTCAAATACTACCCTTAACTAGTTTAAATACGTATGTAGGTGATGTATCTATACATTCACAACTCTCGCAATGCCTGTAATGTAGAAACCACGTTCCAGTATTGGTCAAAGCCCTGTGTTCGATGCTACTGCACATGGTTTATTCAAATACTACCCTTAACTATGGTTAAATAGTTTAAATACGTATGTAGGTGATGTATCTATACATTTACAACTTACGCAATGCCTGTAATGGTTAAAAAAGCGTATATATGTAGTGTATCTATGCATTCAGAACTTTGGCAATGCCTGTAATGTAGAAACCACGTTCCAGTATTGGCCAAAGCCCTGTGTTCGATGCTACTGCACATGGTTCATTCAAATACTACCCTTAACTATGGTTAAATAGTTTAAATACGTATGTAGGTGATGTATCTATACATTTACAACTTACGCAATGCCTGTAATGGTTAAAAATGCGTAGATATGTAGTGTATCTATGCATTCACAACTTTGGCAATGCCTGTAATGTAGAAACCACGTTCCAGTATTGGCCAAAGCCCTGTGTTCGATGCTACTGCACATGGTTCATTCAAATACTACCCTTAACTAGTTTAAATACGTATGTAGGTGATGTATCTATACATTCACAACTCTCGCAATGCCTGTAATGTAGAAACCACGTTCCAGTACTGGTCAAAGCCCTGTGTTCGATGCTACTGCACATGGTTCATTCAAATACTATCCTTAACTATGGTTAAATAGTTTAAATACGTATGTAGGTGATGTATCTATACATTTACAACTTACGCAATGCCTGTAATGGTTAAAAATGCGTACATATGTAGTGTATCTATGCATTCACAACTTTGGCAATGCCTGTAATGTAGAAACCACGTTCCAGTATTGGCCAAAGCCCTGTGTTCGATGCTACTGCACATGGTTCATTCAAATACTACCCTTAACTAGTTTAAATACGTATGTAGGTGATGTATCTATACATTCACAACTCTCGCAATGCCTGTAATGTAGAAACCACGTTCCAGTATTGGTCAAAGCCCTGTGTTCGATGCTACTGCACATGGTTCATTCAAATACTACCCTTAACTATGGTTAAATAGTTTAAATACGTATGTAGGTGATGTATCTATACATTTACAACTTACGCAATGCCTGTAATGGTTAAAAATGCGTAGATATGTAGTGTATCTATGCATTCACAACTTTGGCAATGCCTGTAATGTAGAAACCACGTTCCAGTATTGGCCAAAGCCCTTTGTTCGATGCTACTGCACATGGTTCATTCAAATACTACCCTTAACTAGTTTAAATACGTATGTAGGTGATGTATCTATACATTCACAACTCTCGCAATGCCTGTAATGTAGAAACCACGTTCCAGTACTGGTCAAAACCCTGTGTTCGATCCTACTGCACATGGTTCATTCAAATACCACCCTTAACTATGGTTAAATAGTTTAAATACGTATGTAGGTGATGTATCTATACATTTACAACTTACGCAATGCCTGTAATGGTTAAAAATGCGTATATATGTAGTGTATCTATGCATTCACAACTTTGGCAATGCCTGTAATGTAGAAACCACGTTCCAGTATTGGCCAAAGCCCTGTGTTCGATGCTACTGCACATGGTTCATTCAAATACTACCCTTAACTAGTTTAAATACGTATGTAGGTGATGTATCTATACATTCACAACTCTCGCAATGCCTGTAATGTAGAAACCACGTTCCAGTATTGGTCAAAGCCCTGTGTTCGATGCTACTGCACATGGTTTATTCAAATACTACCCTTAACTATGGTTAAATAGTTTAAATACGTATGTAGGTGATGTATCTATACATTTACAACTTACGCAATGCCTGTAATGGTTAAAAAAGCGTATATATGTAGTGTATCTATGCATTCAGAACTTTGGCAATGCCTGTAATGTAGAAACCACGTTCCAGTATTGGCCAAAGCCCTGTGTTCGATGCTACTGCACATGGTTCATTCAAATACTACCCTTAACTATGGTTAAATAGTTTAAATACGTATGTAGGTGATGTATCTATACATTTACAACTTACGCAATGCCTGTAATGGTTAAAAATGCGTAGATATGTAGTGTATCTATGCATTCACAACTTTGGCAATGCCTGTAATGTAGAAACCACGTTCCAGTATTGGCCAAAGCCCTGTGTTCGATGCTACTGCACATGGTTCATTCAAATACTACCCTTAACTAGTTTAAATACGTATGTAGGTGATGTATCTATACATTCACAACTCTCGCAATGCCTGTAATGTAGAAACCACGTTCCAGTACTGGTCAAAACCCTGTGTTCGATGCTACTGCACATGGTTCATTCAAATACTACCCTTAACTATGGTTAAATAGTTTAAATACGTATGTAGGTGATGTATCTATACATTTACAACTTACGCAATGCCTGTAATGGTTAAAAATGCGTACATATGTAGTGTATCTATGCATTCACAACTTTGGCAATGCCTGTAATGTAGAAACCACGTTCCAGTATTGGCCAAAGCCCTGTGTTCGATGCTACTGCACATGGTTCATTCAAATACTACCCTTAACTAGTTTAAATACCTATGTAGGTGATGTATCTATACATTCACAACTCTCGCAATGCCTGTAATGGTTAAAAATGTAGAAACCACTTTCCAGTATTGGTCAAAGCCCTGTGTTCGATGCTACTGCACATGGTTCATTCAAATACTACCCTTAACTATGGTTAAATAGTTTAAATACGTATGTAGGTGATGTATCTATACATTTACAACTTACGCAATGCCTGGAATGGTTAAAAATGCGTACATATGTAGTGTATCTATGCATTCACAACTTTGGCAATGCCTGTAATGTAGAAACCACGTTCCAGTATTGGCCAAAGCCCTGTGTTCGATGCTACTGCACATGGTTCATTCAAATACTACCCTTAACAAGTTTAAATACGTATGTAGGTGATGTATCTATACATTCACAACTCTCGCAATGCCTGTAATGTAGAAACCACGTTCCAGTATTGGTCAAAGCCCTGTGTTCGATGCTACTGCACATGGTTCATTCAAATACTATCCTTAACTATTGTTAAATAGTTTAAATACGTATGTAGGTGATGTATCTATACATTTACAACTTACGCAATGCCTGTAATGGTTAAAAATGCGTAGATATGTAGTGTATCTATGCATTCACAACTTTGGCAATGCCTGTAATGTAGAAACCACGTTCCAGCATTGGCCAAAGCCCTGTGTTCGATGCTACTGCACATGGTTCATTCAAATACTACCCTTAACTAGTTTAAATACGTATGTAGGTGATGTATCTATACATTCACAACTCTCGCAATGCCTGTAATGTAGAAACCACGTTCCAGTATTGGTCAAAGCCCTGTGTTCGATGCTACTGCACATGGTTCATTCAAATACTACCCTTAACTAGTTTAAATACCTATGTAGGTGATGTATCTATACATTCACAACTCTCGCAATGCCTGTAATGGTTAAAAATGTAGAAACCACTTTCCAGTATTGGTCAAAGCCCTGTGTTCGATGCTACTGCACATGGTTCATTCAAATACTACCCTTAACTATGGTTAAATAGTTTAAATACGTATGTAGGTGATGTATCTATACATTTACAACTTACGCAATGCCTGTAATGGTTAAAAATGCGTACATATGTAGTGTATCTATGCATTCACAACTTTGGCAATGCCTGTAATGTAGAAACCACGTTCCAGTATTGGCCAAAGCCCTGTGTTCGATGCTACTGCACATGGTTCATTCAAATACTACCCTTAACAAGTTTAAATACGTATGTAGGTGATGTATCTATACATTCACAACTCTCGCAATGCCTGTAATGTAGAAACCACGTTCCAGTATTGGTCAAAGCCCTGTGTTCGATCCTACTGCACATGGTTCATTCAAATACTATCCTTAACTATTGTTAAATAGTTTAAATACGTATGTAGGTGATGTATCTATACATTTACAACTTACGCAATGCCTGTAATGGTTAAAAATGCGTAGATATGTAGTGTATCTATGCATTCACAACTTTGGCAATGCCTGTAATGTAGAAACCACGTTCCAGCATTGGCCAAAGCCCTGTGTTCGATGCTACTGCACATGGTTCATTCAAATACTACCCTTAACTAGTTTAAATACGTATGTAGGTGATGTATCTATACATTCACAACTCTCGCAATGCCTGTAATGTAGAAACCACGTTCCAGTATTGGTCAAAGCCCTGTGTTCGATGCTACTGCACATGGTTCATTCAAATATTACCCTTAACTATGGTTAAATAGTTTAAATACGTATGTAGGTGATGTATCTATACATTTACAACTTACGCAATGCCTGTAATGGTTAAAAATGCGTAGATATGTAGTGTATCTATGCATTCACAACTTTGGCAATGCCTGTAATGTAGAAACCACGTTCCAGTATTGGCCAAAGCCCTGTGTTCGATGCTACTGCACATGGTTCATTCAAATACTACCCTTAACTAGTTTAAATACGTATGTAGGTGATGTATCTATACATTCACAACTCTCGCAATGCCTGTAATGTAGAAACCACGTTCCAGTATTGGTCAAAGCCCTGTGTTCGATGCTACTGCACATGGTTCATTCAAATACTATCCTTAACTATGGTTAAATAGTTTAAATACGTATGTAGGTGATGTATCTATACATTTACAACTTACGCAATGCCTGTAATGGTTAAAAATGCGTAGATATGTAGTGTATCTATGCATTCACAACTTTGGCAATGCCTGTAATGTAGAAACCACGTTCCAGTATTGGCCAAAGCCCTGTGTTCGATGCTACTGCACATGGTTCATTCAAATACTACCCTTAACTAGTTTAAATACCTATGTAGGTGATGTATCTATACATTCACAACTCTCGCAATGCCTGTAATGGTTAAAAATGTAGAAACCACGTTCCAGTATTGGTCAAAGCCCTGTGTTCGATGCTACTGCACATGGTTCATTCAAATACTACCCTTAACTATGGTTAAATAGTTTAAATACGTATGTAGGTGATGTATCTATACATTTACAACTTACGCAATGCCTGTAATGGTTAAAAATGCGTAGATATGTAGTGTATCTATGCATTCACAACTTTGGCAATGCCTGTAATGTAGAAACCACGTTCCAGCATTGGCCAAAGCCCTGTGTTCGATGCTACTGCACATGGTTCATTCAAATACTACCCTTAACTAGTTTAAATACGTATGTAGGTGATGTATCTATACATTCACAACTCTCGCAATGCCTGTAATGTAGAAACCACGTTCCAGTATTGGTCAAAGCCCTGTGTTCGATGCTACTGCACATGGTTCATTCAAATACTATCCTTAACTATGGTTAAATAGTTTAAATACGTATGTAGGTGATGTATCTATACATTTACAACTTACGCAATGCCTGTAATGGTTAAAAATGCGTAGATATGTAGTGTATCTATGCATTCACAACTTTGGCAATGCCTGTAATGTAGAAACCACGTTCCAGTATTGGCCAAAGCCCTGTGTTCGATGCTACTGCACATGGTTCATTCAAATACTACCCTTAACTAGTTTAAATACGTATGTAGGTGATGTATCTATACATTCACAACTCTCGCAATGCCTGTAATGTAGAAACCACGTTCCAGTATTGGTCAAAACCCTGTGTTCGATGCTACTGCACATGGTTCATTCAAATACTATCCTTAACTATGGTTAAATAGTTTAAATACGTATGTAGGTGATGTATCTATACATTTACAACTTACGCAATGCCTGTAATGGTTAAAAATGCGTAGATATGTAGTGTATCTATGCATTCACAACTTTGTCAATGCCTGTAATGTAGAAACCACGTTCCAGTATTGGCCAAAGCCCTGTGTTCGATGCTACTGCACATGGTTCATTCAAATACTACCCTTAACTAGTTTAAATACGTATGTAGGTGATGTATCTATACATTCACAACTCTCGCAATGCCTGTAATGTAGAAACCACGTTCCAGTATTGGTCAAAGCCCTGTGTTCGATGCTACTGCACATGGTTCATTCAAATACTATCCTTAACTATGGTTAAATAGTTTAAATACGTATGTAGGTGATGTATCTATACATTTACAACTTACGCAATGCCTGTAATGGTTAAAAATGCGTAGATATGTAGTGTATCTATGCATTCACAACTTTGGCAATGCCTGTAATGTAGAAACCACGTTCCAGCATTGGCCAAAGCCCTGTGTTCGATGCTACTGCACATGGTTCATTCAAATACTACCCTTAACTAGTTTAAATACGTATGTAGGTGATGTATCTATACATTCACAACTCTCGCAATGCCTGTAATGTAGAAACCACGTTCCAGTATTGGTCAAAGCCCTGTGTTCGATGCTACTGCACATGGTTCATTCAAATATTACCCTTAACTATGGTTAAATAGTTTAAATACGTATGTAGGTGATGTATCTATACATTTACAACTTACGCAATGCCTGTAATGGTTAAAAGTGCGTACATATGTAGTGTATCTATGCATTCACAACTTTGGCAATGCCTGTAATGTAGAAACCACGTTCCAGTATTGGCCAAAGCCCTGTGTTCGATGCTACTGCACATGGTTCATTCAAATACTACCCTTAACTAGTTTAAATACGTATGTAGGTGATGTATCTATACATTCACAACTCTCGCAATGCCTGTAATGTAGAAACCACGTTCCAGTATTGGTCAAAGCCCTGTGTTCGATGCTACTGCACATGGTTCATTCAAATACTACCCTTAACTATGGTTAAATAGTTTAAATACGTATGTAGGTGATGTATCTATACATTTACAACTTACGCAATGCCTGTAATGGTTAAAAATGCGTAGATATGTAGTGTATCTATGCATTCACAACTTTGGCAATGCCTGTAATGTAGAAACCACGTTCCAGTATTGGCCAAAGCCCTGTGTTCGATGCTACTGCACATGGTTCATTCAAATACTACCCTTAACAAGTTTAAATACGTATGTAGGTGATGTATCTATACATTCACAACTCTCGCAATGCCTGTAATGTAGAAACCACGTTCCAGTATTGGTCAAAGCCCTGTGTTCGATGCTACTGCACATGGTTCATTCAAATACTACCCTTAACTATGGTTAAATAGTTTAAATACGTATGTAGGTGATGTATCTATACATTTACAACTTACGCAATGCCTGTAATGGTTAAAAATGCGTATATATGTAGTGTATCTATGCATTCACAACTTTGGCAATGCCTGTAATGTAGAAACCACGTTCCAGTATTGGCCAAAGCCCTGTGTTGGATGCTACTGCACATGGTTCATTCAAATACTACCCTTAACTAGTTTAAATACCTATGTAGGTGATGTATCTATACATTCACAACTCTCGCAATGCCTGTAATGTAGAAACCACGTTCCAGTATTGGTCAAAGCCCTGTGTTCGATGCTACTGCACATGGTTCATTCAAATACTACCCTTAACTATGGTTAAATAGTTTAAATACGTATGTAGGTGATGTATCTATACATTTACAACTTATGCAATGCCTGTAATGGTTAAAAATGCGTATATATGTAGTGTATCTATGCATTCACAACTTTGGCAATGCCTGTAATGTAGAAACCACGTTCCAGTATTGGTCAAAGCCCTGTGTTCGATGCTACTGCACATGGTTCATTCAAATACTACCCTTAACTAGTTTAAATACGTATGTAGGTGATGTATCTATACATTCACAACTCTCGCAATGCCTGTAATGTAGAAACCACGTTCCAGTATTGGCCAAAGCCCTGTGTTCGATGCTACTGCACATGGTTCATTCAAATACTATCCTTAACTAGTTTAAATACGTATGTAGGTGATGTATCTATACATTCACAACTTTCGCAATGCCTGTAATGTAGAAACCACGTTCCAGTATTGGTCAAAGCCCTGTGTTCGATGCTACTCCACATGGTTCATTCAAATACTACCCTTAACTATGGTTAAATAGTTTAAATACGTATGTAGGTGATGTATCTATACATTTACAACTTACGCAATGCCTGTAATGGTTAAAAATACGTACATATGTAGTGTATCTATGCATTCACAACTTTGGCAATGCCTGTAATGTAGAAACCACGTTCCAGTATTGGCCAAAGCCCTGTGTTCGATGCTACTGCACATGGTTCATTCAAATACTACCCTTAACTAGTTTAAATACGTATGTAGGTGATGTATCTATACATTCACAACTCTCGCAATGCCTGTAATGTAGAAACCACGTTCCAGTACTGGTCAAAACCCTGTGTTCGATCCTACTGCACATGGTTCATTCAAATACCACCCTTAACTATGGTTAAATAGTTTAAATACGTATGTAGGTGATGTATCTATACATTTACAACTTACGCAATGCCTGTAATGGTTAAAAATGCGTATATATGTAGTGTATCTATGCATTCACAACTTTGGCAATGCCTGTAATGTAGAAACCACGTTCCAGTATTGGCCAAAGCCCTGTGTTCGATGCTACTGCACATGGTTCATTCAAATACTACCCTTAACTAGTTTAAATACGTATGTAGGTGATGTATCTATACATTCACAACTCTCGCAATGCCTGTAATGTAGAAACCACGTTCCAGTACTGGTCAAAGCCCTGTGTTCGATGCTACTGCACATGGTTTATTCAAATACTACCCTTAACTATGGTTAAATAGTTTAAATACGTATGTAGGTGATGTATCTATACATTTACAACTTACGCAATGCCTGTAATGGTTAAAAATGCGTAGATATGTAGTGTATCTATGCATTCACAACTTTGGCAATGCCTGTAATGTAGATACCACGTTCCAGTATTGGCCAAAGCCCTGTGTTCGATGCTACTGCACATGGTTCATTCAAATACTATCCTTAACTATGGTTAAATAGTTTAAATACGTATGTAGGTGATGTATCTATACATTCACAACTCTCGCAATGCCTGTAATGTAGAAACCACGTTCCAGTATTGGTCAAAGCCCTGTGTTCGATGCTACTGCACATGGTTCATTCAAATACTATCCTTAACTATGGTTAAATAGTTTAAATACGTATGTAGGTGATGTATCTATACATTTACAACTTACGCAATGCCTGTAATGGTTAAAAATGCGTAGATATGTAGTGTATCTATGCATTCACAACTTTGGCAATGCCTGTAATGTAGAAACCACGTTCCAGTATTGGCCAAACCCCTGTTTTCGATGCTACTGCACATGGTTCATTCAAATACTACCCTTAACTAGTTTAAATACGTATGTAGGTGATGTATCTATACATTCACAACTCTCGCAATGCCTGTAATGTAGAAACCACGTTCCAGTATTGGTCAAAGCCCTGTGTTCGATGCTACTGCACATGGTTCATTCAAATACTACCCTTAACTATGGTTAAATAGTTTAAATACGTATGTAGGTGATGTATCTATACATTTACAACTTACGCAATGCCTGTAATGGTTAAAAATGCGTAGATATGTAGTGTATCAATGCATTCACAACTTTGGCAATGCCTGTAATGTAGAAACCACGTTCCAGTATTGGCCAAAGCCCTGTGTTCGATGCTACTGCACATGGTTCATTCAAATACTACCCTTAACTAGTTTAAATACGTATGTAGGTGATGTATCTATACATTCACAACTCTCGCAATGCCTGTAATGTAGAAAAACCACGTTCCGGTATTGGTCAAAGCCCTGTGTTCGATGCTACTGCACATGGTTCATTCAAATACTATCCTTAACTATGGTTTAATAGTTTAAATACGTATATAGGTGATGTATCTATACATTCACAACTCTCGCAATGCCTGTAATGTAGAAACCACGTTCCAGTATTGGTCAAAGCCCTGTGTTCGATGCTACTGCACATGGTTCATTCAAATACTATCCTTAACTATGGTTAAATAGTTTAAATACGTATGTAGGTGATGTATCTATACATTTACAACTTACGCAATGCCTGTAATGGTTAAAAATGCGTAGATATGTAGTGTATCTATGCATTCACAACTTTGGCAATGCCTGTAATGTAGAAACCACGTTCCAGTATTGGCCAAACCCCTGTGTTCGATGCTACTGCACATGGTTCATTCAAATACTACCCTTAACTAGTTTAAATACGTATGTAGGTGATGTATCTATACATTCACAACTCTCGCAATGCCTGTAATGTAGAAACCACGTTCCAGTATTGGTCAAAGCCCTGTGTTCGATGCTACTGCACATGGTTCATTCAAATACTACCCTTAACTATGGTTAAATAGTTTAAATACGTATGTAGGTGATGTATCTATACATTTACAACTTACGCAATGCCTGTAATGGTTAAAAATGCGTAGATATGTAGTGTATCAATGCATTCACAACTTTGGCAATGCCTGTAATGTAGAAACCACGTTCCAGTATTGGCCAAAGCCCTGTGTTCGATGCTACTGCACATGGTTCATTCAAATACTACCCTTAACTAGTTTAAATACGTATGTAGGTGATGTATCTATACATTCACAACTCTCGCAATGCCTGTAATGTAGAAAAACCACGTTCCGGTATTGGTCAAAGCCCTGTGTTCGATGCTACTGCACATGGTTCATTCAAATACTATCCTTAACTATGGTTTAATAGTTTAAATACGTATATAGGTGATGTATCTATACATTTACAACTTACGCAATGCCTGTAATGGTTAAAAATGCGTAGATATGTAGTGTATCTATGCATTCACAACTTTGGCAATGCCTGTAATGTAGAAACCACGTTCCAGTATTGGCCAAATCCCTGTGTTGGATGCTACTGCACATGGTTCATTCAAATACTACCCTTAACTAGTTTAAATACGTATGTAGGTGATGTATCTATACATTCACAACTCTCGCAATGCCTGTAATGTAGAAACCACGTTCCAGTACTGGTCAAAGCCCTGTGTTCGATGCTACTGCACATGGTTCATTCAAATACTATCCTTAACTATGGTTAAATAGTTTAAATACGTATGTAGGTGATGTATCTATACATTCACAACTCTCGCAATGCCTGTAATGTAGAAACCACGTTCCAGTATTGGCCAAAGCCCTGTGTTCGATGCTACTGCACATGGTTCATTCAAATACTATCCTTAACTAGTTTAAATACGTATGTAGGTGATGTATCTATACATTCACAACTTTCGCAATGCCTGTAATGTAGAAACCACGTTCCAGTATTGGTCAAAGCCCTGTGTTCGATGCTACTCCACATGGTTCATTCAAATACTACCCTTAACTATGGTTAAATAGTTTAAATACGTATGTAGGTGATGTATCTATACATTTACAACTTACGCAATGCCTGTAATGGTTAAAAATGCGTACATATGTAGTGTATCTATGCATTCACAACTTTGGCAATGCCTGTAATGTAGAAACCACGTTCCAGTATTGGCCAAAGCCCTGTGTTCGATGCTACTGCACATGGTTCATTCAAATACTACCCTTAACTAGTTTAAATACGTATGTAGGTGATGTATCTATACATTCACAACTCTCGCAATGCCTGTAATGTAGAAACCACGTTCCAGTACTGGTCAAAACCCTGTGTTCGATCCTACTGCACATGGTTCATTCAAATACCACCCTTAACTATGGTTAAATAGTTTAAATACGTATGTAGGTGATGTATCTATACTTTTACAACTTACGCAATGCCTGTAATGGTTAAAAATGCGTATATATGTAGTGTATCTATGCATTCACAACTTTGGCAATGCCTGTAATGTAGAAACCACGTTCCAGTATTGGCCAAAGCCCTGTGTTCGATGCTACTGCACATGGTTCATTCAAATACTACCCTTAACTAGTTTAAATACGTATGTAGGTGATGTATCTATACATTCACAACTCTCGCAATGCCTGTAATGTAGAAACCACGTTCCAGTATTGGTCAAAGCCCTGTGTTCGATGCTACTGCACATGGTTTATTCAAATACTACCCTTAACTATGGTTAAATAGTTTAAATACGTATGTAGGTGATGTATCTATACATTTACAACTTACGCAATGCCTGTAATGGTTAAAAAAGCGTATATATGTAGTGTATCTATGCATTCAGAACTTTGGCAATGCCTGTAATGTAGAAACCACGTTCCAGTATTGGCCAAAGCCCTGTGTTCGATGCTACTGCACATGGTTCATTCAAATACTACCCTTAACTATGGTTAAATAGTTTATATACGTATGTAGGTGATGTATCTATACATTTACAACTTACGCAATGCCTGTAATGGTTAAAAATGCGTAGATATGTAGTGTATCTATGCATTCACAACTTTGGCAATGCCTGTAATGTAGAAACCACGTTCCAGTATTGGCCAAAGCCCTGTGTTCGATGCTACTGCACATGGTTCATTCAAATACTACCCTTAACTAGTTTAAATACGTATGTAGGTGATGTATCTATACATTCACAACTCTCGCAATGCCTGTAATGTAGAAACCACGTTCCAGTACTGGTCAAAACCCTGTGTTCGATGCTACTGCACATGGTTCATTCAAATACTACCCTTAACTATGGTTAAATAGTTTAAATACGTATGTAGGTGATGTATCTATACATTTACAACTTACGCAATGCCTGTAATGGTTAAAAATGCGTAGATATGTAGTGTATCTATGCATTCACAACTTTGGCAATGCCTGTAATGTAGAAACCACGTTCCAGTATTGGCCAAAGCCCTGTGTTGGATGCTACTGCACATGGTTCATTCAAATACTACCCTTAACTAGTTTACATACGTATGTAGGTGATGTATCTATACATTCACAACTCTCGCAATGCCTGTAATGGTTAAAAATGTAGAAACCACGTTCCAGTACTGGTCAAAACCCTGTGTTCGATCCTACTGCACATGGTTCATTCAAATACCACCCTTAACTATGGTTAAATAGTTTAAATACGTATGTAGGTGATGTATCTATACATTTACAACTTACGCAATGCCTGTAATGGTTAAAAATGCGTAGATATGTAGTGTATCTATGCATTCACAACTTTGGCAATGCCTGTAATGTAGAAACCACGTTCCAGTATTGGCCAAAGCCCTGTGTTCGATGCTACTGCACATGGTTCATTCAAATACTACCCTTAACTAGTTTAAATACGTATGTAGGTGATGTATCTATACATTCACAACTCTCGCAATGCCTGTAATGTAGAAACCACGTTCCAGTATTGGTCAAAGCCCTGTGTTCGATGCTACTGCACATGGTTTATTCAAATACTACCCTTAACTATGGTTAAATAGTTTAAATACGTATGTAGGTGATGTATCTATACATTTACAACTTACGCAATGCCTGTAATGGTTAAAAATGCGTACATATGTAGTGTATCTATGCATTCACAACTTTGGCAATGCCTGTAATGTAGATACCACGTTCCAGTATTGGCCAAAGCCCTGTGTTCGATGCTACTGCACATGGTTCATTCAAATACTACCCTTAACTAGTTTAAATACGTATGTAGGTGATGTATCTATACATTCACAACTCTCGCAATGCCTGTAATGTAGAAACCACGTTCCAGTATTGGTCAAAGCCCTGTGTTCGATGCTACTGCACATGGTTCATTCAAATACTATCCTTAACTATGGTTAAATAGTTTAAATACGTATGTAGGTGATGTATCTATACATTTACAACTTACGCAATGCCTGTAATGGTTAAAAATGCGTAGATATGTAGTGTATCTATGCATTCACAACTTTGGCAATGCCTGTAATGTAGAAACCACGTTCCAGTATTGGCCAAACCCCTGTGTTCGATGCTACTGCACATGGTTCATTCAAATACTACCCTTAACTAGTTTAAATACGTATGTAGGTGATGTATCTATACATTCACAACTCTCGCAATGCCTGTAATGTAGAAACCACGTTCCAGTATTGGTCAAAGCCCTGTGTTCGATGCTACTGCACATGGTTCATTCAAATACTACCCTTAACTATGGTTAAATAGTTTAAATACGTATGTAGGTGATGTATCTATACATTTACAACTTACGCAATGCCTGTAATGGTTAAAAATGCGTACATATGTAGTGTATCTATGCATTCACAACTTTGGCAATGCCTGTAATGTAGAAACCACGTTCCAGTATTGGCCAAAGCCCTGTGTTCGATGCTACTGCACATGGTTCATTCAAATACTACCCTTAACTAGTTTAAATACGTATGTAGGTGATGTATCTATACATTCACAACTCTCGCAATGCCTGTAATGTAGAAACCACGTTCCGGTATTGGTCAAAGCCCTGTGTTCGATGCTACTGCACATGGTTCATTCAAATACTATCCTTAACTATGGTTTAATAGTTTAAATACGTATGTAGGTGATGTATCTATACATTTACAACTTACGCAATGCCTGTAATGGTTAAAAATGCGTACATATGTAGTGTATCTATGCATTCACAACTTTGGCAATGCCTGTAATGTAGAAACCACGTTCCAGTATTGGCCAAAGCCCTGTGTTCGATGCTACTGCACATGGTTCATTCAAATACTACCCTTAACTAGTTTAAATACGTATGTAGGTGATGTATCTATACATTCACAACTCTCGCAATGCCTGTAATGTATAAACCACGTTCCGGTATTGGTCAAAGCCCTGTGTTCGATGCTACTGCACATGGTTCATTCAAATACTATCCTTAACTATGGTTTAATAGTTTAAATACGTATGTAGGTGATGTATCTATACATTTACAACTTACGCAATGCCTGTAATGGTTAAAAATGCGTATATATGTAGTGTATCTATGCATTCACAACTTTGGCAATGCCTGTAATGTAGAAACCACGTTCCAGTATTGGCCAAAGCCCTGTGTTGGATGCTACTGCACATGGTTCATTCAAATACTACCCTTAACTAGTTTAAATACGTATGTAGGTGATGTATCTATACATTCACAACTCTCGCAATGAATGTAATGTAGAAACCAAGTTCCAGTACTGGTCAAAGCCCTGTGTTCGATGCTACTGCACATGGTTCATTCAAATACTACCCTTAACTATGGTTAAATAGTTAAAATACGTATGTAGGTGATGTATCTATACATTTACAACTTACGCAATGCCTGTAATGGTTAAAAATGCGTACATATGTAGTGTATCTATGCATTCACAACTTTGGCAATGCCTGTAATGTAGAAACCACGTTCCAGTATTGGCCAAAGCCCTGTGTTGGATGCTACTGCACATGGTTCATTCAAATACTACCCTTAACTAGTTTAAATACGTATGTAGGTGATGTATCTATACATTCACAACTCTCGCAATGCCTGTAATGTAGAAACCACGTTCCAGTACTGGTCAAAGCCCTGTGTTCGATGCTACTGCACATGGTTCATTCAAATACTATCCTTAACTATGGTTAAATAGTTTAAATACGTATGTAGGTGATGTATCTATACATTTACAACTTACGCAATGCCTGTAATGGTTAAAAATGCGTAGATATGTAGTGTATCTATGCATTCACAACTTTGGCAATGCCTGTAATGTAGAAACCACGTTCCAGTATTGGCCAAAGCCCTGTGTTCGATGCTACTGCACATGGTTCATTCAAATACTACCCTTAACTAGTTTAAATACGTATGTAGGTGATGTATCTATATATTCACAACTCTCGCAATGCCTGTAATGTAGAAACCACGTTCCGGTATTGGTCAAAGCCCTGTGTTCGATGCTACTGCACATGGTTCATTCAAATACTACCCTTAACTATGGTTTAATAGTTTAAATACGTATGTAGGTGATGTATCTATACATTTACAACTTACGCAATGCCTGTAATGGTTAAAAATGCGTATATATGTAGTGTATCTATGCATTCACAACTTTGGCAATGCCTGTAATGTAGAAACCACGTTCCAGTATTGGCCAAAGCCCTGTGTTGGATGCTACTGCACATGGTTCATTCAAATACTACCCTTAACTAGTTTAAATACGTATGTAGGTGATGTATCTATACATTCACAACTCTCGCAATGCCTGTGATGTAGAAACCACGTTCCAGTACTGGTCAAAGCCCTGTGTTCGATGCTACTGCACATGGTTCATTCAAATACTATCCTTAACTATGGTTAAATAGTTTAAATACGTATGTAGGTGATGTATCTATACATTTACAACTTACGCAATGCCTGTAATGGTTAAAAATGCGTAGATATGTAGTGTATCTATGCATTCACAACTTTGGCAATGCCTGTAATGTAGAAACCACGTTCCAGTATTGGCCAAAGCCCTGTGTTGGATGCTACTGCACATGGTTCATTCAAATACTACCCTTAACTAGTTTAAATACGTTTGTAGATGATGTATCTATACATTCACAACTCTCGCAATGCCTGTAATGTAGAAACCACGTTCCAGTACTGGTCAAAGCCCTGTGTTCGATGCTACTGCACATGGTTCATTCAAATACTACCCTTAACTATGGTTAAATAGTTTAAATACGTATGTAGGTGATGTATCTATACATTTACAACTTACGCAATGCCTGTAATGGTTAAAAATGCGTAGATATGTAGTGTATCTATGCATTCACAACTTTGGCAATGCCTGTAATGTAGAAACCACGTTCCAGTATTGGCCAAAGCCCTTTGTTCGATGCTACTGCACATGGTTCATTCAAATACTACCCTTAACTAGTTTAAATACGTATGTAGGTGATGTATCTATACATTCACAACTCTTGCAATGCCTGTAATGTAGAAACCACGTTCCAGTATTGGTCAAAGCCCTGTGTTCGATGCTACTGCACATGGTTCATTCAAATACTACCCTTAACTATGGTTAAATAGTTTAAATACGTATGTAGGTGATGTATCTATACATCTACAACTTACGCAATGCCTGTAATGGTTAAAAATGCGTATATATGTAGTGTATCTATGCATTCACAACTTTGGCAATGCCTGTAATGTAGAAACCACGTTCCAGTATTGGCCAAAGCCCTGTGTTCGATGCTACTGCACATGGTTCATTCAAATCCTACCCTTAACTAGTTTAAATACGTATGTAGGTGATGTATCTATACATTCACAACTCTCGAAATGCCTGTAATGGTTAAAAATGTAGAAACCACGTTCCAGTATTGGTCAAAGCCCTGTGTTCGATGCTACTGCACATGGTTCATTCAAATACTACCCTTAACTATGGTTAAATAGTTTAAATACGTATGTAGGTGATGTATCTATACATTTACAACTTATGCAATGCCTGTAATGGTTAAAAATGCGTACATATGTAGTGTATCTATGCATTCACAACTTTGGCAATGCCTGTAATGTAGAAACCACGTTCCAGTATTGGTCAAAGCCCTGTGTTCGATGCTACTGCACATGGTTCATTCAAATACTACCCTTAACTATGGTTAAATAGTTTAAATACGTATGTAGGTGATGTATCTATACATTTACAACTTATGCAATGCCTGTAATGGTTAAAAATGCGTATATATGTAGTGTATCTATGCATTCACAACTTTGGCAATGCCTGTAATGTAGAAACCACGTTCCAGTATTGGCCAAAGCCCTGTGTTGGATGCTACTGCACATGGTTCATTCAAATACTACCCTTAACTAGTTTAAATACGTATGTAGGTGATGTATCTATACATTCACAACTCTCGCAATGCCTGTAATGTAGAAACCACGTTCCAGTATTGGCCAAAGCCCTGTGTTCGATGCTACTGCACATGGTTCATTCAAATACTATCCTTAACTAGTTTAAATACGTATGTAGGTGATGTATCTATACATTCACAACTTTCGTAATGCCTGTAATGTAGAAACCACGTTCCAGTATTGGTCAAAGCCCTGTGTTCGATGCTACTCCACATGGTTCATTCAAATACTACCCTTAACTATGGTTAAATAGTTTAAATACGTATGTAGGTGATGTATCTATACATTTACAACTTACGCAATGCCTGTAATGGTTAAAAATGCGTACATATGTAGTGTATCTATGCATTCACAACTTTGGCAATGCCTGTAATGTAGAAACCACGTTCCAGTATTGGCCAAAGCCCTGTGTTCGATGCTACTGCACATGGTTCATTCAAATCCTACCCTTAACTAGTTTAAATACGTATGTAGGTGATGTATCTATACATTCACAACTCTCGAAATGCCTTTAATGGTTAAAAATGTAGAAACCACGTTCCAGTATTGGTCAAAGCCCTGTGTTCGATGCTACTGCACATGGTTCATTCAAATACTACCCTTAACTATGGTTAAATAGTTTAAATACGTATGTAGGTGATGTATCTATACATTTACAACTTACGCAATGCCTGTAATGGTTAAAAATGCGTAGATATGTAGTGTATCTATGCATTCACAACTTTGGCAATGCCTGTAATGTAGAAACCACGTTCCAGTATTGGCCAAAGCCCTGTGTTCGATGCTACTGCACATGGTTCATTCAAATACTACCCTTAACTAGTTTAAATACGTATGTAGGTGATGTATCTATACATTCACAACTCTCGCAATGCCTGTAATGTAGAAACCACGTTCCAGTATTGGTCAAAACCCTGTGTTCGATGCTACTGCACATGGTTCATTCAAATACTATCCTTAACTATGGTTAAATAGTTTAAATACGTATGTAGGTGATGTATCTATACATTTACAACTTACGCAATGCCTGTAATGGTTAAAAATGCGTAGATATGTAGTGTATCTATGCATTCACAACTTTGTCAATGCCTGTAATGTAGAAACCACGTTCCAGTATTGGCCAAAGCCCTGTGTTCGATGCTACTGCACATGGTTCATTCAAATACTACCCTTAACTAGTTTAAATACGTATGTAGGTGATGTATCTATACATTCACAACTCTCGCAATGCCTGTAATGTAGAAACCACGTTCCAGTATTGGTCAAAACCCTGTGTTCGATGCTACTGCACATGGTTCATTCAAATACTATCCTTAACTATGGTTAAATAGTTTAAATACGTATGTAGGTGATGTATCTATACATTTACAACTTACGCAATGCCTGTAATGGTTAAAAATGCGTAGATATGTAGTGTATCTATGCATTCACAACTTTGGCAATGCCTGTAATGTAGAAACCACGTTCCAGTATTGGCCAAAGCCCAGTGTTCGATGCTACTGCACATGGCTCATTCAAATACTACCCTTAACTAGTTTAAATACGTATGTAGGTGATGTATCTATACATTCACAACTCTCGCAATGCCTGTAATGGTTAAAAATGCGTAGATATGTAGTGTATCTATGCATTCACAACTTTGGCAATGCCTGTAATGTAGAAACCACGTTCCAGTATTGGCCAAAGCCCTGTGTTCGATGCTACTGCACATGGTTCATTCAAATACTACCCTTAACTAGTTTAAATACGTATGTAGGTGATGTATCTATACATTCACAACTCTCGCAATGCCTGTAATGTAGAAACCACGTTCCAGTATTGGTCAAAGCCCTGTGTTCGATGCTACTGCACATGGTTCATTCAAATACTACCCTTAACTATGGTTAAATAGTTTAAATACGTATGTAGGTGATGTATCTATACATTTAGAACTTACGCAATGCCTGTAATGGTTAAAAATGCGTATATATGTAGTGTATCTATGCATTCACAACTTTGGCAATGCCTGTAATGTAGATACCACGTTCCAGTATTGGCCAAAGCCCTGTGTTCGATGCTACTGCACATGGTTCATTCAAATACTACCCTTAACTAGTTTAAATACGTATGTAGGTGATGTATCTATACATTCACAACTCTCGCAATGCCTGTAATGGTTAAAAATGTAGAAACCACGTTCCAGTATTGGTCAAAGCCCTGTGTTCGATGCTACTGCACATGGTTCATTCAAATACTACCCTTAACTATGGTTAAATAGTTTAAATACGTATGTAGGTGATGTATCTATACATTTACAACTTACGCAATGCCTGTAATGGTTAAAAATGCGTACATATGTAGTGTATCTATGCATTCACAACTTTGGCAATGCCTGTAATGTAGAAACCACGTTCCAGTATTGGCCAAAGCCCTGTGTTCGATGCTACTGCACATGGTTCATTCAAATACTACCCTTAACTAGTTTAAATACGTATGTAGGTGATGTATCTATACATTCACAACTCTCGCAATGCCTGTAATGTAGAAACCACGTTCCAGTATAGGTCAAAGCCCTGTGTTCGATGCTACTGCACATGGTTCATTCAAATACTACCCTTAACTATGGTTAAATAGTTTAAATACGTATGTAGGTGATGTATCTATACATTTACAACTTACGCAATGCCTGTAATGGTTAAAAATGCGTAGATATGTAGTGTATCTATGCATTCACAACTTTGGCAATGCCTGTAATGTAGAAACCACGTTCCAGTATTGGCCAAAGCCCTGTGTTCGATGCTACTGCACATGGTTCATTCAAATACTACCCTTAACTAGTTTAAATACGTATGTAGGTGATGTATCTATACATTCACAACTCTCGCAATGCCTGTAATGTAGAAACCACGTTCCAGTACTGGTCAAAGCCCTGTGTTCGATGCTACTGCACATGGTTCATTCAAATACTACCCTTAACTATGGTTAAATAGTTTAAATACGTATGTAGGTGATGTATCTATACATTTACAACTTACGCAATGCCTGTAATGGTTAAAAATGCGTAGATATGTAGTGTATCTATGCATTCACAACTTTGGCAATGCCTGTAATGTAGAAACCACGTTCCAGTATTGGCCAAAGCCCTGTGTTCGATGCTACTGCACATGGTTCATTCAAATACTACCCTTGCCTAGTTTAAATACGTATGTAGGTGATGTATCTATACATTCACAACTCTCGCAATGCCTGTAATGTAGAAACCACGTTCCAGTATTGGTCAAAGCCCTGTGTTCGATGCTACTGCACATGGTTCATTCAAATACTATCCTTAACTATGGTTAAATAGTTTAAATACGTATGTAGGTGATGTATCTATACATTTACAACTTACGCAATGCCTGTAATGGTTAAAAATGCGTAGATATGTAGTGTATCTATGCATTCACAACTTTGGCAATGCCTGTAATGTAGAAACCACGTTCCAGTATTGGCCAAAGCCCTGTGTTCGATGCTACTGCACATGGTTCATTCAAATACTACCCTTAACTAGTTTAAATACGTATGTAGGTGATGTATCTATACATTCACAACTCTCGCAATGCCTGTAATGTAGAAACCACGTTCCAGTATTGGCCAAAGCCCTGTGTTCGATGCTACTGCACATGGTTCATTCAAATACTACCCTTAACTAGTTTAAATACGTATGTAGGTGATGTATCTATACATTCACAACTCTCGCAATGCCTGTAATGTAGAAACCACGTTCCAGTATTGGTCAAAGCCCTGTGTTCGATGCTACTGCACATGGTTCATTCAAATACTACCCTTAACTATGGTTAAATAGTTTAAATACGTATGTAGGTGATGTATCTATACATTTACAACTTACGCAATGCCTGTAATGGTTAAAAATGCGTACATATGTAGTGTATCTATGCATTCACAACTTTGGCAATGCCTGCAATGTAGAAACCACGTTCCAGTATTGGCCAAAGCCCTGTGTTCGATGCTACTGCACATGGTTCATTCAAATACTACCCTTAACTAGTTTAAATACGTATGTAGGTGATGTATCTATACATTCACAACTCTCGCAATGCCTGTAATGTAGAAACCACGTTCCAGTATTGGTCAAAGCCCTGTGTTCGATGCTACTGCACATGGTTCATTCAAATACTATCCTTAACTATGGTTAAATAGTTTAAATACGTATGTAGGTGATGTATCTATACATTTACAACTTACGCAATGCCTGTAATGGTTAAAAATGCGTAGATATGTAGTGTATCTATGCATTCACAACTTTGGCAATGCCTGTAATGTAGAAACCACGTTCCAGTATTGGCCAAAGCCCTGTGTTCGATGCTACTGCACATGGTTCATTCAAATACTACCCTTAACTAGTTTAAATACGTATGTAGGTGATGTATCTATACATTCACAACTCTCGCAATGCCTGTAATGTAGAAACCACGTTCCAGTATTGGCCAAAGCCCTGTGTTCGATGCTACTGCACATGGTTCATTCAAATACTACCCTTAACTAGTTTAAATACGTATGTAGGTGATGTATCTATACATTCACAACTCTCGCAATGCCTGTAATGTAGAAACCACGTTCCAGTATTGGTCAAAGCCCTGTGTTCGATGCTACTGCACATGGTTCATTCAAATACTACCCTTAACTATGGTTAAATAGTTTAAATACGTATGTAGGTGATGTATCTATACATTTACAACTTACGCAATGCCTGTAATGGTTAAAAATGCGTACATATGTAGTGTATCTATGCATTCACAACTTTGGCAATGCCTGCAATGTAGAAACCACGTTCCAGTATTGGCCAAAGCCCTGTGTTCGATGCTACTGCACATGGTTCATTCAAATACTACCCTTAACTAGTTTAAATACGTATGTAGGTGATGTATCTATACATTCACAACTCTCGCAATGCCTGTAATGTAGAAACCACGTTCCAGTATTGGTCAAAGCCCTGTGTTCGATGCTACTGCACATGGTTCATTCAAATACTATCCTTAACTATGGTTAAATAGTTTAAATACGTATGTAGGTGATGTATCTATACATTTACAACTTACGCAATGCCTGTAATGGTTAAAAATGCGTACATATGTAGTGTATCTATGCATTCACAACTTTGGCAATGCCTGTAATGTAGAAACCACGTTCCAGTATTGGCCAAAGCCCTGTGTTCGATGCTACTGCACATGGTTCATTCAAATACTACCCTTAACTAGTTTAAATACGTATGTAGGTGATGTATCTATACATTCACAACTCTCGCAATGCCTGTAATGTAGAAACCACGTTCCAGTATAGGTCAAAGCCCTGTGTTCGATGCTACTGCACATGGTTCATTCAAATACTACCCTTAACTATGGTTAAATAGTTTAAATACGTATGTAGGTGATGTATCTATACATTTACAACTTACGCAATGCCTGTAATGGTTAAAAATGCGTAGATATGTAGTGTATCTATGCATTCACAACTTTGGCAATGCCTGTAATGTAGATACCACGTTCCAGTATTGGCCAAAGCCCTGTGTTCGATGCTACTGCACATGGTTCATTCAAATACTACCCTTAACTAGTTTAAATACGTATGTAGGTGATGTATCTATACATTCACAACTCTCGCAATGCCTGTAATGTAGAAACCACGTTCCAGTACTGGTCAAAGCCCTGTGTTCGATGCTACTGCACATGGTTCATTCAAATACTACCCTTAACTATGGTTAAATAGTTTAAATACGTATGTAGGTGATGTATCTATACATTTACAACTTACGCAATGCCTGTAATGGTTAAAAATGCGTAGATATGTAGTGTATCTATGCATTCACAACTTTGGCAATGCCTGTAATGTAGAAACCACGTTCCAGTATTGGCCAAAGCCCTGTGTTCGATGCTACTGCACATGGTTCATTCAAATACTACCCTTGCCTAGTTTAAATACGTATGTAGGTGATGTATCTATACATTCACAACTCTCGCAATGCCTGTAATGTAGAAACCACGTTCCAGTATTGGTCAAAGCCCTGTGTTCGATGCTACTGCACATGGTTCATTCAAATACTATCCTTAACTATGGTTAAATAGTTTAAATACGTATGTAGGTGATGTATCTATACATTTACAACTTACGCAATGCCTGTAATGGTTAAAAATGCGTAGATATGTAGTGTATCTATGCATTCACAACTTTGGCAATGCCTGTAATGTAGAAACCACGTTCCAGTATTGGCCAAAGCCCTGTGTTCGATGCTACTGCACATGGTTCATTCAAATACTACCCTTAACTAGTTTAAATACGTATGTAGGTGATGTATCTATACATTCACAACTCTCGCAATGCCTGTAATGTAGAAACCACGTTCCAGTATTGGCCAAAGCCCTGTGTTCGATGCTACTGCACATGGTTCATTCAAATACTACCCTTAACTAGTTTAAATACGTATGTAGGTGATGTATCTATACATTCACAACTCTCGCAATGCCTGTAATGTAGAAACCACGTTCCAGTATTGGTCAAAGCCCTGTGTTCGATGCTACTGCACATGGTTCATTCAAATACTACCCTTAACTATGGTTAAATAGTTTAAATACGTATGTAGGTGATGTATCTATACATTTACAACTTACGCAATGCCTGTAATGGTTAAAAATGCGTACATATGTAGTGTATCTATGCATTCACAACTTTGGCAATGCCTGCAATGTAGAAACCACGTTCCAGTATTGGCCAAAGCCCTGTGTTCGATGCTACTGCACATGGTTCATTCAAATACTACCCTTAACTAGTTTAAATACGTATGTAGGTGATGTATCTATACATTCACAACTCTCGCAATGCCTGTAATGTAGAAACCACGTTCCAGTATTGGTCAAAGCCCTGTGTTCGATGCTACTGCACATGGTTCATTCAAATACTATCCTTAACTATGGTTAAATAGTTTAAATACGTATGTAGGTGATGTATCTATACATTTACAACTTACGCAATGCCTGTAATGGTTAAAAATGCGTAGATATGTAGTGTATCTATGCATTCACAACTTTGGCAATGCCTGTAATGTAGAAACCACGTTCCAGTATTGGCCAAAGCCCTGTGTTCGATGCTACTGCACATGGTTCATTCAAATACTACCCTTAACTATTTTAAATACGTATGTAGGTGATGTATCTATACATTCACAACTCTCGCAATGCCTGTTATGTAGAAACCACGTTCCAGTATTGGCCAAAGCCCTGTGTTCGATGCTACTGCACATGGTTCATTCAAATACTACCCTTAACTAGTTTAAATACGTATGTAGGTGATGTATCTATACATTCACAACTCTCGCAATGCCTGTAATGTAGAAACCACGTTCCAGTATTGGTCAAAGCCCTGTGTTCGATGCTACTGCACATGGTTCATTCAAATACTACCCTTAACTATGGTTAAATAGTTTAAATACGTATGTAGGTGATGTATCTATACATTTACAACTTACGCAATGCCTGTAATGGTTAAAAATGCGTAGATATGTAGTGTATCTATGCATTCACAACTTTGGCAATGCCTGTAATGTAGATACCACGTTCCAGTATTGGCCAAAGCCCTGTGTTCGATGCTACTGCACATGGTTCATTCAAATACTACCCTTAACTAGTTTAAATACGTATGTAGGTGATGTATCTATACATTCACAACTCTCGCAATGCCTGTAATGTAGAAACCACGTTCCAGTACTGGTCAAAGCCCTGTGTTCGATGCTACTGCACATGGTTCATTCAAATACTACCCTTAACTATGGTTAAATAGTTTAAATACGTATGTAGGTGATGTATCTATACATTTACAACTTACGCAATGCCTGTAATGGTTAAAAATGCGTAGATATGTAGTGTATCTATGCATTCACAACTTTGGCAATGCCTGTAATGTAGAAACCACGTTCCAGTATTGGCCAAAGCCCTGTGTTCGATGCTACTGCACATGGTTCATTCAAATACTACCCTTAACTAGTTTAAATACGTATGTAGGTGATGTATCTATACATTCACAACTCTCGCAATGCCTGTAATGTAGAAACCACGTTCCAGTATTGGCCAAAGCCCTGTGTTCGATGCTACTGCACATGGTTCATTCAAATACTACCCTTAACTAGTTTAAATACGTATGTAGGTGATGTATCTATACATTCACAACTCTCGCAATGCCTGTAATGTAGAAACCACGTTCCAGTATTGGTCAAAGCCCTGTGTTCGATGCTACTGCACATGGTTCATTCAAATACTACCCTTAACTATGGTTAAATAGTTTAAATACGTATGTAGGTGATGTATCTATACATTTACAACTTACGCAATGCCTGTAATGGTTAAAAATGCGTAGATATGTAGTGTATCTATGCATTCACAACTTTGGCAATGCCTGTAATGTAGATACCACGTTCCAGTATTGGCCAAAGCCCTGTGTTCGATGCTACTGCACATGGTTCATTCAAATACTACCCTTAACTAGTTTAAATACGTATGTAGGTGATGTATCTATACATTCACAACTCTCGCAATGCCTGTAATGTAGAAACCACGTTCCAGTACTGGTCAAAGCCCTGTGTTCGATGCTACTGCACATGGTTCATTCAAATACTACCCTTAACTATGGTTAAATAGTTTAAATACGTATGTAGGTGATGTATCTATACATTTACAACTTACGCAATGCCTGTAATGGTTAAAAATGCGTAGATATGTAGTGTATCTATGCATTCACAACTTTGGCAATGCCTGTAATGTAGAAACCACGTTCCAGTATTGGCCAAAGCCCTGTGTTCGATGCTACTGCACATGGTTCATTCAAATACTACCCTTAACTAGTTTAAATACGTATGTAGGTGATGTATCTATACATTCACAACTCTCGCAATGCCTGTAATGTAGAAACCACGTTCCAGTATTGGCCAAAGCCCTGTGTTCGATGCTACTGCACATGGTTCATTCAAATACTACCCTTAACTAGTTTAAATACGTATGTAGGTGATGTATCTATACATTCACAACTCTCGCAATGCCTGTAATGTAGAAACCACGTTCCAGTATTGGTCAAAGCCCTGTGTTCGATGCTACTGCACATGGTTCATTCAAATACTACCCTTAACTATGGTTAAATAGTTTAAATACGTATGTAGGTGATGTATCTATACATTTACAACTTACGCAATGCCTGTAATGGTTAAAAATGCGTACATATGTAGTGTATCTATGCATTCACAACTTTGGCAATGCCTGCAATGTAGAAACCACGTTCCAGTATTGGCCAAAGCCCTGTGTTCGATGCTACTGCACATGGTTCATTCAAATACTACCCTTAACTAGTTTAAATACGTATGTAGGTGATGTATCTATACATTCACAACTCTCGCAATGCCTGTAATGTAGAAACCACGTTCCAGTATTGGTCAAAGCCCTGTGTTCGATGCTACTGCACATGGTTCATTCAAATACTATCCTTAACTATGGTTAAATAGTTTAAATACGTATGTAGGTGATGTATCTATACATTTACAACTTACGCAATGCCTGTAATGGTTAAAAATGCGTAGATATGTAGTGTATCTATGCATTCACAACTTTGGCAATGCCTGTAATGTAGAAACCACGTTCCAGTATTGGCCAAAGCCCTGTGTTCGATGCTACTGCACATGGTTCATTCAAATACTACCCTTAACTATTTTAAATACGTATGTAGGTGATGTATCTATACATTCACAACTCTCGCAATGCCTGTAATGTAGAAACCACGTTCCAGTATTGGCCAAAGCCCTGTGTTCGATGCTACTGCACATGGTTCATTCAAATACTACCCTTAACTAGTTTAAATACGTATGTAGGTGATGTATCTATACATTCACAACTCTCGCAATGCCTGTAATGTAGAAACCACGTTCCAGTATTGGTCAAAGCCCTGTGTTCGATGCTACTGCACATGGTTCATTCAAATACTACCCTTAACTATGGTTAAATAGTTTAAATACGTATGTAGGTGATGTATCTATACATTTACAACTTACGCAATGCCTGTAATGGTTAAAAATGCGTACATATGTAGTGTATCTATGCATTCACAACTTTGGCAATGCCTGCAATGTAGAAACCACGTTCCAGTATTGGCCAAAGCCCTGTGTTCGATGCTACTGCACATGGTTCATTCAAATACTACCCTTAACTAGTTTAAATACGTATGTAGGTGATGTATCTATACATTCACAACTCTCGCAATGCCTGTAATGTAGAAACCACGTTCCAGTATTGGTCAAAGCCCTGTGTTCGATGCTACTGCACATGGTTCATTCAAATACTATCCTTAACTATGGTTAAATAGTTTAAATACGTATGTAGGTGATGTATCTATACATTTACAACTTACGCAATGCCTGTAATGGTTAAAAATGCGTAGATATGTAGTGTATCTATGCATTCACAACTTTGGCAATGCCTGTAATGTAGAAACCACGTTCCAGTATTGGCCAAAGCCCTGTGTTCGATGCTACTGCACATGGTTCATTCAAATACTACCCTTAACTATTTTAAATACGTATGTAGGTGATGTATCTATACATTCACAACTCTCGCAATGCCTGTAATGTAGAAACCACGTTCCAGTATTGGCCAAAGCCCTGTGTTCGATGCTACTGCACATGGTTCATTCAAATACTACCCTTAACTAGTTTAAATACGTATGTAGGTGATGTATCTATACATTCACAACTCTCGCAATGCCTGTAATGTAGAAACCACGTTCCAGTATTGGTCAAAGCCCTGTGTTCGATGCTACTGCACATGGTTCATTCAAATACTACCCTTAACTATGGTTAAATAGTTTAAATACGTATGTAGGTGATGTATCTATACATTTACAACTTACGCAATGCCTGTAATGGTTAAAAATGCGTAGATATGTAGTGTATCTATGCATTCACAACTTTGGCAATGCCTGTAATGTAGATACCACGTTCCAGTATTGGCCAAAGCCCTGTGTTCGATGCTACTGCACATGGTTCATTCAAATACTACCCTTAACTAGTTTAAATACGTATGTAGGTGATGTATCTATACATTCACAACTCTCGCAATGCCTGTAATGTAGAAACCACGTTCCAGTACTGGTCAAAGCCCTGTGTTCGATGCTACTGCACATGGTTCATTCAAATACTACCCTTAACTATGGTTAAATAGTTTAAATACGTATGTAGGTGATGTATCTATACATTTACAACTTACGCAATGCCTGTAATGGTTAAAAATGCGTAGATATGTAGTGTATCTATGCATTCACAACTTTGGCAATGCCTGTAATGTAGAAACCACGTTCCAGTATTGGCCAAAGCCCTGTGTTCGATGCTACTGCACATGGTTCATTCAAATACTACCCTTGCCTAGTTTAAATACGTATGTAGGTGATGTATCTATACATTCACAACTCTCGCAATGCCTGTAATGTAGAAACCACGTTCCAGTATTGGTCAAAGCCCTGTGTTCGATGCTACTGCACATGGTTCATTCAAATACTATCCTTAACTATGGTTAAATAGTTTAAATACGTATGTAGGTGATGTATCTATACATTTACAACTTACGCAATGCCTGTAATGGTTAAAAATGCGTAGATATGTAGTGTATCTATGCATTCACAACTTTGGCAATGCCTGTAATGTAGAAACCACGTTCCAGTATTGGCCAAAGCCCTGTGTTCGATGCTACTGCACATGGTTCATTCAAATACTACCCTTAACTAGTTTAAATACGTATGTAGGTGATGTATCTATACATTCACAACTCTCGCAATGCCTGTAATGTAGAAACCACGTTCCAGTATTGGCCAAAGCCCTGTGTTCGATGCTACTGCACATGGTTCATTCAAATACTACCCTTAACTAGTTTAAATACGTATGTAGGTGATGTATCTATACATTCACAACTCTCGCAATGCCTGTAATGTAGAAACCACGTTCCAGTATTGGTCAAAGCCCTGTGTTCGATGCTACTGCACATGGTTCATTCAAATACTACCCTTAACTATGGTTAAATAGTTTAAATACGTATGTAGGTGATGTATCTATACATTTACAACTTACGCAATGCCTGTAATGGTTAAAAATGCGTACATATGTAGTGTATCTATGCATTCACAACTTTGGCAATGCCTGCAATGTAGAAACCACGTTCCAGTATTGGCCAAAGCCCTGTGTTCGATGCTACTGCACATGGTTCATTCAAATACTACCCTTAACTAGTTTAAATACGTATGTAGGTGATGTATCTATACATTCACAACTCTCGCAATGCCTGTAATGTAGAAACCACGTTCCAGTATTGGTCAAAGCCCTGTGTTCGATGCTACTGCACATGGTTCATTCAAATACTATCCTTAACTATGGTTAAATAGTTTAAATACGTATGTAGGTGATGTATCTATACATTTACAACTTACGCAATGCCTGTAATGGTTAAAAATGCGTAGATATGTAGTGTATCTATGCATTCACAACTTTGGCAATGCCTGTAATGTAGAAACCACGTTCCAGTATTGGCCAAAGCCCTGTGTTCGATGCTACTGCACATGGTTCATTCAAATACTACCCTTAACTATTTTAAATACGTATGTAGGTGATGTATCTATACATTCACAACTCTCGCAATGCCTGTAATGTAGAAACCACGTTCCAGTATTGGCCAAAGCCCTGTGTTCGATGCTACTGCACATGGTTCATTCAAATACTACCCTTAACTAGTTTAAATACGTATGTAGGTGATGTATCTATACATTCACAACTCTCGCAATGCCTGTAATGTAGAAACCACGTTCCAGTATTGGTCAAAGCCCTGTGTTCGATGCTACTGCACATGGTTCATTCAAATACTACCCTTAACTATGGTTAAATAGTTTAAATACGTATGTAGGTGATGTATCTATACATTTACAACTTACGCAATGCCTGTAATGGTTAAAAATGCGTAGATATGTAGTGTATCTATGCATTCACAACTTTGGCAATGCCTGCAATGTAGAAACCACGTTCCAGTATTGGCCAAAGCCCTGTGTTCGATGCTACTGCACATGGTTCATTCAAATACTACCCTTAACTAGTTTAAATACGTATGTAGGTGATGTATCTATACATTCACAACTCTCGCAATGCCTGTAATGTAGAAACCACGTTCCAGTATTGGCCAAAGCCCTGTGTTCGATGCTACTGCACATGGTTCATTCAAATACTACCCTTAACTAGTTTAAATACGTATGTAGGTGATGTATCTATACATTCACAACTCTCGCAATGCCTGTAATGTAGAAACCACGTTCCAGTATTGGTCAAAGCCCTGTGTTCGATGCTACTGCACATGGTTCATTCAAATACTACCCTTAACTATGGTTAAATAGTTTAAATACGTATGTAGGTGATGTATCTATACATTTACAACTTACGCAATGCCTGTAATGGTTAAAAATGCGTAGATATGTAGTGTATCTATGCATTCACAACTTTGGCAATGCCTGTAATGTAGAAACCACGTTCCAGTATTGGCCAAAGCCCTGTGTTCGATGCTACTGCACATGGTTCATTCAAATACTACCCTTAACTAGTTTAAATACGTATGTAGGTGATGTATCTATACATTCACAACTCTCGCAATGCCTGTAATGTAGAAACCACGTTCCAGTATTGGTCAAAGCCCTGTGTTCGATGCTACTGCACATGGTTCATTCAAATACTACCCTGAACTATGGTTAAATAGTTTAAATACGTATGTAGGTGATGTATCTATACATTTACAACTTACGCAATGCCTGTAATGGTTAAAAATGCGTATATATGTAGTGTATCTATGCATTCACAACTTTGGCAATGCCTGTAATGTAGAAACCACGTTCCAGTATTGGCCAAAGCCCTGTGTTCGATGCTACTGCACATGGTTCATTCAAATCCTACCCTTAACTAGTTTAAATACGTATGTAGGTGATGTATCTATACATTCACAACTCTCGCAATGCCTGTAATGGTTAAAAATGTAGAAACCACGTTCCAGTATTGGTCAAAGCCCTGTGTTCGATGCTACTGCACATGGTTCATTCAAATACTACCCTTAACTATGGTTAAATAGTTTAAATACGTATGTAGGTGATGTATCTATACATTTACAACTTACGCAATGCCTGTAATGGTTAAAAATGCGTACATATGTAGCGTATCTATGCATTCACAACTTTGGCAATGCCTGTAATGTAGAAACCACGTTCCAGTATTGGCCAAAGCCCTGTGTTCGATGCTACTGCACATGGCTCATTCAAATACTACCCTTAACTAGTTTAAATACGTATGTAGGTAATGTATCTATACATTCACAACTCTCGCAATGCCTGTAATGGTTAAAAATGCGTAGATATGTAGTGTATCTATGCTTTCACAACTTTGGCAATGCCTGTAATGTAGAAACCACGTTCCAGTATTGGCCAAAGCCCTGTGTTCGATGCTACTGCACATGGTTCATTCAAATACTACCCTTAACTAGTTTAAATACGTATGTAGGTGATGTATCTATACATTCACAACTCTCGCAATGCCTGTAATGTAGAAACCACGTTCCAGTATTGGTCAAAGCCCTGTGTTCGATGCTACTGCACATGGTTCATTCAAATACTACCCTTAACTATGGTTAAATAGTTTAAATACGTATGTAGGTGATGTATCTATACATTTACAACTTACGCAATGCCTGTAATGGTTAAAAATGCGTATATATGTAGTGTATCTATGCATTCACAACTTTGGCAATGCCTGTAATGTAGAAACCACGTTCCAGTATTGGTCAAAGCCCTGTGTTCGATGCTACTGCACATGGTTCATTCAAATACTACCCTTAACTAGTTTAAATACGTATGTAGGTGATGTATCTATACATTCACAACTCTCGCAATGCCTGTAATGGTTAAAAATGTAGAAACCACGTTCCAGTATTGGTCAAAGCCCTGTGTTCGATGCTACTGCACATGGTTCATTCAAATACTACCCTTAACTAGTTTAAATACGTATGTAGGTGATGTATCTATACATTCACAACTCTCGCAATGCCTGTAATGTAGAAACCACGTTCCAGTATTGGTCAAAGCCCTGTGTTCGATGCTACTGCACATGGTTCATTCAAATACTATCCTTAACTATGGTTAAATAGTTTAAATACGTATGTAGGTGATGTATCTATACATTTACAACTTACGCAATGCATGTAATGGTTAAAAATGCGTAGATATGTAGTGTATCTATGCATTCACAAATTTGGCAATGCCTGTAATGTAGAAACCACGTTCCAGTATTGGCCAAAGCCCTGTGTTCGATGCTACTGCACATGGTTCATTCAAATACTACCCTTAACTAGTTTAAATACGTATGTAGGTGATGTATCTATACATTCACAACTCTCGCAATGCCTGTAATGTAGAAACCACGTTCCAGTATTGGTCAAAGCCCTGTGTTCGATGCTACTGCACATGGTTCATTCAAATACTACCCTGAACTATGGTTAAATAGTTTAAATACGTATGTAGGTGATGTATCTATACATTTACAACTTACGCAATGCCTGTAATGGTTAAAAATGCGTAGATATGTAGTGTATCTATGCATTCACAACTTTGGCAATGCCTGTAATGTAGAAACCACGTTCCAGTATTGGCCAAAGCCCTGTGTTCGATGCTACTGCACATGGTTCATTCAAATACTACCCTTAACTAGTTTAAATACGTATGTAGGTGATGTATCTATACATTCACAACTCTCGCAATGCCTGTAATGGTTAAAAATGTAGAAACCACGTTCCAGTATTGGTCAAAGCCCTGTGTTCGATGCTACTGCACATGGTTCATTCAAATACTACCCTTAACTATGGTTAAATAGTTTAAATACGTATGTAGGTGATGTATCTATACATTTACAACTTACGCAATGCCTGTAATGGTTACAAATGCGTAGATATGTAGTGTATCTATGCATTTACAACTTTGGCAATGCCTGTAATGTAGAAACCACGTTCCAGTATTGGCCAAAGCCCTGTGTTCGATGCTACTGCACATGGTTCATTCAAATACTACCCTTAACTAGTTTAAATACGTATGTAGGTGATGTATCTATACATTCACAACTCTCGCAATGCCTGTAATGTAGAAACCATGTTCCAGTATTGGTCAAAGCCCTGTGTTCGATGCTACTGCACATGGTTCATTCAAATACTACCCTTAACTATGGTTAAATAGTTTAAATACGTATGTAGGTGATGTATCTATACATTTACAACTTACGCAATGCCTGTAATGGTTAAAAATGCGTAGATATGTAGTGTATCTATGCATTCACAACTTTGGCAATGCCTGTAATGTAGAAACCACGTTCCAGTATTGGCCAAAGCCCTGTGTTCGATGCTACTGCACATGGCTCATTCAAATACTACCCTTAACTAGTTTAAATACGTATGTAGGTGATGTATCTATACATTCACAACTCTCGCAATGCCTGTAATGTAGAAACCACGTTCCAGTATTGGTCAAAGCCCTGTGTTCGATGCTACTGCACATGGTTCATTCAAATACTACCCTGAACTATGGTTAAATAGTTTAAATACGTATGTAGGTGATGTATCTATACATTTACAACTTACGCAATGCCTGTAATGGTTAAAAATGCGTAGATATGTAGTGTATCTATGCATTCACAACTTTGGCAATGCCTGTAATGTAGAAACCACGTTCCAGTATTGGCCAAAGCCCTGTGTTCGATGCTACTGCACATGGTTCATTCAAATACTACCCTTAACTAGTTTAAATACGTATGTAGGTGATGTATCTATACATTCACAACTCTCGAAATGCCTGTAATGTAGAAACCACGTTCCAGTATTGGTCAAAGCCCTGTGTTCGATGCTACTGCACATGGTTCATTCAAATACTACCCTGAACTATGGTTAAATAGTTTAAATACGTATGTAGGTGATGTATCTATACATTTACAACTTACGCAATGCCTGTAATGGTTAAAAATGCGTAGATATGTAGTGTATCTATGCATTCACAACTTTGGCAATGCCTGTAATGTAGAAACCACGTTCCAGTATTGGCCAAAGCCCTGTGTTCGATGCTACTGCACATGGTTCATTCAAATACTACCCTTAACTAGTTTAAATACGTATGTAGGTGATGTATCTATACATTCACAACTCTCGCAATGCCTGTAATGTAGAAACCACGTTCCAGTACTGGTCAAAGCCCTGTGTTCGATGCTACTGCACATGGTTCATTCAAATACTACCCTTAACTATGGTTAAATAGTTTAAATACGTATGTAGGTGATGTATCTATACATTTGCAACTTACGCAATGCCTGTAATGGTTAAAAATGCGTAGATATGTAGTGTATCTATGCATTCACAACTTTGGCAATGCCTGTAATGTAGAAACCACGTTCCAGTATTGGCCAAAGCCCTGTGTTCGATGCTACTGCACATGGTTCATTCAAATACTACCCTTAACTAGTTTAAATACGTATGTAGGTGATGTATCTATACATTCACAACTCTCGCAATGCCTGTAATGTAGAAACCACGTTCCAGTATTGGTCAAAGCCCTGTGTTCGATGCTACTGCACATGGTTCATTCAAATACTACCCTGAACTATGGTTAAATAGTTTAAATACGTATGTAGGTGATGTATCTATACATTTACAACTTACGCAATGCCTGTAATGGTTAAAAATGCGTAGATATGTAGTGTATCTATGCATTCACAACTTTGGCAAGGCCTGTAATGTAGAAACCACGTTCCAGTATTGGCCAAAGCCCTGTGTTCGATGCTACTGCACATGGTTCATTCAAATACTACCCTTAACTAGTTTAAATACGTATGTAGGTGATGTATCTATACATTCACAACTCTCGCAATGCCTGTAATGGTTAAAAATGTAGAAACCACGTTCCAGTATTGGTCAAAGCCCTGTGTTCGATGCTACTGCACATGGTTCATTCAAATACTACCCTTAACTATGGTTAAATAGTTTAAATACGTATGTAGGTGATGTATCTATACATTTACAACTTACGCAATGCCTGTAATGGTTACAAATGCGTAGATATGTAGTGTATCTATGCATTCACAACTTTGGCAATGCCTGTAATGTAGAAACCACGTTCCAGTATTGGCCAAAGCCCTGTGTTCGATGCTACTGCACATGGTTCATTCAAATACTACCCTTAACTAGTTTAAATACGTATGTAGGTGATGTATCTATACATTCACAACTCTCGCAATGCCTGTAATGTAGAAACCATGTTCCAGTATTGGTCAAAGCCCTGTGTTCGATGCTACTGCACATGGTTCATTCAAATACTACCCTTAACTATGGTTAAATAGTTTAAATACGTATGTAGGTGATGTATCTATACATTTACAACTTACGCAATGGCTGTAATGGTTAAAAATGCGTAGATATGTAGTGTATCTATGCATTCACAACTTTGGCAATGCCTGTAATGTAGAAACCACGTTCCAGTATTGGCCAAAGCCCTGTGTTCGATGCTACTGCACATGGCTCATTCAAATACTACCCTTAACTAGTTTAAATACGTATGTAGGTGATGTATCTATACATTCACAACTCTCGCAATGCCTGTAATGGTTAAAAATGTAGAAACCACGTTCCAGTATTGGTCAAAGCCATGTGTTCGATGCTACTGCACATGGTTCATTCAAATACTACCCTGAACTATGGTTAAATAGTTTAAATACGTATGTAGGTGATGTATCTATACATTTACAACTTACGCAATGCCTGTAATGGTTAAAAATGCGTAGATATGTAGTGTATCTATGCATTCACAACTTTGGCAATGCCTGTAATGTAGAAACCACGTTCCAGTATTGGCCAAAGCCCTGTGTTCGATGCTACTGCACATGGTTCATTCAAATACTACCCTTAACTAGTTTAAATACGTATGTAGGTGATGTATCTATACATTTACAACTTACGCAATGCCTGTAATGGTTAAAAATGCGCAAATATGTAGTGTATCTATGCATTCACAACTTTGGCAATGCCTGTAATGTAGAAACCACGTTCCAGTATTGGCCAAAGCCCTGTGTTCGATGCTACTGCACATGCTTCATTCAAATACTACCCTTAACTAGTTTAAATACGTATGTAGGTGATGTATCTATACATTCACAACTCTCGCAATGCCTGTAATGTAGAAACCACGTTCCAGTACTGGTCAAAACCCTGTGTTCGATGCTACTGCACATGGTTCATTCAAATACTACCCTTAACTATGGTTAAATAGTTTAAATACGTATGTAGGTGATGTATCTATACATTTACAACTTACGCAATGCCTGTAATGGTTAAAAATGCGTACATATGTAGTGTATCTATGCTTTCACAACTTTGGCAATGCCTGTAATGTAGAAACCACGTTCCAGTATTGGCCAAAGCCCTGTGTTCGATGCTACTGCACATGGTTCATTCAAATACTACCCTTAACTAGTTTAAATACGTATGTAGGTGATGTATCTATACATTCACAACTCTCGCAATGCCTGTAATGTAGAAACCACGTTCCAGTATTGGTCAAAGCCCTGTGTTCGATGCTACTGCACATGGTTCATTCAAATACTATCCTTAACTATGGTTAAATAGTTTAAATACGTATGTAGGTGATGTATCTATACATTTACAACTTACGCAATGCCTGTAATGGTTAAAAATGCGTAGACATGTAGTGTATCTATGCATTCACAACTTTGGCAATGCCTGTAATGTAGAAACCACGTTCCAGTATTGGCCAAAGCCCTGTGTTCGATGCTACTGCACATGCTTCATTCAAATACTACCCTTAACTAGTTTAAATACGTATGTAGGTGATGTATCTATACATTCACAACTCTCGCAATGCCTGTAATGTAGAAACCACGTTCCAGTATTGGTCAAAACCCTGTGTTCGATGCTACTGCACATGCTTCATTCAAATACTACCCTTAACTATGATTAAATAGTTTAAATACGTATGTAGGTGATGTATCTATACATTTACAACTTACGCAATGCCTGTAATGGTTAAAAATGCGTACATATGTAGTGTATCTATGCATTCACAACTTTGGCAATGCCTGTAATGTAGAAACCACGTTCCAGTATTGGCCAAAGCCCTGTGTTCGATGCTACTGCACATGGTTCATTCAAATACTACCCTTAACTAGTTTAAATACGTATGTAGGTGATGTATCTACACATTCACAACTCTCGCAATGCCTGTAATGTAGAAACCACGTTCCAGTATTGGTCAAAGCCCTGTGTTCGATGCTACTGCACATGGTTCATTCAAATACTATCCTTAACTATGGTTGAATAGTTTAAATACGTATGTAGGTGATGTATCTATACATTTACAACTTACGCAATGCCTGTAATGGTTAAAAATGCGTAGATATGTAGTGTATCTTTGCATTCACAACTTTGGCAATGCCTGTAATGTAGAAACCACGTTCCAGTATTGGCCAAAGCCCTGTGTTCGATGCTACTGCACATGGTTCATTCAAATACTACCCTTAACTAGTTTAAATACGTATGTAGGTGATGTATCTATACATTCACAACTCTCGCAATGCCTGTAATGTAGAAACCACGTTCCAGTATTGGTCAAAGCCCTGTGTTCGATGCTACTGCACATGGTTCATTCAAATACTATCCTTAACTATGGTTAAATAGTTTAAATACGTATGTAGGTGATGTATCTATACATTTACAACTTACGCAATGCCTGTAATGGTTAAAAATGCGTAGATATGTAGTGTATCTATGCATTCACAACTTTGGCAATGCCTGTAATGTAGAAACCACGTTCCAGTATTGGCCAAAGCCCTGTGTTCGATGCTACTGCACATGCTTCATTCAAATACTACCCTTAACTAGTTTAAATACGTATGTAGGTGATGTATCTATACATTCACAACTCTCGCAATGCCTGTAATGTAGAAACCACGTTCCAGTATTGGTCAAAGCCCTGTGTTCGATGCTACTGCACATGGTTCATTCAAATACTACCCTTAACTATGGTTAAATAGTTTAAATACGTATGTAGGTGATGTATCTATACATTTACAACTTACGCAATGCCTGTAATGGTTAAAAATGCGTAGATATGTAGTGTATCTATGCATTCACAACTTTGGCAATGCCTGTAATGTAGAAACCACGTTCCAGTATTGGCCAAAGCCCTGTGTTCGATGCTACTGCACATGGTTCATTCAAATACTACCCTTAACTAGTTTAAATACGTATGTAGGTGATGTATCTATACATTCACAACTCTCGCAATGCCTGTAATGTAGAAACCACGTTCCAGTATTGGTCAAAGCCCTGTGTTCGATGCTACTGCACATGGTTCATTCAAATACTACCCTTAACTATGGTTAAATAGTTTAAATACGTATGTAGGTGATGTATCTATACATTTACAACTTACGCAATGGCTGTAATGGTTAAAAATGCGTAGATATGTAGTGTATCTATGCATTCACAACTTTGGCAATGCCTGTAATGTAGAAACCACGTTCCAGTATTGGCCAAAGCCCTGTGTTCGATGCTACTGCACATGGCTCATTCAAATACTACCCTTAACTAGTTTAAATACGTATGTAGGTGATGTATCTATACATTCACAACTCTCGCAATGCCTGTAATGGTTAAAAATGTAGAAACCACGTTCCAGTATTGGTCAAAGCCATGTGTTCGATGCTACTGCACATGGTTCATTCAAATACTACCCTGAACTATGGTTAAATAGTTTAAATACGTATGTAGGTGATGTATCTATACATTTACAACTTACGCAATGCCTGTAATGGTTAAAAATGCGTAGATATGTAGTGTATCTATGCATTCACAACTTTGGCAATGCCTGTAATGTAGAAACCACGTTCCAGTATTGGCCAAAGCCCTGTGTTCGATGCTACTGCACATGGTTCATTCAAATACTACCCTTAACTAGTTTAAATACGTATGTAGGTGATGTATCTATACATTTACAACTTACGCAATGCCTGTAATGGTTAAAAATGCGCAAATATGTAGTGTATCTATGCATTCACAACTTTGGCAATGCCTGTAATGTAGAAACCACGTTCCAGTATTGGCCAAAGCCCTGTGTTCGATGCTACTGCACATGCTTCATTCAAATACTACCCTTAACTAGTTTAAATACGTATGTAGGTGATGTATCTATACATTCACAACTCTCGCAATGCCTGTAATGTAGAAACCACGTTCCAGTACTGGTCAAAACCCTGTGTTCGATGCTACTGCACATGGTTCATTCAAATACTACCCTTAACTATGGTTAAATAGTTTAAATACGTATGTAGGTGATGTATCTATACATTTACAACTTACGCAATGCCTGTAATGGTTAAAAATGCGTACATATGTAGTGTATCTATGCTTTCACAACTTTGGCAATGCCTGTAATGTAGAAACCACGTTCCAGTATTGGCCAAAGCCCTGTGTTCGATGCTACTGCACATGGTTCATTCAAATACTACCCTTAACTAGTTTAAATACGTATGTAGGTGATGTATCTATACATTCACAACTCTCGCAATGCCTGTAATGTAGAAACCACGTTCCAGTATTGGTCAAAGCCCTGTGTTCGATGCTACTGCACATGGTTCATTCAAATACTATCCTTAACTATGGTTAAATAGTTTAAATACGTATGTAGGTGATGTATCTATACATTTACAACTTACGCAATGCCTGTAATGGTTAAAAATGCGTAGACATGTAGTGTATCTATGCATTCACAACTTTGGCAATGCCTGTAATGTAGAAACCACGTTCCAGTATTGGCCAAAGCCCTGTGTTCGATGCTACTGCACATGCTTCATTCAAATACTACCCTTAACTAGTTTAAATACGTATGTAGGTGATGTATCTATACATTCACAACTCTCGCAATGCCTGTAATGTAGAAACCACGTTCCAGTATTGGTCAAAACCCTGTGTTCGATGCTACTGCACATGCTTCATTCAAATACTACCCTTAACTATGATTAAATAGTTTAAATACGTATGTAGGTGATGTATCTATACATTTACAACTTACGCAATGCCTGTAATGGTTAAAAATGCGTACATATGTAGTGTATCTATGCATTCACAACTTTGGCAATGCCTGTAATGTAGAAACCACGTTCCAGTATTGGCCAAAGCCCTGTGTTCGATGCTACTGCACATGGTTCATTCAAATACTACCCTTAACTAGTTTAAATACGTATGTAGGTGATGTATCTACACATTCACAACTCTCGCAATGCCTGTAATGTAGAAACCACGTTCCAGTATTGGTCAAAGCCCTGTGTTCGATGCTACTGCACATGGTTCATTCAAATACTATCCTTAACTATGGTTGAATAGTTTAAATACGTATGTAGGTGATGTATCTATACATTTACAACTTACGCAATGCCTGTAATGGTTAAAAATGCGTAGATATGTAGTGTATCTTTGCATTCACAACTTTGGCAATGCCTGTAATGTAGAAACCACGTTCCAGTATTGGCCAAAGCCCTGTGTTCGATGCTACTGCACATGGTTCATTCAAATACTACCCTTAACTAGTTTAAATACGTATGTAGGTGATGTATCTATACATTCACAACTCTCGCAATGCCTGTAATGTAGAAACCACGTTCCAGTATTGGTCAAAGCCCTGTGTTCGATGCTACTGCACATGGTTCATTCAAATACTATCCTTAACTATGGTTAAATAGTTTAAATACGTATGTAGGTGATGTATCTATACATTTACAACTTACGCAATGCCTGTAATGGTTAAAAATGCGTAGATATGTAGTGTATCTATGCATTCACAACTTTGGCAATGCCTGTAATGTAGAAACCACGTTCCAGTATTGGCCAAAGCCCTGTGTTCGATGCTACTGCACATGGTTCATTCAAATACTACCCTTAACTAGTTTAAATACGTATGTAGGTGATGTATCTATACATTCACAACTCTCGCAATGCCTGTAATGTAGAAACCACGTTCCAGTATTGGTCAAAGCCCTGTGTTCGATGCTACTGCACATGGTTCATTCAAATACTACCCTTAACTATGGTTAAATAGTTTAAATACGTATGTAGGTGATGTATCTATACATTTACAACTTACGCAATGCCTGTAATGGTTAAAAATGCGTAGATATGTAGTGTATCTATGCATTCACAACTTTGGCAATGCCTGTAATGTAGAAACCACGTTCCAGTATTGGCCAAAGCCCTGTGTTCGATGCTACTGCACATGGTTCATTCAAATACTACCCTTAACTAGTTTAAATACGTATGTAGGTGATGTATCTATACATTCACAACTCTCGCAATGCCTGTAATGTAGAAACCACGTTCCAGTATTGGTCAAAGCCCTGTGTTCGATGCTACTGCACATGGTTCATTCAAATACTACCCTTAACTATGGTTAAATAGTTTAAATACGTATGTAGGTGATGTATCTATACATTTACAACTTACGCAATGCCTGTAATGGTTAAAAATGCGTATATATGTAGTGTATCTATGCTTTCAGAACTTTGGCAATGCCTGTAATGTAGAAACCACGTTCCAGTATTGGCCAAAGCCCTGTGTTCGATGCTACTGCACATGGTTCATTCAAATACTACCCTTAACTAGTTTAAATACGTATGTAGGTGATGTATCTATACATTCACAACTCTCGCAATGCCTGTAATGTAGAAACCACGTTCCAGTATTGGTCAAAGCCCTGTGTTCGATGCTACTGCACATGGTTCATTCAAATACTACCCTTAACTATGGTTAAATAGTTTAAATACGTATGTAGGTGATGTATCTATACATTTACAACTTACGCAATGCCTGTAATGGTTAAAAATGCGTATATATGTAGTGTATCTATGCTTTCACAACTTTGGCAATGCCTGTAATGTAGAAACCACGTTCCAGTATTGGCCAAAGCCCTGTGTTCGATGCTACTGCACATGGTTCATTCAAATACTACCCTTAACTAGTTTAAATACGTATGTAGGTGATGTATCTATACATTCACAACTCTCGCAATGCCTGTAATGTAGAAACCACGTTCCAGTATTGGTCAAAGCCCTGTGTTCGATGCTACTGCACATGGTTCATTCAAATACTACCCTTAACTATGGTTAAATAGTTTAAATACGTATGTAGGTGATGTATCTATACATTTACAACTTTGGCAATGCCTGTAATGGTTAAAAATGCGTATATATGTAGTGTATCTATGCATTCACAACTTTGGCAATGCCTGTAATGTAGAAACCACGTTCCAGTATTGGCCAAAGCCCTGTGTTCGATGCTACTGCACATGGTTCATTCAAATACTACCCTTAACTAGTTTAAATACGTATATAGGTGATGTATCTATACATTCACAACTCTCGCAATGCCTGTAATGGTTAAAAATGCGTAGATATGTAGTGTATCTATGCATTCACAACTTTGGCAATGCCTGTAATGTAGAAACCACGTTCCAGTATTGGCCAAAGCCCTGTGTTCGATGCTACTGCACATGGTTCATTCAAATACTACCCTTAACTAGTTTAAATACGTATGTAGGTGATGTATCTATACATTCACAACTCTCGCAATGCCTGTAATGTAGAAACCACGTTCCAGTATTGGTCAAAGCCCTGTGTTCGATGCTACTGCACATGGTTCATTCAAATACTACCCTTAACTATGGTTAAATAGTTTAAATACGTATGTAGGTGATGTATCTATACATTTACAACTTACGCAATGCCTGTAATGGTTAAAAATGCGTAGATATGTAGTGTATCTATGCTTTCAGAACTTTGGCAATGCCTGTAATGTAGAAACCACGTTCCAGTATTGGCCAAAGCCCTGTGTTCGATGCTACTGCACATGGTTCATTCAAATACTACCCTTAACTAGTTTAAATACGTATGTAGGTGATGTATCTATACATTCACAACTCTCGCAATGCCTGTAATGTAGAAACCACGTTCCAGTATTGGTCAAAGCCCTGTGTTCGATGCTACTGCACATGGTTCATTCAAATACTACCCTTAACTATGGTTAAATAGTTTAAATACGTATGTAGGTGATGTATCTATACATTTACAACTTACGCAATGCCTGTAATGGTTAAAAATGCGTATATATGTAGTGTATCTATGCTTTCACAACTTTGGCAATGCCTGTAATGTAGAAACCACGTTCCAGTATTGGCCAAAGCCCTGTGTTCGATGCTACTGCACATGGTTCATTCAAATACTACCCTTAACTAGTTTAAATACGTATGTAGGTGATGTATCTATACATTCACAACTCTCGCAATGCCTGTAATGGTTAAAAATGTAGAAACCACGTTCCAGTATTGGTCAAAGCCCTGTGTTCGATGCTACTGCACATGGTTCATTCAAATACTACCCTTAACTATGGTTAAATAGTTTAAATACGTATGTAGGTGATGTATCTATACATTTACAACTTTGGCAATGCCTGTAATGGTTAAAAATGCGTATATATGTAGTGTATCTATGCATTCACAACTTTGGCAATGCCTGTAATGTAGAAACCACGTTCCAGTATTGGCCAAAGCCCTGTGTTCGATGCTACTGCACATGGTTCATTCAAATACTACCCTTAACTAGTTTAAATACGTATATAGGTGATGTATCTATACATTCACAACTCTCGCAATGCCTGTAATGGTTAAAAATGCGTAGATATGTAGTGTATCTATGCATTCACAACTTTGGCAATGCCTGTAATGTAGAAACCACGTTCCAGTATTGGCCAAAGCCCTGTGTTCGATGCTACTGCACATGGTTCATTCAAATACTACCCTTAACTAGTTTAAATACGTATGTAGGTGATGTATCTATACATTCACAACTCTCGCAATGCCTGTAATGTAGAAACCACGTTCCAGTATTGGTCAAAGCCCTGTGTTCGATGCTACTGCACATGGTTCATTCAAATACTACCCTTAACTATGGTTAAATAGTTTAAATACGTATGTAGGTGATGTATCTATACATTTACAACTTACGCAATGCCTGTAATGGTTAAAAATGCGTAGATATGTAGTGTATCTATGCATTCACAACTTTGGCAATGCCTGTAATGTAGAAACCACGTTCCAGTATTGGCCAAAGCCCTGTGTTCGATGCTACTGCACATGGTTCATTCAAATACTACCCTTAACTAGTTTAAATACGTATGTAGGTGATGTATCTATACATTCACAACTCTTGCAATGCCTGTAATGTAGAAACCACGTTCCAGTATTGGTCAAAGCCCTGTGTTCGATGCTACTGCACATGGTTCATTCAAATACTACCCTTAACTATGGTTAAATAGTTTAAATACGTATGTAGGTGATGTATCTATACATTTACAACTTACGCAATGCCTGTAATGGTTAAAAATGCGTAGATATGTAGTGTATCTATGCATTCACAACTTTGGCAATGCCTGTAATGTAGAAACCACGTTCCAGTATTGGCCAAAGCCCTGTGTTCGATGCTACTGCACATGGTTCATTCAAATACTACCCTTAACTAGTTTAAATACGTATGTAGGTGATGTATCTATACATTCACAACTCTCGCAATGCCTGTAATGGTTAAAAATGCGTAGATATGTAGTGTATCTATGCATTCACAACTTTGGCAATGCCTGTAATGTAGAAACCACGTTCCAGTATTGGCCAAAGCCCTGTGTTCGATGCTACTGCACATGGTTCATTCAAATACTACCCTTAACTAGTTTAAATACGTATGTAGGTGATGTATCTATACATTCACAACTCTTGCAATGCCTGTAATGTAGAAACCACGTTCCAGTATTGGTCAAAGCCCTGTGTTCGATGCTACTGCACATGGTTCATTCAAATACTACCCTTAACTATGGTTAAATAGTTTAAATACGTATGTAGGTGATGTATCTATACATTTACAACTTACGCAATGCCTGTAATGGTTAAAAATGCGTAGATATGTAGTGTATCTATGCATTCACAACTTTGGCAATGCCTGTAATGTAGAAACCACGTTCCAGTATTGGCCAAAGCCCTGTGTTCGATGCTACTGCACATGGTTCATTCAAATACTACCCTTAACTAGTTTAAATACGTATGTAGGTGATGTATCTATGCATTCACAACTCTCGCAATGCCTGTAATGTAGAAACCACGTTCCAGTACTGGTCAAAACCCTGTGTTCGATGCTACTGCACATGGATCATTCAAATACTACCCTTAACTATGGTTAAATAGTTTAAATACGTATGTAGGTGATGTATCTATACATTTACAACTTACGCAATGCCTGTAATGGTTAAAAATGCGTAGATATGTAGTGTATCTATGCATTCACAACTTTGGCAATGCCTGTAATGTAGAAACCACGTTCCAGTATTGGCCAAAGCCCTGTGTTCGATGCTACTGCACATGGTTCATTCAAATACTACCCTTAACTAGTTTAAATACGTATGTAGGTGATGTATCTATACATTCACAACTCTCGCAATGCCTGTAATGGTTAAAAATGTAGAAACCACGTTCCAGTATTGGTCAAAGCCCTGTGTTCGATGCTACTGCACATGGTTCATTCAAATACTACCCTTAACTAGTTTAAATACGTATGTAGGTGATGTATCTATACATTCACAACTCTCGCAATGCCTGTAATGGTTAAAAATGCGTATATATGTAGTGTATCTATGCATTCACAACTTTGGCAATGCCTGTAATGTAGAAACCACGTTCCAGTATTGGCCAAAGCCCTGTGTTCGATGCTACTGCACATGGTTCATTCAAATACTACCCTTAACTAGTTTAAATACGTATGTAGGTGATGTATCTATACATTCACAACTCTCGCAATGCCTGTAATGGTTAAAAATGCGTAGATATGTAGTGTATCTATGCATTCACAACTTTGGCAATGCCTGTAATGTAGAAACCACGTTCCAGTATTGGCCAAAGCCCTGTGTTCGATGCTACTGCACATGGTTCATTCAAATACTACCCTTAACTAGTTTAAATACGTATGTAGGTGATGTATCTATACATTCACAACTCTCTCAATGCCTGTAATGGTTAAAAATTTAGAAACCACTTTCCAGTATTGGTTAAAGCCCTGTGTTCGATGCTACTGCACATGGTTCATTCAAATACTACCCTTAACTATGGTTAAATAGTTTAAATACGTATGTAGGTGATGTATCTATACATTTACAACTTACGCAATGCCTGTAATGGTTAAAAATGCGTAGATATGTAGTGTATCTATGCATTCACAACTTTGGCAATGCCTGTAATGTAGAAACCACGTTCCAGTATTGGCCAAAGCCCTGTGTTCGATGCTACTGCACATGGTTCATTCAAATACTACCCTTAACTAGTTTAAATACGTATGTAGGTGATGTATCTATACATTCACAACTCTCGCAATGCCTGTAATGTAGAAACCACGTTCCAGTATTGGTCAAAGCCCTGTGTTCGATGCTACTGCACATGGTTCATTCAAATACTATCCTTAACTATGGTTAAATAGTTTAAATACGTATGTAGGTGATGTATCTATACATTTACAACTTACGCAATGCCTGTAATGGTTAAAAATGCGTAGATATGTAGTGTATCTATGCATTCACAACTTTGGCAATGCCTGTAATGTAGAAACCACGTTCCAGTATTGGCCAAAGCCCTGTGTTCGATGCTACTGCACATGGTTCATTCAAATACTACCCTTAACTAGTTTAAATACGTATGTAGGTGATGTATCTATACATTCACAACTCTCGCAATGCCTGTAATGTAGAAACCACGTTCCAGTATTGGTCAAAGCCCTGTGTTCGATGCTACTGCACATGGTTCATTCAAATACTACCCTTAACTATGGTTAAATAGTTTAAATACGTATGTAGGTGATGTATCTATACATTTACAACTTACGCAATGCCTGTAATGGTTAAAAATGCGTAGATATGTAGTGTATCTATGCATTCACAACTTTGCCAATGCCTGTAATGTAGAAACCACGTTCCAGTATTGGCCAAAGCCCTGTGTTCGATGCTACTGCACATGGTTCATTCAAATACTACCCTTAACTAGTTTAAATACGTATGTAGGTGATGTATCTATACATTCACAACTCTTGCAATGCCTGTAATGTAGAAACCACGTTCCAGTATTGGTCAAAGCCCTGTGTTCGATGCTACTGCACATGGTTCATTCAAATACTACCCTTAACTATGGTTAAATAGTTTAAATACGTATGTAGGTGATGTATCTATACATTTACAACTTACGCAATGCCTGTAATGGTTAAAAATGCGTAGATATGTAGTGTATCTATGCATTCACAACTTTGGCAATGCCTGTAATGTAGAAACCACGTTCCAGTATTGGCCAAAGCCCTGTGTTCGATGCTACTGCACATGGTTCATTCAAATACTACCCTTAACTAGTTTAAATACGTATGTAGGTGATGTATCTATACATTTACAACTTACGCAATGCCTGTAATGGTTAAAAATGCGTAGATATGTAGTGTATCTATGCATTCACAACTTTGGCAATGCCTGTAATGTAGAAACCACGTTCCAGTATTGGCCAAAGCCCTGTGTTCGATGCTACTGCACATGGTTCATTCAAATACTACCCTTAACTAGTTTAAATACGTATGTAGGTGATGTATCTATGCATTCACAACTCTCGCAATGCCTGTAATGTAGAAACCACGTTCCAGTACTGGTCAAAACCCTGTGTTCGATGCTACTGCACATGGATCATTCAAATACTACCCTTAACTATGGTTAAATAGTTTAAATACGTATGTAGGTGATGTATCTATACATTTACAACTTACGCAATGCCTGTAATGGTTAAAAATGCGTAGATATGTAGTGTATCTATGCATTCACAACTTTGGCAATGCCTGTAATGTAGAAACCACGTTCCAGTATTGGCCAAAGCCCTGTGTTCGATGCTACTGCACATGGTTCATTCAAATACTACCCTTAACTAGTTTAAATACGTATGTAGGTGATGTATCTATACATTCACAACTCTCGCAATGCCTGTAATGGTTAAAAATGTAGAAACCACGTTCCAGTATTGGCCAAAGCCCTGTGTTCGATGCTACTGCACATGGTTCATTCAAATACTACCCTTAACTAGTTTAAATACGTATGTAGGTGATGTATCTATACATTCACAACTCTCGCAATGCCTGTAATGGTTAAAAATGCGTATATATGTAGTGTATCTATGCATTCACAACTTTGGCAATGCCTGTAATGTAGAAACCACGTTCCAGTATTGGCCAAAGCCCTGTGTTCGATGCTACTGCACATGGTTCATTCAAATACTACCCTTAACTAGTTTAAGTACGTATGTAGGTGATGTATCTATACATTCACAACTCTCGCAATGCCTGTAATGGTTAAAAATGCGTAGATATGTAGTGTATCTATGCATTCACAACTTTGGCAATGCCTGTAATGTAGAAACCACGTTCCAGTATTGGCCAAAGCCCTGTGTTCGATGCTACTGCACATGGTTCATTCAAATACTACCCTTAACTAGTTTAAATACGTATGTAGGTGATGTATCTATACATTCACAACTCTCGCAATGCCTGTAATGTAGAAACCACGTTCCAGTATTGGTCAAAGCCCTGTGTTCGATGCTACTGCACATGGTTCATTCAAATACTATCCTTAACTATGGTTAAATAGTTTAAATACGTATGTAGGTGATGTATCTATACATTTACAACTTACGCAATGCCTGTAATGGTTAAAAATGCGTAGATATGTAGTGTATCTATGCATTCACAACTTTGGCAATGCCTGTAATGTAGAAACCACGTTCCAGTATTGGCCAAAGCCCTGTGTTCGATGCTACTGCACATGGTTCATTCAAATACTACCCTTAACTAGTTTAAATACGTATGTAGGTGATGTATCTATACATTCACAACTCTCGCAATGCCTGTAATGTAGAAACCACGTTCCAGTATTGGTCAAAGCCCTGTGTTCGATGCTACTGCACATGGTTCATTCAAATACTACCCTTAACTATGGTTAAATAGTTTAAATACGTATGTAGGTGATGTATCTATACATTTACAACTTACGCAATGCCTGTAATGGTTAAAAAAGCGTATATATGTAGTGTATCTATGCATTCAGAACTTTGGCAATGCCTGTAATGTAGAAACCACGTTCCAGTATTGGCCAAAGCCCTGTGTTCGATGCTACTGCACATGGTTCATTCAAATACTACCCTTAACTATGGTTAAATAGTTTAAATACGTATGTAGGTGATGTATCTATACATTTACAACTTACGCAATGCCTGTAATGGTTAAAAATGCGTAGATATGTAGTGTATCTATGCATTCACAACTTTGGCAATGCCTGTAATGTAGAAACCACGTTCCAGTATTGGCCAAAGCCCTGTGTTCGATGCTACTGCACATGGTTCATTCAAATACTACCCTTAACTAGTTTAAATACGTATGTAGGTGATGTATCTATACATTCACAACTCTCGCAATGCCTGTAATGTAGAAACCACGTTCCAGTACTGGTCAAAACCCTGTGTTCGATGCTACTGCACATGGTTCATTCAAATACTACCCTTACCTATGGTTAAATAGTTTAAATGCGTATGTAGGTGATGTATCTATACATTTACAACTTACGCAATGCCTGTAATGGTTAAAAATGCGTAGATATGTAGTGTATCTATGCATTCACAACTTTGGCAATGCCTGTAATGTAGAAACCACGTTCCAGTATTGGCCAAAGCCCTGTGTTCGATGCTACTGCACATGGTTCATTCAAATACTACCCTTAACTAGTTTAAATACGTATGTAGGTGATGTATCTATACATTCACAACTCTCGCAATGCCTGTAATGGTTAAAAATGTAGAAACCACTTTCCAGTATTGGTCAAAGCCATGTGTTCGATGCTACTGCACATGGTTCATTCAAATACTACCCTTAACTATGGTTAAATAGTTTAAATACGTATGTAGGTGATGTATCTATACATTTACAACTTACGCAATGCCTGTAATGGTTAAAAATGCGTAGATATGTAGTGTATCTATGCATTCACAACTTTGGCAATGCCTGTAATGTAGAAACCACGTTCCAGTATTGGCCAAAGCCCTGTGTTCGATGCTACTGCACATGGTTCATTCAAATACTACCCTTAACAAGTTTAAATACGTATGTAGGTGATGTATCTATACATTCACAACTCTCGCAATGCCTGTAATGTAGAAACCACGTTCCAGTATTGGTCAAAGCCCTGTGTTCGATGCTACTGCACATGGTTCATTCAAATACTATCCTTAACTATTGTTAAATAGTTTAAATACGTATGTAGGTGATGTATCTATACATTTACAACTTACGCAATGCCTGTAATGGTTAAAAATGCGTAGATATGTAGTGTATCTATGCATTCACAACTTTGGCAATGCCTGTAATGTAGAAACCACGTTCCAGCATTGGCCAAAGCCCTGTGTTCGATGCTACTGCACATGGTTCATTCAAATACTACCCTTAACTAGTTTAAATACGTATGTAGGTGATGTATCTATGCATTCAGAACTTTGGCAATGCCTGTAATGTAGAAACTACGTTCCAGTATTGGTCAAAGCCCTGTGTTCGATGCTACTGCACATGGTTCATTCAAATATTACCCTTAACTATGGTTAAATAGTTTAAATACGTATGTAGGTGATGTATCTATACATTTACAACTTACGCAATGCCTGTAATGGTTAAAAATGCGTAGATATGTAGTGTATCTATGCATTCACAACTTTGGCAATGCCTGTAATGTAGAAACCACGTTCCAGTATTGGCCAAAGCCCTGTGTTGGATGCTACTGCACATGGTTCATTCAAATACTACCCTTAACTAGTTTAAATACGTATGTAGGTGATGTATCTATACATTCACAACTCTCGCAATGCCTGTAATGTAGAAACCACGTTCCAGTATTGGTCAAAGCCCTGTGTTCGATGCTACTGCACATGGTTCATTCAAATACTATCCTTAACTATGGTTAAATAGTTTAAATACGTATGTAGGTGATGTATCTATACATTTACAACTTACGCAATGCCTGTAATGGTTAAAAATGCGTAGATATGTAGTGTATCTATGCATTCACAACTTTGGCAATGCCTGTAATGTAGAAACCACGTTCCAGTATTGGCCAAAGCCCTGTGTTCGATGCTACTGCACATGGTTCATTCAAATACTACCCTTAACTAGTTTAAATACGTATGTAGGTGATGTATCTATACATTCACAACTCTCGCAATGCCTGTAATGTAGAAACCACGTTCCAGTATTGGTCAAAGCCCTGTGTTCGATGCTACTGCACATGGTTCATTCAAATACTACCCTTAACTATGGTTAAATAGTTTAAATACGTATATAGGTGATGTATCTATACATTTACAACTTACGCAATGCCTGTAATGGTTAAAAAAGCGTATATATGTAGTGTATCTATGCATTCAGAACTTTGGCAATGCCTGTAATGTAGAAACCACGTTCCAGTATTGGCCAAAGCCCTGTGTTCGATGCTACTGCACATGGTTCATTCAAATACTACCCTTAACTAGTTTAAATACGTATGTAGGTGATGTATCTATACATTCACAACTCTCGCAATGCCTGTAATGTAGAAACCACGTTCCAGTATTGGTCAAAGCCCTGTGTTCGATGCTACTGCACATGGTTCATTCAAATACTATCCTTAACTATGGTTAAATAGTTTAAATACGTATGTAGGTGATGTATCTATACATTTACAACTTACGCAATGCCTGTAATGGTTAAAAATGCGTAGATATGTAGTGTATCTATGCATTCACAACTTTGGCAATGCCTGTAATGTAGAAACCACGTTCCAGTATTGGCCAAAGCCCTGTGTTCGATGCTACTGCACATGGTTCATTCAAATACTACCCTTAACTAGTTTAAATACGTATGTAGGTGATGTATCTATACATTCACAACTCTCGCAATGCCTGTAATGTAGAAACCACGTTCCAGTATTGGTCAAAGCCCTGTGTTCGATGCTACTGCACATGGTTCATTCAAATACTATCCTTAACTATGGTTAAATAGTTTAAATACGTATGTAGGTGATGTATCTATACATTTACAACTTACGCAATGCCTGTAATGGTTAAAAATGCGTAGATATGTAGTGTATCTATGCATTCACAACTTTGGCAATGCCTGTAATGTAGAAACCACGTTCCAGTATTGGCCAAAGCCCTGTGTTCGATGCTACTGCACATGGTTCATTCAAATACTACCCTTAACTAGTTTAAATACGTATGTAGGTGATGTATCTATACATTCACAACTCTCGCAATGCCTGTAATGTAGAAACCACGTTCCAGTATTGGTCAAAGCCCTGTGTTCGATGCTACTGCACATGGTTCATTCAAATACTACCCTTAACTATGGTTAAATAGTTTAAATACGTATATAGGTGATGTATCTATACATTTACAACTTACGCAATGCCTGTAATGGTTAAAAAAGCGTATATATGTAGTGTATCTATGCATTCAGAACTTTGGCAATGCCTGTAATGTAGAAACCACGTTCCAGTATTGGCCAAAGCCCTGTGTTCGATGCTACTGCACATGGTTCATTCAAATACTACCCTTAACTAGTTTAAATACGTATGTAGGTGATGTATCTATACATTCACAACTCTCGCAATGCCTGTAATGTAGAAACCACGTTCCAGTATTGGTCAAAGCCCTGTGTTCGATGCTACTGCACATGGTTCATTCAAATACTATCCTTAACTATGGTTAAATAGTTTAAATACGTATGTAGGTGATGTATCTATACATTTACAACTTACGCAATGCCTGTAATGGTTAAAAATGCGTAGATATGTAGTGTATCTATGCATTCACAACTTTGGCAATGCCTGTAATGTAGAAACCACGTTCCAGTATTGGCCAAAGCCCTGTGTTCGATGCTACTGCACATGGTTCATTCAAATACTACCCTTAACTAGTTTAAATACGTATGTAGGTGATGTATCTATACATTCACAACTCTCGCAATGCCTGTAATGTAGAAACCACGTTCCAGTATTGGTCAAAGCCCTGTGTTCGATGCTACTGCACATGGTTCATTCAAATACTACCCTTAACTATGGTTAAATAGTTTAAATACGTATGTAGGTGATGTATCTATACATTTACAACTTACGCAATGCCTGTAATGGTTAAAAAAGCGTATATATGCAGTGTATCTATGCATTCAGAATTTTGGCAATGCCTGTAATGTAGAAACCACGTTCCAGTATTGGCCAAAGCCCTGTGTTCGATGCTACTGCACATGGTTCATTCAAATTCTACCCTTAACTAGTTTAAATACGTATGTAGGTGATGTATCTATACATTCACAACTCTCGCAATGCCTGTAATGTAGAAACCACGTTCCAGTATTGGTCAAAGCCCTGTGTTCGATGCTACTGCACATGGTTCATTCAAATACTATCCTCAACTATGGTTAAAAATTGGTCAAAGCCCTGTGTTCGATGCTACTGCACATGGTTCATTCAAATACTATCCTTAACTATGGTTAAATAGTTTAAATACGTATGTAGGTGATGTATCTATACATTTACAACTTACGCAATGCCTGTAATGGTTAAAAATGCGTACATATGTAGTGTATCTATGCATTCACAACTTTGGCAATGCCTGTAATGTAGAAACCACGTTCCAGTATTGGCCAAAGCCCTGTGTTCGATGCTACTGCACATGGTTCATTCAAATACTACCCTTAACTAGTTTAAATACGTATGTAGGTTATGTATCTATACATTCACAACTCTCGCAATGCCTGTAATGTAGAAACCACGTTCCAGTATTGGTCAAAGCCCTGTGTTCGATGCTACTGCACATGGTTCATTCAAATACTACCCTTAACTATGGTTAAACAGTTTAAATACGTATGTAGGTGATGTATCTATACATTTACAACTTACGCAATGCCTGTAATGGTTAAAAATGCGTAGATATGTAGTGTATCTATGCATTCACAACTTTGGCAATGCCTGTAATGTAGAAACCACGTTCCAGTATTGGCCAAAGCCCTGTGTTCGATGCTACTGCACATGGTTCATTCAAATACTACCCTTAACTAGTTTAAATACGTATGTAGGTGATGTATCTATACATTCACAACTCTCGCAATGCCTGTAATGTAGAAACCACGTTCCAGTATTGGTCAAAGCCCTGTGTTCGATGCTACTGCACATGGTTCATTCAAATACTACCCTTAACTATGGTTAAACAGTTTAAATACGTATGTAGGTGATGTATCTATACATTTACAACTTACGCAATGCCTGTAATGGTTAAAAATGCGTAGATATGTAGTGTATCTATGCATTCACAACTTTGGCAATGCCTGTAATGTAGAAACCACGTTCCAGTATTGGCCAAAGCCCTGTGTTCGATGCTACTGCACATGGTTCATTCAAATACTACCCTTAACTAGTTTAAATACGTATGTAGGTGATGTATCTATACATTCACAACTCTCGCAATGCCTGTAATGTAGAAACCACGTTCCAGTATTGGCCAAAGCCCTGTGTTCGATGCTACTGCACATGGTTCATTCAAATACTACCCTTAACTAGTTTAAATACGTATGTAGGTGATGTATCTATACATTCACAACTCTCGCAATGCCTGTAATGTAGAAACCACGTTCCAGTATTGGTCAAAGCCCTGTGTTCGATGCTACTGCACATGGTTCATTCAAATACTATCCTTAACTATGGTTAAATAGTTTAAATACGTATGTAGGTGATGTATCTATACATTTACAACTTACGCAATGCCTGTAATGGTTAAAAATGCGTAGATATGTAGTGTATCTATGCATTCACAACTTTGGCAATGCCTGTAATGTAGAAACCACGTTCCAGTATTGGCCAAAGCCCTGTGTTCGATGCTACTGCACATGGTTCATTCAAATACTACCCTTAACTAGTTTAAATACCTATGTAGGTGATGTATCTATACATTCACAACTCTCGCAATGCCTGTAATGTAGAAACCACGTTCCAGTATTGGTCAAAGCCCTGTGTTCGATGCTACTGCACATGGTTCATTCAAATACTACCCTTAACTATGGTTAAATAGTTTAAATACGTATGTAGGTGATGTATCTATACATTTACAACTTACGCAATGCCTGTAATGGTTAAAAATGCGTAGATATGTAGTGTATCTATGCATTCACAACTTTGGCAATGCCTGTAATGTAGAAACCACGTTCCAGTATTGGCCAAAGCCCTGTGTTCGATGCTACTGCACATGGTTCATTCAAATACTACCCTTAACTAGTTTAAATACCTATGTAGGTGATGTATCTATACATTCACAACTCTCGCAATGCCTGTAATGTAGAAACCACGTTCCAGTATTGGTCAAAGCCCTGTGTTCGATGCTACTGCACATGGTTCATTCAAATACTACCCTTAACTATGGTTAAATAGTTTAAAAACGTATGTAGGTGATGTATCTATACATTTACAACTTACGCAATGCCTGTAATGGTTAAAAATGCGTAGATATGTAGTGTATCTATGCTTTCACAACTTTGGCAATGCCTGTAATGTAGAAACCACGTTCCCTGTGTTCGATGCTACTGCACATGGTTCATTCAAATACTACCCTTAACTAGTTTAAATACGTATGTAGATGATGTATCTATACATTCACAACTCTCGCAATGCCTGTAATGTAGAAACCACGTTCCAGTATTGGTCAAAGCCCTGTGTTCGATGCTACTGCACATGGTTCATTCAAATACTACCCTTAACTATGGTTAAATAGTTTAAATACGTATGTAGGTGATGTATCTATACATTTACAACTTACGCAATGCCTGTAATGGTTAAAAATGCGTATATATGTAGTGTATCTATGCATTCACAACTTTGGCAATGCCTGTAATGTAGAAACCACGTTCCAGTATTGGCCAAAGCCCTGTGTTCGATGCTACTGCACATGGTTCATTCAAATACTACCCTTAACTAGTTTAAATACCTATGTAGGTGATGTATCTATACATTCACAACTCTCGCAATGCCTGTAATGTAGAAACCACGTTCCAGTATTGGTCAAAGCCCTGTGTTCGATGCTACTGCACATGGTTCATTCAAATACTACCCTTAACTATGGTTAAATAGTTTAAATACGTATGTAGGTGATGTATCTATACATTTACAACTTACGCAATGCCTGTAATGGTTAAAAATGCGTATATATGTAGTGTATCTATGCATTCACAACTTTGGCAATGCCTGTAATGTAGAAACCACGTTCCAGTATTGGCCAAAGCCCTGTGTTCGATGCTACTGCACATGGTTCATTCAAATACTACCCTTAACTAGTTTAAATACGTATGTAGGTGATGTATCTATACATTCACAACTCTCGCAATGCCTGTAATGTAGAAACCACGTTCCAGTATTGGTCAAAGCCCTGTGTTCGATGCTACTGCACATGGTTCATTCAAATACTACCCTTAACTATGGTTAAATAGTTTAAATACGTATGTAGGTGATGTATCTATACATTTACAACTTACGCAATGCCTGTAATGGTTAAAAATGCGTAGATATGTAGTGTATCTATGCATTCACAACTTTGGCAATGCCTGTAATGTAGAAACCACGTTCCAGTATTGGCCAAAGCCCTGTGTTCGATGCTACTGCACATGGTTCATTCAAATACTACCCTTAACTAGTTTAAATACGTCTGTAGGTGATGTATCTATACATTCACAACTCTCGCAATGCCTGTAATGGTTAAAAATGTAGAAACCACGTTCCAGTATTGGTCAAAGCCCTGTGTTCGATGCTACTGCACATGGTTCATTCAAATACTATCCTTAACTATGGTTAAATAGTTTAAATACGTATGTAGGTGATGTATCTATACATTTACAACTTACGCAATGCCTGTAATGGTTAAAAATGCGTACACATGTAGTGTATCTATGCATTCACAACTTTGGCAATGCCTGTAATGTAGAAACCACGTTCCAGTATTGGCCAAAGCCCTGTGTTCGATGCTACTGCACATGGTTCATTCAAATACTACCCTTAACTAGTTTAAATACGTATGTAGGTGATGTATCTATACATTCACAACTCTCGCAATGCCTGTAATGTAGAAACCACGTTCCAGTATTGGTCAAAGCCCTGTGTTCGATGCTACTGCACATGGTTCATTCAAATACTATCCTTAACTATGGTTAAATAGTTTAAATACGTATGTAGGTGATGTATCTATACATTTACAACTTACGCAATGCCTGTAATGGTTAAAAATGCGTAGATATGCAGTGTATCTATGCATTCACAACTTTGGCAATGCCTGTAATGTAGAAACCACGTTCCAGTATTGGCCAAAGCCCTGTGTTCGATGCTACTGCACATGGTTCATTCAAATACTACCCTTAACTAGTTTAAATACGTATGTAGGTGATGTATCTATACATTCACAACTCTCGCAATGCCTGTAATGTAGAAACCACGTTCCAGTATTGGTCAAAGCCCTGTGTTCGATGCTACTGCACATGGTTCATTCAAATACTACCCTTGACTATGGTTAAATAGTTTAAATACGTATGTAGGTGATGTATCTATACATTTACAACTTACGCAATGCCTGTAATGGTTAAAAATGCGTAGATATGTAGTGTATCTATGCATTCACAACTTTGGCAATGCCTGTAATGTAGAAACCACGTTCCAGTATTGGCCAAAGCCCTGTGTTCGATGCTACTGCACATGGTTCATTCAAATACTACCCTTAACTAGTTTAAATACGTATGTAGGTGATGTATCTATACATTCACAACTCTCGCAATGCCTGTAATGTAGAAACCACGTTCCAGTATTGGTCAAAGCCCTGTGTTCGATGCTACTGCACATGGTTCATTCAAATACTACCCTTGACTATGGTTAAATAGTTTAAATACGTATGTAGGTGATGTATCTATACATTTACAACTTACGCAATGCCTGTAATGGTTAAAAATGCGTAGATATGTAGTGTATCTATGCATTCACAACTTTGGCAATGCCTGTAATGTAGAAACCACGTTCCAGTATTGGCCAAAGCCCTGTGTTCGATGCTACTGCACATGGTTCATTCAAATACTACCCTTAACTAGTTTAAATACCTATGTAGGTGATGTATCTATACATTCACAACTCTCGCAATGCCTGTAATGTAGAAACCACGTTCCAGTACTGGTCAAAACCCTGTGTTCGATGCTACTGCACATGGTTCATTCAAATACTACCCTTAACTATGGTTAAATAGTTTAAATACGTATGTAGGTGATGTATCTATACATTTACAACTTACGCAATGCCTGTAATGGTTAAAAATGCGTAGATATGTAGTGTATCTATGCATTCACAACTTTGGCAATGCCTGTAATGTAGAAACCACGTTCCAGTATTGGCCAAAGCCCTGTGTTCGATGCTACTGCACATGGTTCATTCAAATACTACCCTTAACTAGTTTAAATACGTATGTAGGTGATGTATCTATACATTCACAACTCTCGCAATGCCTGTAATGGTTAAAAATGTAGAAACCACGTTCCAGTATTGGTCAAAGCCCTGTGTTCGATGCTACTGCACATGGTTCATTCAAATACTATCCTTAACTATGGTTAAATAGTTTAAATACGTATGTAGGTGATGTATCTATACATTTACAACTTACGCAATGCCTGTAATGGTTAAAAATGCGTACATATGTAGTGTATCTATGCATTCACAACTTTGGCAATGCCTGTAATGTAGAAACCACGTTCCAGTATTGGCCAAAGCCCTGTGTTCGATGCTACTGCACATGGTTCATTCAAATACTACCCTTAACTAGTTTAAATACGTATGTAGGTGATGTATCTATACATTCACAACTCTCGCAATGCCTGTAATGTAGAAACCACGTTCCAGTATTGGTCAAAACCCTGTGTTCGATGCTACTGCACATGGTTCATTCAAATACTATCCTTAACTATGGTTAAATAGTTTAAATACGTATGTAGGAGATGTGTCTATACATTTACAACTTACGCAATGCCTGTAATGGTTAAAAATGAGTATATATGTAGTGTATCTATGCATTCACAACTTTGGCAATGCCTGTAATGTAGAAACCACGTTCCAGTATTGGCCAAAGCCCTGTGTTCGATGCTACTGCACATGGTTCATTCAAATACTACCCTTAACTAGTTTAAATACGTATGTAGGTGATGTATCTATACATTCACAACTCTCGCAATGCCTGTAATGTAGAAACCACGTTCCAGTATTGGTCAAAGCCCTGTGTTCGATGCTACTGCACATGGTTCATTCAAATACTACCCTTAACTATGGTTAAATAGTTTAAATACGTATGTAGGTGATGTATCTATACATTTACAACTTACGCAATGCCTGTAATGGTTAAAAATGAGTATATATGTAGTGTATCTATGCATTCACAACTTTGGCAATGCCTGTAATGTAGAAACCACGTTCCAGTATTGGCCAAAGCCCTGTGTTCGATGCTACTGCACATGGTTCATTCAAATACTACCCTTAACTAGTTTAAATACGTATGTAGGTGATGTATCTATACATTCACAACTCTCGCAATGCCTGTAATGTAGAAACCACGTTCCAGTACTGGTCAAAACCCTGTGTTCGATGCTACTGCACATGGTTCATTCAAATACTACCCTTAACTATGGTTAAATAGTTTAAATACGTATGTAGGTGATGTATCTATACATTTACAACTTACGCAATGCCTGTAATGGTTAAAAATGCGTAGATATGTAGTGTATCTATGCATTCACAACTTTGGCAATGCCTGTAATGTAGAAACCACGTTCCAGTATTGGCCAAAGCCCTGTGTTCGATGCTACTGCACATGGTTCATTCAAATACTACCCTTAACTAGTTTAAATACGTATGTAGGTGATGTATCTATACATTCACAACTCTCGCAATGCCTGTAATGGTTAAAAATGTAGAAACCACGTTCCAGTATTGGTCAAAGCCCTGTGTTCGATGCTACTGCACATGGTTCATTCAAATACTATCCTTAACTATGGTTAAATAGTTTAAATACGTATGTAGGTGATGTATCTATACATTTACAACTTACGCAATGCCTGTAATGGTTAAAAATGCGTACATATGTAGTGTATCTATGCATTCACAACTTTGGCAATGCCTGTAATGTAGAAACCACGTTCCAGTATTGGCCAAAGCCCTGTGTTCGATGCTACTGCACATGGTTCATTCAAATACTACCCTTAACTAGTTTAAATACGTATGTAGGTGATGTATCTATACATTCACAACTCTCGCAATGCCTGTAATGGTTAAAATGTAGAAACCACGTTCCAGTATTGGTCAAAGCCCTGTGTTCGATGCTACTGCACATGGTTCATTCAAATACTATCCTTAACTATGGTTAAATAGTTTAAATACGTATGTAGGTGATGTATCTATACATTTACAACTTACGCAATGCCTGTAATGGTTAAAAATGCGTAGATATGTAGTGTATCTATGCATTCACAACTTTGGCAATGCCTGTAATGTAGAAACCACGTTCCAGTATTGGCCAAAGCCCTGTGTTCGATGCTACTGCACATGGTTCATTCAAATACTACCCTTAACTAGTTTAAATACGTATGTAGGTGATGTATCTATACATTCACAACTCTCGCAATGCCTGTAATGTAGAAACCACGTTCCAGTATTGGTCAAAGCCCTGTGTTCGATGCTACTGCACATGGTTCATTCAAATACTATCCTTAACTATGGTTAAATAGTTTAAATACGTATGTAGGTGATGTGTCTATACATTTACAACTTACGCAATGCCTGTAATGGTTAAAAATGCGTATATATGTAGTGTATCTATGCATTCACAACTTTGGCAATGCCTGTAATGTAGAAACCACGTTCCAGTATTGGCCAAAGCCCTGTGTTCGATGCTACTGCACATGGTTCATTCAAATACTACCCTTAACTAGTTTAAATACGTATGTAGGTGATGTATCTATACATTCACAGCTCTCGCAATGCCTGTAATGTAGAAACCACGTTCCAGTATTGGTCAAAGCCCTGTGTTCGATGCTACTGCACATGGTTCATTCAAATACTACCCTTAACTATGGTTAAATAGTTTAAATACGTATGTAGGTGATGTATCTATACATTTACAACTTACGCAATGCCTGTAATGGTTAAAAATGCGTATATATGTAGTGTATCTATGCATTCACAACTTTGGCAATGCCTGTAATGTAGAAACCACGTTCCAGTATTGGCCAAAGCCCTGTGTTCGATGCTACTGCACATGGTTCATTCAAATACTACCCTTAACTAGTTTAAATACGTATGTAGGTGATGTATCTATACATTCACAACTCTCGCAATGCCTGTAATGTAGAAACCACGTTCCAGTATTGGTCAAAGCCCTGTGTTCGATGCTACTGCACATGGTTCATTCAAATACTACCCTTAACTATGGTTAAATAGTTTAAATACGTATGTAGGTGATGTATCTATACATTTACAACTTACGCAATGCCTGTAATGGTTAAAAATGCGTATATATGTAGTGTATCTATGCATTCAGAACTTTGGCAATGCCTGTAATGTAGAAACCACGTTCCAGTATTGGCCAAAGCCCTGTGTTCGATGCTACTGCACATGGTTCATTCAAATACTACCCTTAACTAGTTTAAATACGTATGTAGGTGATGTATCTATACATTCACAACTCTCGCAATGCCTGTAATGTAGAAACCACGTTCCAGTATTGGTCAAAGCCCTGTGTTCGATGCTACTGCACATGGTTCATTCAAATACTACCCTTAACTATGGTTAAATAGTTTAAATACGTATGTAGGTGATGTATCTATACATTTACAACTTACGCAATGCCTGTAATGGTTAAAAATGCGTATATATGTAGTGTATCTATGCATTCAGAACTTTGGCAATGCCTGTAATGTAGAAACCACGTTCCAGTATTGGCCAAAGCCCTGTGTTCGATGCTACTGCACATGGTTCATTCAAATACTACCCTTAACTAGTTTAAATACGTATGTAGGTGATGTATCTATACATTCACAACTCTCGCAATGCCTGTAATGTAGAAACCACGTTCCAGTATTGGTCAAAGCCCTGTGTTCGATGCTACTGCACATGGTTCATTCAAATACTACCCTTAACTATGGTTAAATAGTTTAAATACGTATGTAGGTGATGTATCTATACATTTACAACTTACGCATTGCCTGTAATGGTTAAAAATGCGTAGATATGTAGTGTATCTATGCTTTCACAACTTTGGCAATGCCTGTAATGTAGAAACCACGTTCCCTGTGTTCGATGCTACTGCACATGGTTCATTCAAATACTACCCTTAACTAGTTTAAATACGTATGTAGATGATGTATCTATACATTCACAACTCTCGCAATGCCTGTAATGTAGAAACCACGTTCCAGTATTGGTCAAAGCCCTGTGTTCGATGCTACTGCACATGGTTCATTCAAATACTACCCTTAACTATGGTTAAATAGTTTAAATACGTATGTAGGTGATGTATCTATACATTTACAACTTACGCAATGCCTGTAATGGTTAAAAATGCGTATATATGTAGTGTATGTATGCATTCACAACTTTGGCAATGCCTGTAATGTAGAAACCACGTTCCAGTATTGGCCAAAGCCCTGTGTTCGATGCTACTGCACATGGTTCATTCAAATACTACCCTTAACTAGTTTAAATACGTATGTCGGTGATGTATCTATACATTCACAACTCTCGCAATGCCTGTAATGTAGAAACCACGTTCCAGTATTGGTCAAAGCCCTGTGTTCGATGCTACTGCACATGGTTCATTCAAATACTACCCTTAACTATGGTTAAATAGTTTAAATACGTATGTAGGTGATGTATCTATACATTTACAACTTACGCAATGCCTGTAATGGTTAAAAATGCGTATATATGTAGTGTATCTATGCATTCAGAACTTTGGCAATGCCTGTAATGTAGAAACCACGTTCCAGTATTGGCCAAAGCCCTGTGTTCGATGCTACTGCACATGGTTCATTCAAATACTACCCTTAACTAGTTTAAATACGTATGTAGGTGATGTATCTATACATTCACAACTCTCGCAATGCCTGTAATGTAGAAACCACGTTCCAGTATTGGTCAAAGCCCTGTGTTCGATGCTACTGCACATGGTTCATTCAAATACTACCCTTAACTATGGTTAAATAGTTTAAATACGTATGTAGGTGATGTATCTATACATTTACAACTTACGCAATGCCTGTAATGGTTAAAAATGCGTATATATGTAGTGTATCTATGCATTCACAACTTTGGCAATGCCTGTAATGTAGAAACCACGTTCCAGTATTGGCCAAAGCCCTGTGTTCGATGCTACTGCACATGGTTCATTCAAATACTACCCTTAACTAGTTTAAATACGTATGTAGGTGATGTATCTATACATTCACAACTCTCGCAATGCCTGTAATGTAGAAACCACGTTCCAGTATTGGTCAAAGCCCTGTGTTCGATGCTACTGCACATGGTTCATTCAAATACTACCCTTAACTATGGTTAAATAGTTTAAATACGTATGTAGGTGATGTATCTATACATTTACAACTTACGCAATGCCTGTAATGGTTAAAAATGCGTAGATATGTAGTGTATCTATGCTTTCACAACTTTGGCAATGCCTGTAATGTAGAAACCACGTTCCAGTATTGGCCAAAGCCCTGTGTTCGATGCTACTGCACATGGTTCATTCAAATACTACCCTTAACTAGTTTAAATACGTATGTAGGTGATGTATCTATACATTCACAACTTACGCAATGCCTGTAATGTAGAAACCACGTTCCAGTATTGGTCAAAGCCCTGTGTTCGATGCTACTGCACATGGTTCATTCAAATACTACCCTTAACTATGGTTAAATAGTTTAAATACGTATGTAGGTGATGTATCTATACATTTACAACTTACGCAATGCCTGTAATGGTTAAAAATGCGTATATATGTAGTGTATCTATGCATTCACAACTTTGGCAATGCCTGTAATGTAGAAACCACGTTCCAGTATTGGCCAAAGCCCTGTGTTCGATGCTACTGCACATGGTTCATTCAAATACTACCCTTAACTAGTTTAAATACGTATGTAGGTGATGTATCTATACATTCACAACTCTCGCAATGCCTGTAATGTAGAAACCACGTTCCAGTATTGGTCAAAGCCCTGTGTTCGATGCTACTGCACATGGTTCATTCAAATACTACCCTTAACTATGGTTAAATAGTTTAAATACGTATGTAGGTGATGTATCTATACATTTACAACTTACGCAATGCCTGTAATGGTTAAAAATGCGTAGATATGTAGTGTATCTATGCTTTCACAACTTTGGCAATGCCTGTAATGTAGAAACCACGTTCCAGTATTGGCCAAAGCCCTGTGTTCGATGCTACTGCACATGGTTCATTCAAATACTACCCTTAACTAGTTTAAATACGTATGTAGGTGATGTATCTATACATTCACAACTCTCGCAATGCCTGTAATGTAGAAACCACGTTCCAGTATTGGTCAAAGCCCTGTGTTCGATGCTACTGCACATGGTTCATTCAAATACTACCCTTAACTATGGTTAAATAGTTTAAATACGTATGTAGGTGATGTATCTATACATTTACAACTTACGCAATGCCTGTAATGGTTAAAAATGCGTATATATGTAGTGTATCTATGCATTCACAACTTTGGCAATGCCTGTAATGTAGAAACCACGTTCCAGTATTGGCCAAACCCCTGTGTTCGATGCTACTGCACATGGTTCATTCAAATACTACCCTTAACTAGTTTAAATACGTATGTAGGTGATGTATCTATACATTCACAACTCTCGCAATGCCTGTAATGTAGAAACCACGTTCCAGTATTGGTCAAAGCCCTGTGTTCGATGCTACTGCACATGGTTCATTCAAATACTACCCTTAACTATGGTTAAATAGTTTAAATACGTATGTAGGTGATGTATCTATACATTTACAACTTACGCAATGCCTGTAATGGTTAAAAATGCGTATATATGTAGTGTATCTATGCATTCACAACTTTGGCAATGCCTGTAATGTAGAAACCACGTTCCAGTATTGGCCAAAGCCCTGTGTTCGATGCTACTGCACATGGATCATTCAAATACTACCCTTAACTAGTTTAAATACGTATGTAGGTGATGTATCTATACATTCACAACTCTCGCAATGCCTGTAATGTAGAAACCACGTTCCAGTATTGGTCAAAGCCCTGTGTTCGATGCTACTGCACATGGTTCATTCAAATACTACCCTTAACTAGTTTAAATACGTATGTAGGTGATGTATCTATACATTCACAACTCTCGCAATGCCTGTAATGTAGAAACCACGTTCCAGTATTGGTCAAAGCCCTGTGTTCGATGCTACTGCACATGGTTCATTCAAATACTATCCTTAACTATGGTTAAATAGTTTAAATACGTATGTAGGTGATGTATCTATACATTTACAACTTACGCAATGCCTGTAATGGTTAAAAATGCGTATATATGTAGTGTATCTATGCATTCACAACTTTGGCAATGCCTGTAATGTAGAAACCACGCTCCAGTATTGGCCAAAGCCCTGTGTTCGATGCTACTGCACATGGTTCATTCAAATACTACCCTTAACTAGTTTAAATACGTATGTAGGTGATGTATCTATACATTCACAACTCTCGCAATGCCTGTAATGGTTAAAAATGTAGAAACCACGTTCCAGTATTGGTCAAAGCCCTGTGTTCGATGCTGCTGCACATGGTTCATTCAAATACTATCCTTAACTATGGTTAAATAGTTTAAATACGTATGTAGGTGATGTATCTATACATCTACAACTTACGCAATGCCTGTAATGGTTAAAAATGCGTAGATATGCAGTGTATTTGTGCATTCACAACTTTGGCAATGCCTGTAATGTAGAAACCACGTTCCAGTATTGGCCAAAGCCCTGTGTTCGATGCTACTGCACATGGTTCATTCAAATACTACCCTTAACTAGTTTAAATACGTATGTAGGTGATGTATCTATACATTCACAACTCTCGCAATGCCTGTAATGTAGAAACCACGTTCCAGTACTGGTCAAAACCCTGTGTTCGATGCTACTGCACATGGTTCATTCAAATACTACCCTTAACTATGGTTAAATAGTTTAAATAGGTATGTAGGTGATGTATCTATACATTTACAACTTACGCAATGCCTGTAATGGTTAAAAATGCGTAGATATGTAGTGTATCTATGCATTCACAACTTTGGCAATGCCTGTAATGTAGAAACCACGTTCCAGTATTGGCCAAAGCCCTGTGTTCGATGCTACTGCACATGGTTCATTCAAATACTACCCTTAACTAGTTTAAATACGTATGTAGGTGATGTATCTATACATTCACAACTCTCGCAATGCCTGTAATGTAGAAACCACGTTCCAGTATTGGTCAAAGCCCTGTGTTCGATGCTACTGCACATGGTTCATTCAAATACTATCCTTAACTATGGTTAAATAGTTTAAATACGTATGTAGGTGATGTATCTATACATTTACAACTTACGCAATGCCTGTAATGGTTAAAAATGCGTATATATGTAGTGTATCTATGCATTCACAACTTTGGCAATGCCTGTAATGTAGAAACCACGTTCCAGTATTGGCCAAAGCCCTGTGTTCGATGCTACTGCACATGGTTCATTCAAATACTACCCTTAACTAGTTTAAATACGTATGTAGGTGATGTATCTATACATTCACAACTCTCGCAATGCCTGTAATGTAGAAACCACGTTCCAGTATTGGTCAAAGCCCTGTGTTCGATGCTACTGCACATGGTTCATTCAAATACTACCCTTAACTATGGTTAAATAGTTTAAATACGTATGTAGGTGATGTATCTATACATTTACAACTTACGCAATGCCTGTAATGGTTAAAAATGCGTATATATGTAGTGTATCTATGCATTCACAACTTTGGCAATGCCTGTAATGTAGAAACCACGTTCCAGTATTGGCCAAAGCCCTGTGTTCGACGCTACTGCACATGGTTCATTCAAATACTACCCTTAACTATGGTTAAATAGTTTAAATACGTATGTAGGTGATGTATCTATACATTTACAACTTACGCAATGCCTGTAATGGTTAAAAATGCGTAGATATGCAGTGTATCTATGCATTCACAACTTTGGCAATGCCTGTAATGTAGAAACCACGTTCCAGTATTGGCCAAAGCCCTGTGTTCGATGCTACTGCACATGGTTCATTCAAATACTACCCTTAACTAGTTTAAATACGTATGTAGGTGATGTATCTATACATTCACAACTCTCGCAATGCCTGTAATGTAGAAACCACGTTCCAGTATTGGTCAAAGCCCTGTGTTCGATGCTACTGCACATGGTTCATTCAAATACTACCCTTAACTATGGTTAAATAGTTTAAATACGTATGTAGGTGATGTATCTATACATTTACAACTTACGCAATGCCTGTAATGGTTAAAAATGCGTAGATATGTAGTGTATCTATGCATTCACAACTTTGGCAATGCCTGTAATGTAGAAACCACGTTCCAGTATTGGCCAAAGCCCTGTGTTCGATGCTACTGCACATGGTTCATTCAAATACTACCCTTAACTAGTTTAAATACGTATGTAGGTGATGTATCTATACATTCACAACTCTCGCAATGCCTGTAATGGTTAAAAATGTAGAAACCACGTTCCAGTATTGGTCAAAGCCCTGTGTTCGATGCTACTGCACATGGTTCATTCAAATACTATCCTTAACTATGGTTAAATAGTTTAAATACGTATGTAGGTGATGTATCTATACATCTACAACTTACGCAATGCCTGTAATGGTTAAAAATGCGTAGATATGCAGTGTATCTGTGCATTCACAACTTTGGCAATGCCTGTAATGTAGAAACCACGTTCCAGTATTGGCCAAAGCCCTGTGTTCGATGCTACTGCACATGGTTCATTCAAATACTACCCTTAACTAGTTTAAATACGTATGTAGGTGATGTATCTATACATTCACAACTCTCGCAATGCCTGTAATGTAGAAACCACGTTCCAGTACTGGTCAAAACCCTGTGTTCGATGCTACTGCACATGGTTCATTCAAATACTACACTTAACTATGGTTAAATAGTTTAAATACGTATGTAGGTGATGTATCTATACATTTACAACTTACGCAATGCCTGTAATGGTTAAAAATGCGTAGATATGTAGTGTATCTATGCATTCACAACTTTGGCAATGCCTGTAATGTAGAAACCACGTTCCAGTATTGGCCAAAGCCCTGTGTTCGATGCTACTGCACATGGTTCATTCAAATACTACCCTTAACTAGTTTAAATACGTATGTAGGTGATGTATCTATACATTCACAACTCTCGCAATGCCTGTAATGTAGAAACCACGTTCCAGTATTGGTCAAAGCCCTGTGTTCGATGCTACTGCACATGGTTCATTCAAATACTACCCTTAACTAGTTTAAATACGTATGTAGGTGATGTATCTATACATTCACAACTCTCGCAATGCCTGTAATGTAGAAACCACGTTCCAGTATTGGTCAAAGCCCTGTGTTCGATGCTACTGCACATGGTTCATTCAAATACTACCCTTAACTATGGTTAAATAGTTTAAATACGTATGTAGGTGATGTATCTATACATTTACAACTTACGCAATGCCTGTAATGGTTAAAAATGCGTATATATGTAGTGTATCTATGCATTCACAACTTTGGCAATGCCTGTAATGTAGAAACCACGTTCCAGTATTGGCCAAAGCCCTGTGTTCGATGCTACTGCACATGGTTCATTCAAATACTACCCTTAACTAGTTTAAATACGTATGTAGGTGATGTATCTATACATTCACAACTCTCGCAATGCCTGTAATGGTTAAAAATGCAGAAACCACGTTCCAGTATTGGTCAAAGCCCTGTGTTCGATGCTACTGCACATGGTTCATTCAAATACTATCCTTAACTATGGTTAAATAGTTTAAATACGTATGTAGGTGATGTATCTATACATTTACAACTTACGCAATGCCTGTAATGGTTAAAAATGCGTATATATGTAGTGTATCTATGCATTCACAACTTTGGCAATGCCTGTAATGTAGAAACCACGTTCCAGTATTGGCCAAAGCCCTGTGTTCGATGCTACTGCACATGGTTCATTCAAATACTACCCTTAACTAGTTTAAATACGTATGTAGGTGATGTATCTATACATTCACAACTCTCGCAATGCCTGTAATGTAGAAACCACGTTCCAGTATTGGTCAAAGCCCTGTGTTCGATGCTACTGCACATGGTTCATTCAAATACTACCCTTAACTATGGTTAAATAGTTTAAATACGTATGTAGGTGATGTATCTATACATTTACAACTTACGCAATGCCTGTAATGGTTAAAAATGCGTATATATGTAGTGTATCTATGCATTCACAACTTTGGCAATGCCTGTAATGTAGAAACCACGTTCCAGTATTGGCCAAAGCCCTGTGTTCGACGCTACTGCACATGGTTCATTCAAATACTACCCTTAACTATGGTTAAATAGTTTAAATACGTATGTAGGTGATGTATCTATACATTTACAACTTACGCAATGCCTGTAATGGTTAAAAATGCGTAGATATGCAGTGTATCTATGCATTCACAACTTTGGCAATGCCTGTAATGTAGAAACCACGTTCCAGTATTGGCCAAAGCCCTGTGTTCGATGCTACTGCACATGGTTCATTCAAATACTACCCTTAACTAGTTTAAATACGTATGTAGGTGATGTATCTATACATTCACAACTCTCGCAATGCCTGTAATGTAGAAACCACGTTCCAGTATTGGTCAAAGCCCTGTGTTCGATGCTACTGCACATGGTTCATTCAAATACTACCCTTAACTATGGTTAAATAGTTTAAATACGTATGTAGGTGATGTATCTATACATTTACAACTTACGCAATGCCTGTAATGGTTAAAAATGCGTAGATATGTAGTGTATCTATGCATTCACAACTTTGGCAATGCCTGTAATGTAGAAACCACGTTCCAGTATTGGCCAAAGCCCTGTGTTCGATGCTACTGCACATGGTTCATTCAAATACTACCCTTAACTAGTTTAAATACGTATGTAGGTGATGTATCTATACATTCACAACTCTCGCAATGCCTGTAATGGTTAAAAATGTAGAAACCACGTTCCAGTATTGGTCAAAGCCCTGTGTTCGATGCTACTGCACATGGTTCATTCAAATACTATCCTTAACTATGGTTAAATAGTTTAAATACGTATGTAGGTGATGTATCTATACATCTACAACTTACGCAATGCCTGTAATGGTTAAAAATGCGTAGATATGCAGTGTATCTGTGCATTCACAACTTTGGCAATGCCTGTAATGTAGAAACCACGTTCCAGTATTGGCCAAAGCCCTGTGTTCGATGCTACTGCACATGGTTCATTCAAATACTACCCTTAACTAGTTTAAATACGTATGTAGGTGATGTATCTATACATTCACAACTCTCGCAATGCCTGTAATGTAGAAACCACGTTCCAGTACTGGTCAAAACCCTGTGTTCGATGCTACTGCACATGGTTCATTCAAATACTACACTTAACTATGGTTAAATAGTTTAAATACGTATGTAGGTGATGTATCTATACATTTACAACTTACGCAATGCCTGTAATGGTTAAAAATGCGTAGATATGTAGTGTATCTATGCATTCACAACTTTGGCAATGCCTGTAATGTAGAAACCACGTTCCAGTATTGGCCAAAGCCCTGTGTTCGATGCTACTGCACATGGTTCATTCAAATACTACCCTTAACTAGTTTAAATACGTATGTAGGTGATGTATCTATACATTCACAACTCTCGCAATGCCTGTAATGTAGAAACCACGTTCCAGTATTGGTCAAAGCCCTGTGTTCGATGCTACTGCACATGGTTCATTCAAATACTACCCTTAACTAGTTTAAATACGTATGTAGGTGATGTATCTATACATTCACAACTCTCGCAATGCCTGTAATGTAGAAACCACGTTCCAGTATTGGTCAAAGCCCTGTGTTCGATGCTACTGCACATGGTTCATTCAAATACTACCCTTAACTATGGTTAAATAGTTTAAATACGTATGTAGGTGATGTATCTATACATTTACAACTTACGCAATGCCTGTAATGGTTAAAAATGCGTATATATGTAGTGTATCTATGCATTCACAACTTTGGCAATGCCTGTAATGTAGAAACCACGTTCCAGTATTGGCCAAAGCCCTGTGTTCGATGCTACTGCACATGGTTCATTCAAATACTACCCTTAACTAGTTTAAATACGTATGTAGGTGATGTATCTATACATTCACAACTCTCGCAATGCCTGTAATGGTTAAAAATGCAGAAACCACGTTCCAGTATTGGTCAAAGCCCTGTGTTCGATGCTACTGCACATGGTTCATTCAAATACTATCCTTAACTATGGTTAAATAGTTTAAATACGTATGTAGGTGATGTATCTATACATTTACAACTTACGCAATGCCTGTAATGGTTAAAAATGCGTAGATATGCAGTGTATCTGTGCATTCACAACTTTGGCAATGCCTGTAATGTAGAAACCACGTTCCAGTATTGGCCAAAGCCCTGTGTTCGATGCTACTGCACATGGTTCATTCAAATACTATCCTTAACTATTGTTAAATAGTTTAAATACGTATGTAGGTGATGTATCTATACATCTACAACTTACGCAATGCCTGTAATGGTTAAAAATGCGTAGATATGCAGTGTATCTGTGCATTCACAACTTTGGCAATGCCTGTAATGTAGAAACCACGTTCCAGTATTGGCCAAAGCCCTGTGTTCGATGCTACTGCACATGGTTCATTCAAATACTACCCTTAACTAGTTTAAATACGTATGTAGGTGATGTATCTATACATTCACAACTCTCGCAATGCCTGTAATGTAGAAACCACGTTCCAGTACTGGTCAAAACCCTGTGTTCGATGCTACTGCACATGGTTCATTCAAATACTACCCTTAACTATGGTTAAATAGTTTAAATACGTATGTAGGTGATGTATCTATACATTTACAACTTACGCAATGCCTGTAATGGTTAAAAATGCGTACATATGTAGTGTATCTATGCATTCACAACTTTGGCAATGCCTGTAATGTAGAAACCACGTTCCAGTATTGGCCAAAGCCCTGTGTTCGATGCTACTGCACATGGTTCATTCAAATACTACCCTTAACTAGTTTAAATACGTATGTAGGTGATGTATCTATACATTCACAACTCTCGCAATGCCTGTAATGGTTAAAAATGTAGAAACCACGTTCCAGTATTGGTCAAAGCCCTGTGTTCGATGCTACTGCACATGGTTCATTCAAATACTACCCTTAACTAGTTTAAATACGTATGTAGGTGATGTATCTATACATTCACAACTCTCGCAATGCCTGTAATGTAGAAACCACGTTCCAGTATTGGTCAAAGCCCTGTGTTCGATGCTACTGCACATGGTTCATTCAAATACTACCCTTAACTATGGTTAAATAGTTTAAATACGTATGTAGGTGATGTATCTATACATTTACAACTTACGCAATGCCTGTAATGGTTAAAAATGCGTATATATGTAGTGTATCTATGCATTCACAACTTTGGCAATGCCTGTAATGTAGAAACCACGTTCCAGTATTGGCCAAAGCCCTGTGTTCGATGCTACTGCACATGGTTCATTCAAATACTACCCTTAACTAGTTTAAATACGTATGTAGGTGATGTATCTATACATTCACAACTCTCGCAATGCCTGTAATGGTTAAAAATGTAGAAACCACGTTCCAGTATTGGTCAAAGCCCTGTGTTCGATGCTACTGCACATGGTTCATTCAAATACTATCCTTAACTATGGTTAAATAGTTTAAATACGTATGTAGGTGATGTATCTATACATTTACAACTTACGCAATGCCTGTAATGGTTAAAAATGCGTAGATATGCAGTGTATCTGTGCATTCACAACTTTGGCAATGCCTGTAATGTAGAAACCACGTTCCAGTATTGGTCAAAGCCCTGTGTTCGATGCTACTGCACATGGTTCATTCAAATACTACCCTTAACTAGTTTAAATACGTATGTAGGTGATGTATCTATACATTCACAACTCTCGCAATGCCTGTAATGTAGAAACCACGTTCCAGTACTGGTCAAAACCCTGTGTTCGATGCTACTGCACATGGTTCATTCAAATACTACCCTTAACTATGGTTAAATAGTTTAAATACGTATGTAGGTGATGTATCTATACATTTACAACTTACGCAATGCCTGTAATGGTTAAAAATGCGTAGATATGTAGTGTATCTATGCATTCACAACTTTGGCAATGCCTGTAATGTAGAAACCACGTTCCAGTATTGGCCAAAGCCCTGTGTTCGATGCTACTGCACATGGTTCATTCAAATACTACCCTTAACTAGTTTAAATACGTATGTAGGTGATGTATCTATACATTCACAACTCTCGCAATGCCTGTAATGGTTAAAAATGTAGAAACCACGTTCCAGTATTGGTCAAAGCCCTGTGTTCGATGCTACTGCACATGGTTCATTCAAATACTATCCTTAACTATGGTTAAATAGTTTAAATACGTATGTAGGTGATGTATCTATACATTTACAACTTACGCAATGCCTGTAATGGTTAAAAATGCGTATATATGTAGTGTATCTATGCATTCACAACTTTGGCAATGCCTGTAATGTAGAAACCACGTTCCAGTATTGGCCAAAGCCCTGTGTTCGATGCTACTGCACATGGTTCATTCAAATACTACCCTTAACTAGTTTAAATACGTATGTAGGTGAAGTATCTATACATTCACAACTCTCGCAATGCCTGTAATGGTTAAAAATGTAGAAACCACGTTCCAGTATTGGTCAAAGCCCTGTGTTCGATGCTACTGCACATGGTTCATTCAAATACTACCCTTAACTAGTTTAAATACGTATGTAGGTGATGTATCTATACATTCACAACTCTCGCAATGCCTGTAATGTAGAAACCACGTTCCAGTATTGGTCAAAGCCCTGTGTTCGATGCTACTGCACATGGTTCATTCAAATACTACCCTTAACTATGGTTAAATAGTTTAAATACGTATGTAGGTGATGTATCTATACATTTACAACTTACGCAATGCCTGTAATGGTTAAAAATGCGTATATATGTAGTGTATCTATGCATTCACAACTTTGGCAATGCCTGTAATGTAGAAACCACGTTCCAGTATTGGCCAAAGCCCTGTGTTCGATGCTACTGCACATGGTTCATTCAAATACTACCCTTAACTAGTTTAAATACGTATGTAGGTGATGTATCTATACATTCACAACTCTCGCAATGCCTGTAATGTAGAAACCACATTCCAGTATTGGTCAAAGCCCTGTGTTCGATGCTACTGCACATGGTTCATTCAAATACTATCCTTTACTATGGTTAAATAGTTTAAATACGTATGTAGGTGATGTATCTATACATTTACAACTTACGCAATGCCTGTAATGGTTAAAAATGCGTAGATATGTAGTGTATCTATGCATTCACAACTTTGGCAATGCCTGTAATGTAGAAACCAAGTTCCAGTATTGGCCAAAGCCCTGTGTTCGATGCTACTGCACATGGTTCATTCAAATACTACCCTTAACTAGTTTAAATACGTATGTAGGTGATGTATCTATACATTCACAACTCTCGCAATGCCTGTAATGTAGAAACCACGTTCCAGTTTTGGCCAAAGCCCTGTGTTCGATGCTACTGCACATGGTTCATTCAAATACTACCCTTAACTATGGTTAAATAGTTTAAATACGTATGTAGGTGATGTATCTATACATTTACAACTTACGCAATGCCTGTAATGGTTAAAAATGCGTAGATATGTAGTGTATCTATGCATTCACAACTTTGGCAATGCCTGTAATGTAGAAACCACGTTCCAGTACTGGTCAAAACCCTGTGTTCGATGCTACTGCACATGGTTCATTCAAATACTACCCTTAACTATGGTTAAATAGTTTAAATACGTATGTAGGTGATGTATCTATACATTTACAACTTACGCAATGCCTGTAATGGTTAAAAATGCGTAGATATGTAGTGTATCTATGCATTCACAACTTTGGCAATGCCTGTAATGTAGAAACCACGTTCCAGTATTGGCCAAAGCCCTGTGTTCGATGCTACTGCACATGGTTCATTCAAATACTACCCTTAACTAGTTTAAATACGTATGTAGGTGATGTATCTATACATTCACAACTCTCGCAATGCCTGTAATGGTTAAAAATGTAGAAACCACGTTCCAGTATTGGTCAAAGCCCTGTGTTCGATGCTACTGCACATGGTTCATTCAAATACTACCCTTAACTAGTTTAAATACGTATGTAGGTGATGTATCTATACATTCACAACTCTCGCAATGCCTGTAATGTAGAAACCACGTTCCAGTATTGGTCAAAGCCCTGTGTTCGATGCTACTGCACATGGTTCATTCAAATACTACCCTTAACTATGGTTAAATAGTTTAAATACGTATGTAGGTGATGTATCTATACATTTACAACTTACGCAATGCCTGTAATGGTTAAAAATGCGTATATATGTAGTGTATCTATGCATTCACAACTTTGGCAATGCCTGTAATGTAGAAACCACGTTCCAGTATTGGCCAAAGCCCTGTGTTCGATGCTACTGCACATGGTTCATTCAAATACTACCCTTAACTAGTTTAAATACGTATGTAGGTGATGTATCTATACATTCACAACTCTCGCAATGCCTGTAATGTAGAAACCACATTCCAGTATTGGTCAAAGCCCTGTGTTCGATGCTACTGCACATGGTTCATTCAAATACTATCCTTTACTATGGTTAAATAGTTTAAATACGTATGTAGGTGATGTATCTATACATTTACAACTTACGCAATGCCTGTAATGGTTAAAAATGCGTAGATATGTAGTGTATCTATGCATTCACAACTTTGGCAATGCCTGTAATGTAGAAACCAAGTTCCAGTATTGGCCAAAGCCCTGTGTTCGATGCTACTGCACATGGTTCATTCAAATACTACCCTTAACTAGTTTAAATACGTATGTAGGTGATGTATCTATACATTCACAACTCTCGCAATGCCTGTAATGTAGAAACCACGTTCCAGTTTTGGCCAAAGCCCTGTGTTCGATGCTACTGCACATGGTTCATTCAAATACTACCCTTAACTATGGTTAAATAGTTTAAATACGTATGTAGGTGATGTATCTATACATTTACAACTTACGCAATCCCTGTAATGGTTAAAAATGCGTATATATGTAGTGTATCTATGCATTCACAACTTTCGCAATGCCTGTAATGTAGAAACCACGTTCCAGTATTGGCCAAAGCCCTGTGTTCGATGCTACTGCACATGGTTCATTCAAATACTACCCTTAACTAGTTTAAATACGTATGTAGGTGATGTATCTATACATTCACAACTCTCGCAATGCCTGTAATGTAGAAACCACGTTCCAGTATTGGTCAAAGCCCTGTGTTCGATGCTACTGCACATGGTTCATTCAAATACTACCCTTAACTATGGTTAAATAGTTTAAATACGTATGTAGGTGATGTATCTATACATTTACAACTTACGCAATGCCTGTAATGGTTAAAAATGCGTAGATATGTAGTGTATCTATGCATTCACAACTTTGGCAATGCCTGTAATGTAGAAACCACGTTCCAGTATTGGCCAAAGCCCTGTGTTCGATGCTACTGCACATGGTTCATTCAAATACTACCCTTAACTAGTTTAAATACGTATGTAGGTGATGTATCTATACGTTCACAACTCTCGCAATGCCTGTAATGTAGAAACCACGTTCCAGTATTGGTCAAAGCCCTGTGTTCGATGCTACTGCACATGGTTCATTCAAATACTACCCTTAACTATGGTTAAATAGTTTAAATACGTATGTAGGTGATGTATCTATACATTTACAACTTACGCAATGCCTGTAATGGTTAAAAATGCGTATATATGTAGTGTATCTATGCATTCACAACTTTGGCAATGCCTGTAATGTAGAAACCACGTTCCAGTATTGGCCAAAGCCCTGTGTTCGACGCTACTGCACATGGTTCATTCAAATACTACCCTTAACTATGGTTAAATAGTTTAAATACGTATGTAGGTGATGTATCTATACATTTACAACTTACGCAATGCCTGTAATGGTTAAAAATGCGTAGATATGCAGTGTATCTATGCATTCACAACTTTGGCAATGCCTGTAATGTAGAAACCACGTTCCAGTATTGGCCAAAGCCCTGTGTTCGATGCTACTGCACATGGTTCATTCAAATACTACCCTTAACTAGTTTAAATACGTATGTAGGTGATGTATCTATACGTTCACAACTCTCGCAATGCCTGTAATGTAGAAACCACGTTCCAGTATTGGTCAAAGCCCTGTGTTCGATGCTACTGCACATGGTTCATTCAAATACTACCCTTAACTAGTTTAAATACGTATGTAGGTGATGTATCTATACATTCACAACTTACGCAATGCCTGTAATGGTTAAAAATGCGTACATATGTAGTGTATCTATGCATTCACAACTTTGGCAATGCCTGTAATGTAGAAACCACGTTCCAGTATTGGCCAAAGCCCTGTGTTCGATGCTACTGCACATGGTTCATTCAAATACTACCCTTAACTAGTTTAAATACGTATGTAGGTGATGTATCTATACGTTCACAACTCTCGCAATGCCTGTAATGTAGAAACCACGTTCCAGTATTGGTCAAAGCCCTGTGTTCGATGCTACTGCACATGGTTCATTCAAATACTACCCTTAACTATGGTTAAATAGTTTAAATACGTATGTAGGTGATGTATCTATACATTTACAACTTACGCAATGCCTGTAATGGTTAAAAATGCGTATATATGTAGTGTATCTATGCATTCACAACTTTGGCAATGCCTGTAATGTAGAAACCACGTTCCAGTATTGGCCAAAGCCCTGTGTTCGACGCTACTGCACATGGTTCATTCAAATACTACCCTTAACTATGGTTAAATAGTTTAAATACGTATGTAGGTGATGTATCTATACATTTACAACTTACGCAATGCCTGTAATGGTTAAAAATGCGTAGATATGCAGTGTATCTATGCATTCACAACTTTGGCAATGCCTGTAATGTAGAAACCACGTTCCAGTATTGGCCAAAGCCCTGTGTTCGATGCTACTGCACATGGTTCATTCAAATACTACCCTTAACTAGTTTAAATACGTATGTAGGTGATGTATCTATACATTCAGAACTCTCGCAATGCCTGTAATGTAGAAACCACGTTCCAGTATTGGTCAAAGCCCTGTGTTCGATGCTACTGCACATGGTTCATTCAAATACTACCCTTAACTATGGTTAAATAGTTTAAATACGTATGTAGGTGATGTATCTATACATTTACAACTTACGCAATGCCTGTAATGGTTAAAAATGCGTAGATATGTAGTGTATCTATGCATTCACAACTTTGGCAATGCCTGTAATGTAGAAACCACGTTCCAGTATTGGCCAAAGCCCTGTGTTCGATGCTACTGCACATGGTTCATTCAAATACTACCCTTAACTAGTTTAAATACGTATGTAGGTGATGTATCTATACATTCACAACTCTCGCAATGCCTGTAATGGTTAAAAATGTAGAAACCACGTTCCAGTATTGGTCAAAGCCCTGTGTTCGATGCTACTGCACATGGTTCATTCAAATACTATCCTTAACTATGGTTAAATAGTTTAAATACGTATGTAGGTGATGTATCTATACATTTACAACTTACGCAATGCCTGTAATGGTTAAAAATGCGTAGATATGCAGTGTATCTGTGCATTCACAACTTTGGCAATGCCTGTAATGTAGAAACCACGTTCCAGTATTGGCCAAAGCCCTGTGTTCGATGCTACTGCACATGGTTCATTCAAATACTACCCTTAACTAGTTTAAATACGTATGTAGGTGATGTATCTATACATTCACAACTCTCGCAATGCCTGTAATGTAGAAACCACGTTCCAGTATTGGTCAAAACCCTGTGTTCGATGCTACTGCACATGGTTCATTCAAATACTACCCTTAACTATGGTTAAATAGTTTAAATACGTATGTAGGTGATGTATCTATACATTTACAACTTACGCAATGCCTGTAATGGTTAAAAATGCGTAGATATGTAGTGTATCTATGCATTCACAACTTTGGCAATGCCTGTAATGTAGAAACCACGTTCCAGTATTGGCCAAAGCCCTGTGTTCGATGCTACTGCACATGGTTCATTCAAATACTACCCTTAACTAGTTTAAATACGTATGTAGGTGATGTATCTATACATTCACAACTCTCGCAATGCCTGTAATGGTTAAAAATGTAGAAACCACGTTCCAGTATTGGTCAAAGCCCTGTGTTCGATGCTACTGCACATGGTTCATTCAAATACTATCCTTAACTATGGTTAAATAGTTTAAATACGTATGTAGGTGATGTATCTATACATTTACAACTTACGCAATGCCTGTAATGGTTAAAAATGCGTAGATATGTAGTGTATCTATGCATTCACAACTTTGGCAATGCCTGTAATGTAGAAACCACGTTCCAGTACTGGTCAAAACCCTGTGTTCGATGCTACTGCACATGGTTCATTCAAATACTACCCTTAACTATGGTTAAATAGTTTAAATACGTATGTAGGTGATGTATCTATACATTTACAACTTACGCAATGCCTGTAATGGTTAAAAATGCGTAGATATGTAGTGTATCTATGCATTCACAACTTTGGCAATGCCTGTAATGTAGAAACCACGTTCCAGTATTGGCCAAAGCCCTGTGTTCGATGCTACTGCACATGGTTCATTCAAATACTATCCTTAACTATGGTTAAATAGTTTAAATACGTATGTAGGTGATGTATCTATACATTTACAACTTACGCAATGCCTGTAATGGTTAAAAATGCGTAGATATGCAGTGTATCTATGCATTCACAACTTTGGCAATGCCTGTAATGTAGAAACCACGTTCCAGTATTGGCCAAAGCCCTGTGTTCGATGCTACTGCACATGGTTCATTCAAATACTACCCTTAACTAGTTTAAATACGTATGTAGGTGATGTATCTATACATTCACAACTCTCGCAATGCCTGTAATGTAGAAACCACATTCCAGTATTGGTCAAAGCCCTGTGTTCGATGCTACTGCACATGGTTCATTCAAATACTATCCTTTACTATGGTTAAATAGTTTAAATACGTATGTAGGTGATGTATCTATACATTTACAACTTACGCAATGCCTGTAATGGTTAAAAATGCGTAGATATGTAGTGTATCTATGCATTCACAACTTTGGCAATGCCTGTAATGTAGAAACCAAGTTCCAGTATTGGCCAAAGCCCTGTGTTCGATGCTACTGCACATGGTTCATTCAAATACTACCCTTAACTAGTTTAAATACGTATGTAGGTGATGTATCTATACATTCACAACTCTCGCAATGCCTGTAATGTAGAAACCACGTTCCAGTTTTGGCCAAAGCCCTGTGTTCGATGCTACTGCACATGGTTCATTCAAATACTACCCTTAACTATGGTTAAATAGTTTAAATACGTATGTAGGTGATGTATCTATACATTTACAACTTACGCAATCCCTGTAATGGTTAAAAATGCGTATATATGTAGTGTATCTATGCATTCACAACTCTCGCAATGCCTGTAATGTAGAAACCACGTTCCAGTATTGGCCAAAGCCCTGTGTTCGATGCTACTGCACATGGTTCATTCAAATACTACCCTTAACTAGTTTAAATACGTATGTAGGTGATGTATCTATACATTCACAACTCTCGCAATGCCTGTAATGTAGAAACCACGTTCCAGTATTGGTCAAAGCCCTGTGTTCGATGCTACTGCACATGGTTCATTCAAATACTACCCTTAACTATGGTTAAATAGTTTAAATACGTATGTAGGTGATGTATCTATACATTTACAACTTACGCAATGCCTGTAATGGTTAAAAATGCGTAGATATGTAGTGTATCTATGCATTCACAACTTTGGCAATGCCTGTAATGTAGAAACCACGTTCCAGTATTGGCCAAAGCCCTGTGTTCGATGCTACTGCACATGGTTCATTCAAATACTACCCTTAACTAGTTTAAATACGTATGTAGGTGATGTATCTATACATTCACAACTCTCGCAATGCCTGTAATGTAGAAACCACGTTCCAGTTTTGGCCAAAGCCCTGTGTTCGATGCTACTGCACATGGTTCATTCAAATACTACCCTTAACTATGGTTAAATAGTTTAAATACGTATGTAGGTGATGTATCTATACATTTACAACTTACGCAATCCCTGTAATGGTTAAAAATGCGTACATATGTAGTGTATCTATGCATTCACAACTTTGGCAATGCCTGTAATGTAGAAACCACGTTCCAGTATTGGCCAAAGCCCTGTGTTCGATGCTACTGCACATGGTTCATTCAAATACTACCCTTAACTAGTTTAAATACGTATGTAGGTGATGTATCTATACATTCACAACTCTCGCAATGTCTGTAATGTAGAAACCACGTTCCAGTATTGGTCAAAACCCTGTGTTCGATGCTACTGCACATGGTTCATTCAAATACTACCCTTAACTATGCTTAAACAGTTTAAATACGTATGTAGGTGATGTATCTATACATTTACAACTTACGCAATGCCTGTAATGGTTAAAAATGCGTAGATATGTAGTGTATCTATGCATTCACAACTTTGGCAATGCCTGTAATGTAGAAACCACGTTCCAGTATTGGCCAAAGCCCTGTGTTCGATGCTACTGCACATGGTTCATTCAAATACTACCCTTAACTAGTTTAAATACGTATGTAGGTGATGTATCTATACATTCACAACTCTCGCAATGTCTGTAATGTAGAAACCACGTTCCAGTACTGGTCAAAACCCTGTGTTCGATGCTACTGCACATGGTTCATTCAAATACTACCCTTAAATATGGTTAAATAGTTTAAATACGTATGTAGGTGATGTATCTATACATTTACAACTTACGCAATGCCTGTAATGGTTAAAAATGCGTACATATGTAGTGTATCTATGCATTCACAACTTTGGCAATGCCTGTAATGTAGAAACCACGTTCCAGTATTGGCCAAAGCCCTGTGTTCGATGCTACTGCACATGGTTCATTCAAATACTACCCTTAACTAGTTTAAATACGTATGTAGGTGATGTATCTATACATTCACAACTCTCGCAATGCCTGTAATGTAGAAACCACATTCCAGTATTGGTCAAAGCCCTGTGTTCGATGCTACTGCACATGGTTCATTCAAATACTATCCTTTACTATGGTTAAATAGTTTAAATACGTATGTAGGTGATGTATCTATACATTTACAACTTACGCAATGCCTGTAATGGTTAAAAATGCGTAGATATGTAGTGTATCTATGCATTCACAACTTTGGCAATGCCTGTAATGTAGAAACCAAGTTCCAGTATTGGCCAAAGCCCTGTGTTCGATGCTACTGCACATGGTTCATTCAAATACTACCCTTAACTAGTTTAAATACGTATGTAGGTGATGTATCTATACATTCACAACTCTCGCAATGCCTGTAATGTAGAAACCACGTTCCAGTTTTGGCCAAAGCCCTGTGTTCGATGCTACTGCACATGGTTCATTCAAATACTACCCTTAACTATGGTTAAATAGTTTAAATACGTATGTAGGTGATGTATCTATACATTTACAACTTTCGATGCTACTGCACATGGTTCATTCAAATACTACCCTTAACTATGCTTAAACAGTTTAAATACGTATGTAGGTGATGTATCTATACATTTACAACTTACGCAATGCCTGTAATGGTTAAAAATGCGTACATATGTAGTGTATCTATGCATTCACAACTTTGGCAATGCCTGTAATGTAGAAACCACGTTCCAGTATTGGCCAAAGCCCTGTGTTCGATGCTACTGCACATGGTTCATTCAAATACTACCCTTAACTAGTTTAAATACGTATGTAGGTGATGTATCTATACATTCACAACTCTCGCAATGTCTGTAATGTAGAAACCACGTTCCAGTACTGGTCAAAACCCTGTGTTCGATGCTACTGCACATGGTTCATTCAAATACTACCCTTAAATATGGTTAAATAGTTTAAATACGTATGTAGGTGATGTATCTATACATTTACAACTTACGCAATGCCTGTAATGGTTAAAAATGCGTACATATGTAGTGTATCTATGCATTCACAACTTTGGCAATGCCTGTAATGTAGAAACCACGTTCCAGTATTGGCCAAAGCCCTGTGTTCGATGCTACTGCACATGGTTCATTCAAATACTACCCTTAACTAGTTTAAATACGTATGTAGGTGATGTATCTATACATTCACAACTCTCGCAATGCCTGTAATGTAGAAACCACATTCCAGTATTGGTCAAAGCCCTGTGTTCGATGCTACTGCACATGGTTCATTCAAATACTATCCTTTACTATGGTTAAATAGTTTAAATACGTATGTAGGTGATGTATCTATACATTTACAACTTACGCAATCCCTGTAATGGTTAAAAATGCGTATATATGTAGTGTATCTATGCATTCACAACTTTCGCAATGCCTGTAATGTAGAAACCACGTTCCAGTATTGGCCAAAGCCCTGTGTTCGATGCTACTGCACATGGTTCATTCAAATACTACCCTTAACTAGTTTAAATACGTATGTAGGTGATGTATCTATACATTCACAACTCTCGCAATGCCTGTAATGTAGAAACCACGTTCCAGTATTGGTCAAAGCCCTGTGTTCGATGCTACTGCACATGGTTCATTCAAATACTACCCTTAACTATGGTTAAATAGTTTAAATACGTATGTAGGTGATGTATCTATACATTTACAACTTACGCAATGCCTGTAATGGTTAAAAATGCGTAGATATGTAGTGTATCTATGCATTCACAACTTTGGCAATGCCTGTAATGTAGAAACCACGTTCCAGTATTGGCCAAAGCCCTGTGTTCGATGCTACTGCACATGGTTCATTCAAATACTACCCTTAACTAGTTTAAATACGTATGTAGGTGATGTATCTATACGTTCACAACTCTCGCAATGCCTGTAATGTAGAAACCACGTTCCAGTATTGGTCAAAGCCCTGTGTTCGATGCTACTGCACATGGTTCATTCAAATACTACCCTTAACTATGGTTAAATAGTTTAAATACGTATGTAGGTGATGTATCTATACATTTACAACTTACGCAATGCCTGTAATGGTTAAAAATGCGTAGATATGTAGTGTATCTATGCATTCACAACTTTGGCAATGCCTGTAATGTAGAAACCACGTTCCAGTATTGGCCAAAGCCCTGTGTTCGACGCTACTGCACATGGTTCATTCAAATACTACCCTTAACTAGTTTAAATACGTATGTAGGTGATGTATCTATACATTCACAACTCTCGCAATGCCTGTAATGTAGAAACCACGTTCCAGTATTGGTCAAAGCCCTGTGTTCGATGCTACTGCACATGGTTCATTCAAATACTACCCTTAACTATGGTTAAATAGTTTAAATACGTATGTAGGTGATGTATCTATACATTTACAACTTACGCAATGCCTGTAATGGTTAAAAATGCGTAGATATGTAGTGTATCTATGCATTCACAACTTTGGCAATGCCTGTAATGTAGAAACCACGTTCCAGTATTGGCCAAAGCCCTGTGTTCGATGCTACTGCACATGGTTCATTCAAATACTACCCTTAACTAGTTTAAATACGTATGTAGGTGATGTATCTATACATTCACAACTCTCGCAATGCCTGTAATGGTTAAAAATGTAGAAACCACGTTCCAGTATTGGTCAAAGCCCTGTGTTCGATGCTACTGCACATGGTTCATTCAAATACTATCCTTAACTATGGTTAAATAGTTTAAATACGTATGTAGGTGATGTATCTATACATTTACAACTTACGCAATGCCTGTAATGGTTAAAAATGCGTAGATATGCAGTGTATCTGTGCATTCACAACTTTGGCAATGCCTGTAATGTAGAAACCACGTTCCAGTATTGGCCAAAGCCCTGTGTTCGATGCTACTGCACATGGTTCATTCAAATACTACCCTTAACTAGTTTAAATACGTATGTAGGTGATGTATCTATACATTCACAACTCTCGCAATGCCTGTAATGTAGAAACCACGTTCCAGTATTGGTCAAAACCCTGTGTTCGATGCTACTGCACATGGTTCATTCAAATACTACCCTTAACTATGGTTAAATAGTTTAAATACGTATGTAGGTGATGTATCTATACATTTACAACTTACGCAATGCCTGTAATGGTTAAAAATGCGTAGATATGTAGTGTATCTATGCATTCACAACTTTGGCAATGCCTGTAATGTAGAAACCACGTTCCAGTATTGGCCAAAGCCCTGTGTTCGATGCTACTGCACATGGTTCATTCAAATACTACCCTTAACTAGTTTAAATACGTATGTAGGTGATGTATCTATACATTCACAACTCTCGCAATGCCTGTAATGGTTAAAAATGTAGAAACCACGTTCCAGTATTGGTCAAAGCCCTGTGTTCGATGCTACTGCACATGGTTCATTCAAATACTATCCTTAACTATGGTTAAATAGTTTAAATACGTATGTAGGTGATGTATCTATACATTTACAACTTACGCAATGCCTGTAATGGTTAAAAATGCGTAGATATGTAGTGTATCTATGCATTCACAACTTTGGCAATGCCTGTAATGTAGAAACCACGTTCCAGTACTGGTCAAAACCCTGTGTTCGATGCTACTGCACATGGTTCATTCAAATACTACCCTTAACTATGGTTAAATAGTTTAAATACGTATGTAGGTGATGTATCTATACATTTACAACTTACGCAATGCCTGTAATGGTTAAAAATGCGTAGATATGTAGTGTATCTATGCATTCACAACTTTGGCAATGCCTGTAATGTAGAAACCACGTTCCAGTATTGGCCAAAGCCCTGTGTTCGATGCTACTGCACATGGTTCATTCAAATACTACCCTTAACTAGTTTAAATACGTATGTAGGTGATGTATCTATACATTCACAACTCTCGCAATGCCTGTAATGTAGAAACCACGTTCCAGTATTGGTCAAAGCCCTGTGTTCGATGCTACTGCACATGGTTCATTCAAATACTACCCTTAACTAGTTTAAATACGTATGTAGGTGATGTATCTATACATTCACAACTCTCGCAATGCCTGTAATGGTTAAAAATGTAGAAACCACGTTCCAGTATTGGTCAAAGCCCTGTGTTCGATGCTACTGCACATGGTTCATTCAAATACTACCCTTAACTAGTTTAAATACGTATGTAGGTGATGTATCTATACATTCACAACTCTCGCAATGCCTGTAATGTAGAAACCACGTTCCAGTATTGGTCAAAGCCCTGTGTTCGATGCTACTGCACATGGTTCATTCAAATACTACCCTTAACTATGGTTAAATAGTTTAAATACGTATGTAGGTGATGTATCTATACATTTACAACTTACGCAATGCCTGTAATGGTTAAAAATGCGTATATATGTAGTGTATCTATGCATTCACAACTTTGGCAATGCCTGTAATGTAGAAACCACGTTCCAGTATTGGCCAAAGCCCTGTGTTCGATGCTACTGCACATGGTTCATTCAAATACTACCCTTAACTAGTTTAAATACGTATGTAGGTGATGTATCTATACATTCACAACTCTCGCAATGCCTGTAATGTAGAAACCACGTTCCAGTACTGGTCAAAACCCTGTGTTCGATGCTACTGCACATGGTTCATTCAAATACTACCCTTAACTATGGTTAAATAGTTTAAATACGTATGTAGGTGATGTATCTATACATTTACAACTTACGCAATGCCTGTAATGGTTAAAAATGCGTAGATATGTAGTGTATCTATGCATTCACAACTTTGGCAATGCCTGTAATGTAGAAACCACGTTCCAGTATTGGCCAAAGCCCTGTGTTCGATGCTACTGCACATGGTTCATTCAAATACTACCCTTAACTAGTTTAAATACGTATGTAGGTGATGTATCTATACATTCACAACTCTCGCAATGCCTGTAATGGTTAAAAATGTAGAAACCACGTTCCAGTATTGGTCAAAGCCCTGTGTTCGATGCTACTGCACATGGTTCATTCAAATACTACCCTTAACTAGTTTAAATACGTATGTAGGTGATGTATCTATACATTCACAACTCTCGCAATGCCTGTAATGTAGAAACCACGTTCCAGTATTGGTCAAAGCCCTGTGTTCGATGCTACTGCACATGGTTCATTCAAATACTACCCTTAACTATGGTTAAATAGTTTAAATACGTATGTAGGTGATGTATCTATACATTTACAACTTACGCAATGCCTGTAATGGTTAAAAATGCGTAGATATGTAGTGTATCTATGCATTCACAACTTTGGCAATGCCTGTAATGTAGAAACCACGTTCCAGTATTGGCCAAAGCCCTGTGTTCGATGCTACTGCACATGGTTCATTCAAATACTACCCTTAACTAGTTTAAATACGTATGTAGGTGATGTATCTATACATTCACAACTCTCGCAATGCCTGTAATGTAGAAACCACGTTCCAGTATTGGTCAAAGCCCTGTGTTCGATGCTACTGCACATGGTTCATTCAAATACTACCCTTAACTAGTTTAAATACGTATGTAGGTGATGTATCTATACATTCACAACTCTCGCAATGCCTGTAATGGTTAAAAATGTAGAAACCACGTTCCAGTATTGGTCAAAGCCCTGTGTTCGATGCTACTGCACATGGTTCATTCAAATACTACCCTTAACTAGTTTAAATACGTATGTAGGTGATGTATCTATACATTCACAACTCTCGCAATGCCTGTAATGTAGAAACCACGTTCCAGTATTGGTCAAAGCCCTGTGTTCGATGCTACTGCACATGGTTCATTCAAATACTACCCTTAACTATGGTTAAATAGTTTAAATACGTATGTAGGTGATGTATCTATACATTTACAACTTACGCAATGCCTGTAATGGTTAAAAATGCGTATATATGTAGTGTATCTATGCATTCACAACTTTGGCAATGCCTGTAATGTAGAAACCACGTTCCAGTATTGGCCAAAGCCCTGTGTTCGATGCTACTGCACATGGTTCATTCAAATACTACCCTTAACTAGTTTAAATACGTATGTAGGTGATGTATCTATACATTCACAACTCTCGCAATGCCTGTAATGTAGAAACCACGTTCCAGTACTGGTCAAAACCCTGTGTTCGATGCTACTGCACATGGTTCATTCAAATACTACCCTTAACTATGGTTAAATAGTTTAAATACGTATGTAGGTGATGTATCTATACATTTACAACTTACGCAATGCCTGTAATGGTTAAAAATGCGTAGATATGTAGTGTATCTATGCATTCACAACTTTGGCAATGCCTGTAATGTAGAAACCACGTTCCAGTATTGGCCAAAGCCCTGTGTTCGATGCTACTGCACATGGTTCATTCAAATACTACCCTTAACTAGTTTAAATACGTATGTAGGTGATGTATCTATACATTCACAACTCTCGCAATGCCTGTAATGGTTAAAAATGTAGAAACCACGTTCCAGTATTGGTCAAAGCCCTGTGTTCGATGCTACTGCACATGGTTCATTCAAATACTACCCTTAACTAGTTTAAATACGTATGTAGGTGATGTATCTATACATTCACAACTCTCGCAATGCCTGTAATGTAGAAACCACGTTCCAGTATTGGTCAAAGCCCTGTGTTCGATGCTACTGCACATGGTTCATTCAAATACTACCCTTAACTATGGTTAAATAGTTTAAATACGTATGTAGGTGATGTATCTATACATTTACAACTTACGCAATGCCTGTAATGGTTAAAAATGCGTATATATGTAGTGTATCTATGCATTCACAACTTTGGCAATGCCTGTAATGTAGAAACCACGTTCCAGTATTGGCCAAAGCCCTGTGTTCGATGCTACTGCACATGGTTCATTCAAATACTACCCTTAACTAGTTTAAATACGTATGTAGGTGATGTATCTATACATTCACAACTCTCGCAATGCCTGTAATGTAGAAACCACATTCCAGTATTGGTCAAAGCCCTGTGTTCGATGCTACTGCACATGGTTCATTCAAATACTATCCTTTACTATGGTTAAATAGTTTAAATACGTATGTAGGTGATGTATCTATACATTTACAACTTACGCAATGCCTGTAATGGTTAAAAATGCGTAGATATGTAGTGTATCTATGCATTCACAACTTTGGCAATGCCTGTAATGTAGAAACCAAGTTCCAGTATTGGCCAAAGCCCTGTGTTCGATGCTACTGCACATGGTTCATTCAAATACTACCCTTAACTAGTTTAAATACGTATGTAGGTGATGTATCTATACATTCACAACTCTCGCAATGCCTGTAATGTAGAAACCACGTTCCAGTTTTGGCCAAAGCCCTGTGTTCGATGCTACTGCACATGGTTCATTCAAATACTACCCTTAACTATGGTTAAATAGTTTAAATACGTATGTAGGTGATGTATCTATACATTTACAACTTACGCAATCCCTGTAATGGTTAAAAATGCGTATATATGCAGTGTATCTATGCATTCACAACTTTCGCAATGCCTGTAATGTAGAAACCACGTTCCAGTATTGGCCAAAGCCCTGTGTTCGATGCTACTGCACATGGTTCATTCAAATACTACCCTTAACTAGTTTAAATACGTATGTAGGTGATGTATCTATACATTCACAACTCTCGCAATGCCTGTAATGTAGAAACCACGTTCCAGTATTGGTCAAAGCCCTGTGTTCGATGCTACTGCACATGGTTCATTCAAATACTACCCTTAACTATGGTTAAATAGTTTAAATACGTATGTAGGTGATGTATCTATACATTTACAACTTACGCAATGCCTGTAATGGTTAAAAATGCGTAGATATGTAGTGTATCTATGCATTCACAACTTTGGCAATGCCTGTAATGTAGAAACCACGTTCCAGTATTGGCCAAAGCCCTGTGTTCGATGCTACTGCACATGGTTCATTCAAATACTACCCTTAACTAGTTTAAATACGTATGTAGGTGATGTATCTATACATTCACAACTCTCGCAATGCCTGTAATGTAGAAACCACGTTCCAGTTTTGGCCAAAGCCCTGTGTTCGATGCTACTGCACATGGTTCATTCAAATACTACCCTTAACTATGGTTAAATAGTTTAAATACGTATGTAGGTGATGTATCTATACATTTACAACTTACGCAATCCCTGTAATGGTTAAAAATGCGTACATATGTAGTGTATCTATGCATTCACAACTTTGGCAATGCCTGTAATGTAGAAACCACGTTCCAGTATTGGCCAAAGCCCTGTGTTCGATGCTACTGCACATGGTTCATTCAAATACTACCCTTAACTAGTTTAAATACGTATGTAGGTGATGTATCTATACATTCACAACTCTCGCAATGTCTGTAATGTAGAAACCACGTTCCAGTACTGGTCAAAACCCTGTGTTCGATGCTACTGCACATGGTTCATTCAAATACTACCCTTAACTATGCTTAAACAGTTTAAATAGGTATGTAGGTGATGTATCTATACATTTACAACTTACGCAATGCCTGTAATGGTTAAAAATGCGTACATATGTAGTGTATCTATGCATTCACAACTTTGGCAATGCCTGTAATGTAGAAACCACGTTCCAGTATTGGCCAAAGCCCTGTGTTCGATGCTACTGCACATGGTTCATTCAAATACTACCCTTAACTAGTTTAAATACGTATGTAGGTGATGTATCTATACATTCACAACTCTCGCAATGTCTGTAATGTAGAAACCACGTTCCAGTACTGGTCAAAACCCTGTGTTCGATGCTACTGCACATGGTTCATTCAAATACTACCCTTAAATATGGTTAAATAGTTTAAATACGTATGTAGGTGATGTATCTATACATTTACAACTTACGCAATGCCTGTAATGGTTAAAAATGCGTACATATGTAGTGTATCTATGCATTCACAACTTTGGCAATGCCTGTAATGTAGAAACCACGTTCCAGTATTGGCCAAAGCCCTGTGTTCGATGCTACTGCACATGGTTCATTCAAATACTACCCTTAACTAGTTTAAATACGTATGTAGGTGATGTATCTATACATTCACAACTCTCGCAATGCCTGTAATGTAGAAACCACATTCCAGTATTGGTCAAAGCCCTGTGTTCGATGCTACTGCACATGGTTCATTCAAATACTATCCTTTACTATGGTTAAATAGTTTAAATACGTATGTAGGTGATGTATCTATACATTTACAACTTACGCAATGCCTGTAATGGTTAAAAATGCGTAGATATGTAGTGTATCTATGCATTCAGAACTTTGGCAATGCCTGTAATGTAGAAACCAAGTTCCAGTATTGGCCAAAGCCCTGTGTTCGATGCTACTGCACATGGTTCATTCAAATACTACCCTTAACTAGTTTAAATACGTATGTAGGTGATGTATCTATACATTCACAACTCTCGCAATGCCTGTAATGTAGAAACCACGTTCCAGTTTTGGCCAAAGCCCTGTGTTCGATGCTACTGCACATGGTTCATTCAAATACTACCCTTAACTATGGTTAAATAGTTTAAATACGTATGTAGGTGATGTATCTATACATTTACAACTTACGCAATCCCTGTAATGGTTAAAAATGCGTATATATGTAGTGTATCTATGCATTCACAACTTTCGCAATGCCTGTAATGTAGAAACCACGTTCCAGTATTGGCCAAAGCCCTGTGTTCGATGCTACTGCACATGGTTCATTCAAATACTACCCTTAACTAGTTTAAATACGTATGTAGGTGATGTATCTATACATTCACAACTCTCGCAATGCCTGTAATGTAGAAACCACGTTCCAGTATTGGTCAAAGCCCTGTGTTCGATGCTACTGCACATGGTTCATTCAAATACTACCCTTAACTATGGTTAAATAGTTTAAATACGTATGTAGGTGATGTATCTATACATTTACAACTTACGCAATGCCTGTAATGGTTAAAAATGCGTAGATATGTAGTGTATCTATGCATTCACAACTTTGGCAATGCCTGTAATGTAGAAACCACGTTCCAGTATTGGCCAAAGCCCTGTGTTCGATGCTACTGCACATGGTTCATTCAAATACTACCCTTAACTAGTTTAAATACGTATGTAGGTGATGTATCTATACGTTCACAACTCTCGCAATGCCTGTAATGTAGAAACCACGTTCCAGTATTGGTCAAAGCCCTGTGTTCGATGCTACTGCACATGGTTCATTCAAATACTACCCTTAACTATGGTTAAATAGTTTAAATACGTATGTAGGTGATGTATCTATACATTTACAACTTACGCAATGCCTGTAATGTAGAAACCACGTTCCAGTATTGGTCAAAGCCCTGTGTTCGATGCTACTGCACATGGTTCATTCAAATACTACCCTTAACTATGGTTAAATAGTTTAAATACGTATGTAGGTGATGTATCTATACATTTACAACTTACGCAATGCCTGTAATGGTTAAAAATGCGTATATATGTAGTGTATCTATGCATTCACAACTTTGGCAATGCCTGTAATGTAGAAACCACGTTCCAGTATTGGCCAAAGCCCTGTGTTCGACGCTACTGCACATGGTTCATTCAAATACTACCCTTAACTATGGTTAAATAGTTTAAATACGTATGTAGGTGATGTATCTATACATTTACAACTTACGCAATGCCTGTAATGGTTAAAAATGCGTAGATATGCAGTGTATCTATGCATTCACAACTTTGGCAATGCCTGTAATGTAGAAACCACGTTCCAGTATTGGCCAAAGCCCTGTGTTCGATGCTACTGCACATGGTTCATTCAAATACTACCCTTAACTAGTTTAAATACGTATGTAGGTGATGTATCTATACATTCAGAACTCTCGCAATGCCTGTAATGTAGAAACCACGTTCCAGTATTGGTCAAAGCCCTGTGTTCGATGCTACTGCACATGGTTCATTCAAATACTACCCTTAACTATGGTTAAATAGTTTAAATACGTATGTAGGTGATGTATCTATACATTTACAACTTACGCAATGCCTGTAATGGTTAAAAATGCGTAGATATGTAGTGTATCTATGCATTCACAACTTTGGCAATGCCTGTAATGTAGAAACCACGTTCCAGTATTGGCCAAAGCCCTGTGTTCGATGCTACTGCACATGGTTCATTCAAATACTACCCTTAACTAGTTTAAATACGTATGTAGGTGATGTATCTATACATTCACAACTCTCGCAATGCCTGTAATGGTTAAAAATGTAGAAACCACGTTCCAGTATTGGTCAAAGCCCTGTGTTCGATGCTACTGCACATGGTTCATTCAAATACTATCCTTAACTATGGTTAAATAGTTTAAATACGTATGTAGGTGATGTATCTATACATTTACAACTTACGCAATGCCTGTAATGGTTAAAAATGCGTAGATATGCAGTGTATCTGTGCATTCACAACTTTGGCAATGCCTGTAATGTAGAAACCACGTTCCAGTATTGGCCAAAGCCCTGTGTTCGATGCTACTGCACATGGTTCATTCAAATACTACCCTTAACTAGTTTAAATACGTATGTAGGTGATGTATCTATACATTCACAACTCTCGCAATGCCTGTAATGTAGAAACCACGTTCCAGTATTGGTCAAAACCCTGTGTTCGATGCTACTGCACATGGTTCATTCAAATACTACCCTTAACTATGGTTAAATAGTTTAAATACGTATGTAGGTGATGTATCTATACATTTACAACTTACGCAATGCCTGTAATGGTTAAAAATGCGTAGATATGTAGTGTATCTATGCATTCACAACTTTGGCAATGCCTGTAATGTAGAAACCACGTTCCAGTATTGGCCAAAGCCCTGTGTTCGATGCTACTGCACATGGTTCATTCAAATACTACCCTTAACTAGTTTAAATACGTATGTAGGTGATGTATCTATACATTCACAACTCTCGCAATGCCTGTAATGGTTAAAAATGTAGAAACCACGTTCCAGTATTGGTCAAAGCCCTGTGTTCGATGCTACTGCACATGGTTCATTCAAATACTATCCTTAACTATGGTTAAATAGTTTAAATACGTATGTAGGTGATGTATCTATACATTTACAACTTACGCAATGCCTGTAATGGTTAAAAATGCGTAGATATGTAGTGTATCTATGCATTCACAACTTTGGCAATGCCTGTAATGTAGAAACCACGTTCCAGTATTGGCCAAAGCCCTGTGTTCGATGCTACTGCACATGGTTCATTCAAATACTACCCTTAACTAGTTTAAATACGTATGTAGGTGATGTATCTATACGTTCACAACTCTCGCAATGCCTGTAATGTAGAAACCACGTTCCAGTATTGGTCAAAGCCCTGTGTTCGATGCTACTGCACATGGTTCATTCAAATACTACCCTTAACTATGGTTAAATAGTTTAAATACGTATGTAGGTGATGTATCTATACATTTACAACTTACGCAATGCCTGTAATGGTTAAAAATGCGTATATATGTAGTGTATCTATGCATTCACAACTTTGGCAATGCCTGTAATGTAGAAACCACGTTCCAGTATTGGCCAAAGCCTTGTGTTCGACGCTACTGCACATGGTTCATTCAAATACTACCCTTAACTATGGTTAAATAGTTTAAATACGTATGTAGGTGATGTATCTATACATTTACAACTTACGCAATGCCTGTAATGGTTAAAAATGCGTAGATATGCAGTGTATCTATGCATTCACAACTTTGGCAATGCCTGTAATGTAGAAACCACGTTCCAGTATTGGCCAAAGCCCTGTGTTCGATGCTACTGCACATGGTTCATTCAAATACTACCCTTAACTAGTTTAAATACGTATGTAGGTGATGTATCTATACATTCAGAACTCTCGCAATGCCTGTAATGTAGAAACCACGTTCCAGTATTGGTCAAAGCCCTGTGTTCGATGCTACTGCACATGGTTCATTCAAATACTACCCTTAACTATGGTTAAATAGTTTAAATACGTATGTAGGTGATGTATCTATACATTTACAACTTACGCAATGCCTGTAATGGTTAAAAATGCGTAGATATGTAGTGTATCTATGCATTCACAACTTTGGCAATGCCTGTAATGTAGAAACCACGTTCCAGTATTGGCCAAAGCCCTGTGTTCGATGCTACTGCACATGGTTCATTCAAATACTACCCTTAACTAGTTTAAATACGTATGTAGGTGATGTATCTATACATTCACAACTCTCGCAATGCCTGTAATGGTTAAAAATGTAGAAACCACGTTCCAGTATTGGTCAAAGCCCTGTGTTCGATGCTACTGCACATGGTTCATTCAAATACTATCCTTAACTATGGTTAAATAGTTTAAATACGTATGTAGGTGATGTATCTATACATTTACAACTTACGCAATGCCTGTAATGGTTAAAAATGCGTAGATATGCAGTGTATCTGTGCATTCACAACTTTGGCAATGCCTGTAATGTAGAAACCACGTTCCAGTATTGGCCAAAGCCCTGTGTTCGATGCTACTGCACATGGTTCATTCAAATACTACCCTTAACTAGTTTAAATACGTATGTAGGTGATGTATCTATACATTCACAACTCTCGCAATGCCTGTAATGTAGAAACCACGTTCCAGTATTGGTCAAAACCCTGTGTTCGATGCTACTGCACATGGTTCATTCAAATACTACCCTTAACTATGGTTAAATAGTTTAAATACGTATGTAGGTGATGTATCTATACATTTACAACTTACGCAATGCCTGTAATGGTTAAAAATGCGTAGATATGTAGTGTATCTATGCATTCACAACTTTGGCAATGCCTGTAATGTAGAAACCACGTTCCAGTATTGGCCAAAGCCCTGTGTTCGATGCTACTGCACATGGTTCATTCAAATACTACCCTTAACTAGTTTAAATACGTATGTAGGTGATGTATCTATACATTCACAACTCTCGCAATGCCTGTAATGGTTAAAAATGTAGAAACCACGTTCCAGTATTGGTCAAAGCCCTGTGTTCGATGCTACTGCACATGGTTCATTCAAATACTATCCTTAACTATGGTTAAATAGTTTAAATACGTATGTAGGTGATGTATCTATACATTTACAACTTACGCAATGCCTGTAATGGTTAAAAATGCGTAGATATGTAGTGTATCTATGCATTCACAACTTTGGCAATGCCTGTAATGTAGAAACCACGTTCCAGTACTGGTCAAAACCCTGTGTTCGATGCTACTGCACATGGTTCATTCAAATACTACCCTTAACTATGGTTAAATAGTTTAAATACGTATGTAGGTGATGTATCTATACATTTACAACTTACGCAATGCCTGTAATGGTTAAAAATGCGTAGATATGTAGTGTATCTATGCATTCACAACTTTGGCAATGCCTGTAATGTAGAAACCACGTTCCAGTATTGGCCAAAGCCCTGTGTTCGATGCTACTGCACATGGTTCATTCAAATACTACCCTTAACTAGTTTAAATACGTATGTAGGTGATGTATCTATACATTCACAACTCTCGCAATGCCTGTAATGTAGAAACCACGTTCCAGTATTGGTCAAAGCCCTGTGTTCGATGCTACTGCACATGGTTCATTCAAATACTACCCTTAACTAGTTTAAATACGTATGTAGGTGATGTATCTATACATTCACAACTCTCGCAATGCCTGTAATGGTTAAAAATGTAGAAACCACGTTCCAGTATTGGTCAAAGCCCTGTGTTCGATGCTACTGCACATGGTTCATTCAAATACTACCCTTAACTAGTTTAAATACGTATGTAGGTGATGTATCTATACATTCACAACTCTCGCAATGCCTGTAATGTAGAAACCACGTTCCAGTATTGGTCAAAGCCCTGTGTTCGATGCTACTGCACATGGTTCATTCAAATACTACCCTTAACTATGGTTAAATAGTTTAAATACGTATGTAGGTGATGTATCTATACATTTACAACTTACGCAATGCCTGTAATGGTTAAAAATGCGTATATATGTAGTGTATCTATGCATTCACAACTTTGGCAATGCCTGTAATGTAGAAACCACGTTCCAGTATTGGCCAAAGCCCTGTGTTCGATGCTACTGCACATGGTTCATTCAAATACTACCCTTAACTAGTTTAAATACGTATGTAGGTGATGTATCTATACATTCACAACTCTCGCAATGCCTGTAATGGTTAAAAATGTAGAAACCACGTTCCAGTATTGGTCAAAGCCCTGTGTTCGATGCTACTGCACATGGTTCATTCAAATACTATCCTTAACTATGGTTAAATAGTTTAAATACGTATGTAGGTGATGTATCTATACATTTACAACTTACGCAATGCCTGTAATGGTTAAAAATGCGTAGATATGCAGTGTATCTGTGCATTCACAACTTTGGCAATGCCTGTAATGTAGAAACCACGTTCCAGTATTGGCCAAAGCCCTGTGTTCGATGCTACTGCACATGGTTCATTCAAATACTATCCTTAACTATTGTTAAATAGTTTAAATACGTATGTAGGTGATGTATCTATACATCTACAACTTACGCAATGCCTGTAATGGTTAAAAATGCGTAGATATGCAGTGTATCTGTGCATTCACAACTTTGGCAATGCCTGTAATGTAGAAACCACGTTCCAGTATTGGCCAAAGCCCTGTGTTCGATGCTACTGCACATGGTTCATTCAAATACTACCCTTAACTAGTTTAAATACGTATGTAGGTGATGTATCTATACATTCACAACTCTCGCAATGCCTGTAATGTAGAAACCACGTTCCAGTACTGGTCAAAACCCTGTGTTCGATGCTACTGCACATGGTTCATTCAAATACTACCCTTAACTATGGTTAAATAGTTTAAATACGTATGTAGGTGATGTATCTATACATTTACAACTTACGCAATGCCTGTAATGGTTAAAAATGCGTACATATGTAGTGTATCTATGCATTCACAACTTTGGCAATGCCTGTAATGTAGAAACCACGTTCCAGTATTGGCCAAAGCCCTGTGTTCGATGCTACTGCACATGGTTCATTCAAATACTACCCTTAACTAGTTTAAATACGTATGTAGGTGATGTATCTATACATTCACAACTCTCGCAATGCCTGTAATGGTTAAAAATGTAGAAACCACGTTCCAGTATTGGTCAAAGCCCTGTGTTCGATGCTACTGCACATGGTTCATTCAAATACTACCCTTAACTAGTTTAAATACGTATGTAGGTGATGTATCTATACATTCACAACTCTCGCAATGCCTGTAATGTAGAAACCACGTTCCAGTATTGGTCAAAGCCCTGTGTTCGATGCTACTGCACATGGTTCATTCAAATACTACCCTTAACTATGGTTAAATAGTTTAAATACGTATGTAGGTGATGTATCTATACATTTACAACTTACGCAATGTCTGTAATGGTTAAAAATGCGTAGATATGTAGTGTATCTATGCATTCACAACTTTGGCAATGCCTGTAATGTAGAAACCACGTTCCAGTATTGGCCAAAGCCCTGTGTTCGATGCTACTGCACATGGTTCATTCAAATACTACCCTTAACTAGTTTAAATACGTATGTAGGTGATGTATCTATACATTCACAACTCTCGCAATGCCTGTAATGTAGAAACCACGTTCCAGTATTGGTCAAAGCCCTGTGTTCGATGCTACTGCACATGGTTCATTCAAATACTACCCTTAACTATGGTTAAATAGTTTAAATACGTATGTAGGTGATGTATCTATACATTTACAACTTACGCAATGCCTGTAATGGTTAAAAATGCGTATATATGTAGTGTATCTATGCATTCACAACTTTGGCAATGCCTGTAATGTAGAAACCACGTTCCAGTATTGGCCAAAGCCCTGTGTTCGATGCTACTGCACATGGTTCATTCAAATACTACCCTTAACTAGTTTAAATACGTATGTAGGTGATGTATCTATACATTCACAACTCTCGCAATGCCTGTAATGGTTAAAAATGTAGAAACCACGTTCCAGTATTGGTCAAAGCCCTGTGTTCGATGCTACTGCACATGGTTCATTCAAATACTATCCTTAACTATGGTTAAATAGTTTAAATACGTATGTAGGTGATGTATCTATACATTTACAACTTACGCAATGCCTGTAATGGTTAAAAATGCGTAGATATGCAGTGTATCTGTGCATTCACAACTTTGGCAATGCCTGTAATGTAGAAACCACGTTCCAGTATTGGCCAAAGCCCTGTGTTCGATGCTACTGCACATGGTTCATTCAAATACTATCCTTAACTATTGTTAAATAGTTTAAATACGTATGTAGGTGATGTATCTATACGTCTACAACTTACGCAATGCCTGTAATGGTTAAAAATGCGTAGATATGCAGTGTATCTGTGCATTCACAACTTTGGCAATGCCTGTAATGTAGAAACCACGTTCCAGTATTGGCCAAAGCCCTGTGTTCGATGCTACTGCACATGGTTCATTCAAATACTACCCTTAACTAGTTTAAATACGTATGTAGGTGATGTATCTATACATTCACAACTCTCGCAATGCCTGTAATGTAGAAACCACGTTCCAGTACTGGTCAAAACCCTGTGTTCGATGCTACTGCACATGGTTCATTCAAATACTACCCTTAACTATGGTTAAATAGTTTAAATACGTATGTAGGTGATGTATCTATACATTTACAACTTACGCAATGCCTGTAATGGTTAAAAATGCGTACATATGTAGTGTATCTATGCATTCACAACTTTGGCAATGCCTGTAATGTAGAAACCACGTTCCAGTATTGGCCAAAGCCCTGTGTTCGATGCTACTGCACATGGTTCATTCAAATACTACCCTTAACTAGTTTAAATACGTATGTAGGTGATGTATCTATACATTCACAACTCTCGCAATGCCTGTAATGGTTAAAAATGTAGAAACCACGTTCCAGTATTGGTCAAAGCCCTGTGTTCGATGCTACTGCACATGGTTCATTCAAATACTACCCTTAACTAGTTTAAATACGTATGTAGGTGATGTATCTATACATTCACAACTCTCGCAATGCCTGTAATGTAGAAACCACGTTCCAGTATTGGTCAAAGCCCTGTGTTCGATGCTACTGCACATGGTTCATTCAAATACTACCCTTAACTATGGTTAAATAGTTTAAATACGTATGTAGGTGATGTATCTATACATTTACAACTTACGCAATGTCTGTAATGGTTAAAAATGCGTAGATATGTAGTGTATCTATGCATTCACAACTCTCGCAATGCCTGTAATGTAGAAACCACGTTCCAGTATTGGCCAAAGCCCTGTGTTCGATGCTACTGCACATGGTTCATTCAAATACTACCCTTAACTAGTTTAAATACGTATGTAGGTGATGTATCTATACATTCACAACTCTCGCAATGCCTGTAATGTAGAAACCACATTCCAGTATTGGTCAAAGCCCTGTGTTCGATGCTACTGCACATGGTTCATTCAAATACTATCCTTTACTATGGTTAAATAGTTTAAATACGTATGTAGGTGATGTATCTATACATTTACAACTTACGCAATGCCTGTAATGGTTAAAAATGCGTAGATATGTAGTGTATCTATGCATTCACAACTTTGGCAATGCCTGTAATGTAGAAACCAAGTTCCAGTATTGGCCAAAGCCCTGTGTTCGATGCTACTGCACATGGTTCATTCAAATACTACCCTTAACTAGTTTAAATACGTATGTAGGTGATGTATCTATACATTCACAACTCTCGCAATGCCTGTAATGTAGAAACCACGTTCCAGTTTTGGCCAAAGCCCTGTGTTCGATGCTACTGCACATGGTTCATTCAAATACTACCCTTAACTATGGTTAAATAGTTTAAATACGTATGTAGGTGATGTATCTATACATTTACAACTTACGCAATCCCTGTAATGGTTAAAAATGCGTATATATGTAGTGTATCTATGCATTCACAACTTTCGCAATGCCTGTAATGTAGAAACCACGTTCCAGTATTGGCCAAAGCCCTGTGTTCGATGCTACTGCACATGGTTCATTCAAATACTACCCTTAACTAGTTTAAATACGTATGTAGGTGATGTATCTATACATTCACAACTCTCGCAATGCCTGTAATGTAGAAACCACGTTCCAGTATTGGTCAAAGCCCTGTGTTCGATGCTACTGCACATGGTTCATTCAAATACTACCCTTAACTATGGTTAAATAGTTTAAATACGTATGTAGGTGATGTATCTATACATTTACAACTTACGCAATGCCTGTAATGGTTAAAAATGCGTAGATATGTAGTGTATCTATGCATTCACAACTTTGGCAATGCCTGTAATGTAGAAACCACGTTCCAGTATTGGCCAAAGCCCTGTGTTCGATGCTACTGCACATGGTTCATTCAAATACTACCCTTAACTAGTTTAAATACGTATGTAGGTGATGTATCTATACGTTCACAACTCTCGCAATGCCTGTAATGTAGAAACCACGTTCCAGTATTGGTCAAAGCCCTGTGTTCGATGCTACTGCACATGGTTCATTCAAATACTACCCTTAACTATGGTTAAATAGTTTAAATACGTATGTAGGTGATGTATCTATACATTTACAACTTACGCAATGCCTGTAATGGTTAAAAATGCGTATATATGTAGTGTATCTATGCATTCACAACTTTGGCAATGCCTGTAATGTAGAAACCACGTTCCAGTATTGGCCAAAGCCCTGTGTTCGACGCTACTGCACATGGTTCATTCAAATACTACCCTTAACTATGGTTAAATAGTTTAAATACGTATGTAGGTGATGTATCTATACATTTACAACTTACGCAATGCCTGTAATGGTTAAAAATGCGTAGATATGTAGTGTATCTATGCATTCACAACTTTGGCAATGCCTGTAATGTAGAAACCACGTTCCAGTATTGGCCAAAGCCCTGTGTTCGATGCTACTGCACATGGTTCATTCAAATACTACCCTTAACTAGTTTAAATACGTATGTAGGTGATGTATCTATACATTCACAACTCTCGCAATGCCTGTAATGGTTAAAAATGTAGAAACCACGTTCCAGTATTGGTCAAAGCCCTGTGTTCGATGCTACTGCACATGGTTCATTCAAATACTATCCTTAACTATGGTTAAATAGTTTAAATACGTATGTAGGTGATGTATCTATACATTTACAACTTACGCAATGCCTGTAATGGTTAAAAATGCGTAGATATGCAGTGTATCTGTGCATTCACAACTTTGGCAATGCCTGTAATGTAGAAACCACGTTCCAGTATTGGCCAAAGCCCTGTGTTCGATGCTACTGCACATGGTTCATTCAAATACTACCCTTAACTAGTTTAAATACGTATGTAGGTGATGTATCTATACATTCACAACTCTCGCAATGCCTGTAATGTAGAAACCACGTTCCAGTATTGGTCAAAACCCTGTGTTCGATGCTACTGCACATGGTTCATTCAAATACTACCCTTAACTATGGTTAAATAGTTTAAATACGTATGTAGGTGATGTATCTATACATTTACAACTTACGCAATGCCTGTAATGGTTAAAAATGCGTAGATATGTAGTGTATCTATGCATTCACAACTTTGGCAATGCCTGTAATGTAGAAACCACGTTCCAGTATTGGCCAAAGCCCTGTGTTCGATGCTACTGCACATGGTTCATTCAAATACTACCCTTAACTAGTTTAAATACGTATGTAGGTGATGTATCTATACATTCACAACTCTCGCAATGCCTGTAATGGTTAAAAATGTAGAAACCACGTTCCAGTATTGGTCAAAGCCCTGTGTTCGATGCTACTGCACATGGTTCATTCAAATACTATCCTTAACTATGGTTAAATAGTTTAAATACGTATGTAGGTGATGTATCTATACATTTACAACTTACGCAATGCCTGTAATGGTTAAAAATGCGTATATATGTAGTGTATCTATGCATTCACAACTTTGGCAATGCCTGTAATGTAGAAACCACGTTCCAGTATTGGCCAAAGCCCTGTGTTCGATGCTACTGCACATGGTTCATTCAAATACTACCCTTAACTAGTTTAAATACGTATGTAGGTGATGTATCTATACATTCACAACTCTCGCAATGCCTGTAATGTAGAAACCACGTTCCAGTATTGGTCAAAGCCCTGTGTTCGATGCTACTGCACATGGTTCATTCAAATACTATCCTTAACTATGGTTAAATAGTTTAAATACGTATGTAGGTGATGTATCTATACATTTACAACTTACGCAATGCCTGTAATGGTTAAAAATGCGTATATATGTAGTGTATCTATGCATTCACAACTTTGGCAATGCCTGTAATGTAGAAACCACGTTCCAGTATTGGCCAAAGCCCTGTGTTCGATGCTACTGCACATGGTTCATTCAAATACTACCCTTAACTAGTTTAAATACGTATGTAGGTGATGTATCTATACATTCACAACTCTCGCAATGCCTGTAATGTAGAAACCACGTTCCAGTATTGGTCAAAGCCCTGTGTTCGATGCTACTGCACATGGTTCATTCAAATACTACCCTTAACTATGGTTAAATAGTTTAAATACGTATGTAGGTGATGTATCTATACATTTACAACTTACGTAATGCCTGTAATGGTTAAAAATGCGTAGATATGTAGTGTATCTATGCATTCACAACTTTGGCAATGCCTGTAATGTAGAAACCACGTTCCAGTATTGGCCAAAGCCCTGTGTTCGATGCTACTGCACATGGTTCATTCAAATACTACCCTTAACTAGTTTAAATACGTATGTAGGTGATGTATCTATACATTCACAACTCTCGCAATGCCTGTAATGGTTAAAAATGTAGAAACCACGTTCCAGTATTGGTCAAAGCCCTGTGTTCGATGCTACTGCACATGGTTCATTCAAATACTATCCTTAACTATGGTTAAATAGTTTAAATACGTATGTAGGTGATGTATCTATACATTTACAACTTACGCAATGCCTGTAATGGTTAAAAATGCGTATATATGTAGTGTATCTATGCATTCACAACTTTGGCAATGCCTGTAATGTAGAAACCACGTTCCAGTATTGGCCAAAGCCCTGTGTTCGATGCTACTGCACATGGTTCATTCAAATACTACCCTTAACTAGTTTAAATACGTATGTAGGTGATGTATCTATACATTCACAACTCTCGCAATGCCTGTAATGTAGAAACCACGTTCCAGTATTGGTCAAAGCCCTGTGTTCGATGCTACTGCACATGGTTCATTCAAATACTATCCTTAACTATGGTTAAATAGTTTAAATACGTATGTAGGTGATGTATCTATACATTTACAACTTACGCAATGCCTGTAATGGTTAAAAATGCGTATATATGTAGTGTATCTATGCATTCACAACTTTGGCAATGCCTGTAATGTAGAAACCACGTTCCAGTATTGGCCAAAGCCCTGTGTTCGATGCTACTGCACATGGTTCATTCAAATACTACCCTTAACTAGTTTAAATACGTATGTAGGTGATGTATCTATACATTCACAACTCTCGCAATGCCTGTAATGTAGAAACCACGTTCCAGTATTGGTCAAAGCCCTGTGTTCGATGCTACTGCACATGGTTCATTCAAATACTACCCTTAACTATGGTTAAATAGTTTAAATACGTATGTAGGTGATGTATCTATACATTTACAACTTACGCAATGCCTGTAATGGTTAAAAATGCGTATATATGTAGTGTATCTATGCATTCACAACTTTGGCAATGCCTGTAATGTAGAAACCACGTTCCAGTATTGGCCAAAGCCCTGTGTTCGATGCTACTGCACATGGTTCATTCAAATACTACCCTTAACTAGTTTAAATACGTATGTAGGTGATGTATCTATACATTCACAACTCTCGCAATGCCTCTAATGGTTAAAAATGTAGAAACCACGTTCCAGTATTGGTCAAAGCCCTGTGTTCGATGCTACTGCACATGGTTCATTCAAATACTATCCTTAACTATGGTTAAATAGTTTAAATACGTATGTAGGTGATGTATCTATACATTTACAACTTACGCAATGCCTGTAATGGTTAAAAATGCGTAGATATGCAGTGTATCTGTGCATTCACAACTTTGGCAATGCCTGTAATGTAGAAACCACGTTCCAGTATTGGCCAAAGCCCTGTGTTCGATGCTACTGCACATGGTTCATTCAAATACTACCCTTAACTAGTTTAAATACGTATGTAGGTGATGTATCTATACATTCACAACTCTCGCAATGCCTGTAATGTAGAAACCACGTTCCAGTACTGGTCAAAACCCTGTGTTCGATGCTACTGCACATGGTTCATTCAAATACTACCCTTAACTATGGTTAAATAGTTTAAATACGTATGTAGGTGATGTATCTATACATTTACAACTTACGCAATGCCTGTAATGGTTAAAAATGCGTACATATGTAGTGTATCTATGCATTCACAACTTTGGCAATGCCTGTAATGTAGAAACCACGTTCCAGTATTGGCCAAAGCCCTGTGTTCGATGCTACTGCACATGGTTCATTCAAATACTACCCTTAACTAGTTTAAATACGTATGTAGGTGATGTATCTATACATTCACAACTCTCGCAATGCCTGTAATGGTTAAAAATGTAGAAACCACGTTCCAGTATTGGTCAAAGCCCTGTGTTCGATGCTACTGCACATGGTTCATTCAAATACTATCCTTAACTATGGTTAAATAGTTTAAATACGTATGTAGGTGATGTATCTATACATTTACAACTTACGCAATGCCTGTAATGGTTAAAAATGCGTATATATGTAGTGTATCTATGCATTCACAACTTTGGCAATGCCTGTAATGTAGAAACCACGTTCCAGTATTGGCCAAAGCCCTGTGTTCGATGCTACTGCACATGGTTCATTCAAATACTTCCCTTAACTAGTTTAAATACGTATGTAGGTGACGTATCTATACATTCACAACTCTCGCAATGCCTGTAATGTAGAAACCACGTTCCAGTATTGGTCAAAGCCCTGTGTTCGATGCTACTGCACATGGTTCATTCAAATACTATCCTTAACTATGGTTAAATAGTTTAAATACGTATGTAGGTGATGTATCTATACATTTACAACTTACGCAATGCCTGTAATGGTTAAAAATGCGTATATATGTAGTGTATCTATGCATTCACAACTTTGGCAATGCCTGTAATGTAGAAACCACGTTCCAGTATTGGCCAAAGCCCTGTGTTCGATGCTACTGCACATGGTTCATTCAAATACTACCCTTAACTAGTTTAAATACGTATGTAGGTGATGTATCTATACATTCACAACTCTCGCAATGCCTGTAATGGTTAAAAATGTAGAAACCACGTTCCAGTATTGGTCAAAGCCCTGTGTTCGATGCTACTGCACATGGTTCATTCAAATACTATCCTTAACTATGGTTAAATAGTTTAAATACGTATGTAGGTGATGTATCTATACATTTACAACTTACGCAATGCCTGTAATGGTTAAAAATGCGTATATATGTAGTGTATCTATGCATTCACAACTTTGGCAATGCCTGTAATGTAGAAACCACGTTCCAGTATTGGCCAAAGCCCTGTGTTCGATGCTACTGCACATGGTTCATTCAAATACTACCCTTAACTAGTTTAAATACGTATGTAGGTGATGTATCTATACATTCACAACTCTCGCAATGCCTCTAATGGTTAAAAATGTAGAAACCACGTTCCAGTATTGGTCAAAGCCCTGTGTTCGATGCTACTGCACATGGTTCATTCAAATACTATCCTTAACTATGGTTAAATAGTTTAAATACGTATGTAGGTGATGTATCTATACATTTACAACTTACGCAATGCCTGTAATGGTTAAAAATGCGTAGATATGCAGTGTATCTGTGCATTCACAACTTTGGCAATGCCTGTAATGTAGAAACCACGTTCCAGTATTGGCCAAAGCCCTGTGTTCGATGCTACTGCACATGGTTCATTCAAATACTACCCTTAACTAGTTTAAATACGTATGTAGGTGATGTATCTATACATTCACAACTCTCGCAATGCCTGTAATGTAGAAACCACGTTCCAGTACTGGTCAAAACCCTGTGTTCGATGCTACTGCACATGGTTCATTCAAATACTACCCTTAACTATGGTTAAATAGTTTAAATACGTATGTAGGTGATGTATCTATACATTTACAACTTACGCAATGCCTGTAATGGTTAAAAATGCGTAGATATGTAGTGTATCTATGCATTCACAACTTTGGCAATGCCTGTAATGTAGAAACCACGTTCCAGTATTGGCCAAAGCCCTGTGTTCGATGCTACTGCACATGGTTCATTCAAATACTACCCTTAACTAGTTTAAATACGTATGTAGGTGATGTATCTATACATTCACAACTCTCGCAATGCCTGTAATGGTTAAAAATGTAGAAACCACGTTCCAGTATTGGTCAAAGCCCTGTGTTCGATGCTACTGCACATGGTTCATTCAAATACTATCCTTAACTATGGTTAAATAGTTTAAATACGTATGTAGGTGATGTATCTATACATTTACAACTTACGCAATGCCTGTAATGGTTAAAAATGCGTATATATGTAGTGTATCTATGCATTCACAACTTTGGCAATGCCTGTAATGTAGAAACCACGTTCCAGTATTGGCCAAAGCCCTGTGTTCGATGCTACTGCACATGGTTCATTCAAATACTACCCTTAACTAGTTTAAATACGCATGTAGGTGATGTATCTATACATTCACAACTCTCGCAATGCCTCTAATGGTTAAAAATGTAGAAACCACGTTCCAGTATTGGTCAAAGCCCTGTGTTCGATGCTACTGCACATGGTTCATTCAAATACTATCCTTAACTATGGTTAAATAGTTTAAATACGTATGTAGGTGATGTATCTATACATTTACAACTTACGCAATGCCTGTAATGGTTAAAAATGCGTAGATATGTAGTGTATCTATGCATTCACAACTTTGGCAATGCCTGTAATGTAGAAACCACGTTCCAGTATTGGCCAAAGCCCTGTGTTCGATGCTACTGCACATGGTTCATTCAAATACTACCCTTAACTAGTTTAAATACGTATGTAGGTGATGTATCTATACATTCACAACTCTCGCAATGCCTGTAATGTAGAAACCACGTTCCAGTATTGGTCAAAGCCCTGTGTTCGATGCTACTGCACATGGTTCATTCAAATACTACCCTTAACTATGGTTAAATAGTTTAAATACGTATGTAGGTGATGTATCTATACATTTACAACTTACGCAATGCCTGTAATGGTTAAAAATGCGTATATATGTAGTGTATCTATGCATTCACAACTTTGGCAATGCCTGTAATGTAGAAACCACGTTCCAGTATTGGCCAAAGCCCTGTGTTCGATGCTACTGCACATGGTTCATTCAAATACTACCCTTAACTAGTTTAAATACGTATGTAGGTGATGTATCTATACATTCACAACTCTCGCAATGCCTGTAATGTAGAAACCACGTTCCAGTATTGGTCAAAGCCCTGTGTTCGATGCTACTGCACATGGTTCATTCAAATACTATCCTTAACTATGGTTAAATAGTTTAAATACGTATGTAGGTGATGTATCTATACATTTACAACTTACGCAATGCCTGTAATGGTTAAAAATGCGTAGATATGTAGTGTATCTATGCATTCACAACTTTGGCAATGCCTGTAATGTAGAAACCACGTTCCAGTATTGGCCAAAGCCCTGTGTTCGATGCTACTGCACATGGTTCATTCAAATACTACCCTTAACTAGTTTAAATACGTATGTAGGTGATGTATCTATACATTCACAACTCTCGCAATGCCTGTAATGTAGAAACCACGTTCCAGTATTGGTCAAAGCCCTGTGTTCGATGCTACTGCACATGGTTCATTCAAATACTACCCTTAACTATGGTTAAATAGTTTAAATACGTATGTAGGTGATGTATCTATACATTTACAACTTACGCAATGCCTGTAATGGTTAAAAATGCGTACATATGTAGTGTATCTATGCATTCACAACTTTGGCAATGCCTGTAATGTAGAAACCACGTTCCAGTATTGGTCAAAGCCCTGTGTTCGATGCTACTGCACATGGTTCATTCAAATACTACCCTTAACTAGTTTAAATACGTATGTAGGTGATGTATCTATACATTCACAACTCTCGCAATGCCTGTAATGTAGAAACCACGTTCCAGTTTTGGTCAAAGCCCTGTGTTCGATGCTACTGCACATGGTTCATTCAAATACTACCCTTAACTATGGTTAAATAGTTTAAATACGTATGTAGGTGATGTATCTATACATTTACAACTTACGCAATGCCTGTAATGGTTAAAAATGCGTAGATATGTAGTGTATCTATGCATTCACAACTTTGGCAATGCCTGTAATGTAGATACCACGTTCCAGTATTGGCCAAAGCCCTGTGTTCGACGCTACTGCACATGGTTCATTCAAATACTACCCTTAACTAGTTTAAATACGTATGTAGGTGATGTATCTATACATTCACAACTCTCGCAATGCCTGTAATGTAGAAACCACATTCCAGTTTTGGTCAAAGCCCTGTGTTCGATGCTACTGCACATGGTTCATTCAAATACTACCCTTAACTATGGTTAAATAGTTTAAATACGTATGTAGGTGATGTATCTATACATTTACAACTTACGCAATGCCTGTAATGGTTAAAAATGCGTAGATATGTAGTGTATCTATGCATTCACAACTTTGGCAATGCCTGTAATGTAGATACCACGTTCCAGTATTGGCCAAAGCCCTGTGTTCGACGCTACTGCACATGGTTCATTCAAATACTACCCTTAACTAGTTTAAATACGTATGTAGGTGATGTATCTATACATTCACAACTCTCGCAATGCCTGTAATGTAGAAACCACGTTCCAGTATTGGTCAAAGCCCTGTGTTCGATGCTACTGCACATGGTTCATTCAAATACTACCCTTAACTATGGTTAAATAGTTTAAATACGTATGTAGGTGATGTATCTATACATTTACAACTTACGCAATGCCTGTAATGGTTAAAAATGCGTATATATGTAGTGTATCTATGCATTCAGAACTTTGGCAATGCCTGTAATGTAGAAACCACGTTCCAGTATTGGCCAAAGCCCTGTGTTCGATGCTACTGCACATGGTTCATTCAAATACTACCCTTAACTAGTTTAAATACGTATGTAGGTGATGTATCTATACATTCACAACTCTCGCAATGCCTGTAATGTAGAAACCACGTTCGAGTATTGGTCAAAGCCCTGTGTTCGATGCTACTGCACATGGTTCATTCAAATACTACCCTTAACTAGTTTAAATACGTATGTAGGTGATGTATCTATACATTCACAACTCTCGCAATGCCTGTAATGTAGAAACCACGTTCCAGTATTGGTCAAAGCCCTGTGTTCGATGCTACTGCACATGGTTCATTCAAATACTACCCTTAACTAGTTTAAATACGTATGTAGGTGATGTATCTATACATTCACAACTCTCGCAATGCCTGTAATGTAGAAACCACGTTCCAGTTTTGGTCAAAGCCCTGTGTTCGATGCTACTGCACATGGTTCATTCAAATACTACCCTTAACTATGGTTAAATAGTTTAAATACGTATGTAGGTGATGTATCTATACATTTACAACTTACGCAATGCCTGTAATGGTTAAAAATGCGTAGATATGTAGTGTATCTATGCATTCACAACTTTGGCAATGCCTGTAATGTAGATACCACGTTCCAGTATTGGCCAAAGCCCTGTGTTCGACGCTACTGCACATGGTTCATTCAAATACTACCCTTAACTAGTTTAAATACGTATGTAGGTGATGTATCTATACATTCACAACTCTCGCAATGCCTGTAATGTAGAAACCACGTTCCAGTATTGGTCAAAGCCCTGTGTTCGATGCTACTGCACATGGTTCATTCAAATACTACCCTTAACTATGGTTAAATAGTTTAAATACGTATGTAGGTGATGTATCTATACATTTACAACTTACGCAATGCCTGTAATGGTTAAAAATGCGTAGATATGTAGTGTATCTATGCATTCACAACTTTGGCAATGCCTGTAATGTAGATACCACGTTCCAGTATTGGCCAAAGCCCTGTGTTCGACGCTACTGCACATGGTTCATTCAAATACTACCCTTAACTAGTTTAAATACGTATGTAGGTGATGTATCTATACATTCACAACTCTCGCAATGCCTGTAATGTAGAAACCACGTTCCAGTATTGGTCAAAGCCCTGTGTTCGATGCTACTGCACATGGTTCATTCAAATACTACCCTTAACTATGGTTAAATAGTTTAAATACGTATGTAGGTGATGTATCTATACATTTACAACTTACGCAATGCCTGTAATGGTTAAAAATGCGTAGATATGTAGTGTATCTATGCATTCACAACTTTGGCAATGCCTGTAATGTAGATACCACGTTCCAGTATTGGCCAAAGCCCTGTGTTCGACGCTACTGCACATGGTTCATTCAAATACTACCCTTAACTAGTTTAAATACGTATGTAGGTGATGTATCTATACATTCACAACTCTCGCAATGCCTGTAATGTAGAAACCACATTCCAGTTTTGGTCAAAGCCCTGTGTTCGATGCTACTGCACATGGTTCATTCAAATACTACCCTTAACTATGGTTAAATAGTTTAAATACGTATGTAGGTGATGTATCTATACATTTACAACTTACGCAATGCCTGTAATGGTTAAAAATGCGTAGATATGTAGTGTATCTATGCATTCACAACTTTGGCAATGCCTGTAATGTAGATACCACGTTCCAGTATTGGCCAAAGCCCTGTGTTCGACGCTACTGCACATGGTTCATTCAAATACTACCCTTAACTAGTTTAAATACGTATGTAGGTGATGTATCTATACATTCACAACTCTCGCAATGCCTGTAATGTAGAAACCACGTTCCAGTATTGGTCAAAGCCCTGTGTTCGATGCTACTGCACATGGTTCATTCAAATACTACCCTTAACTATGGTTAAATAGTTTAAATACGTATGTAGGTGATGTATCTATACATTTACAACTTACGCAATGCCTGTAATGGTTAAAAATGCGTATATATGTAGTGTATCTATGCATTCAGAACTTTGGCAATGCCTGTAATGTAGAAACCACGTTCCAGTATTGGCCAAAGCCCTGTGTTCGATGCTACTGCACATGGTTCATTCAAATACTACCCTTAACTAGTTTAAATACGTATGTAGGTGATGTATCTATACATTCACAACTCTCGCAATGCCTGTAATGTAGAAACCACGTTCGAGTATTGGTCAAAGCCCTGTGTTCGATGCTACTGCACATGGTTCATTCAAATACTACCCTTAACTAGTTTAAATACGTATGTAGGTGATGTATCTATACATTCACAACTCTCGCAATGCCTGTAATGTAGAAACCACGTTCCAGTATTGGTCAAAGCCCTGTGTTCGATGCTACTGCACATGGTTCATTCAAATACTACCCTTAACTAGTTTAAATACGTATGTAGGTGATGTATCTATACATTCACAACTCTCGCAATGCCTGTAATGTAGAAACCACATTCCAGTTTTGGTCAAAGCCCTGTGTTCGATGCTACTGCACATGGTTCATTCAAATACTACCCTTAACTATGGTTAAATAGTTTAAATACGTATGTAGGTGATGTATCTATACATTTACAACTTACGCAATGCCTGTAATGGTTAAAAATGCGTAGATATGTAGTGTATCTATGCATTCACAACTTTGGCAATGCCTGTAATGTAGATACCACGTTCCAGTATTGGCCAAAGCCCTGTGTTCGACGCTACTGCACATGGTTCATTCAAATACTACCCTTAACTAGTTTAAATACGTATGTAGGTGATGTATCTATACATTCACAACTCTCGCAATGCCTGTAATGTAGAAACCACGTTCCAGTATTGGTCAAAGCCCTGTGTTCGATGCTACTGCACATGGTTCATTCAAATACTACCCTTAACTATGGTTAAATAGTTTAAATACGTATGTAGGTGATGTATCTATACATTTACAACTTACGCAATGCCTGTAATGGTTAAAAATGCGTATATATGTAGTGTATCTATGCATTCACAACTTTGGCAATGCCTGTAATGTAGAAACCACGTTCCAGTATTGGCCAAAGCCCTGTGTTCGATGCTACTGCACATGGTTCATTCAAATACTACCCTTAACTAGTTTAAATACGTATGTAGGTGATGTATCTATACATTCACAACTCTCGCAATGCCTGTAATGTAGAAACCACGTTCGAGTATTGGTCAAAGCCCTGTGTTCGATGCTACTGCACATGGTTCATTCAAATACTATCCTTAACTATGGTTAAATAGTTTAAATACGTATGTAGGTGATGTATCTATACATTTACAACTTACGCAATGCCTGTAATGGTTAAAAATGCGTACATATGTAGTGTATCTATGCATTCACAACTTTCGCAATGCCTGTAATGTAGAAACCACGTTCCAGTATTGGCCAAAGCCCTGTGTTCGATGCTACTGCACATGGTTCATTCAAATACTACCCTTAACTAGTTTAAATACGTATGTAGGTGATGTATCTATACATTCACAACTCTCGCAATGCCTGTAATGTAGAAACCACGTTCCAGTATTGGTCAAAGCCCTGTGTTCGATGCTACTGCACATGGTTCATTCAAATACTACCCTTAACTAGTTTAAATACGTATGTAGGTGATGTATCTATACATTCACAACTCTCGCAATGCCTGTAATGTAGAAACCACATTCCAGTATTGGTCAAAGCCCTGTGTTCGATGCTACTGCACATGGTCCATTCAAATACTACCCTTAACTATGGTTAAATAGTTTAAATACGTATGTAGGTGATGTATCTATACATTCACAACTCTCGCAATGCCTGTAATGTAGAAACCACGTTCCAGTTTTGGTCAAAGCCCTGTGTTCGATGCTACTGCACATGGTTCATTCAAATACTACCCTTAACTATGGTTAAATAGTTTAAATACGTATGTAGGTGATGTATCTATACATTTACAACTTACGCAATGCCTGTAATGGTTAAAAATGCGTAGATATGTAGTGTATCTATGCATTCACAACTTTGGCAATGCCTGTAATGTAGATACCACGTTCCAGTATTGGCCAAAGCCCTGTGTTCAACGCTACTGCACATGGTTCATTCAAATACTACCCTTAACTAGTTTAAATACGTATGTAGGTGATGTATCTATACATTCACAACTCTCGCAATGCCTGTAATGTAGAAACCACATTCCAGTTTTGGTCAAAGCCCTGTGTTCGATGCTACTGCACATGGTTCATTCAAATACTACCCTTAACAATGGTTAAATAGTTTAAATACGTATGTAGGTGATGTATCTATACATTTACAACTTACGCAATGCCTGTAATGGTTAAAAATGCGTAGATATGTAGTGTATCTATGCATTCACAACTTTGGCAATGCCTGTAATGTAGATACCACGTTCCAGTATTGGCCAAAGCCCTGTGTTCGACGCTACTGCACATGGTTCATTCAAATACTACCCTTAACTAGTTTAAATACGTATGTAGGTGATGTATCTATACATTCACAACTCTCGCAATGCCTGTAATGTAGAAACCACGTTCCAGTATTGGTCAAAGCCCTGTGTTCGATGCTACTGCACATGGTTCATTCAAATACTACCCTTAACTATGGTTAAATAGTTTAAATACGTATGTAGGTGATGTATCTATACATTTACAACTTACGCAATGCCTGTAATGGTTAAAAATGCGTATATATGTAGTGTATCTATGCATTCAGAACTTTGGCAATGCCTGTAATGTAGAAACCACGTTCCAGTATTGGCCAAAGCCCTGTGTTCGATGCTACTGCACATGGTTCATTCAAATACTACCCTTAACTAGTTTAAATACGTATGTAGGTGATGTATCTATACATTCACAACTCTCGCAATGCCTGTAATGTAGAAACCACGTTCGAGTATTGGTCAAAGCCCTGTGTTCGATGCTACTGCACATGGTTCATTCAAATACTACCCTTAACTAGTTTAAATACGTATGTAGGTGATGTATCTATACATTCACAACTCTCGCAATGCCTGTAATGTAGAAACCACATTCCAGTTTTGGTCAAAGCCCTGTGTTCGATGCTACTGCACATGGTTCATTCAAATACTACCCTTAACTATGGTTAAATAGTTTAAATACGTATGTAGGTGATGTATCTATACATTTACAACTTACGCAATGCCTGTAATGGTTAAAAATGCGTAGATATGTAGTGTATCTATGCATTCACAACTTTGGCAATGCCTGTAATGTAGATACCACGTTCCAGTATTGGCCAAAGCCCTGTGTTCGACGCTACTGCACATGGTTCATTCAAATACTACCCTTAACTAGTTTAAATACGTATGTAGGTGATGTATCTATACATTCACAACTCTCGCAATGCCTGTAATGTAGAAACCACGTTCCAGTATTGGTCAAAGCCCTGTGTTCGATGCTACTGCACATGGTTCATTCAAATACTACCCTTAACTATGGTTAAATAGTTTAAATACGTATGTAGGTGATGTATCTATACATTTACAACTTACGCAATGCCTGTAATGGTTAAAAATGCGTATATATGTAGTGTATCTATGCATTCAGAACTTTGGCAATGCCTGTAATGTAGAAACCACGTTCCAGTATTGGCCAAAGCCCTGTGTTCGATGCTACTGCACATGGTTCATTCAAATACTACCCTTAACTAGTTTAAATACGTATGTAGGTGATGTATCTATACATTCACAACTCTCGCAATGCCTGTAATGTAGAAACCACGTTCGAGTATTGGTCAAAGCCCTGTGTTCGATGCTACTGCACATGGTTCATTCAAATACTATCCTTAACTATGGTTAAATAGTTTAAATACGTATGTAGGTGATGTATCTATACATTTACAACTTACGCAATGCCTGTAATGGTTAAAAATGCGTACATATGTAGTGTATCTATGCATTCACAACTTTCGCAATGCCTGTAATGTAGAAACCACGTTCCAGTATTGGCCAAAGCCCTGTGTTCGATGCTACTGCACATGGTTCATTCAAATACTACCCTTAACTAGTTTAAATACGTATGTAGGTGATGTATCTATACATTCACAACTCTCGCAATGCCTGTAATGTAGAAACCACGTTCCAGTATTGGTCAAAGCCCTGTGTTCGATGCTACTGCACATGGTTCATTCAAATACTACCCTTAACTAGTTTAAATACGTATGTAGGTGATGTATCTATACATTCACAACTCTCGCAATGCCTGTAATGTAGAAACCACATTCCAGTATTGGTCAAAGCCCTGTGTTCGATGCTACTGCACATGGTCCATTCAAATACTACCCTTAACTATGGTTAAATAGTTTAAATACGTATGTAGGTGATGTATCTATACATTCACAACTCTCGCAATGCCTGTAATGTAGAAACCACGTTCCAGTATTGGCCAAAGCCCTGTGTTCGATGCTACTGCACATGGTTCATTCAAATACTACCCTTAACTAGTTTAAATACGTATGTAGGTGATGTATCTATACATTCACAACTCTCGCAATGCCTGTAATGTAGAAACCACGTTCCAGTATTGGTCAAAGCCCTGTGTTCGATGCTACTCCACATGGTTCATTCAAATACTACCCTTAACTAGTTTAAATACGTATGTAGGTGATGTATCTATACATTCACAACTCTCGCAATGCCTGTAATGTAGAAACCACGTTCCAGTATTGGTCAAAGCCCTGTGTTCGATGTTACTGCACATGGTTCATTCAAATACTATCCTTAACTATGGTTAAATAGTTTAAATACGTATGTAGGTGATGCATCTATATATTTACAACTTACGCAATGCCTGTAATGGTTAAAAATGCGTACATATGTAGTGTATCTATGCATTCACAACTTTGGCAATGCCTGTAATGTAGAAACCACGTTCCAGTATTGGCCAAAGCCCTGTGTTCGATGCTACTGCACATGGTTCATTCAAATACTACCCTTAACTATGGTTAAATAGTTTAAATACGTATGTAGGTGATGTATCTATACATTTACAACTTACGCAATCCCTGTAATGGTTAAAAATGCGTATATATGTAGTGTATCTATGCATTCACAACTTTCGCAATGCCTGTAATGTAGAAACCACGTTCCAGTATTGGCCAAAGCCCTGTGTTCGATGCTACTGCACATGGTTCATTCAAATACTACCCTTAACTAGTTTAAATACGTATGTAGGTGATGTATCTATACATTCACAACTCTCGCAATGCCTGTAATGTAGAAACCACGTTCCAGTATTGGTCAAAGCCCTGTGTTCGATGCTACTGCACATGGTTCATTCAAATACTACCCTTAACTAGTTTAAATACGTATGTAGGTGATGTATCTATACATTCACAACTCTCGCAATGCCTGTAATGTAGAAACCACATTCCAGTATTGGTCAAAGCCCTGTGTTTGATGCTACTGCACATGGTTCATTCAAATACTACCCTTAACTATGGTTAAATAGTTTAAATACGTATGTAGGTGATGTATCTATACATTCACAACTCTCGCAATGCCTGTAATGTAGAAACCACGTTCCAGTATTGGTCAAAGCCCTGTGTTCGATGCTACTGCACATGGTTCATTCAAATACTACCCTTAACTAGTTTAAATACGTATGTAGGTGATGTATCTATACATTCACAACTCTCGCAATGCCTGTAATGTAGAAACCACGTTCCAGTATTGGTCAAATCCCTGTGTTCGATGCTACTGCTTATGGTTCATTCAAATACTACCCTTAACTATGGTTAAAAAGTTTAAATACGTATGTAGGTGATGTATCTATACATTTACAACTCTCGCAATGCCTGTAATGGTTAAAAATGCGTAGATATGTAGTGTATCTATGCATTCACAACTTTGGCAATGCCTGTAATGTAGAAACCACGTTCCAGTATTGGCCAAAGCCCTGTGTTCGATGCTACTGCACATGGTTCATTCAAATACTACCCTTAACTAGTTTAAATACGTATGTAGGTGATGTATCTATACATTCACAACTCTCGCAATGCCTGTAATGTAGAAACCACGTTCCAGTATTGGTCAAAGCCCTGTGTTCGATGCTACTGCACATGGTTCATTCAAATACTACCCTTAACTATGGTTAAATAGTTTAAATACGTATGTAGGTGATGTATCTATACATTTACAACTTACGCAATCCCTGTAATGGTTAAAAATGCGTATATATGTAGTGTATCTATGCATTCACAACTTTGGCAATGCCTGTAATGTAGAAACCACGTTCCAGTATTGGCCAAAGCCCTGTGTTCGATGCTACTGCACATGGTTCATTCAAATACTACCCTTAACTAGTTTAAATACGTATGTAGGTGATGTATCTATACATTCACAACTCTCGCAATGCCTGTAATGTAGAAACCACGTTCCAGTATTGGTCAAAGCCCTGTGTTCGATGCTACTGCACATGGTTCATTCAAATACTACCCTTAACTAGTTTAAATACGTATGTAGGTGATGTATCTATACATTCACAACTCTCGCAATGCCTGTAATGTAGAAACCACATTCCAGTTTTGGTCAAAGCCCTGTGTTCGATGCTACTGCACATGGTTCATTCAAATACTACCCTTAACTATGGTTAAATAGTTTAAATACGTATGTAGGTGATGTATCTATACATTTACAACTTACGCAATGCCTGTAATGGTTAAAAATGCGTAGATATGTAGTGTATCTATGCATTCACAACTTTGGCAATGCCTGTAATGTAGATACCACGTTCCAGTATTGGCCAAAGCCCTGTGTTCGATGCTACTGCACATGGTTCATTCAAATACTACCCTTAACTAGTTTAAATACGTATGTAGGTGATGTATCTATACATTCACAACTCTTGCAATGCCTGTAATGTAGAAACCACGTTCCAGTATTGGTCAAAGCCCTGTGTTCGATGCTACTGCACATGGTTCATTCAAATACTACCCTTAACTATGGTTAAATAGTTTAAATACGTATGTAGGTGATGTATCTATACATTTACAACTTACGCAATGCCTGTAATGGTTAAAAATGCGTAGATATGTAGTGTATCTATGCATTCAGAACTTTGGCAATGCCTGTAATGTAGAAACCACGTTCCAGTATTGGCCAAAGCCCTGTGTTCGATGCTACTGCACATGGTTCATTCAAATACTACCCTTAACTAGTTTAAATACGTATGTAGGTGATGTATCTATACATTCACAACTCTCGCAATGCCTGTAATGTAGAAACCACGTTCCAGTATTGGTCAAAGCCCTGTGTTCGATGCTACTGCACATGGTTCATTCAAATACTATCCTTAACTATGGTTAAATAGTTTAAATACGTATGTAGGTGATGTATCTATACATTTACAACTTACGCAATGCCTGTAATGGTTAAAAATGCGTACATATGTAGTGTATCTATGCATTCACAACTTTGGCAATGCCTGTAATGTAGAAACCACGTTCCAGTATTGGCCAAAGCCCTGTGTTCGATGCTACTGCACATGGTTCATTCAAATACTACCCTTAACTAGTTTAAATACGTATGTAGGTGATGTATGTATACATTCACAACTCTCGCAATGCCTGTAATGTAGAAACCACGTTCCAGTATTGGTCAAAGCCCTGTGTTCGATGCTACTGCACATGGTTCATTCAAATACTACCCTTAACTAGTTTAAATACGTATGTAGGTGATGTATCTATACATTCACAACTCTCGCAATGCCTGTAATGTAGAAACCACATTCCAGTATTGGTCAAAGCCCTGTGGTCGATGCTACTGCACATGGTTCATTCAAATACTACCCTTAACTATGGTTAAATAGTTTAAATACGTATGTAGGTGATGTATCTATACATTCACAACTCTCGCAATGCCTGTAATGTAGAAACCACGTTCCAGTATTGGTCAAAGCCCTGTGTTCGATGCTACTGCACATGGTTCATTCAAATACTACCCTTAACTAGTTTAAATACGTATGTAGGTGATGTATCTATACATTCACAACTCTCGCAATGCCTGTAATGTAGAAACCACGTTCCAGTATTGGTCAAATCCCTGTGTTCGATGCTACTGCTTATGGTTCATTCAAATACTACCCTTAACTATGGTTAAATAGTTTAAATACGTATGTAGGTGATGTATCTATACATTTACAACTCTCGCAATGCCTGTAATGGTTAAAAATGCGTAGATATGTAGTGTATCTATGCATTCACAACTTTGGCAATGCCTGTAATGTAGAAACCACGTTCCAGTATTGGCCAAAGCCCTGTGTTCGATGCTACTGCACATGGTTCATTCAAATACTACCCTTAACTAGTTTAAATACGTATGTAGGTGATGTATCTATACATTCACAACTCTCGCAATGCCTGTAATGTAGAAACCACGTTCCAGTATTGGTCAAAGCCCTGTGTTCGATGCTACTGCACATGGTTCATTCAAATACTACCCTTAACTATGGTTAAATAGTTTAAATACGTATGTAGGTGATGTATCTATACATTTACAACTTACGCAATGCCTGTAATGGTTAAAAAAGCGTATATATGTAGTGTATCTATGCATTCAGAACTTTGGCAATGCCTGTAATGTAGAAACCACGTTCCAGTATTGGCCAAAGCCCTGTGTTCGATGCTACTGCACATGGTTCATTCAAATACTACCCTTAACTATGGTTAAATAGTTTAAATACGTATGTAGGTGATGTATCTATACATTTACAACTTACGCAATGCCTGTAATGGTTAAAAATGCGTAGATATGTAGTGTATCTATGCATTCACAACTTTGGCAATGCCTGTAATGTAGAAACCACGTTCCAGTATTGGCCAAAGCCCTGTGTTCGATGCTACTGCACATGGTTCATTCAAATACTACCCTTAACTAGTTTAAATACGTATGTAGGTGATGTATCTATACATTCACAACTCTCGCAATGCCTGTAATGTAGAAACCACGTTCCAGTATTGGTCAAAGCCCTGTGTTCGATGCTACTGCACATGGTTTTTTCAAATACTACCCTTAACTATGGTTAAATAGTTTAAATACGTATGTAGGTGATGTATCTATACATTTACAACTTACGCAATGCCTGTAATGGTTAAAAAAGCGTATATATGTAGTGTATCTATGCATTCAGAACTTTGGCAATGCCTGTAATGTAGAAACCACGTTCCAGTATTGGCCAAAGCCCTGTGTTCGATGCTACTGCACATGGTTCATTCAAATACTACCCTTAACTAGTTTAAATACGTATGTAGGTGATGTATCTATACATTCACAACTCTCGCAATGCCTGTAATGTAGAAACCACGTTCCAGTACTGGTCAAAACCCTGTGTTCGATGCTACTGCACATGGTTCATTCAAATACTACCCTTAACTATGGTTAAATAGTTTAAATACGTATGTAGGTGATGTATCTATACATTTACAACTTACGCAATGCCTGTAATGGTTAAAAATGCGTAGATATGTAGTGTATCTATGCATTCACAACTTTGGCAATGCCTGTAATGTAGAAACCACGTTCCAGTATTGGCCAAAGCCCTGTGTTCGATGCTACTGCACATGGTTCATTCAAATACTACCCTTAACTAGTTTAAATACCTATGTAGGTGATGTATCTATACATTCACAACTCTCGCAATGCCTGTAATGGTTAAAAATGTAGAAACCACTTTCCAGTATTGGTCAAAGCCCTGTGTTCGATGCTACTGCACATGGTTCATTCAAATACTACCCTTAACTATGGTTAAATAGTTTAAATACGTATGTAGGTGATGTATCTATACATTTACAACTTACGCAATGCCTGTAATGGTTAAAAATGCGTACATATGTAGTGTATCTATGCATTCACAACTTTGGCAATGCCTGTAATGTAGAAACCACGTTCCAGTATTGGCCAAAGCCCTGTGTTCGATGCTACTGCACATGGTTCATTCAAATACTACCCTTAACAAGTTTAAATACGTATGTAGGTGATGTATCTATACATTCACAACTCTCGCAATGCCTGTAATGTAGAAACCACGTTCCAGTATTGGTCAAAGCCCTGTGTTCGATGCTACTGCACATGGTTCATTCAAATACTATCCTTAACTATTGTTAAATAGTTTAAATACGTATGTAGGTGATGTATCTATACATTTACAACTTACGCAATGCCTGTAATGGTTAAAAATGCGTAGATATGTAGTGTATCTATGCATTCACAACTTTGGCAATGCCTGTAATGTAGAAACCACGTTCCAGCATTGGCCAAAGCCCTGTGTTCGATGCTACTGCACATGGTTCATTCAAATACTACCCTTAACTAGTTTAAATACGTATGTAGGTGATGTATCTATACATTCACAACTCTCGCAATGCCTGTAATGTAGAAACCACGTTCCAGTATTGGTCAAAGCCCTGTGTTCGATGCTACTGCACATGGTTCATTCAAATATTACCCTTAACTATGGTTAAATAGTTTAAATACGTATGTAGGTGATGTATCTATACATTTACAACTTACGCAATGCCTGTAATGGTTAAAAATGCGTACATATGTAGTGTATCTATGCATTCACAACTTTGGCAATGCCTGTAATGTAGAAACCACGTTCCAGTATTGGCCAAAGCCCTGTGTTCGATGCTACTGCACATGGTTCATTCAAATACTACCCTTAACTAGTTTAAATACGTATGTAGGTGATGTATCTATACATTCACAACTCTCGCAATGCCTGTAATGTAGAAACCACGTTCCAGTATTGGTCAAAGCCCTGTGTTCGATGCTACTGCACATGGTTCATTCAAATACTATCCTTAACTATGGTTAAATAGTTTAAATACGTATGTAGGTGATGTATCTATACATTTACAACTTACGCAATGCCTGTAATGGTTAAAAATGCGTAGATATGTAGTGTATCTATGCATTCACAACTTTGGCAATGCCTGTAATGTAGAAACCACGTTCCAGTATTGGCCAAAGCCCTGTGTTCGATGCTACTGCACATGGTTCATTCAAATACTACCCTTAACTAGTTTAAATACGTATGTAGGTGATGTATCTATACATTCACAACTCTCGCAATGCCTGTAATGTAGAAACCACGTTCCAGTATTGGTCAAAGCCCTGTGTTCGATGCTACTGCACATGGTTCATTCAAATACTACCCTTAACTATGGTTAAATAGTTTAAATACGTATGTAGGTGATGTATCTATACATTTACAACTTACGCAATGCCTGTAATGGTTAAAAAAGCGTATATATGTAGTGTATCTATGCATTCAGAACTTTGGCAATGCCTGTAATGTAGAAACCACGTTCCAGTATTGGCCAAAGCCCTGTGTTCGATGCTACTGCACATGGTTCATTCAAATACTACCCTTAACTAGTTTAAATACGTATGTAGGTGATGTATCTATACATTCACAACTCTCGCAATGCCTGTAATGTAGAAACCACGTTCCAGTATTGGTCAAAGCCCTGTGTTCGATGCTACTGCACATGGTTCATTCAAATACTACCCTTAACTAGTTTAAATACGTATGTAGGTGATGTATCTATACATTTACAACTCTCGCAATGCCTGTAATGGTTAAAAATGCGTAGATATGTAGTGTATCTATGCATTCACAACTTTGGCAATGCCTGTAATGTAGAAACCACGTTCCAGTATTGGCCAAAGCCCTGTGTTCGATGCTACTGCACATGGTTCATTCAAATACTACCCTTAACTAGTTTAAATACGTATGTAGGTGATGTATCTATACATTCACAACTCTCGCAATGCCTGTAATGTAGAAACCACGTTCCAGTACTGGTCAAAACCCTGTGTTCGATGCTACTGCACATGGTTCATTCAAATACTACCCTTAACTATGGTTAAATAGTTTAAATACGTATGTAGGTGATGTATCTATACATTTACAACTTACGCAATGCCTGTAATGGTTAAAAATGCGTAGATATGTAGTGTATCTATGCATTCACAACTTTGGCAATGCCTGTAATGTAGAAACCACGTTCCAGTATTGGCCAAAGCCCTGTGTTCGATGCTACTGCACATGGTTCATTCAAATACTACCCTTAACTAGTTTAAATACGTATGTAGGTGATGTATCTATACATTCACAACTCTCGCAATGCCTGTAATGTAGAAACCACGTTCCAGTATTGGTCAAAGCCCTGTGTTCGATGCTACTGCACATGGTTCATTCAAATACTACCCTTAACTATGGTTAAATAGTTTAAATACGTATGTAGGTGATGTATCTATACATTTACAACTTACGCAATGCCTGTAATGGTTAAAAAAGCGTATATATGTAGTGTATCTATGCATTCACAACTTTGGTAATGCCTGTAATGTAGAAACCACGTTCCAGTATTGGCCAAAGCCCTGTGTTCGATGCTACTGCACATGGTTCATTCAAATACTACCCTTAACTAGTTTAAATACGTATGTAGGTGATGTATCTATACATTCACAACTCTCGCAATGCCTGTAATGTAGAAACCACGTTCCAGTACTGGTCAAAACCCTGTGTTCGATGCTACTGCACATGGTTCATTCAAATACTACCCTTAACTATGGTTAAATAGTTTAAATACGTATGTAGGTGATGTATCTATACATTTACAACTTACGCAATGCCTGTAATGGTTAAAAATGCGTAGATATGTAGTGTATCTATGCATTCACAACTTTGGCAATGCCTGTAATGTAGAAACCACGTTCCAGTATTGGCCAAAGCCCTGTGTTCGATGCTACTGCACATGGTTCATTCAAATACTACCCTTAACTAGTTTAAATACGTATGTAGGTGATGTATCTATACATTCACAACTCTCGCAATGCCTGTAATGTAGAAACCACGTTCCAGTATTGGTCAAAGCCCTGTGTTCGATGCTACTGCACATGGTTCATTCAAATACTATCCTTAACTATGGTTAAATAGTTTAAATACGTATGTAGGTGATGTATCTATACATTTACAACTTACGCAATGCCTGTAATGGTTAAAAATGCGTAGATATGTAGTGTATCTATGCATTCACAACTTTGGCAATGCCTGTAATGTAGAAACCACGTTCCAGTATTGGCCAAAGCCCTGTGTTCGATGCTACTGCACATGGTTCATTCAAATACTACCCTTAACTAGTTTAAATACCTATGTAGGTGATGTATCTATACATTCCCAACTCTCGCAATGCCTGTAATGGTTAAAAATGCGTAGATATGTAGTGTATCTATGCATTCACAACTTTGGCAATGCCTGTAATGTAGAAACCACGTTCCAGTATTGGCCAAAGCCCTGTGTTCGACGCTACTGCACATGGTTCATTCAAATACTACCCTTAACTAGTTTAAATACGTATGTAGGTGATGTATCTATACATTTACAACTTACGCAATGCCTGTAATGGTTAAAAATGCGTAGATATGTAGTGTATCTATGCATTCACAACTTTGGCAATGCCTGTAATGTAGAAACCACGTTCCAGTATTGGTCAAAGCCCTGTGTTCGATGCTACTGCACATGGTTCATTCAAATACTACCCTTAACTAGTTTAAATACGTATGTAGGTGATGTATCTATACATTTACAACTCTCGCAATGCCTGTAATGGTTAAAAATGCGTAGATATGTAGTGTATCTATGCATTCACAACTTTGGCAATGCCTGTAATGTAGAAACCACGTTCCAGTATTGGCCAAAGCCCTGTGTTCGATGCTACTGCACATGGTTCATTCAAATACTACCCTTAACTAGTTTAAATACGTATGTAGGTGATGTATCTATACATTCACAACTCTCGCAATGCCTGTAATGTAGAAACCACGTTCCAGTATTGGTCAAAGCCCTGTGTTCGATGCTACTGCACATGGTTCATTCAAATACTACCCTTAACTATGGTTAAATAGTTTAAATACGTATGTAGGTGATGTATCTATACATTTACAACTTACGCAATGCCTGTAATGGTTAAAAATGCGTAGATATGTAGTGTATCTATGCATTCACAACTTTGGCAATGCCTGTAATGTAGAAACCACGTTCCAGTATTGGCCAAAGCCCTGTGTTCGATGCTACTGCACATGGTTCATTCAAATACTACCCTTAACTAGTTTAAATACGTATGTAGGTGATGTATCTATACATTCACAACTCTCGCAATGCCTGTAATGTAGAAACCACGTTCCAGTATTGGTCAAAGCCCTGTGTTCGATGCTACTGCACATGGTTCATTCAAATACTATCCTTAACTATGGTTAAATAGTTTAAATACGTATGTAGGTGATGTATCTATACATTTACAACTTACACAATGCCTGTAATGGTTAAAAATGCGTAGATATGTAGTGTATCTATGCATTCACAACTTTGGCAATGCCTGTAATGGTTAAAAATGTAGAAACCACGTTCCAGTATTGGCCAAAGCCCTGTGTTCGATGCTACTGCACATGGTTCATTCAAATACTACCCTTAACTAGTTTAAATACGTATGTAGGTGATGTATCTATACATTGACAACTCTCGCAATGCCTGTAATGTAGAAACCACGTTCCAGTATTGGTCAAAGCCCTGTGTTCGATGCTACTGCACATGGTTCATTCAAATACTACCCTTAACTAGTTTAAATACGTATGTAGGTGATGTATCTATACATTGACAACTTTGGCAATGCCTGTAATGTAGAAACCACGTTCCAGTATTGGCCAAAGCCCTGTGTTCGATGCTACTGCACATGGTTCATTCAAATACTACCCTTAACTAGTTTAAATACGTATGTAGGTGATGTATCTATACATTGACAACTCTCGCAATGCCTGTAATGTAGAAACCACGTTCCAGTATTGGTCAAAGCCCTGTGTTCGATGCTACTGCACATGGTTCATTCAAATACTACCCATAACTATGGTTAAATAGTTTAAATACGTATGTAGGTGATGTATCTATACATTTACAACTTACACAATGCCTGTAATGGTTAAAAGTGCGTATATATGTAGTGTATCTATGCATTCACAACTTTGGCAATGCCTGTAATGTAGAAACCACGTTCCAGTATTGGCCAAAGCCCTGTGTTCGATGCTACTGCACATGGTTCATTCAAATACTACCCTTAACTAGTTTAAATACGTATGTAGGTGATGTATCTATACATTCACAACTCTCGCAATGCCTGTAATGTAGAAACCACGTTCCAGTATTGGTCAAAGCCCTGTGTTCGATGCTACTGCACATGGTTCATTCAAATACTACCCTTAACTATGGTTAAATAGTTTAAATACGTATTTAGGTGATGTATCTATACATTTACAACTTACGCAATGCCTGTAATGGTTAAAAATACGTATATATGTAGTGTATCTATGCATTCACAACTTTGGCAATGCCTGTAATGTAGAAACCACGTTCCAGTATTGGTCAAAGCCCTGTGTTCGATGCTACTGCACATGGTTCATTCAAATACTACCCTTAACTAGTTTAAATACGTATGTAGGTGATGTATCTATACATTCACAACTCTCGCAATGCCTGTAATGTAGAAACCACGTTCCAGTATTGGTCAAAGCCCTGTGTTCGATGCTACTGCACATGGTTCATTCAAATACTATCCTTAACTATGGTTAAATAGTTTAAATACGTATGTAGGTGATGTATCTATACATTTACAACTTACGCAATGCCTGTAATGGTTAAAAATGCGTAGATATGTAGTGTATCTATGCATTCACAACTTTGGCAATGCCTGTAATGTAGAAACCACGTTCCAGTATTGGCCAAAGCCCTGTGTTCGATGCTACTGCACATGGTTCATTCAAATACTACCCTTAACTAGTTTAAATACCTATGTAGGTGATGTATCTATACATTCCCAACTCTCGCAATGCCTGTAATGGTTAAAAATGCGTAGATATGTAGTGTATCTATGCATTCACAACTTTGGCAATGCCTGTAATGTAGAAACCACGTTCCAGTATTGGCCAAAGCCCTGTGTTCGACGCTACTGCACATGGTTCATTCAAATACTACCCTTAACTAGTTTAAATACGTATGTAGGTGATGTATCTATACATTTACAACTTACGCAATGCCTGTAATGGTTAAAAATGCGTAGATATGTAGTGTATCTATGCATTCACAACTTTGGCAATGCCTGTAATGTAGAAACCACGTTCCAGTATTGGTCAAAGCCCTGTGTTCGATGCTACTGCACATGGTTCATTCAAATACTACCCTTAACTAGTTTAAATACGTATGTAGGTGATGTATCTATACATTTACAACTCTCGCAATGCCTGTAATGGTTAAAAATGCGTAGATATGTAGTGTATCTATGCATTCACAACTTTGGCAATGCCTGTAATGTAGAAACCACGTTCCAGTATTGGCCAAAGCCCTGTGTTCGATGCTACTGCACATGGTTCATTCAAATACTACCCTTAACTAGTTTAAATACGTATGTAGGTGATGTATCTATACATTCACAACTCTCGCAATGCCTGTAATGTAGAAACCACGTTCCAGTATTGGTCAAAGCCCTGTGTTCGATGCTACTGCACATGGTTCATTCAAATACTACCCTTAACTATGGTTAAATAGTTTAAATACGTATGTAGGTGATGTATCTATACATTTACAACTTACGCAATGCCTGTAATGGTTAAAAATGCGTAGATATGTAGTGTATCTATGCATTCACAACTTTGGCAATGCCTGTAATGTAGAAACCACGTTCCAGTATTGGCCAAAGCCCTGTGTTCGATGCTACTGCACATGGTTCATTCAAATACTACCCTTAACTAGTTTAAATACGTATGTAGGTGATGTATCTATACATTCACAACTCTCGCAATGCCTGTAATGTAGAAACCACGTTCCAGTATTGGTCAAAGCCCTGTGTTCGATGCTACTGCACATGGTTCATTCAAATACTATCCTTAACTATGGTTAAATAGTTTAAATACGTATGTAGGTGATGTATCTATACATTTACAACTTACACAATGCCTGTAATGGTTAAAAATGCGTAGATATGTAGTGTATCTATGCATTCACAACTTTGGCAATGCCTGTAATGGTTAAAAATGTAGAAACCACGTTCCAGTATTGGCCAAAGCCCTGTGTTCGATGCTACTGCACATGGTTCATTCAAATACTACCCTTAACTAGTTTAAATACGTATGTAGGTGATGTATCTATACATTGACAACTCTCGCAATGCCTGTAATGTAGAAACCACGTTCCAGTATTGGTCAAAGCCCTGTGTTCGATGCTACTGCACATGGTTCATTCAAATACTACCCTTAACTAGTTTAAATACGTATGTAGGTGATGTATCTATACATTGACAACTTTGGCAATGCCTGTAATGTAGAAACCACGTTCCAGTATTGGCCAAAGCCCTGTGTTCGATGCTACTGCACATGGTTCATTCAAATACTACCCTTAACTAGTTTAAATACGTATGTAGGTGATGTATCTATACATTGACAACTCTCGCAATGCCTGTAATGTAGAAACCACGTTCCAGTATTGGTCAAAGCCCTGTGTTCGATGCTACTGCACATGGTTCATTCAAATACTACCCATAACTATGGTTAAATAGTTTAAATACGTATGTAGGTGATGTATCTATACATTTACAACTTACACAATGCCTGTAATGGTTAAAAGTGCGTATATATGTAGTGTATCTATGCATTCACAACTTTGGCAATGCCTGTAATGTAGAAACCACGTTCCAGTATTGGCCAAAGCCCTGTGTTCGATGCTACTGCACATGGTTCATTCAAATACTACCCTTAACTAGTTTAAATACGTATGTAGGTGATGTATCTATACATTCACAACTCTCGCAATGCCTGTAATGTAGAAACCACGTTCCAGTATTGGTCAAAGCCCTGTGTTCGATGCTACTGCACATGGTTCATTCAAATACTACCCTTAACTATGGTTAAATAGTTTAAATACGTATTTAGGTGATGTATCTATACATTTACAACTTACGCAATGCCTGTAATGGTTAAAAATACGTATATATGTAGTGTATCTATGCATTCACAACTTTGGCAATGCCTGTAATGTAGAAACCACGTTCCAGTATTGGTCAAAGCCCTGTGTTCGATGCTACTGCACATGGTTCATTCAAATACTACCCTTAACTAGTTTAAATACGTATGTAGGTGATGTATCTATACATTCACAACTCTCGCAATGCCTGTAATGTAGAAACCACGTTCCAGTATTGGTCAAAGCCCTGTGTTCGATGCTACTGCACATGGTTCATTCAAATACTACCCATAACTATGGTTAAATAGTTTAAATACGTATGTAGGTGATGTATCTATACATTTACAACTTACGCAATGCCTGTAATGGTTAAAAGTGGGTATATATGTAGTGTATCTATGCATTCACAACTTTGGCAATGCCTGTAATGTAGAAACCACGTTCCAGTATTGGCCAAAGCCCTGTGTTCGATGCTACTGCACATGGTTCATTCAAATACTACCCTTAACTAGTTTAAATACGTATGTAGGTGATGTATCTATACATTCACAACTCTCGCAATGCCTGTAATGTAGAAACCACGTTCCAGTATTGGTCAAAGCCCTGTGTTCGATGCTACTGCACATGGTTCATTCAAATACTACCCTTAACTATGGTTAAATAGTTTAAATACGTATGTAGGTGATGTATCTATACATTTACAACTTACGCAATGCCTGTAATGGGTAAAAATGCGTATATATGTAGTGTATCTATGCATTCACAACTTTGGCAATGCCTGTAATGTAGAAACCACGTTCCAGTATTGGCCAAAGCCCTGTGTTCGATGCTACTGCACATGGTTCATTCAAATACTACCCTTACCTAGTTTAAATACGTATGTAGGTGATGTATCTATACATTCACAACTCTCGCAATGCCTGTAATGTAGAAACCACGTTCCAGTACTGGTCAAAACCCTGTGTTCGATGCTACTGCACATGGTTCATTCAAATACTACCCTTAACTATGGTTAAATAGTTTAAATACGTATGTAGGTGATGTATCTATACATTTACAACTTACGCAATGCCTGTAATGGTTAAAAATGCGTACATATGTAGTGTATCTATGCATTCACAACTTTCGCAATGCCTGTAATGTAGAAACCACGTTCCAGTATTGGCCAAAGCCCTGTGTTCGATGCTACTGCACATGGTTCATTCAAATACTACCCTTAACTAGTTTAAATACGTATGTAGGTGATGTATCTATACATTCCCAACTCTCGCAATGCCTGTAATTGTTAAAAATGCGTAGATATGTAGTGTATCTATGCATTCACAACTTTGGCAATGCCTGTAATGTAGAAACCACGTTCCAGTATTGGCCAAAGCCCTGTGTTCGACGCTACTGCACATGGTTCATTCAAATACTACCCTTAACTAGTTTAAATACGTATGTAGGTGATGTATCTATACATTTACAACTTACGCAATGCCTGTAATGGTTAAAAATGCGTATATATGTAGTGTATCTATGCATTCACAACTTTGGCAATGCCTGTAATGTAGAAACCACGTTCCAGTATTGGTCAAAGCCCTGTGTTCGATGCTACTGCACATGGTTCATTCAAATACTACCCTTAACTAGTTTAAATACGTATGTAGGTGATGTATCTATACATTTACAACTCTCGCAATGCCTGTAATGGTTAAAAATGCGTAGATATGTAGTGTATCTATGCATTCACAACTTTGGCAATGCCTGTAATGTAGAAACCACGTTCCAGTATTGGCCAAAGCCCTGTGTTCGATGCTACTGCACATGGTTCATTCAAATACTACCCTTAACTAGTTTAAATACGTATGTAGGTGATGTATCTATACATTCACAACTCTCGCAATGCCTGTAATGTAGAAACCACGTTCCAGTACTGGTCAAAACCCTGTGTTCGATGCTACTGCACATGGTTCATTCAAATACTACCCTTAACTATGGTTAAATAGTTTAAATACGTATGTAGGTGATGTATCTATACATTTACAACTTACGCAATGCCTGTAATGGTTAAAAATGCGTACATATGTAGTGTATCTATGCATTCACAACTTTGGCAATGCCTGTAATGTAGAAACCACGTTCCAGTATTGGCCAAAGCCCTGTGTTCGATGCTACTGCACATGGTTCATTCAAATACTACCCTTAACTAGTTTAAATACGTATGTAGGTGATGTATCTATACATTCACAACTCTCGCAATGCCTGTAATGTAGAAACCACGTTCCAGTATTGGTCAAAGCCCTGTGTTCGATGCTACTGCACATGGTTCATTCAAATACTATCCTTAACTATGGTTAAATAGTTTAAATACGTATGTAGGTGATGTATCTATACATTTACAACTTACGCAATGCCTGTAATGGTTAAAAATGCGTAGATATGTAGTGTATCTATGCATTCACAACTTTGGCAATGCCTGTAATGTAGAAACCACGTTCCAGTATTGGCCAAAGCCCTGTGTTCGATGCTACTGCACATGGTTCATTCAAATACTACCCTTAACTAGTTTAAATACGTATGTAGGTGATGTATCTATACATTCACAACTCTCGCAATGCCTGTAATGTAGAAACCACGTTCCAGTATTGGTCAAAGCCCTGTGTTCGATGCTACTGCACATGGTTCATTCAAATACTACCCTTAACTATGGTTAAATAGTTTAAATACGTATGTAGGTGATGTATCTATACATTTACAACTTACGCAATGCCTGTAATGGTTAAAAATGCGTAGATATGTAGTGTATCTATGCATTCACAACTTTGGCAATGCCTGTAATGTAGAAACCACGTTCCAGTATTGGCCAAAGCCCTGTGTTCGATGCTACTGCACATGGTTCATTCAAATACTACCCTTAACTAGTTTAAATACGTATGTAGGTGATGTATCTATACATTCACAACTCTCGCAATGCCTGTAATGTAGAAACCACGTTCCAGTATTGGTCAAAGCCCTGTGTTCGATGCTACTGCACATGGTTCATTCAAATACTATCCTTAACTATGGTTAAATAGTTTAAATACGTATGTAGGTGATGTATCTATACATTTACAACTTACGCAATGCCTGTAATGGTTAAAAATGCGTAGATATGTAGTGTATCTATGCATTCACAACTTTGGCAATGCCTGTAATGTAGAAACCACGTTCCAGTATTGGCCAAAGCCCTGTGTTCGATGCTACTGCACATGGTTCATTCAAATACTACCCTTAACTAGTTTAAATACGTATGTAGGTGATGTATCTATACATTCACAACTCTCGCAATGCCTGTAATGTAGAAACCACGTTCCAGTATTGGTCAAAGCCCTGTGTTCGATGCTACTGCACATGGTTCATTCAAATACTACCCTTAACTATGGTTAAATAGTTTAAATACGTATGTAGGTGATGTATCTATACATTTACAACTTACGCAATGCCTGTAATGGTTAAAAATGCGTAGATATGTAGTGTATCTATGCATTCACAACTTTGGCAATGCCTGTAATGTAGAAACCACGTTCCAGTATTGGCCAAAGCCCTGTGTTCGATGCTACTGCACATGGTTCATTCAAATACTACCCTTAACTAGTTTAAATACGTATGTAGGTGATGTATCTATACATTCACAACTCTCGCAATGCCTGTAATGTAGAAACCACGTTCCAGTATTGGTCAAAGCCCTGTGTTCGATGCTACTGCACATGGTTCATTCAAATACTATCCTTAACTATGGTTAAATAGTTTAAATACGTATGTAGGTGATGTATCTATACATTTACAACTTACGCAATGCCTGTAATGGTTAAAAATGCGTAGATATGTAGTGTATCTATGCATTCACAACTTTGGCAATGCCTGTAATGGTTAAAAATGTAGAAACCACGTTCCAGTATTGGCCAAAGCCCTGTGTTCGATGCTACTGCACATGGTTCATTCAAATACTACCCTTAACTAGTTTAAATACGTATGTAGGTGATGTATCTATACATTCACAACTCTCGCAATGCCTGTAATGTAGAAACCACGTTCCAGTATTGGTCAAAGCCCTGTGTTCGATGCTACTGCACATGGTTCATTCAAATACTACCCTTAACTAGTTTAAATACGTATGTAGGTGATGTATCTATACATTGACAACTTTGGCAATGCCTGTAATGTAGAAACCACGTTCCAGTATTGGCCAAAGCCCTGTGTTCGATGCTACTGCACATGGTTCATTCAAATACTACCCTTAACTAGTTTAAATACGTATGTAGGTGATGTATCTATACATTGACAACTCTCGCAATGCCTGTAATGTAGAAACCACGTTCCAGTATTGGTCAAAGCCCTGTGTTCGATGCTACTGCACATGGTTCATTCAAATACTACCCATAACTATGGTTAAATAGTTTAAATACGTATGTAGGTGATGTATCTATACATTTACAACTTACACAATGCCTGTAATGGTTAAAAGTGCGTATATATGTAGTGTATCTATGCATTCACAACTTTGGCAATGCCTGTAATGTAGAAACCACGTTCCAGTATTGGTCAAAGCCCTGTGTTCGATGCTACTGCACATGGTTCATTCAAATACTACCCTTAACTATGGTTAAATAGTTTAAATACGTATGTAGGTGATGTATCTATACATTTACAACTTACGCAATGCCTGTAATGGTTAAAAATACGTACATATGTAGTGTATCTATGCATTCACAACTTTGGCAATGCCTGTAATGTAGAAACCACGTTCCAGTATTGGCCAAAGCCCTGTGTTCGATGCTACTGCACATGGTTCATTCAAATACTACCCTTAACTAGTTTAAATACGTATGTAGGTGATGTATCTATACATTCACAACTCTCGCAATGCCTGTAATGTAGAAACCACGTTCCAGTATTGGTAAAAGCCCTGTGTTCGATGCTACTGCACATGGTTCATTCAAATACTACCCATAACTATGGTTAAATAGTTTAAATACGTATGTAGGTGATGTATCTATACATTTACAACTTACGCAATGCCTGTAATGGTTAAAAGTGGGTATATATGTAGTGTATCTATGCATTCACAACTTTGGCAATGCCTGTAATGTAGAAACCACGTTCCAGTATTGGCCAAAGCCCTGTGTTCGATGCTACTGCACATGGTTCATTCAAATACTACCCTTAACTAGTTTAAATACGTATGTAGGTGATGTATCTATACATTCACAACTCTCGCAATGCCTGTAATGTAGAAACCACGTTCCAGTATTGGTCAAAGCCCTGTGTTCGATGCTACTGCACATGGTTCATTCAAATACTATCCTTAACTATGGTTAAATAGTTTAAATACGTATGTAGGTGATGTATCTATACATTTACAACTTACGCAATGCCTGTAATGGTTAAAAATGCGTAGATATGTAGTGTATCTATGCATTCACAACTTTGGCAATGCCTGTAATGGTTAAAAATGTAGAAACCACGTTCCAGTATTGGCCAAAGCCCTGTGTTCGATGCTACTGCACATGGTTCATTCAAATACTACCCTTAACTAGTTTAAATACGTATGTAGGTGATGTATCTATACATTGACAACTCTCGCAATGCCTGTAATGTAGAAACCACGTTCCAGTATTGGTCAAAGCCCTGTGTTCGATGCTACTGCACATGGTTCATTCAAATACTACCCTTAACTAGTTTAAATACGTATGTAGGTGATGTATCTATACATTCACAACTTTGGCAATGCCTGTAATGTAGAAACCACGTTCCAGTATTGGCCAAAGCCCTGTGTTCGATGCTACTGCACATGGTTCATTCAAATACTACCCTTAACTAGTTTAAATACGTATGTAGGTGATGTATCTATACATTGACAACTCTCGCAATGCCTGTAATGTAGAAACCACGTTCCAGTATTGGTCAAAGCCCTGTGTTCGATGCTACTGCACATGGTTCATTCAAATACTACCCATAACTATGGTTAAATAGTTTAAATACGTATGTAGGTGATGTATCTATACATTTACAACTTACACAATGCCTGTAATGGTTAAAAGTGCGTATATATGTAGTGTATCTATGCATTCACAACTTACGCAATGCCTGTAATGTAGAAACCACGTTCCAGTATTGGTCAAAGCCCTGTGTTCGATGCTACTGCACATGGTTCATTCAAATACTACCCTTAACTATGGTTAAATAGTTTAAATACGTATTTAGGTGATGTATCTATACATTTACAACTTACGCAATGCCTGTAATGGTTAAAAATACGTACATATGTAGTGTATCTATGCATTCACAACTTTGGCAATGCCTGTAATGTAGAAACCACGTTCCAGTATTGGCCAAAGCCCTGTGTTCGACGCTACTGCACATGGTTCATTCAAATACTACCCTTAACTAGTTTAAATACGTATGTAGGTGATGTATCTATACATTTACAACTTACGCAATGCCTGTAATGGTTAAAAATGCGTAGATATGTAGTGTATCTATGCATTCACAACTTTGGCAATGCCTGTAATGTAGAAACCACGTTCCAGTATTGGTCAAAGCCCTGTGTTCGATGCTACTGCACATGGTTCATTCAAATACTACCCTTAACTAGTTTAAATACGTATGTAGGTGATGTATCTATACATTTACAACTCTCGCAATGCCTGTAATGGTTAAAAATGCGTAGATATGTAGTGTATCTATGCATTCACAACTTTGGCAATGCCTGTAATGTAGAAACCACGTTCCAGTATTGGCCAAAGCCCTGTGTTCGATGCTACTGCACATGGTTCATTCAAATACTACCCTTAACTAGTTTAAATACGTATGTAGGTGATGTATCTATACATTCACAACTCTCGCAATGCCTGTAATGTAGAAACCACGTTCCAGTATTGGTCAAAGCCCTGTGTTCGATGCTACTGCACATGGTTCATTCAAATACTACCCTTAACTATGGTTAAATAGTTTAAATACGTATGTAGGTGATGTATCTATACATTTACAACTTACGCAATGCCTGTAATGGTTAAAAATGCGTAGATATGTAGTGTATCTATGCATTCACAACTTTGGCAATGCCTGTAATGTAGAAACCACGTTCCAGTATTGGCCAAAGCCCTGTGTTCGATGCTACTGCACATGGTTCATTCAAATACTACCCTTAACTAGTTTAAATACGTATGTAGGTGATGTATCTATACATTCACAACTCTCGCAATGCCTGTAATGTAGAAACCACGTTCCAGTATTGGTCAAAGCCCTGTGTTCGATGCTACTGCACATGGTTCATTCAAATACTATCCTTAACTATGGTTAAATAGTTTAAATACGTATGTAGGTGATGTATCTATACATTTACAACTTACACAATGCCTGTAATGGTTAAAAATGCGTAGATATGTAGTGTATCTATGCATTCACAACTTTGGCAATGCCTGTAATGGTTAAAAATGTAGAAACCACGTTCCAGTATTGGCCAAAGCCCTGTGTTCGATGCTACTGCACATGGTTCATTCAAATACTACCCTTAACTAGTTTAAATACGTATGTAGGTGATGTATCTATACATTGACAACTCTCGCAATGCCTGTAATGTAGAAACCACGTTCCAGTATTGGTCAAAGCCCTGTGTTCGATGCTACTGCACATGGTTCATTCAAATACTACCCTTAACTAGTTTAAATACGTATGTAGGTGATGTATCTATACATTGACAACTTTGGCAATGCCTGTAATGTAGAAACCACGTTCCAGTATTGGCCAAAGCCCTGTGTTCGATGCTACTGCACATGGTTCATTCAAATACTACCCTTAACTAGTTTAAATACGTATGTAGGTGATGTATCTATACATTGACAACTCTCGCAATGCCTGTAATGTAGAAACCACGTTCCAGTATTGGTCAAAGCCCTGTGTTCGATGCTACTGCACATGGTTCATTCAAATACTACCCATAACTATGGTTAAATAGTTTAAATACGTATGTAGGTGATGTATCTATACATTTACAACTTACACAATGCCTGTAATGGTTAAAAGTGCGTATATATGTAGTGTATCTATGCATTCACAACTTTGGCAATGCCTGTAATGTAGAAACCACGTTCCAGTATTGGCCAAAGCCCTGTGTTCGATGCTACTGCACATGGTTCATTCAAATACTACCCTTAACTAGTTTAAATACGTATGTAGGTGATGTATCTATACATTCACAACTCTCGCAATGCCTGTAATGTAGAAACCACGTTCCAGTATTGGTCAAAGCCCTGTGTTCGATGCTACTGCACATGGTTCATTCAAATACTACCCTTAACTATGGTTAAATAGTTTAAATACGTATTTAGGTGATGTATCTATACATTTACAACTTACGCAATGCCTGTAATGGTTAAAAATACGTATATATGTAGTGTATCTATGCATTCACAACTTTGGCAATGCCTGTAATGTAGAAACCACGTTCCAGTATTGGTCAAAGCCCTGTGTTCGATGCTACTGCACATGGTTCATTCAAATACTACCCTTAACTAGTTTAAATACGTATGTAGGTGATGTATCTATACATTCACAACTCTCGCAATGCCTGTAATGTAGAAACCACGTTCCAGTATTGGTCAAAGCCCTGTGTTCGATGCTACTGCACATGGTTCATTCAAATACTACCCATAACTATGGTTAAATAGTTTAAATACGTATGTAGGTGATGTATCTATACATTTACAACTTACGCAATGCCTGTAATGGTTAAAAGTGGGTATATATGTAGTGTATCTATGCATTCACAACTTTGGCAATGCCTGTAATGTAGAAACCACGTTCCAGTATTGGCCAAAGCCCTGTGTTCGATGCTACTGCACATGGTTCATTCAAATACTACCCTTAACTAGTTTAAATACGTATGTAGGTGATGTATCTATACATTCACAACTCTCGCAATGCCTGTAATGTAGAAACCACGTTCCAGTATTGGTCAAAGCCCTGTGTTCGATGCTACTGCACATGGTTCATTCAAATACTACCCTTAACTATGGTTAAATAGTTTAAATACGTATGTAGGTGATGTATCTATACATTTACAACTTACGCAATGCCTGTAATGGGTAAAAATGCGTATATATGTAGTGTATCTATGCATTCACAACTTTGGCAATGCCTGTAATGTAGAAACCACGTTCCAGTATTGGCCAAAGCCCTGTGTTCGATGCTACTGCACATGGTTCATTCAAATACTACCCTTACCTAGTTTAAATACGTATGTAGGTGATGTATCTATACATTCACAACTCTCGCAATGCCTGTAATGTAGAAACCACGTTCCAGTACTGGTCAAAACCCTGTGTTCGATGCTACTGCACATGGTTCATTCAAATACTACCCTTAACTATGGTTAAATAGTTTAAATACGTATGTAGGTGATGTATCTATACATTTACAACTTACGCAATGCCTGTAATGGTTAAAAATGCGTACATATGTAGTGTATCTATGCATTCACAACTTTCGCAATGCCTGTAATGTAGAAACCACGTTCCAGTATTGGCCAAAGCCCTGTGTTCGATGCTACTGCACATGGTTCATTCAAATACTACCCTTAACTAGTTTAAATACGTATGTAGGTGATGTATCTATACATTCCCAACTCTCGCAATGCCTGTAATTGTTAAAAATGCGTAGATATGTAGTGTATCTATGCATTCACAACTTTGGCAATGCCTGTAATGTAGAAACCACGTTCCAGTATTGGCCAAAGCCCTGTGTTCGACGCTACTGCACATGGTTCATTCAAATACTACCCTTAACTAGTTTAAATACGTATGTAGGTGATGTATCTATACATTTACAACTTACGCAATGCCTGTAATGGTTAAAAATGCGTATATATGTAGTGTATCTATGCATTCACAACTTTGGCAATGCCTGTAATGTAGAAACCACGTTCCAGTATTGGTCAAAGCCCTGTGTTCGATGCTACTGCACATGGTTCATTCAAATACTACCCTTAACTAGTTTAAATACGTATGTAGGTGATGTATCTATACATTTACAACTCTCGCAATGCCTGTAATGGTTAAAAATGCGTAGATATGTAGTGTATCTATGCATTCACAACTTTGGCAATGCCTGTAATGTAGAAACCACGTTCCAGTATTGGCCAAAGCCCTGTGTTCGATGCTACTGCACATGGTTCATTCAAATACTACCCTTAACTAGTTTAAATACGTATGTAGGTGATGTATCTATACATTCACAACTCTCGCAATGCCTGTAATGTAGAAACCACGTTCCAGTACTGGTCAAAACCCTGTGTTCGATGCTACTGCACATGGTTCATTCAAATACTACCCTTAACTATGGTTAAATAGTTTAAATACGTATGTAGGTGATGTATCTATACATTTACAACTTACGCAATGCCTGTAATGGTTAAAAATGCGTACATATGTAGTGTATCTATGCATTCACAACTTTGGCAATGCCTGTAATGTAGAAACCACGTTCCAGTATTGGCCAAAGCCCTGTGTTCGATGCTACTGCACATGGTTCATTCAAATACTACCCTTAACTAGTTTAAATACGTATGTAGGTGATGTATCTATACATTCACAACTCTCGCAATGCCTGTAATGTAGAAACCACGTTCCAGTATTGGTCAAAGCCCTGTGTTCGATGCTACTGCACATGGTTCATTCAAATACTATCCTTAACTATGGTTAAATAGTTTAAATACGTATGTAGGTGATGTATCTATACATTTACAACTTACGCAATGCCTGTAATGGTTAAAAATGCGTAGATATGTAGTGTATCTATGCATTCACAACTTTGGCAATGCCTGTAATGTAGAAACCACGTTCCAGTATTGGCCAAAGCCCTGTGTTCGATGCTACTGCACATGGTTCATTCAAATACTACCCTTAACTAGTTTAAATACGTATGTAGGTGATGTATCTATACATTCACAACTCTCGCAATGCCTGTAATGTAGAAACCACGTTCCAGTATTGGTCAAAGCCCTGTGTTCGATGCTACTGCACATGGTTCATTCAAATACTACCCTTAACTATGGTTAAATAGTTTAAATACGTATGTAGGTGATGTATCTATACATTTACAACTTACGCAATGCCTGTAATGGTTAAAAATGCGTAGATATGTAGTGTATCTATGCATTCACAACTTTGGCAATGCCTGTAATGTAGAAACCACGTTCCAGTATTGGCCAAAGCCCTGTGTTCGATGCTACTGCACATGGTTCATTCAAATACTACCCTTAACTAGTTTAAATACGTATGTAGGTGATGTATCTATACATTCACAACTCTCGCAATGCCTGTAATGTAGAAACCACGTTCCAGTATTGGTCAAAGCCCTGTGTTCGATGCTACTGCACATGGTTCATTCAAATACTATCCTTAACTATGGTTAAATAGTTTAAATACGTATGTAGGTGATGTATCTATACATTTACAACTTACGCAATGCCTGTAATGGTTAAAAATGCGTAGATATGTAGTGTATCTATGCATTCACAACTTTGGCAATGCCTGTAATGTAGAAACCACGTTCCAGTATTGGCCAAAGCCCTGTGTTCGATGCTACTGCACATGGTTCATTCAAATACTACCCTTAACTAGTTTAAATACGTATGTAGGTGATGTATCTATACATTCACAACTCTCGCAATGCCTGTAATGTAGAAACCACGTTCCAGTATTGGTCAAAGCCCTGTGTTCGATGCTACTGCACATGGTTCATTCAAATACTACCCTTAACTATGGTTAAATAGTTTAAATACGTATGTAGGTGATGTATCTATACATTTACAACTTACGCAATGCCTGTAATGGTTAAAAATGCGTAGATATGTAGTGTATCTATGCATTCACAACTTTGGCAATGCCTGTAATGTAGAAACCACGTTCCAGTATTGGCCAAAGCCCTGTGTTCGATGCTACTGCACATGGTTCATTCAAATACTACCCTTAACTAGTTTAAATACGTATGTAGGTGATGTATCTATACATTCACAACTCTCGCAATGCCTGTAATGTAGAAACCACGTTCCAGTATTGGTCAAAGCCCTGTGTTCGATGCTACTGCACATGGTTCATTCAAATACTATCCTTAACTATGGTTAAATAGTTTAAATACGTATGTAGGTGATGTATCTATACATTTACAACTTACGCAATGCCTGTAATGGTTAAAAATGCGTAGATATGTAGTGTATCTATGCATTCACAACTTTGGCAATGCCTGTAATGGTTAAAAATGTAGAAACCACGTTCCAGTATTGGCCAAAGCCCTGTGTTCGATGCTACTGCACATGGTTCATTCAAATACTACCCTTAACTAGTTTAAATACGTATGTAGGTGATGTATCTATACATTCACAACTCTCGCAATGCCTGTAATGTAGAAACCACGTTCCAGTATTGGTCAAAGCCCTGTGTTCGATGCTACTGCACATGGTTCATTCAAATACTACCCTTAACTAGTTTAAATACGTATGTAGGTGATGTATCTATACATTGACAACTTTGGCAATGCCTGTAATGTAGAAACCACGTTCCAGTATTGGCCAAAGCCCTGTGTTCGATGCTACTGCACATGGTTCATTCAAATACTACCCTTAACTAGTTTAAATACGTATGTAGGTGATGTATCTATACATTGACAACTCTCGCAATGCCTGTAATGTAGAAACCACGTTCCAGTATTGGTCAAAGCCCTGTGTTCGATGCTACTGCACATGGTTCATTCAAATACTACCCATAACTATGGTTAAATAGTTTAAATACGTATGTAGGTGATGTATCTATACATTTACAACTTACACAATGCCTGTAATGGTTAAAAGTGCGTATATATGTAGTGTATCTATGCATTCACAACTTTGGCAATGCCTGTAATGTAGAAACCACGTTCCAGTATTGGTCAAAGCCCTGTGTTCGATGCTACTGCACATGGTTCATTCAAATACTACCCTTAACTATGGTTAAATAGTTTAAATACGTATGTAGGTGATGTATCTATACATTTACAACTTACGCAATGCCTGTAATGGTTAAAAATACGTACATATGTAGTGTATCTATGCATTCACAACTTTGGCAATGCCTGTAATGTAGAAACCACGTTCCAGTATTGGCCAAAGCCCTGTGTTCGATGCTACTGCACATGGTTCATTCAAATACTACCCTTAACTAGTTTAAATACGTATGTAGGTGATGTATCTATACATTCACAACTCTCGCAATGCCTGTAATGTAGAAACCACGTTCCAGTATTGGTAAAAGCCCTGTGTTCGATGCTACTGCACATGGTTCATTCAAATACTACCCATAACTATGGTTAAATAGTTTAAATACGTATGTAGGTGATGTATCTATACATTTACAACTTACGCAATGCCTGTAATGGTTAAAAGTGGGTATATATGTAGTGTATCTATGCATTCACAACTTTGGCAATGCCTGTAATGTAGAAACCACGTTCCAGTATTGGCCAAAGCCCTGTGTTCGATGCTACTGCACATGGTTCATTCAAATACTACCCTTAACTAGTTTAAATACGTATGTAGGTGATGTATCTATACATTCACAACTCTCGCAATGCCTGTAATGTAGAAACCACGTTCCAGTATTGGTCAAAGCCCTGTGTTCGATGCTACTGCACATGGTTCATTCAAATACTATCCTTAACTATGGTTAAATAGTTTAAATACGTATGTAGGTGATGTATCTATACATTTACAACTTACGCAATGCCTGTAATGGTTAAAAATGCGTAGATATGTAGTGTATCTATGCATTCACAACTTTGGCAATGCCTGTAATGGTTAAAAATGTAGAAACCACGTTCCAGTATTGGCCAAAGCCCTGTGTTCGATGCTACTGCACATGGTTCATTCAAATACTACCCTTAACTAGTTTAAATACGTATGTAGGTGATGTATCTATACATTGACAACTCTCGCAATGCCTGTAATGTAGAAACCACGTTCCAGTATTGGTCAAAGCCCTGTGTTCGATGCTACTGCACATGGTTCATTCAAATACTACCCTTAACTAGTTTAAATACGTATGTAGGTGATGTATCTATACATTCACAACTTTGGCAATGCCTGTAATGTAGAAACCACGTTCCAGTATTGGCCAAAGCCCTGTGTTCGATGCTACTGCACATGGTTCATTCAAATACTACCCTTAACTAGTTTAAATACGTATGTAGGTGATGTATCTATACATTGACAACTCTCGCAATGCCTGTAATGTAGAAACCACGTTCCAGTATTGGTCAAAGCCCTGTGTTCGATGCTACTGCACATGGTTCATTCAAATACTACCCATAACTATGGTTAAATAGTTTAAATACGTATGTAGGTGATGTATCTATACATTTACAACTTACACAATGCCTGTAATGGTTAAAAGTGCGTATATATGTAGTGTATCTATGCATTCACAACTTACGCAATGCCTGTAATGTAGAAACCACGTTCCAGTATTGGTCAAAGCCCTGTGTTCGATGCTACTGCACATGGTTCATTCAAATACTACCCTTAACTATGGTTAAATAGTTTAAATACGTATTTAGGTGATGTATCTATACATTTACAACTTACGCAATGCCTGTAATGGTTAAAAATACGTACATATGTAGTGTATCTATGCATTCACAACTTTGGCAATGCCTGTAATGTAGAAACCACGTTCCAGTATTGGCCAAAGCCCTGTGTTCGATGCTACTGCACATGGTTCATTCAAATACTACCCTTAACTAGTTTAAATACGTATGTAGGTGATGTATCTATACATTCACAACTCTCGCAATGCCTGTAATGTAGAAACCACGTTCCAGTATTGGTCAAAGCCCTGTGTTCGATGCTACTGCACATGGTTCATTCAAATACTACCCATAACTATGGTTAAATAGTTTAAATACGTATGTAGGTGATGTATCTATACATTTACAACTTACGCAATGCCTGTAATGGTTAAAAGTGGGTATATATGTAGTGTATCTATGCATTCACAACTTTGGCAATGCCTGTAATGTAGAAACCACGTTCCAGTATTGGCCAAAGCCCTGTGTTCGATGCTACTGCACATGGTTCATTCAAATACTACCCTTAACTAGTTTAAATACGTATGTAGGTGATGTATCTATACATTCACAACTCTCGCAATGCCTGTAATGTAGAAACCACGTTCCAGTATTGGTCAAAGCCCTGTGGTCGATGCTACTGCACATGGTTCATTCAAATACTACCCTTAACTATGGTTAAATAGTTTAAATACGTATGTAGGTGATGTATCTATACATTTACAACTTACGCAATGCCTGTAATGGGTAAAAATGCGTATATATGTAGTGTATCTATGCATTCACAACTTTGGCAATGCCTGTAATGTAGAAACCACGTTCCAGTATTGGCCAAAGCCCTGTGTTCGATGCTACTGCACATGGTTCATTCAAATACTACCCTTACCTAGTTTAAATACGTATGTAGGTGATGTATCTATACATTCACAACTCTCGCAATGCCTGTAATGTAGAAACCACGTTCCAGTACTGGTCAAAACCCTGTGTTCGATGCTACTGCACATGGTTCATTCAAATACTACCCCTAACTATGGTTAAATAGTTTAAATACGTATGTAGGTGATGTATCTATACATTTACAACTTACGCAATGCCTGTAATGGTTAAAAATGCGTACATATGTAGTGTATCTATGCATTCACAACTTTCGCAATGCCTGTAATGTAGAAACCACGTTCCAGTATTGGCCAAAGCCCTGTGTTCGATGCTACTGCACATGGTTCATTCAAATACTACCCTTAACTAGTTTAAATACGTATGTAGGTGATGTATCTATACATTCACAACTCTCGCAATGCCTGTAATGTAGAAACCACGTTCCAGTATTGGTCAAAGCCCTGTGTTCGATGCTACTGCACATGGTTCATTCAAATACTATCCTTAACTATGGTTAAATAGTTTAAATACGTATGTAGGTGATGTATCTATACATTTACAACTTACGCAATGCCTGTAATGGTTAAAAATGCGTACATATGTAGTGTATCTATGCATTCACAACTTTCGCAATGCCTGTAATGTAGAAACCACGTTCCAGTATTGGCCAAAGCCCTGTGTTCGATGCTACTGCACATGGTTCATTCAAATACTACCCTTAACTAGTTTAAATACGTATGTAGGTGATGTATCTATACATTCACAACTCTCGCAATGCCTTGAATGTAGAAACCACGTTCCAGTATTGGCCAAAGCCCTGTGTTCGATGCTACTGCACATGGTTCATTCAAATACTACCCTTAACTAGTTTAAATACGTATGTAGGTGATGTATCTATACATTTACAACTCTCGCAATGCCTGTAATGGTTAAAAATGCGTAGATATGTAGTGTATCTATGCATTCACAACTTTGGCAATGCCTGTAATGTAGAAACCACGTTCCAGTATTGGTCAAAGCCCTGTGTTCGATGCTACTGCACATGGTTCATTCAAATACTACCCTTAACTAGTTTAAATACGTATGTAGGTGATGTATCTATACATTTACAACTCTCGCAATGCCTGTAATGGTTAAAAATGCGTAGATATGTAGTGTATCTATGCATTCACAACTTTGGCAATGCCTGTAATGTAGAAACCACGTTCCAGTATTGGCCAAAGCCCTGTGTTCGATGCTACTGCACATGGTTCATTCAAATACTACCCTTAACTAGTTTAAATACGTATGTAGGTGATGTATCTATACATTCACAACTCTCGCAATGCCTGTAATGTAGAAACCACGTTCCAGTACTGGTCAAAACCCTGTGTTCGATGCTACTGCACATGGTTCATTCAAATACTACCCTTAACTATGGTTAAATAGTTTAAATACGTATGTAGGTGATGTATCTATACATTTACAACTTACGCAATGCCTGTAATGGTTAAAAATGCGTACATATGTAGTGTATCTATGCATTCACAACTTTGGCAATGCCTGTAATGTAGAAACCACGTTCCAGTATTGAACAAAGCCCTGTGTTCGATGCTACTGCACATGGTTCATTCAAATACTACCCTTAACTAGTTTAAATACGTATGTAGGTGATGTATCTATACATTCACAACTCTCGCAATGCCTGTAATGTAGAAACCACGTTCCAGTATTGGTCAAAGCCCTGTGTTCGATGCTACTGCACATGGTTCATTCAAATACTATCCTTAACTATGGTTAAATAGTTTAAATACGTATGTAGGTGATGTATCTATACATTTACAACTTACGCAATGCCTGTAATGGTTAAAAATGCGTAGATATGTAGTGTATCTATGCATTCACAACTTTGGCAATGCCTGTAATGTAGAAACCACGTTCCAGTATTGGCCAAAGCCCTGTGTTCGATGCTACTGCACATGGTTCATTCAAATACTACCCTTAACTAGTTTAAATACGTATGTAGGTGATGTATCTATACATTCACAACTCTCGCAATGCCTGTAATGTAGAAACCACGTTCCAGTATTGGTCAAAGCAATGTGTTCGATGCTACTGCACATGGTTCATTCAAATACTACCCTTAACTATGGTTAAATAGTTTAAATACGTATGTAGGTGATGTATCTATACATTTACAACTTACGCAATGCCTGTAATGGTTAAAAATGCGTAGATATGTAGTGTATCTATGCATTCACAACTTTGGCAATGCCTGTAATGTAGAAACCACGTTCCAGTATTGGCCAAAGCCCTGTGTTCGATGCTACTGCACATGGTTCATTCAAATACTACCCTTAACTAGTTTAAATACGTATGTAGGTGATGTATCTATACATTCACAACTCTCGCAATGCCTGTAATGTAGAAACCACGTTCCAGTATTGGTCAAAGCCCTGTGTTCGATGCTACTGCACATGGTTCATTCAAATACTATCCTTAACTATGGTTAAATAGTTTAAATACGTATGTAGGTGATGTATCTATACATTTACAACTTACGCAATGCCTGTAATGGTTAAAAATGCGTAGATATGTAGTGTATCTATGCATTCACAACTTTGGCAATGCCTGTAATGTAGAAACCACGTTCCAGTATTGGCCAAAGCCCTGTGTTCGATGCTACTGCACATGGTTCATTCAAATACTACCCTTAACTAGTTTAAATACGTATGTAGGTGATGTATCTATACATGCACAACTCTCGCAATGCCTGTAGTGTAGAAACCACGTCCCAGTACTGGTCAAAACCCTGTGTTCGATGCTACTGCACATGGTTCATTCAAATACTACCCTTAACTATGGTTAAATAGTTTAAATACGTATGTAGGTGATGTATCTATACATTCACAACTTACGCAATGCCTGTAATGGTTAAAAATGCGTACATATGTAGTGTATCTATGCATTCACAACTTTGGCAATGCCTGTAATGTAGAAACCACGTTCCAGTATTGGCCAAAGCCCTGTGTTCGATGCTACTGCACATGGTTCATTCAAATACTACCCTTAACTAGTTTAAATACGTATGTAGGTGATGTATCTATACATGCACAACTCTCGCAATGCCTGTAGTGTAGAAACCACGTCCCAGTACTGGTCAAAACCCTGTGTTCGATGCTACTGCACATGGTTCATTCAAATACTACCCTTAACTATGGTTAAATAGTTTAAATACGTATGTAGGTGATGTATCTATACATTCACAACTTACGCAATGCCTGTAATGGTTAAAAATGCGTACATATGTAGTGTATCTATGCATTCACAACTTTGGCAATGCCTGTAATGTAGAAACCACGTTCCAGTATTGGCCAAAGCCCTGTGTTCGATGCTACTGCACATGGTTCATTCAAATACTACCCTTAACTAGTTTAAATACGTATGTAGGTGATGTATCTATACATGCACAACTCTCGCAATGCCTGTAGTGTAGAAACCACGTCCCAGTACTGGTCAAAACCCTGTGTTCGATGCTACTGCACATGGTTCATTCAAATACTACCCTTAACTATGGTTAAATAGTTTAAATACGTATGTAGGTGATGTATCTATACATTCACAACTTACGCAATGCCTGTAATGGTTAAAAATGCGTACATATGTAGTGTATCTATGCATTCACAACTTTGGCAATGCCTGTAATGTAGAAACCACGTTCCAGTATTGGCCAAAGCCCTGTGTTCGATGCTACTGCACATGGTTCATTCAAATACTACCCTTAACTAGTTTAAATACGTATGTAGGTGATGTATCTATACATTGACAACTCTCGCAATGCCTGTAATGTAGAAACCACGTTCCAGTATTGGTCAAAGCCCTGTGTTCGATGCTACTGCACATGGTTCATTCAAATACTACCCATAACTATGGTTAAATAGTTTAAATACGTATGTAGGTGATGTATCTATACATTTACAACTTACACAATGCCTGTAATGGTTAAAAGTGCGTATATATGTAGTGTATCTATGCATTCACAACTTTGGCAATGCCTGTAATGTAGAAACCACGTTCCAGTATTGGCCAAAGCCCTGTGTTCGATGCTACTGCACATGGTTCATTCAAATACTACCCTTAACTAGTTTAAATACGTATGTAGGTGATGTATCTATACATTCACAACTCTCGCAATGCCTGTAATGTAGAAACCACGTTCCAGTATTGGTCAAAGCCCTGTGTTCGATGCTACTGCACATGGTTCATTCAAATACTACCCTTAACTATGGTTAAATAGTTTAAATACGTATGTAGGTGATGTATCTATACATTTACAACTTACGCAATGCCTGTAATGGTTAAAAATGCGTAGATATGTAGTGTATCTATGCATTCACAACTTTGGCAATGCCTGTAATGGTTAAAAATGTAGAAACCACGTTCCAGTATTGGCCAAAGCCCTGTGTTCGATGCTACTGCACATGGTTCATTCAAATACTACCCTTAACTATGGTTAAATAGTTTAAATACGTATGTAGGTGATGTATCTATACATTTACAACTTACGCAATGCCTGTAATGGTTAAAAATGCGTACATATGTAGTGTATCTATGCATTCACAACTTTGGCAATGCCTGTAATGTAGAAACCACGTTCCAGTATTGGCCAAAGCCCTGTGTTCGATGCTACTGCACATGGTTCATTCAAATACTACCCTTAACTAGTTTAAATACGTATGTAGGTGATGTATCTATACATTCACAACTCTCGCAATGCCTGTAATGTAGAAACCACGTTCCAGTATTGGTCAAAGCCCTGTGTTCGATGCTACTGCACATGGTTCATTCAAATACTATCCTTAACTATGGTTAAATAGTTTAAATACGTATGTAGGTGATGTATCTATACATTTACAACTTACGCAATGCCTGTAATGGTTAAAAATGCGTAGATATGTAGTGTATCTATGCATTCACAACTTTGGCAATGCCTGTAATGTAGAAACCACGTTCCAGTATTGGCCAAAGCCCTGTGTTCGATGCTACTGCACATGGTTCATTCAAATACTACCCTTAACTAGTTTAAATACGTATGTAGGTGATGTATCTATACATTCACAACTCTCGCAATGCCTGTAATGTAGAAACCACGTTCCAGTATTGGTCAAAGCCCTGTGTTCGATGCTACTGCACATGGTTCATTCAAATACTACCCTTAACTATGGTTAAATAGTTTAAATACGTATGTAGGTGATGTATCTATACATTTACAACTTACGCAATGCCTGTAATGGTTAAAAATGCGTAGATATGTAGTGTATCTATGCATTCACAACTTTGGCAATGCCTGTAATGTAGAAACCACGTTCCAGTATTGGCCAAAGCCCTGTGTTCGATGCTACTGCACATGGTTCATTCAAATACTACCCTTAACTAGTTTAAATACGTATGTAGGTGATGTATCTATACATTCACAACTCTCGCAATGCCTGTAATGTAGAAACCACGTTCCAGTATTGGTCAAAGCCCTGTGTTCGATGCTACTGCACATGGTTCATTCAAATACTATCCTTAACTATGGTTAAATAGTTTAAATACGTATGTAGGTGATGTATCTATACATTTACAACTTACGCAATGCCTGTAATGGTTAAAAATGCGTAGATATGTAGTGTATCTATGCATTCACAACTTTGGCAATGCCTGTAATGTAGAAACCACGTTCCAGTATTGGCCAAAGCCCTGTGTTCGATGCTACTGCACATGGTTCATTCAAATACTACCCTTAACTAGTTTAAATACGTATGTAGGTGATGTATCTATACATGCACAACTCTCGCAATGCCTGTAGTGTAGAAACCACGTCCCAGTACTGGTCAAAACCCTGTGTTCGATGCTACTGCACATGGTTCATTCAAATACTACCCTTAACTATGGTTAAATAGTTTAAATACGTATGTAGGTGATGTATCTATACATTTACAACTTACGCAATGCCTGTAATGGTTAAAAATGCGTAGATATGTAGTGTATCTATGCATTCACAACTTTGGCAATGCCTGTAATGGTTAAAAATGTAGAAACCACGTTCCAGTATTGGCCAAAGCCCTGTGTTCGATGCTACTGCACATGGTTCATTCAAATACTACCCTTAACTATGGTTAAATAGTATAATACGTATGTAGGTGATGTATCTATACATTTACAACTTACGCAATGCCTGTAATGGTTAAAAATGCGTACATATGTAGTGTATCTATGCATTCACAACTTTGGCAATGCCTGTAATGTAGAAACCACGTTCCAGTATTGGCCAAAGCCCTGTGTTCGATGCTACTGCACATGGTTCATTCAAATACTACCCTTAACTAGTTTAAATACGTATGTAGGTGATGTATCTATACATTCACAACTCTCGCAATGCCTGTAATGTAGAAACCACGTTCCAGTATTGGTCAAAGCCCTGTGTTCGATGCTACTGCACATGGTTCATTCAAATACTATCCTTAACTATGGTTAAATAGTTTAAATACGTATGTAGGTGATGTATCTATACATTTACAACTTACGCAATGCCTGTAATGGTTAAAAATGCGTAGATATGTAGTGTATCTATGCATTCACAACTTTGGCAATGCCTGTAATGTAGAAACCACGTTCCAGTATTGGCCAAAGCCCTGTGTTCGATGCTACTGCACATGGTTCATTCAAATACTACCCTTAACTAGTTTAAATACGTATGTAGGTGATGTATCTATACATTCACAACTCTCGCAATGCCTGTAATGTAGAAACCACGTTCCAGTATTGGTCAAAGCCCTGTGTTCGATGCTACTGCACATGGTTCATTCAAATACTACCCTTAACTATGGTTAAATAGTTTAAATACGTATGTAGGTGATGTATCTATACATTTACAACTTACGCAATGCCTGTAATGGTTAAAAATGCGTAGATATGTAGTGTATCTATGCATTCACAACTTTGGCAATGCCTGTAATGTAGAAACCACGTTCCAGTATTGGCCAAAGCCCTGTGTTCGATGCTACTGCACATGGTTCATTCAAATACTACCCTTAACTAGTTTAAATACGTATGTAGGTGATGTATCTATACATTCACAACTCTCGCAATGCCTGTAATGTAGAAACCACGTTCCAGTATTGGTCAAAGCCCTGTGTTCGATGCTACTGCACATGGTTCATTCAAATACTATCCTTAACTATGGTTAAATAGTTTAAATACGTATGTAGGTGATGTATCTATACATTTACAACTTACGCAATGCCTGTAATGGTTAAAAATGCGTAGATATGTAGTGTATCTATGCATTCACAACTTTGGCAATGCCTGTAATGTAGAAACCACGTTCCAGTATTGGCCAAAGCCCTGTGTTCGATGCTACTGCACATGGTTCATTCAAATACTACCCTTAACTAGTTTAAATACGTATGTAGGTGATGTATCTATACATGCACAACTCTCGCAATGCCTGTAGTGTAGAAACCACGTCCCAGTACTGGTCAAAACCCTGTGTTCGATGCTACTGCACATGGTTCATTCAAATACTACCCTTAACTATGGTTAAATAGTTTAAATACGTATGTAGGTGATGTATCTATACATTCACAACTTACGCAATGCCTGTAATGGTTAAAAATGCGTACATATGTAGTGTATCTATGCATTCACAACTTTGGCAATGCCTGTAATGTAGAAACCACGTTCCAGTATTGGCCAAAGCCCTGTGTTCGATGCTACTGCACATGGTTCATTCAAATACTACCCTTAACTAGTTTAAATACGTATGTAGGTGATGTATCTATACATGCACAACTCTCGCAATGCCTGTAGTGTAGAAACCACGTCCCAGTACTGGTCAAAACCCTGTGTTCGATGCTACTGCACATGGTTCATTCAAATACTACCCTTAACTATGGTTAAATAGTTTAAATACGTATGTAGGTGATGTATCTATACATTCACAACTTACGCAATGCCTGTAATGGTTAAAAATGCGTACATATGTAGTGTATCTATGCATTCACAACTTTGGCAATGCCTGTAATGTAGAAACCACGTTCCAGTATTGGCCAAAGCCCTGTGTTCGATGCTACTGCACATGGTTCATTCAAATACTACCCTTAACTAGTTTAAATACGTATGTAGGTGATGTATCTATACATGCACAACTCTCGCAATGCCTGTAGTGTAGAAACCACGTCCCAGTACTGGTCAAAACCCTGTGTTCGATGCTACTGCACATGGTTCATTCAAATACTACCCTTAACTATGGTTAAATAGTTTAAATACGTATGTAGGTGATGTATCTATACATTCACAACTTACGCAATGCCTGTAATGGTTAAAAATGCGTACATATGTAGTGTATCTATGCATTCACAACTTTGGCAATGCCTGTAATGTAGAAACCACGTTCCAGTATTGGCCAAAGCCCTGTGTTCGATGCTACTGCACATGGTTCATTCAAATACTACCCTTAACTAGTTTAAATACGTATGTAGGTGATGTATCTATACATTGACAACTCTCGCAATGCCTGTAATGTAGAAACCACGTTCCAGTATTGGTCAAAGCCCTGTGTTCGATGCTACTGCACATGGTTCATTCAAATACTACCCATAACTATGGTTAAATAGTTTAAATACGTATGTAGGTGATGTATCTATACATTTACAACTTACACAATGCCTGTAATGGTTAAAAGTGCGTATATATGTAGTGTATCTATGCATTCACAACTTTGGCAATGCCTGTAATGTAGAAACCACGTTTCAGTATTGGCCAAAGCCCTGTGTTCGATGCTACTGCACATGGTTCATTCAAATACTACCCTTAACTAGTTTAAATACGTATGTAGGTGATGTATCTATACATTCACAACTCTCGCAATGCCTGTAATGTAGAAACCACGTTCCAGTATTGGTCAAAGCCCTGTGTTCGATGCTACTGCACATGGTTCATTCAAATACTACCCTTAACTATGGTTAAATAGTTTAAATACGTATGTAGGTGATGTATCTATACATTTACAACTTACGCAATGCCTGTAATGGTTAAAAATGCGTAGATATGTAGTGTATCTATGCATTCACAACTTTGGCAATGCCTGTAATGGTTAAAAATGTAGAAACCACGTTCCAGTATTGGCCAAAGCCCTGTGTTCGATGCTACTGCACATGGTTCATTCAAATACTACCCTTAACTATGGTTAAATAGTTTAAATACGTATGTAGGTGATGTATCTATACATTTACAACTTACGCAATGCCTGTAATGGTTAAAAATGCGTACATATGTAGTGTATCTATGCATTCACAACTTTGGCAATGCCTGTAATGTAGAAACCACGTTCCAGTATTGGCCAAAGCCCTGTGTTCGATGCTACTGCACATGGTTCATTCAAATACTACCCTTAACAAGTTTAAATACGTATGTAGGTGATGTATCTATACATTCACAACTCTCGCAATGCCTGTAATGTAGAAACCACGTTCCAGTATTGGTCAAAGCCCTGTGTTCGATGCTACTGCACATGGTTCATTCAAATACTATCCTTAACTATTGTTAAATAGTTTAAATACGTATGTAGGTGATGTATCTATACATTTACAACTTACGCAATGCCTGTAATGGTTAAAAATGCGTAGATATGTAGTGTATCTATGCATTCACAACTTTGGCAATGCCTGTAATGTAGAAACCACGTTCCAGCATTGGCCAAAGCCCTGTGTTCGATGCTACTGCACATGGTTCATTCAAATACTACCCTTAACTAGTTTAAATACGTATGTAGGTGATGTATCTATACATTCACAACTCTCGCAATGCCTGTAATGTAGAAACCACGTTCCAGTATTGGTCAAAGCCCTGTGTTCGATGCTACTGCACATGGTTCATTCAAATATTACCCTTAACTATGGTTAAATAGTTTAAATACGTATGTAGGTGATGTATCTATACATTTACAACTTACGCAATGCCTGTAATGGTTAAAAATGCGTACATATGTAGTGTATCTATGCATTCACAACTTTGGCAATGCCTGTAATGTAGAAACCACGTTCCAGTATTGGCCAAAGCCCTGTGTTCGATGCTACTGCACATGGTTCATTCAAATACTACCCTTAACTAGTTTAAATACGTATGTAGGTGATGTATCTATACATTCACAACTCTCGCAATGCCTGTAATGTAGAAACCACGTTCCAGTATTGGTCAAAGCCCTGTGTTCGATGCTACTGCACATGGTTCATTCAAATACTATCCTTAACTATGGTTAAATAGTTTAAATACGTATGTAGGTGATGTATCTATACATTTACAACTTACGCAATGCCTGTAATGGTTAAAAATGCGTAGATATCTAGTGTATCTATGCATTCACAACTTTGGCAATGCCTGTAATGTAGAAACCACGTTCCAGTATTGGCCAAAGCCCTGTGTTCGATGCTACTGCACATGGTTCATTCAAATACTACCCTTAACTAGTTTAAATACGTATGTAGGTGATGTATCTATACATTCACAACTCTCGCAATGCCTGTAATGTAGAAACCACGTTCCAGTATTGGTCAAAGCCCTGTGTTCGATGCTACTGCACATGGTTCATTCAAATACTACCCTTAACTATGGTAAATAGTTTAAATACGTATGTAGGTGATGTATCTATACATTTACAACTTACGCAATGCCTGTAATGGTTAAAAAAGCGTATATATGTAGTGTATCTATGCATTCAGAACTTTGGCAATGCCTGTAATGTAGAAACCACGTTCCAGTATTGGCCAAAGCCCTGTGTTCGATGCTACTGCACATGGTTCATTCAAATACTACCCTTAACTATTTTAAATACGTATGTAGGTGATGTATCTATACATTCACAACTCTCGCAATGCCTGTAATGTAGAAACCACGTTCCAGTATTGGTCAAAGCCCTGTGTTCGATGCTACTGCACATGGTTCATTCAAATACTATCCTTAACTATGGTTAAATAGTTTAAATACGTATGTAGGTGATGTATCTATACATTTACAACTTACGCAATGCCTGTAATGGTTAAAAATGCGTAGATTTGTAGTGTATCTATGCATTCACAACTTTGGCAATGCCTGTAATGTAGAAACCACGTTCCAGTATTGGCCAAAGCCCTGTGTTCGATGCTACTGCACATGGTTCATTCAAATACTACCCTTAACTAGTTTAAATACGTATGTAGGTGATGTATCTATACATTCACAACTCTCGCAATGCCTGTAATGTAGAAACCACGTTCCAGTATTGGTCAAAGCCCTGTGTTCGATGCTACTGCACATGGTTCATTCAAATACTATCCTTAACTATGGTTAAATAGTTTAAATACGTATGTAGGTGATGTATCTATACATTTACAACTTACGCAATGCCTGTAATGGTTAAAAATGCGTAGATATGTAGTGTATCTATGCATTCACAACTTTGGCAATGCCTGTAATGTAGAAACCACGTTCCAGTATTGGCCAAAGCCCTGTGTTCGATGCTACTGCACATGGTTCATTCAAATACTACCCTTAACTAGTTTAAATACGTATGTAGGTGATGTATCTATACATTCACAACTCTCGCAATGCCTGTAATGTAGAAACCACGTTCCAGTATTGGCCAAAGCCCTGTGTTCGATGCTACTGCACATGGTTCATTCAAATACTACCCTTAACTATGGTTAAATAGTTTAAATACGTATGTAGGTGATGTATCTATACATTTACAACTTACGCAATGCCTGTAATGGTTAAAAATGCGTAGATATGTAGTGTATCTATGCATTCACAACTTTGGCAATGCCTGTAATGTAGAAACCACGTTCCAGTATTGGCCAAAGCCCTGTGTTCGATGCTACTGCACATGGTTCATTCAAATACTACCCTTAACTAGTTTAAATACGTATGTAGGTGATGTATCTATACATTCACAACTCTCGCAATGCCTGTAATGTAGAAACCACGTTCCAGTATTGGTCAAAGCCCTGTGTTCGATGCTACTGCACATGGTTCATTCAAATACTATCCTTAACTATGGTTAAATAGTTTAAATACGTATGTAGGTGATGTATCTATACATTTACAACTTACGCAATGCCTGTAATGGTTAAAAATGCGTACATATGTAGTGTATCTATGCATTCACAACTTTGGCAATGCCTGTAATGTAGAAACCACGTTCCAGTATTGGCCAAAGCCCTGTGTTCGATGCTACTGCACATGGTTCATTCAAATACTACCCTTAACTAGTTTAAATACCTATGTAGGTGATGTATCTATACATTCACAACTCTCGCAATGCCTGTAATGTAGAAACCACGTTCCAGTATTGGTCAAAGCCCTGTGTTCGATGCTACTGCACATGGTTCATTCAAATACTACCCTTAACTATGGTTAAATAGTTTAAATACGTATGTAGGTGATGTATCTATACATTTACAACTTACGCAATGCCTGTAATGGTTAAAAAAGCGTATATATGTAGTGTATCTATGCATTCAGAACTTTGGCAATGCCTGTAATGTAGAAACCACGTTTCAGTATTGGCCAAAGCCCTGTGTTCGATGCTACTGCACATGGTTCATTCAAATACTACCCTTAACTATGGTTAAATAGTTTAAATACGTATGTAGGTGATGTATCTATACATTTACAACTTACGCAATGCCTGTAATGGTTAAAAATGCGTATATATGTAGTGTATCTATGCATTCACAACTTTGGCAATGCCTGTAATGTAGAAACCACGTTCCAGTATTGGCCAAAGCCCTGTGTTCGATGCTACTGCACATGGTTCATTCAAATACTATCCTTAACTATGGTTAAATAGTTTAAATACGTATGTAGGTGATGTATCTATACATTTACAACTTACGCAATGCCTGTAATGGTTAAAAATGCGTAGATTTGTAGTGTATCTATGCATTCACAACTTTGGCAATGCCTGTAATGTAGAAACCACGTTCCAGTATTGGCCAAAGCCCTGTGTTCGATGCTACTGCACATGGTTCATTCAAATACTACCCTTAACTAGTTTAAATACGTATGTAGGTGATGTATCTATACATTCACAACTCTCGCAATGCCTGTAATGTAGAAACCACGTTCCAGTATTGGTCAAAGCCCTGTGTTCGATGCTACTGCACATGGTTCATTCAAATACTATCCTTAACTATGGTTAAATAGTTTAAATACGTATGTAGGTGATGTATCTATACATTTACAACTTACGCAATGCCTGTAATGGTTAAAAATGCGTAGATATGTAGTGTATCTATGCATTCACAACTTTGGCAATGCCTGTAATGTAGAAACCACGTTCCAGTATTGGCCAAAGCCCTGTGTTCGATGCTACTGCACATGGTTCATTCAAATACTACCCTTAACTAGTTTAAATACGTATGTAGGTGATGTATCTATACATTCACAACTCTCGCAATGCCTGTAATGTAGAAACCACGTTCCAGTATTGGCCAAAGCCCTGTGTTCGATGCTACTGCACATGGTTCATTCAAATACTACCCTTAACTATGGTTAAATAGTTTAAATACGTATGTAGGTGATGTATCTATACATTTACAACTTACGCAATGCCTGTAATGGTTAAAAATGCGTAGATATGTAGTGTATCTATGCATTCACAACTTTGGCAATGCCTGTAATGTAGAAACCACGTTCCAGTATTGGCCAAAGCCCTGTGTTCGATGCTACTGCACATGGTTCATTCAAATACTACCCTTAACTAGTTTAAATACGTATGTAGGTGATGTATCTATACATTCACAACTCTCGCAATGCCTGTAATGTAGAAACCACGTTCCAGTATTGGTCAAAGCCCTGTGTTCGATGCTACTGCACATGGTTCATTCAAATACTATCCTTAACTATGGTTAAATAGTTTAAATACGTATGTAGGTGATGTATCTATACATTTACAACTTACGCAATGCCTGTAATGGTTAAAAATGCGTAGATATGTAGTGTATCTATGCATTCACAACTTTGGCAATGCCTGTAATGTAGAAACCACGTTCCAGTATTGGCCAAAGCCCTGTGTTCGATGCTACTGCACATGGTTCATTCAAATACTACCCTTAACTAGTTTAAATACCTATGTAGGTGATGTATCTATACATTCACAACTCTCGCAATGCCTGTAATGTAGAAACCACGTTCCAGTATTGGTCAAAGCCCTGTGTTCGATGCTACTGCACATGGTTCATTCAAATACTACCCTTAACTATGGTTAAATAGTTTAAATACGTATGTAGGTGATGTATCTATACATTTACAACTTACGCAATGCCTGTAATGGTTAAAAAAGCGTATATATGTAGTGTATCTATGCATTCAGAACTTTGGCAATGCCTGTAATGTAGAAACCACGTTTCAGTATTGGCCAAAGCCCTGTGTTCGATGCTACTGCGCATGGTTCATTCAAATACTACCCTTAACTATGGTTAAATAGTTTAAATACGTATGTAGGTGATGTATCTATACATTTACAACTTACGCAATGCCTGTAATGGTTAAAAATGCGTATATATGTAGTGTATCTATGCATTCACAACTTTGGCAATGCCTGTAATGTAGAAACCACGTTCCAGTATTGGCCAAAGCCCTGTGTTCGATGCTACTGCACATGGTTCATTCAAATACTACCCTTAACTAGTTTAAATACGTATGTAGGTGATGTATCTATACATTCACAACTCTCGCAATGCCTGTAATGTAGAAACCACGTTCCAGTACTGGTCAAAACCCTGTGTTCGATGCTACTGCACATGGTTCATTCAAATACTACCCTTACCTATGGTTAAATAGTTTAAATGCGTATGTAGGTGATGTATCTATACATTTACAACTTACGCAATGCCTGTAATGGTTAAAAATGCGTAGATATGTAGTGTATCTATGCATTCACAGCTTTGGCAATGCCTGTAATGTAGAAACCACGTTCCAGTATTGGCCAAAGCCCTGTGTTCGATGCTACTGCACATGGTTCATTCAAATACTACCCTTAACTAGTTTAAATACGTATGTAGGTGATGTATCTATACATTCACAACTCTCGCAATGCCTGTAATGGTTAAAAATGTAGAAACCACTTTCCAGTATTGGTCAAAGCCCTGTGTTCGATGCTACTGCACATGGTTCATTCAAATACTACCCTTAACTATGGTTAAATAGTTTAAATACGTATGTAGGTGATGTATCTATACATTTACAACTTACGCAATGCCTGTAATGGTTAAAAATGCGTAGATATGTAGTGTATCTATGCATTCACAACTTTGGCAATGCCTGTAATGTAGAAACCACGTTCCAGTATTGGCCAAAGCCCTGTGTTCGATGCTACTGCACATGGTTCATTCAAATACTACCCTTAACTAGTTTAAATACGTATGTAGGTGATGTATCTATACATTCACAACTCTCGCAATGCCTGTAATGTAGAAACCACGTTCCAGTATTGGTCAAAGCCCTGTGTTCGATGCTACTGCACATGGTTCATTCAAATACTATCCTTCACTATTGTTAAATAGTTTAAATACGTATGTAGGTGATGTATCTATACATTTACAACTTACGCAATGCCTGTAATGGTTAAAAATGCGTAGATATGTAGTGTATCTATGCATTCACAACTTTGGCAATGCCTGTAATGTAGAAACCACGTTCCAGCATTGGCCAAAGCCCTGTGTTCGATGCTACTGCACATGGTTCATTCAAATACTACCCTTAACTAGTTTAAATACGTATGTAGGTGATGTATCTATGCATTCAGAACTTTGGCAATGCCTGTAATGTAGAAACCACGTTCCAGTATTGGTCAAAGCCCTGTGTTCGATGCTACTGCACATGGTTCATTCAAATATTACCCTTAACTATGGTTAAATAGTTTAAATACGTATGTAGGTGATGTATCTATGCATTCAGAACTTTGGCATTGCCTGTAATGTAGAAACCACGTTCCAGTATTGGTCAAAGCCCTGTGTTCGATGCTACTGCACATGGTTCATTCAAATATTACCCTTAACTATGGTTAAATAGTTTAAATACGTATGTAGGTGATGTATCTATACATTCACAACTCTCGCAATGCCTGTAATGTAGAAACCACGTTCCAGTATTGGTCAAAGCCCTGTGTTCGATGCTACTGCACATGGTTCATTCAAATACTACCCTTAACTATGGTTAAATAGTTTAAACACGTATGTAGGTGATGTATCTATACATTTACAACTTACGCAATGCCTGTAATGGTTAAAAAAGCGTATATATGCAGTGTATCTATGCATTCACAACTTTGGCAATGCCTGTAATGTAGAAACCACGTTCCAGTATTGGCCAAAGCCCTGTGTTCGATGCTACTGCACATGGTTCATTCAAATACTACCCTTAACTAGTTTAAATACGTATGTAGGTGATGTATCTATACATTCACAACTCTCGCAATGCCTGTAATGGTTAAAAATGTAGAAACCACGTTCCAGTATTGGTCAAAGCCCTGTGTTCGATGCTACTGCACATGGTTCATTCAAATACTATCCTTAACTATGGTTAAATAGTTTAAATACGTATGTAGGTGATGTATCTATACATTTACAACTTACGCAATGCCTGTAATGGTTAAAAATGCGTACATATGTAGTGTATCTATGCATTCACAACTTTGGCAATGCCTGTAATGTAGAAACCACGTTCCAGTATTGGCCAAAGCCCTGTGTTCGATGCTACTGCACATGGTTCATTCAAATACTACCCTTAACTATGGTTAAATAGTTTAAATACGTATGTAGGTGATGTATCTATACATTCACAACTCTCGCAATGCCTGTAATGTAGAAACCACGTTCCAGTATTGGTCAAAGCCCTGTGTTCGATGCTACTGCACATGGTTCATTCAAATACTACCCTTAACTATGGTTAAATAGTTTAAATACGTATGTAGGTGATGTATCTATACATTTACAACTTACGCAATGCCTGTAATGGTTAAAAATGCGTATATATGTAGTGTATCTATGCATTCAGAACTTTGGCAATGCCTGTAATGTAGAAACCACGTTCCAGTATTGGCCAAAGCCCTGTGTTCGATGCTACTGCACATGGTTCATTCAAATACTACCCTTAACTAGTTTAAATACGTATGTAGGTGATGTATCTATACATTCACAACTCTCGCAATGCCTGTAATGTAGAAACCACGTTCCAGTATTGGTCAAAGCCCTGTGTTCGATGCTACTGCACATGGTTCATTCAAATACTACCCTTAACTATGGTTAAATAGTTTAAATACGTATGTAGGTGATGTATCTATACATTTACAACTTACGCAATGCCTGTAATGGTTAAAAATGCGTAGATATGTAGTGTATCTATGCTTTCACAACTTTGGCAATGCCTGTAATGTAGAAACCACGTTCCCTGTGTTCGATGCTACTGCACATGGTTCATTCAAATACTACCCTTAACTAGTTTAAATACGAATGTAGATGATGTATCTATACATTCACAACTCTCGCAATGCCTGTAATGTAGAAACCACGTTCCAGTATTGGTCAAAGCCCTGTGTTCGATGCTACTGCACATGGTTCATTCAAATACTACCCTTAACTATGGTTAAATAGTTTAAATACGTATGTAGGTGATGTATCTATACATTTACAACTTACGCAATGCCTGTAATGGTTAAAAATGCGTATATATGTAGTGTATCTATGCATTCACAACTTTGGCAATGCCTGTAATGTAGAAACCACGTTCCAGTATTGGCCAAAGCCCTGTGTTCGATGCTACTGCACATGGTTCATTCAAATACTACCCTTAACTAGTTTAAATACGTATGTAGGTGATGTATCTATACATTCACAACTCTCGCAATGCCTGTAATGTAGAAACCACGTTCCAGTATTGGTCAAAGCCCTGTGTTCGATGCTACTGCACATGGTTCATTCAAATACTACCCTTAACTATGGTTAAATAGTTTAAATACGTATGTAGGTGATGTATCTATACATTTACAACTTACGCAATGCCTGTAATGGTTAAAAATGCGTACATATGTAGTGTATCTATGCATTCACAACTTTGGCAATGCCTGTAATGTAGAAACCACGTTCCAGTATTGGCCAAAGCCCTGTGTTCGATGCTACTGCACATGGTTCATTCAAATACTACCCTTAACTAGTTTAAATACCTATGTAGGTGATGTATCTATACATTCACAACTCTCGCAATGCCTGTAATGTAGAAACCACGTTCCAGTATTGGTCAAAGCCCTGTGTTCGATGCTACTGCACATGGTTCATTCAAATACTACCCTTAACTATGGTTAAATAGTTTAAATACGTATGTAGGTGATGTATCTATACATTTACAACTTACGCAATGCCTGTAATGGTTAAAAATGCGTAGATATGTAGTGTATCTATGCATTCACAACTTTGGCAATGCCTGTAATGTAGAAACCACGTTCCAGTATTGGCCAAAGCCCTGTGTTCGATGCTACTGCACATGGTTCATTCAAATACTACCCTTAACTAGTTTAAATACCTATGTAGGTGATGTATCTATACATTCACAACTCTCGCAATGCCTGTAATGGTTAAAAATGTAGAAACCACGTTCCAGTATTGGTCAAAGCCCTGTGTTCGATGCTACTGCACATGGTTCATTCAAATATTATCCTTAACTATGGTTAAATAGTTTAAATACGTATGTAGGTGATGTATCTATACATTTACAACTTACGCAATGCCTGTAATGGTTAAAAATGCGTAGATATGTAGTGTATCTATGCATTCACAACTTTGGCAATGCCTGTAATGTAGAAACCACGTTCCAGTATTGGTCAAAGCCCTGTGTTCGATGCTACTGCACATGGTTCATTCAAATACTATCCTTAACTATGGTTAAATAGTTTAAATACGTATGTAGGTGATGTATCTATACATTTACAACTTGCGCAATGCCTGTAATGGTTAAAAATGCGTAGATATGTAGTGTATCTATGCATTCACAACTTTGGCAATGCCTGTAATGTAGAAACCACGTTCCAGTATTGGCCAAAGCCCTGTGTTCGATGCTACTGCACATGGTTCATTCAAATACTACCCTTAACTAGTTTAAATACGTATGTAGGTGATGTATCTATACATTCACAACTCTCGCAATGCCTGTAATGTAGATACCACGTTCCAGTATTGGTCAAAGCCCTGTGTTCGATGCTACTGCACATGGTTCATTCAAATACTACCCTTGACTATGGTTAAATAGTTTAAATACGTATGTAGGTGATGTATCTATACATTTACAACTTACGCAATGCCTGTAATGGTTAAAAATGCGTAGATATGTAGTGTATCTATGCATTCACAACTTTGGCTATGCCTGTAATGTAGAAACCACGTTCCAGTATTGGCCAAAGCCCTGTGTTCGATGCTACTGCACATGGTTCATTCAAATACTACCCTTAACTAGTTTAAATACGTATGTAGGTGATGTATCTATACATTCACAACTCTCGCAATGCCTGTAATGTAGAAACCACGTTCCAGTACTGGTCAAAACCCTGTGTTCGATGCTACTGCACATGGTTCATTCAAATACTACCCTTAACTATGGTTAAATAGTTTAAATACGTATGTAGGTGATGTATCTATACATTTACAACTTACGCAATGCCTGTAATGGTTAAAAATGCGTAGATATGTAGTGTATCTATGCATTCACAACTTTGGCAATGCCTGTAATGTAGAAACCACGTTCCAGTATTGGCCAAAGCCCTGTGTTCGATGCTACTGCACATGGTTCATTCAAATACTACCCTTAACTAGTTTAAATACGTATGTAGGTGATGTATCTATACATTCACAACTCTCGCAATGCCTGTAATGGTTAAAAATGTAGAAACCACGTTCCAGTATTGGTCAAAGCCCTGTGTTCGATGCTACTGCACATGGTTCATTCAAATACTATCCTTAACTATGGTTAAATAGTTTAAATACGTATGTAGGTGATGTATCTATACATTTACAACTTACGCAATGCCTGTAATGGTTAAAAATGCGTACATATGTAGTGTATCTATGCATTCACAACTTTGGCAATGCCTGTAATGTAGAAACCACGTTCCAGTATTGGCCAAAGCCCTGTGTTCGATGCTACTGCACATGGTTCATTCAAATACTACCCTTAACTAGTTTAAATACGTATGTAGGTGATGTATCTATACATTCACAACTCTCGCAATGCCTGTAATGTAGAAACCACGTTCCAGTACTGGTCAAAACCCTGTGTTCGATGCTACTGCACATGGTTCATTCAAATACTACCCTTAACTATGGTTAAATAGTTTAAATACGTATGTAGGTGATGTATCTATACATTTACAACTTACGCAATGCCTGTAATGGTTAAAAATGCGTAGATATGTAGTGTATCTATGCATTCACAACTTTGGCAATGCCTGTAATGTAGAAACCACGTTCCAGTATTGGCCAAAGCCCTGTGTTCGATGCTACTGCACATGGTTCATTCAAATACTACCCTTAACTAGTTTAAATACGTATGTAGGTGATGTATCTATACATTCACAACTCTCGCAATGCCTGTAATGGTTAAAAATGTAGAAACCACGTTCCAGTATTGGTCAAAGCCCTGTGTTCGATGCTACTGCACATGGTTCATTCAAATACTATCCTTAACTATGGTTAAATAGTTTAAATACGTATGTAGGTGATGTATCTATACATTTACAACTTACGCAATGCCTGTAATGGTTAAAAATGCGTAGATATGTAGTGTATCTATGCATTCACAACTTTGGCAATGCCTGTAATGTAGAAACCACGTTCCAGTATTGGCCAAAGCCCTGTGTTCGATGCTACTGCACATGGTTCATTCAAATACTACCCTTAACTAGTTTAAATACGTATGTAGGTGATGTATCTATACATTCACAACTCTCGCAATGCCTGTAATGTAGAAACCACGTTCCAGTATTGGTCAAAGCCCTGTGTTCGATGCTACTGCACATGGTTCATTCAAATACTATCCTTAACTATGGTTAAATAGTTTAAATACGTATGTAGGTGATGTGTCTATACATTTACAACTTACGCAATGCCTGTAATGGTTAAAAATGCGTATATATGTAGTGTATCTATGCATTCACAACTTTGGCAATGCCTGTAATGTAGAAACCACGTTCCAGTATTGGCCAAAGCCCTGTGTTCGATGCTACTGCACATGGTTCATTCAAATACTACCCTTAACTAGTTTAAATACGTATGTAGGTGATGTATCTATACATTCACAACTCTCGCAATGCCTGTAATGTAGAAACCACGTTCCAGTATTGGTCAAAGCCCTGTGTTCGATGCTACTGCACATGGTTCATTCAAATACTACCCTTAACTATGGTTAAATAGTTTAAATACGTATGTAGGTGATGTATCTATACATTTACAACTTACGCAATGCCTGTAATGGTTAAAAATGCGTAGATATGTAGTGTATCTATGCATTCACAACTTTGGCAATGCCTGTAATGTAGAAACCACGTTCCAGTATTGGCCAAAGCCCTGTGTTCGATGCTACTGCACATGGTTCATTCAAATACTACCCTTAACTAGTTTAAATACGTATGTAGGTGATGTATCTATACATTCACAACTCTCGCAATGCCTGTAATGGTTAAAAATGTAGAAACCACGTTCCAGTATTGGTCAAAGCCCTGTGTTCGATGCTACTGCACATGGTTCATTCAAATACTATCCTTAACTATGGTTAAATAGTTTAAATACGTATGTAGGTGATGTATCTATACATTTACAACTTACGCAATGCCTGTAATGGTTAAAAATGCGTAGATATGTAGTGTATCTATGCATTCACAACTTTGGCAATGCCTGTAATGTAGAAACCACGTTCCAGTATTGGCCAAAGCCCTGTGTTCGATGCTACTGCACATGGTTCATTCAAATACTACCCTTAACTAGTTTAAATACGTATGTAGGTGATGTATCTATACATTCACAACTCTCGCAATGCCTGTAATGTAGAAACCACGTTCCAGTACTGGTCAAAGCCCTGTGTTCGATGCTACTGCACATGGTTCATTCAAATACTACCCTCAACTATGGTTAAATAGTTTAAATACGTATGTAGGTGATGTATCTATACATTTACAACTTACGCAATGCCTGTAATGGTTAAAAATGCGTAGATATGTAGTGTATCTATGCATTCACAACTTTGGCAATGCCTGTAATGTAGAAACCACGTTCCAGTATTGGCCAAAGCCCTGTGTTCGATGCTACTGCACATGGTTCATTCAAATACTACCCTTAACTAGTTTAAATACGTATGTAGGTGATGTATCTATACATTCACAACTCTCGCAATGCCTGTAATGGTTAAAAATGTAGAAACTACGTTCCAGTATTGGTCAAAGCCCTGTGTTCGATGCTACTGCACATGGTTCATTCAAATACTACCCTTAACTATGGTTAAATAGTTTAAATACGATTGTAGGTGATGTATCTATACATTTACAACTTACGCAATGCCTGTAATGGTTAAAAATGCGTATATATGTAGTGTATCTATGCATTCAGAACTTTGGCAATGCCTGTAATGTAGAAACCACGTTCCAGTATTGGCCAAAGCCCTGTGTTCGATGCTACTGCACATGGTTCATTCAAATACTACCCTTAACTAGTTTAAATACGTATGTAGGTGATGTATCTATACATTCACAACTCTCGCAATGCCTGTAATGTAGAAACCACGTTCCAGTATTGGTCAAAGCCCTGTGTTCGATGCTACTGCACATGGTTCATTCAAATACTACCCTTAACTATGGTTAAATAGTTTAAATACGTATGTAGGTGATGTATCTATACATTTACAACTTACGCAATGCCTGTAATGGTTAAAAATGCGTATATATGTAGTGTATCTATGCATTCAGAACTTTGGCAATGCCTGTAATGTAGAAACCACGTTCCAGTATTGGCCAAAGCCCTGTGTTCGATGCTACTGCACATGGTTCATTCAAATACTACCCTTAACTAGTTTAAATACGTATGTAGGTGATGTATCTATACATTCACAACTCTCGCAATGCCTGTAATGTAGAAACCACGTTCCAGTATTGGTCAAAGCCCTGTGTTCGATGCTACTGCACATGGTTCATTCAAATACTACCCTTAACTATGGTTAAATAGTTTAAATACGTATGTAGGTGATGTATCTATACATTTACAACTTACGCAATGCCTGTAATGGTTAAAAATGCGTAGATATGTAGTGTATCTATGCTTTCACAACTTTGGCAATGCCTGTAATGTAGAAACCACGTTCCCTGTGTTCGATGCTACTGCACATGGTTCATTCAAATACTACCCTTAACTAGTTTAAATACGTATGTAGATGATGTATCTATACATTCACAACTCTCGCAATGCCTGTAATGTAGAAACCACGTTCCAGTATTGGTCAAAGCCCTGTGTTCGATGCTACTGCACATGGTTCATTCAAATACTACCCTTAACTATGGTTAAATAGTTTAAATACGTATGTAGGTGATGTATCTATACATTTACAACTTACGCAATGCCTGTAATGGTTAAAAATGCGTATATATGTAGTGTATCTATGCATTCACAACTTTGGCAATGCCTGTAATGTAGAAACCACGTTCCAGTATTGGCCAAAGCCCTGTGTTCGATGCTACTGCACATGGTTCATTCAAATACTACCCTTAACTAGTTTAAATACGTATGTAGGTGATGTATCTATACATTCACAACTCTCGCAATGCCTGTAATGTAGAAACCACGTTCCAGTATTGGTCAAAGCCCTGTGTTCGATGCTACTGCACATGGTTCATTCAAATACTACCCTTAACTATGGTTAAATAGTTTAAATACGTATGTAGGTGATGTATCTATACATTTACAACTTACGCAATGCCTGTAATGGTTAAAAATGCGTATATATGTAGTGTATCTATGCATTCAGAACTTTGGCAATGCCTGTAATGTAGAAACCACGTTCCAGTATTGGCCAAAGCCCTGTGTTCGATGCTACTGCACATGGTTCATTCAAATACTACCCTTAACTAGTTTAAATACCTATGTAGGTGATGTATCTATACATTCACAACTCTCGCAATGCCTGTAATGTAGAAACCACGTTCCAGTATTGGTCAAAGCCCTGTGTTCGATGCTACTGCACATGGTTCATTCAAATACTACCCTTAACTATGGTTAAATAGTTTAAATACGTATGTAGGTGATGTATCTATACATTTACAACTTACGCAATGCCTGTAATGGTTAAAAATGCGTAGATATGTAGTGTATCTATGCATTCACAACTTTGGCAATGCCTGTAATGTAGAAACCACGTTCCAGTATTGGCCAAAGCCCTGTGTTCGATGCTACTGCACATGGTTCATTCAAATACTACCCTTAACTAGTTTAAATACGTATGTAGGTGATGTATCTATACATTCACAACTCTCGCAATGCCTGTAATGGTTAAAAATGTAGAAACCACGTTCCAGTATTGGTCAAAGCCCTGTGTTCGATGCTACTGCACATGGTTCATTCAAATACTATCCTTAACTATGGTTAAATAGTTTAAATACGTATGTAGGTGATGTATCTATACATTTACAACTTACGCAATGCCTGTAATGGTTAAAAATGCGTAGATATGCAGTGTATCTGTGCATTCACAACTTTGGCAATGCCTGTAATGTAGAAACCACGTTCCAGTATTGGCCAAAGCCCTGTGTTCGATGCTACTGCACATGGTTCATTCAAATACTACCCTTAACTAGTTTAAATACGTATGTAGGTGATGTATCTATACATTCACAACTCTCGCAATGCCTGTAATGTAGAAACCACGTTCCAGTACTGGTCAAAACCCTGTGTTCGATGCTACTGCACATGGTTCATTCAAATACTACCCTTAACTATGGTTAAATAGTTTAAATACGTATGTAGGTGATGTATCTATACATTTACAACTTACGCAATGCCTGTAATGGTTAAAAATGCGTAGATATGTAGTGTATCTATGCATTCACAACTTTGGCAATGCCTGTAATGTAGAAACCACGTTCCAGTATTGGCCAAAGCCCTGTGTTCGATGCTACTGCACATGGTTCATTCAAATACTACCCTTAACTAGTTTAAATACGTATGTAGGTGATGTATCTATACATTCACAACTCTCGCAATGCCTGTAATGGTTAAAAATGTAGAAACCACGTTCCAGTATTGGTCAAAGCCCTGTGTTCGATGCTACTGCACATGGTTCATTCAAATACTATCCTTAACTATGGTTAAATAGTTTAAATACGTATGTAGGTGATGTATCTATACATTTACAACTTACGCAATGCCTGTAATGGTTAAAAATGCGTATATATGTAGTGTATCTATGCATTCACAACTTTGGCAATGCCTGTAATGTAGAAACCACGTTCCAGTATTGGCCAAAGCCCTGTGTTCGATGCTACTGCACATGGTTCATTCAAATACTACCCTTAACTAGTTTAAATACGTATGTAGGTGATGTATCTATACATTCACAACTCTCGCAATGCCTGTAATGTAGAAACCACGTTCCAGTATTGGTCAAAGCCCTGTGTTCGATGCTACTGCACATGGTTCATTCAAATACTATCCTTAACTATGGTTAAATAGTTTAAATACGTATGTAGGTGATGTATCTATACATTTACAACTTACGCAATGCCTGTAATGGTTAAAAATGCGTATATATGTAGTGTATCTATGCATTCACAACTTTGGCAATGCCTGTAATGTAGAAACCACGTTCCAGTATTGGCCAAAGCCCTGTGTTCGATGCTACTGCACATGGTTCATTCAAATACTACCCTTAACTAGTTTAAATACGTATGTAGGTGATGCATCTATACATTCACAACTCTCGCAATGCCTGTAATGTAGAAACCACGTTCCAGTATTGGTCAAAGCCCTGTGTTCGATGCTACTGCACATGGTTCATTCAAATACTACCCTTAACTATGGTTAAATAGTTTAAATACGTATGTAGGTGATGTATCTATACATTTACAACTTACGCAATGCCTGTAATGGTTAAAAATGCGTAGATATGTAGTGTATCTATGCATTCACAACTTTGGCAATGCCTGTAATGTAGAAACCACGTTCCAGTATTGGCCAAAGCCCTGTGTTCGACGCTACTGCACATGGTTCATTCAAATACTACCCTTAACTATGGTTAAATAGTTTAAATACGTATGTAGGTGATGTATCTATACATTTACAACTTACGCAATGCCTGTAATGGTTAAAA